>NC_090937.1:987249549-987855427 GCF_040938575.1 Ambystoma mexicanum | reverse complement strand
CGGCCTGGCGCGAGATTTACACCATCTCCCCCAGATTTTCAAGGAACAGCGAGAGCTCCCTGGACGCCGCCAGATCCGCACTGCTTTCCAGGGCTCGGGCCCCTCTCTCGGACCGAACCCATTCCAGGGTACCTTGCCCTTCACAAGGAAAACAGAACTCTCCCTGGGGATCCTGCCAGCTTCTCTGGGATTGTTTGCGTTACCGCACTAGACGCCGCAAGGGAGCCTCTGTTCACCACTCTGGGTTTGAGGGATTTGCTGAGGGCAACAGAGGCCATCTCCCGTCCCTTCCAAATGACGCTCGACCATTTTTTAGGACTGACTGACCCATGTTCAACTGTGATTCACATGGAACCCTTCTCCACTTCAGCCTTCAAAGTTCTTGTTTGAATATTTACTACTACCACTAAAATCTGCACCTGCAGGGGCTCCACTCGGGCCCTTGCCCCAGACTTCTGTGCGCACCGCATCTGCCCTGCTCCTCGTTGCGGCTCAGAGCCAGCCAGGTGCAGGCCAGACGCTCCAGCGCCATCCATTTTCAGGGTTAGTTGATTCGGCAGGTGAGTTTTAACACACTCCTTAGTGGATTCCGACTTTCATGGCCACCGCCCTGCTGTCTATATCAACCAACACCTTTTCTGGGGTCTGAGGAACGTCGGCATCAGGCGTCTTAACCCAGCATTCGGTTCATCCCACAAGTGTCCCACTGGGCACTTGCATTCAATGCCCGGCTCCACGCCAGCGAGCCAGACTTCTTACCCATTTAAAGTTTGAGAATAGGTTGAGGTCATTGCAGCCCCAAGACCGTTAATCATTCGCTTTACCAGATAAAACTGGGGTTTCCATGCAACAGCTATCCTGAGGGACACTTCGGAGGGAACAGCTACTAAATGGTTCGATTAGTCTTTCGCCCCCATACCCAGGTCGGATGACCGATTTGTACGTCGGGACCGCTACGGACCTCCACCAGAGTTTCCTCTGGCTGCGTCCTGCCCAGGCCTAGTTCACCATCTTTCGGGTCCTATCACACATGCTCATGCTCCACCTCCCTGACAGAGTGGGCGAGACGGCCGGCGGCAATGGGATCCCACCCCAGCTAGAGCGCGCCGGCCCTCACCATTGCACCACAGAGTTTTGTTCAACTGTCCGACTCGTGCACGCGTTAGACTCCTTGGTCCATGTTTCTGTTAGGTAGAACTGCATGCAGTATCCTCTGGGACCACCAAACACAATTAGGACTACAGGTATAAGCCAAACCAACCTTTGGTATAAGTCTGTACCACACAGTTTTTGGTAGCGAGCTGAGCAGCCAGGCTTATCTCAAGAGTGAATGTGAGCAGTACAAGTCATTACACAGAGGACTTTCAATCACAGTGGTTCAAGTAGACACTTATACTCAAGGTTTCTTGGTAAAACACTAATTAATTTATTACACAATCATTTAGAAAACATTTCACTAGGAGGAGGCAATTTAAGATTATATACCAATACACTTCAATACAAAACTCTTAAGATGTTGAGACCGTTTGAGCTCCCCTGAAATAGGACCCAAATGGCAGTTACTTAGAAGTGAGCAAAAAGGCATAAGGTAAGTAGAATAATTGTTAGTGTAGTTTCAGTTCACCAGAAGAGTTAAATTCAAGTCAATAGGCCTAGGCCAAAGTGAATGGGCTAGTGTTCTGGATAGGAAAGAGCAGTTCTGGTACCAAACGGTAAAGTCTTTGCAAAAGTTCTCAGAAGTAGTTTAGGCGAAAAAGAATCATATGTTGGGTCACAAGCTGATCAGGCCTGCAAGTTGGGAAAGTTTCACAAACTTTCAACGCGAGAGTGGCGTTCTCTCAATCGGGTTGGCACAGTACCTTAGTATGAAGAAACAAATGCAGCTGAAGTCGTTGGTTCATGGCAGTTTCTGCGGATCTCTCTGTTCCAAAGCCAAAGTCGTGGGGACAAGAGGGAGGAAGTCGGAGGACTACCGCACTGCACAGGATCGTCAGAAAACGCAAACAACATGAAGTCACTTCAGTTCCAGTAGCTGTGGATTCAAGCACACAAGCTGGTGTCCCTCTCCATGGTTAATCCTAACCAGCCTTGAGAATGGTATCCAGGTTGCTTATGAGTTGATTGGTCCGACCTACTCAAAGGGAGAAGTCGTCCTTGAAGGGGCTTCTCTGTCGAGATGAACTTGGCAATTCGGACCTGCAGCAGGGCTTCACCAGGCAAACCAACGGTCGAGTTGCAGCAGGCAGCCTCTTCCAGCTCTTCTTCGGTTCTTTCGTTACAGTGGTCGACTCTGTTTCCAGTCCAAGAGACTAGCCTTTTAAACAGTTCTTTCCCTAGCTGTCACTCACCCAGCAGAGTGGCTGTCCTTGCCGGTCAGTCACCCAGCCAATCACGCCAGAGTGCATTCGGGTCTCCTAGGAAACAAAGCACAGGGAACCAAACCTCCCTCACTTCCTGCCCACCCCAGAGACTCAGACGCCAGAGGCGGTTTTCAGTCCTGAAGCCCACCAAAGACACACGGACAAAGAGACCAAACCTGGTTTGGCGCATAGAGGAACTCTCGAAGGACCTTTCCTAAAAGAAACCGCCAAAAAAGAAGACGGCACCTGTTTAAACAAAGGGGCTTAAGGAGCCATCTTGAAAAACATAGCTCCCATGATTCTTAGCTACCGGTGTTCACGGTCGGAAAAAAATCACGGTAGTTCGTTGAAAAACCACTGCTACCAGCCTTTTCAATAGGAAAGGGTAGCATTTGACTGCTACATGAGTATTTAGACACAGGGGGTACTATGTAACCCCTCCAGCACTCCATTGTAAGATGGTGTGTGCTGGGTCTAGGAATTTGGAAAGACTAGTAAAGTCAATTTCACTCTACATTCTCTGGGAAACAGTAGTTTATCTCAGAGAAAGGTGTCACTGCACTGAGGGTGCTGTGCAACACACATGAAAAGATGATGCATATTGAGTTATCTAAAACTCCATAATCAAAGAACACGTGTAAAACACACATCAAAATACATGAAAGAGTGGGAAAAAAGGCTCACACTCTTTCCAGGTAAAAAAATCAAGTCCTCGAAATCCAGCAAAGCTGCTGGGGGTCTCTAAGGTGAAGGGAATTAGCACATTTATGAGAATTCTCCCTAACACTCGTCCCCCCAGACTAAGGGACAGGAGGATTTAATCCACCACTGGATGAATCTCCTTACTCCAGTCGGTCAAACATTCTGGAGAGACCATCAGCATTTTTTCTCCATCCCATTCCTAACCACCAGGGGGCGCAGAAGCTTGGTTGCCTGATCCGGCGTCTCCCTCCTTCAGGCCGCTTCAAACTTATCAAATACAGTATATTCAACAATTTTCTCAGCCCCAACTCTCCGATCCCGTTTGTCCTCCCCTGGGGCACCTCAGGTTCAAGCCTTACTGTGTACCACTATCTCCTTCAACTGTCTCCTGCTCCTGGATCCTGGTGGCGTTCGCGCCATCTAGGCCTCTTACCTCTTGGGCCCTGGCTCGGAGGCCCTCATCCTCCTTCACTGCTCCAGTGTTCAGCCTGCACAGTCCTGGTCGCGGGTCTTCTGCTGCTTCCGGGGCACTCCCGAAGCTGCTCCTGACTTCTCTGATTCGTCTTGGCTGGCAATAAGCGGACTTGCTGGAACCGGCACTTTGGACTGGACTTCTCCTTGTGCCGTTACAGTGCACCGACCCGTGCCCCTTCCTCTTCCCGACACCTTTCCCCTTTCATCTCCCACGGCTCTTGTCCTCGAGCCGTCACCTTGGACTGGTTTTCTCTTCGTGTTATTGTGGGGCTCCAAACAGTGTTGCCGTGCCCTTCCCGGCACCTCCTCTTCAGGGTCTCCCGGTCCTCTCATTTACCGCTGCCCTCCGTCCAATGCTGCTGGGCCACCTCCCTGCCGGTATGAGAGCCATCCATGCACGGATGCACCGCCCGCCCTCCTGCTTTTTACTGAATCCACTGCAGACACCACCAGCAACCAGCCAGGCAGCCTTTGACTGCCTCCCAGTCAGCCTCACCAGTGACCAGCCTCTGCTTCCCTGCTCCTGGCGTACTTACAGCCTGACTCGCCTTAGTCCAGACTGGACCTGTCTGTCTTCCCATATGGCCTCCTCACTACTCGGGCAGCGTGGTGATCGCACTGGTCTACCCTCTTGGTCTCGCCTGTGAACAGCATCTACTTTTCTGATCCTGACTGACCCACTCCCAGGCTTGCCTTAGACCAACCAGGCATCCTTTCCTTCCTGGTCCTTTATATATCCAGCCTCTGCTCGCTGTGGTGTCCATTCCCCGGCTCCTGCTTCCTGTCCTATACGTGTTGGCAGGTCTCCACCGAACTTCTACTCTAACTGTTACTGTGAGACTATCCAGATACTTCCCCCCATACTCCTGTCACCTACGTCTCGGCTCTCACCAGTGTGTCCGGTTGCCTCCTTCTCCTCCACGCTTATCCTGCACTCCACCTTGGATCCGAATGCTGAACTTTGTCTTGAACTTCAACTGAGTGCCTGTCTGGACGCTGGCCCCTCATACTCCTAGCACCTACCCCCTGGGCCATTCCCCAGCTCCTGCTCTAGACCTGTTGGCAGATTGCCGCCAAACTCCTACTCTAACTGTTGCTGCAAGCCTGTCCAGATTCTGGCCCCCACACTCCTGTCACTTACTCCTTGGTTCTCACCAGCGTATCCGGTTGCCTCCTTCTCCCCCACCCCTGGCCTGCTCTCTGTCTGGATTTGACTGCCGATCTTTGACTTGAACTTCAGCTATGTGCCTACCTGGTCTTTGGCCCCTCATATTCCTATTACCTACCCCCCGGTCTCTCGCCAGTGTGACCTGTTGCCTCTTTCCTCTTACAGACCCCCCTCCCCTGGTCTGCACTCCACTTTGTTTTAGACCACTAGTTACTGTCTGCCGGTTCCTCTCCCCTCTCCCCATTTAAGTTCCTGCCAACTATTTCCCAGTCCTGACCAGTCATGTCCCTCATTCTCTCGCCCCCTCATTCTCCTCATTCCCTCCAGCTCTCTACTCCCCACCTTCTCTCCTACCCTTATCAGTATCCTCGAGTTAGAGACGCCCTACTTCTACCCAGTCCTGCCTTCATTCCACCTCCCCTGGCATGCACAACCCCTCTATCCACCTTCTTCTCCTCCCCCCCTCCCTCTGGCCCCTCCTCCTGTCCCTTTGCCTGTTCCTCATGACTATCTCCTCCCCCATCCTTCAATCTCCTCCAAGGCCTATCCACCCCCCTTCTACCCTCTCCCACCGTCCCAACCTCATCTATCCACTCATCTTTGAGTCCTCCAGCATCTTCAGCGTTGCCCTCTGGAATACTCTCATGCATGGCAGGCAACTTACCTCGGGACCTGGAACACTGTCTTTACACAGAACTGGTTATGGCCATAGAACTGCTAAGTATTTCTATTCTAAATGGAGGTTGTTTGATATCTTGCCTGGAAAACGATGTTTGCATTATTTGCGTCTTTGAATTCACGTGATTTGGATTGTCACGTGTGTTACTGCATTACGTTCATAAGCAGCGTGGCGACGTCTCTCGCTGCTTCTGATTGAACCAACATGGCGTCTTGTAGTGGAAACTTTGATCTGCGTCCTCGCATCTCTTCAGCAACTTCTTTGGCTTTCCTTGTGCATGTTGCTTCCACACGCAAACTCCTGTAGCTGCTTCCAAGAAGTTACAACAGCTTCCCTTGTTCACGTGTATCTTTCTACACGCTACCGTAAGCAGCCGTCTACTAGAAGACCCAGGGACTGCTTTTCCTGCACACGCGAGTTCTGGCAGTCCCATCTGCGTGTACTCTGGTCGCATGTAAAACCCCACACGGTTTCCTGAACTCTTCAAGCGCGGCTTTCCTGGCTGCATACACCTTTATTGCATGTAAAAACACACACGGGTTCCTGAACTCTGAACGTGCAGCTTTCCTGACTGCGTGTAAGTTTATCGCGTGTAAAAACACACGCGGGTTCCTGAATTTCTAACGTGCTGTTCCTGGCTGTGTGTACCATTGCAGGTGTAATTCCACACGCAAGTTCTGCTACGCTTTTGATTTAAACCCTGGCACCTGTGATGAGATAACAGGTGGAATTCTACTCCTTATTTCTGTTCTACGTGGGAAAGGAAGTACTGCCGTCAACTGTTATTAGAAGGTGATTGTGCACAGTACTTTGGACGCTATCCTGTGGTGCACCAGCCCAGTATCTAGCGTGAGCCTTGTGCCGTTCTGGATAAGTTTTCCCTTACTAACCTTCCCTCCTTTTGTAGTCGTTTCCTTATTTGGATTACTTCAGAGACTTGTTGGCGGAGCCCCAGTTATCAGAATCTACAGGTTAGTGTTGTATTAGTTGCTATTACTGTGCTATTAGTCAGTCAGAGTTTATGTTGGGACACTTCCTCATTATACTTTATTGTATCTTAGGCTGACTTCCAATGATTCTCCCACACCCTTTCCAGTGATCCCTCTCTCTGCCCGTTTTATTAGTCAGAGAGTGGTATCATTTGGAAGGTCTATTTGGACTACGTTCAAGCCATTTGCTTCATCAAGGATCCGGAGAAGCCCTACCAAGTGTATCCTTTATGGTTATACCTGTCTCCTTTTACATAAGATACTTGGATGATTTATGACAAATGCCAGATCCATCTGCAACAAGACTGTAGCTGTTCTTCACATGTTTTTGCGACTCAACCTTCAATTCCTTTGTATAACTGAGACCTGGATCCCCCTCTTCAACTCTTCTGTTCCTGCTTCCCTCACCACCTCCTCCTCCTCCTCCTCCTCCTGCTCCTCCTCCTTCGTCTCCCACCTCTCGGGCCGCATAGGCGGCATCGGTCTTCTTTTTCATCCTAAATGCCTATTTTCCCCCTGTCCTCTGTCCCTCCCCTTCTTCCCTTCCTTCGAATACTTGTATAAATCTTTCTCCTCCCTTCACGCTATTTACTTTTTAATCATCTACAGACCACCTGACCCTCTCTCTTCCTTCTATGATGATCTTGATCACTTCCTTTCCCTCCTCTCACCCTCCCCCTCACTGTACTTGGTGACTTCAATCTTCATCTCCCTGTCTCCCACTAACCCTCCCCTCTGCTGGCTATTCTCGACTCCTACCTTCTCCCTCCTCTCTCCACTCCACCAACCCACTCCTCTGGATCCACTCTCGATCTTATCTTTGTTTCTTCCTTTGCTCTTCTGTCTCCTCCCTGCCCACGTATCTCTCCGATCACACGTTACTCTCATTCTCCCTCATTCCCCCTCAATCTCCTCCTTCTCCCCTCTGCTCCCCTACTTCCTTCTCTCGACGGGATCGCCGTAACTTCAACCCTTCACTCTTTTTCAATATCTGTTATTCTTATCTCCCCCCTCTTTCTGACCTTTCCTCCCTCCCGGCTAACGATGCTCTATCCACTCTGTCTTCCTCCATCTCCACTTGTCTTGATCAACTTCACCCTCTCTCCTCTTTCCACCCCTCCCGCAAACCTGCTCAACCCTGGCTTTCCCCTCAACTTCTCTCAATGCGCCGCTTTCTCCGTCGCTGTTAGGGAGAATTCTCTCTTTAGGCTCAATTTCCTAACCTAGTGAGTCCCCCAGCAGCTTTGCTGGATTTCTGGAGTTTGTTTTTTTCTCCTGCCAAGAGTGAGACTCTTTTTCTCCCACTCTTGAACATGATGTATGGTGTTTCTTTGACTGTTAATGTGTTTTATGGGCTATGGGGTCCTTTACTCCATAGGGTTTCATGTGTTTTTTACTATGTGTGTTACACAGCACCCTCCGTGCAGTGACACAGGGGTGTCATAGTGACATCCCACCATAGACTCCATACGCTGGGACTGACTACTGTCTCCCAGGGCATGTAAAGTCACCATTGACTTTACTAGTCCCAAATTATTAACAGAAACCGGTACAAACCATCATATTGTGGACGTACTGGTCGGGGCCATTCGATTGCCCCGGGGTCTGTTAGTCGAGGGGGCACGTCTCCGTCCCCCCTGATCGAATTTTGGCTGGTGGCAGTGGATACTACTTTTTATATTCGCCCGCGAATATATCCCTATGGGATTTTCCCATTGTTCGAGGCTATCAACTTTAATTATTTAATTTTCATAGCCTCGACCATACCGCCAGTTTATTTAATTAATATTAATTCGCCGGTTGGTATTTTTTGCCAGGACTCGATTCTAAAATGGCGTTTGTGTTCTCTTCCGTGACTCCAACCCAAGTCGAGCCCTTTGTTCCACTTTTTGGCGGGCTTCTCCACAGAAGCCTCCAAAAGTGGTGCCACTCTGGGTACCACAGGAGGTGTGGGAGGGGGTTTAGGCACCCTGGACTGAGTTACCTTGGTAACTCAAGTCGCACTCTTGTGTGATTGGCCCAAGTGGTGAGCCGGCCGGCTCACCACTTAGCATGTTTGATTGACAGCTAGGCTGAGTGAATGGGGATGTGCTGCATAAAAGCAGGGCTTTGAGGATTGGAACTTCAGAAGTCGCCACAGGACCTGAGAATCCGATGAGGGAGAAGCTGAGCCGACCTACCATGACAACACCACCGGTGGAGCCCTGCGGAACCGACTCACCACTTCCGACGACAGAGAAGATCTCCCGACTGGAGAGGCTTCTTCCCCTGACTGGTGGGCACAACCAATTTACCTTCTTCTCTTCGCATCCCAGGCCGTCTTGTGGTCGAATTGCCCGTGCCAAGCACCCTGGCAACAGGATAGCCACTTAACACTGGACCGCAAATAAAAGGACCGCTCCTTTTACCTGAGGACTCTGCGGCTGGTTTCTTCCCTGGCAGTGCAACGGACTCCTGTCTTCCTCCCCAACGAGATCCTCTCTTCCCCCGGATGAAGCACCGACTTGCATCCGCTGCCAGGAACAACTGCCCCCGCTGGAGTATTCTCACCACTTTAAGGTACCGTGTCCGCCAGGCCTCCCTTTCTAAAGATTGCTACAAGGTATTAATAATCCCTTAACCTTCTGGACTGGGTTGGCCGCCTTGACCTTCTAACGTGTCCCTTTCTTTTGGTCCAACTCTTTTTTGAACCTTTGCAAGACTCTTGTGCACTTCAACCGTGTGACCTTGGACACATTTCGTTCTGGACCTCTTAAAGTGGATCCGGCCTTCTGAACTCTAACTTCACGGTTTTACTTGCCTCCCTCTCTTGTTTTGTTCTTATGAAAAGGGTTGGGATCTGTTTCATATTATACTCTGCTTTTCTCTCCCTTTTAAAACGAATTATTAGAGTGCCATCTGCGTTAAGCGCTCACCGCTGTCTGAAAATAAGTGGGGCTTTACTTAAGACTTGTCTAAAATTCTTCTAAGGGAGTGTATATCTTTTAGTGACCGTGTTTTTGAATTGCTTACTATTAGTGCCTGTGTTTTTTTCTAGATGTGGTTTTTAATAAATAATTATCTCTCTTTTACACCAAGCTCTGGTCAGTGTTTACTTGTTCTACTGTGCTCTTCTGACCTAGTGTGAATACTCTGTATACTGCCTAACTCTTCTTGAGGGAAGTCTGACTGCTCAGCCACAGCTACCAAGTGAATCTGTGTGGTACAGACTGCTACCAAGTGGGTTTACTGCCAAACAACTGTAGTCTTAAATCTTTTGCAGTGGTCCCAGAGGGAACTGCACAGGTTTCTGCCTAACAGTCACCTTAAGCGACACTGGGTCAAACACTGCTCACCTGCTAACCATTCTTCTGACTTCTCTTACCACTCTCTTTATGACTCCTGCCTTAGCTTAGCCAAGCGTTCCTACTTCTCAAACCTTCTCCACTCCCAAGCTTCTCACCCTCGTTGAATCTTTCAGACACTAACTCGTCTTCTCTCTCCTCCCACTGACGACTAGTCACTTTCTTATTCCCTCCCCCCTCTGACTTTGCTGATTTCTTTTCCAAGATACTCTCTCTCTGCCAAAGCATTATGTGCTCCCCCTCTTACTCTCCTCCTGCCCCTCCTTGCACCGCCCCTTCCTCCCTCATGTCTGACTTCACCCTATCACTCATTCTGATGTCTCCCTCCTCCTGTCCAAAACTCATCCCACGGCGGCCCCGTGATCCCATCGCCATGAACCCCAAAATGTACCCTCTTCTAATTCCCTACCTCACCTCCTTCAACATCTGTCCCTCCTTGCATCTAACTTTCATCCCCTCTCTCTTCTACCATTCCTCTCTAAGCTTCTTGAACACCTTGTATGCACTTAACTCTCAGCCTTTGTCTCCAACCTCTCTATCCCCGCCCTACTCAATCTGGGTTCCGTCCAAAACATTCCACTGAATCAGCTCTTAGTTCCGTTCTCAACTCCCTCCTCACTGCACGCTACTCTAAGCAATCCGCTATTCTCATTCTTCTTGACCTCTCCGCTGCCTTTGACACTGTCGATCACCCCTTACTTCTCAATACTCTTTCCTCTTTCGGTCTCAAAGGCTCTGTTCTCAACTGGTTCTCCTCTTACCTCTCTAATCGTTCTTTTACCGTCTCCTCGGGTGGCTGTTTCTCCCCTACTCACTCCCTTGACTTTGTGGTTCTCCAAGGATTTGTGCTTGGCCCTTTCCTCTTCTCACTATATACCTCTCTTCTTGCCCCCATTATCTTTTCCTTTTATATCTCTCACCATTTCTATGCTGCCAATACCCAACTTTACCTCTCCTTCTCTTCCTTCATTCCTGATATCCACCTCAAACTCTCCTCTTGTTTACAGCTATTAAAAACTGGATGTCTTCCCACTTTCTCTCCCTTAACACTGATAAGAATGAAGTCTTATTCTTTCCTGCCTCCTTCCTCTCCCTCCTTCTATCCTCTTTCCCCCTACCAACCTTCCCTTCTCCTCCTCTGCCAGTAACCTCGACTCCAAACTCTCATTTACTCTCCACATTTCTCTTACCTCCCGAGCCTGTCGCTGTCACCTCTTCAATGTTCGCAAAATCCGATCTTCCTTCACCTTCCACGCTACCAAACTCAAATCCCTTATCTTTTCCAGTCTATTCAAATGTTCTGTTCCCCTCTTTGGCCCCCCTGCATCTTATCTTGCTCCCCTCAAATCCCTCTACACTCTTCAATCCGTACTCTTTGCTTTCTCTCCCATCTAGATTCCATCTCCTCTTTGCTCTCTTCTCTTTGCTGGCTTCCCTTTCATTCCCAACTTAAATTCAACTTTCTCTGCCTCGTTTTTAAATCTCTTGATGACCTTGCCCCTCCCTACCTTTCCTCCCTCCTCTCTTCCTATACTCGCTCTCGCCCTCGGCGTTCTGCCTACCTCTTTCTCCTCTCTGTTCCTCCTCCACCCTGTGCCCCTTCCCGATCTTTTCTGCTCCTCGCCCCTCTTCATTGGTACTCTCTACCTCTCCATATCCACTCCATTTCCTCTTACCCCTCCTTCTGCTCCTCCTTAAAATCTCATCTTCTTCATCCTCCTTCCTGACCGCTCCTTTCATTCCCTTCTTACTTTTCCTCCTTTTCTATTATTCCTTGTCCTCAGTTAATAGTTGAGCATACTGTTCTTCATTGTTTGATTCTAGTTTGATATTCATGCTTCTACTGTAATCTTGTTGTGGTAATGTAAAGCGCTTTGGCGTAAAGCACTATATACAATTTTATAAATACAAATAAATACATATTTTGGTGACTACACCCCGACCTGTGTTCAATGGTAAAATCAAACCCCTGTAGGCTGATTGACCATCTTAACAATTTAGGATTTTCCCCCTTCATCTGCATTAACCATCTCAATGGTTGGTGGTCAGTCGGAATCACAAAAGTAGATCCATACAAGTATGGTCTAAACTTCTTCAGTGACCACACAATAGCAAAACATTCTCTTTTAATGGTTGCCCACCTTGTTTCTGGTTCCTTCAGCTTTCTGCTGATGAAGCAGATGGGGTGCGGTGCCCTACCTTTCTCATCCAGCTGACTCAGAACTGCACCTATACCTGTATTGGAAGCATCTGTTTGCACAATGAAGGTATGGCTGTAATCAGGAACTCTTAAGACTGGAGCTTGACAAAGGGCTTTCTTAATTCCTTCAAATGCCTTGTTGCACTCCTCATTCCATCTGAACTTTTTAGGAAATTTGTGTGAGGAGACCACATTCAAGGGAGAAGCTTTGGACCCATAGTTCTCAATGAAGTTCCTATAGTAACCAGTGAGACCTAAGAAGGCTCTCACTTGGGTTTGAGTAGTATGGGTGGCCCATTCTTTTACAGCTTGTACTTTGCTAGGCAATGGCCTTATTTCACCTCCTCCTACCTCATGTCCAAGGTATACCACTTTGCTTTGACCAATTTGACATTAACTTGCCTTTATGGTCAGATTGGCCTGCTGAACAGCCTGCAAAACATATCCTAAGTGGTCAACGCGTTCTTTCCAAGTAGGACTGAACACTGCAATGTCATGCAAGTATGCGATGCAGAAGTCCTCCCATTCAGAACTTGATTAACCATCCTTTGGAATGTTGCAGGTGCATTCTTTAATCTAAAAAGGTATTACCTTAAACTGGCAGAGGCCTGCTGGGGTTGAAAATGCATTCTCCTTGGCATGGTCTGTCAGGGCTATTTGCCAATAGCATGACGTTAGGTCAAATGTACTGAGGTACTTGGCCAAACCAAGTTTGTCCACCAGATCATCTGTCCTAGGTAAAGGATGGGCATCAGCCTTAGTGACTGCATTTAGAGCTCTATAGTCCACACAGAATCTGAACTCCTTGGATCCTGCCTTTGGCGCAAGTACAAGTGGACTAGACCATGGACTGGTAGAGGGTTCAATTACCCCGCGATCAAGCATCTTGTTGACCTCCACCTTTATGCAGGTTCTGACATTATCTGACATCCTGTAACCTCTGCCTTTAACAGGTAAACAGTCACCAGTGGGAATATCATGCTGGCCCCAAGGGGTCAAGCCTGGTGATAGTGAGAACAGGTTTTTCCAGTGTCATATTAGAAGAGAGATTAACTCCTATTTTCTCATCTAATGGTTGTCCCCTCAGGAGATCAGGTAGAGGTTCGCTCTCTTCCTCCTCTTGACCTGAAGCTAGAAGCAAAGCTTCCACTTCTGGTCTGGTGACATAAGCTTTTAGACGGTTGGTGTGAAAGACCCTGGGGGCCTCTTTAGGATTGCCTAAATCCACCAGACAGTTGACTTATCCAAGTTTTTCCACAACCTTGAAGGGTCCTATCCATTTGTCCTGTAAGGCCCTCTGTCTTGTAGGAACCATAACTAAAACTTGCTGGTCTTGAGTAAACTCAACCATGTTGGCCTTCTGGTCATGCCAATGCTTCACCAGAGCCTGACCTGCTTTTAAGTTATCAGATGCTTCTGTCATCATGTGTGTCATTCTCTTCTGGAGACCTAACACAAAGTCAGTGACTCTCACTGGCTGTTACGCTCACCTGGTCTCCGCAGAGGCGTTGGGGCACGGCTACATCCATCCCAGGGGTGAAACCTCTCTTGGTTTCACTCGTCTGTTAGTCTATTCGTAATTGTATTGGTAAAGTTTGCTCTTAATTTTGGGTCTGTTCAGTGTGTAATGTCTCTTTCTCTGCTCTTTCCTCATGCAGGTGATGTTGCAGTTCCGGCAGCCTCTGCAGAGGTAGAAGCAGTACCGGAGACAAGGAGGAGAGAAGCTATGATAGTTCGGTAACTGGTAAGTAACCTCTGGACGTGCCCGTGGGTTTTACTTGCAGGGCGACCCATGATTGCGTGTTGGTAGCTGTTCTTACCTCGTCTTGTCTTCTTTTCAGGAATGCGGCTTCGTGGGGATGAAGACCACGGTTGCTGCGGCGTCGGGATCAAGCGCTGCGGGTTGCCAGGAAGATGGTCTGCTGCCGGGTGGATGAGCGCTGGAGTCCAGGTAAGCAAGCAGCTGTAGCATAGGATTCAACGAGGTAAGTCTATTGCTGGTCCAGGCGGCGGTGCGCGTCTTGTTGCACGGAGGTGCAATGTAACGCGAAGCACCGGCCTGAAGGATGGAGCAGCTTATATAGCTGACCTTCAGAAGCCACGCCCACCAGATTCAGCCTGCCTGCCACACCTTGCCACTCCCCGAGACAGCACGTGAAGACCAAGCCTAGGGAGCCACAGCACAGTAAAGTGCACGTTCAGGAATATAGGCTTTCAGCACCTGGAAAGTTTCTTGTGAAATTAAAGCACTCCTGCACTGAAGTAAATTGTTCCTGCTAAATTCTTTATATGAGCCAAAGGCGCCAGGACTGAGTCCAGCCAGGGCCCCTGTGTCTATGAGTCCCAAAGGGACGAGTGAGACAAGTGGCCCATTGCCCCTATCACTAGATGGTGTGGTGTGTGTGTCCTGGGGCCTGTGGCCATGACACTGGCTTGGGAGAAGGAGCACTCTCAAACCCCTCCTTAATTAGGGCCAATGGACCTAAACCTGGATGACCATAGAGAAGCTCAAAGGGACTAAGTCCCTCCAGCGGGACTTCTCTATAAGCAAATAGAAGGCATGGCAGTAAAGGGTCCCACTTTCTTCTAAGGGGGTCCTCTAAAGCACCTATCACGCTCTTCATAGTATGGTTAAACCTCTCTACCAATCCATTTGTCTGTGGGTGGTAGGCAGTTGAGAACTTGTAAGTTACTCCACAGTTTCTCCACATGGTTTGCATGTAGTGGAACAAAGTTTGATCCCCTGTCAGAGATGACCTCCTTAGGAAAACCTACCCTGATAAAAATACCAAGTAGGGCCTTAGCAACAGCCTGAGCTGTAACAGTCCTCATTAGGTATAGCTTCAGGATACCTAGTAGCATGGCGTTGCCTGAAGAGGTTGGAGGGTCTAAGGGACCAACAATGTTGATTCCTACCCTCTCAAAGGGACTCCCACCACTGGGAGGGGCACCAAAAGGTGCCACATTCTTGGCTCCACTCTTGCCAGAGATCTGACAAGTGTGACAGCTCCTACATAATTTATCTACATCAGGCCCAAACTTAGGCCAGTAGAAATATAGAGAAAGCCTTTCCTTGGTCGTTTTAAAGCTCAATTGACCAGCCAAAGGAATCTAGTGGGCTAACTGTAGGAACTGCTGTCTTGTCTCTAGAGTTAGTACTAGTCTTCTGTAGTCCCCTGGGATAGACTCAGTTGGTTCACTGTAGAAGAGGCCATCTTCCCAGTATAACTTAAGCTTCCCTGGCTCTTGCCCGTCCAGCTGGGAAGCTGCCTGTTGGCGAAGACCTTCAAGAGTAGGACACTCCCTTTGGCCTCTGCTGAAGTGTGCCCTACAGGGGCCACCTTCTGCCAGTAAAGACTGCAGCTCAGGGTGGTCTTTAGGATCCAAATCTCCAACAAGGGTGTGGTCTTCTTCCAGCTCTGAATCTTCAGCGGCTGATCCAACCTTACCCTGTTGTTCCTCACACTCAGCCTCAGCTGGTGGAGAAGTCACAGGTGTGACTTTCGACAATCCTCTCGGGGATATCCTTCTTGGTAGTACAGGAGTGCTTTATGGCTTTTTCCTTGAGGCTTTGGGTTTCTTCCCCTTTGCCTCATTCTTCTTTGAAATAGCAGTTAGTAATTCATGTGGGCTAGGGGTTATAGATTCCTCTGTAACATCCTCTGGAGATCCATCTAAGGTACTCTCCCTGGCCCTGCTTGTCTGCTCCTGTTTCCTTTTGCTGGGAGGCCTGGGGGTGCTTGATACAACACCAAGAGTTTTTAAGTCATTCCCCAACATTACTCTTCCAGGCACCTCACTTTGCACACCAACAGGTATCTTGACAGTCATGTTGCTGCACTGGATGAGAGCTGGTAGTCTAGGAAGCTTTTGGGCAGGGCCTCCAGCAATCTTAGTGAGGCTTTTGGATGCGTTAGCAACATCTTCAGCCTTGAAAAAAGATTCATCCACTACAGTAATGCTGGCCCCATGTTCTCTAATGGCAGGGGTCTCCTGACCATTTACAAGTACACTGTCCTTGTAATATTCTTTGGTGTTATCTGGAATTGAATTAGAGACATCTAAATTCTGCTGTTCCCACATACCCAGCGACACTAAAGAAACACTGGCAGAGACTCCAATGGGGCCTTCAGCCAGTACTTCACACGTACTTCTTCGTCTGGGGAGAAGGCTAAGGAGACAGTGTGGACCCCTGAAGGTTTACCCTTGCATCTGGGATCCCCTTTCACATGGTCAGTAGACCCACAAGCATAACATTTTCCAAATGTTTTGACAAATGGGGGTCTCTGCTGACCTCCCTCTGGTTTGGCACCAGAGGTTTCCATAGCCTAATTTGGTTTCCCTTGTGGCTTACCCTTCTTATGTTTGGTGCCCTCTTTTGGATTGGAACTACTAGAATTATATTTGCCATCTTTCTTGTGCTGCTTCCCATCGTCCTGCTTCTGAGTTGCCCCAGAATCCTTGTGAGTGGCCCTGTTGGCAACCCACAAGTCAGCAGTCTTTGCTAACTTCTTTGGATCAATGTCCTTAGAGTCAGCCAAGTACTGTCTCAGCTCAGGAGAGCAGGCATAAAGAAATAATTTCTCATTCCTTCAAAGGTGTTAACGCTGACACACCCAGGTAGCCCAAGGGGTACCATCATGCTTTTTGAGGGTCCTAAACCTCTTAAAGTACTGTGAAGGAGTTTTCCCAAATCTAGCTATCAAAGCTAGCTTCACATTTTTATAATCCAATCTTTCAAGTTCCCCCACCTCCATTACAGCATCAGTTGCAACCTGGGGAAGCCTAGACAAAAGCCAAGGAATCAACGGATTCCCTGTGAAACCCTGGATCCCATAGTTGTATTCAAAAGCAGCCAACCAATCTAAAATATGAAGTCTCGCCTTATACATACTCCCAGCTTCTTTAGGCATGCAAGGCCTCTTAGGACTGGAAGACCTAGAATACTCTGGGGTAGAACCATTTTCAAGAGACAATTTCTTCATTTCAAGAGCATGATTCGTTTCCATTTCTCTGAGTCTGAGTGCTTGATGTTTACTGTCAGTTTGCATTTGGATTCATTTGAACTCTAACTCAAGTCTCATTTTTTCAGGAGGGACAAATTCTGGACTCAGTACTGGACCTGGTAGGGCCCTTGTGGTTATAGCCTGAGGACCTGAAGCAAGTAGAGATGCAGTGGGGCTCACATCACGAGACTCCTCTGACTCTTCTAACTAATCAATAACATTAGAGTTGGACTCTGAATCATTATCATCCTCATCAACATTATCCACATTTGCTGAGGGGGTAGGGCTTATAGCGCTACCTCCCAGTCTTTGATGATTCAACAATTTCTCAATCAATTCATTTTTCTTGCCTTTAACAGAGAGAGACCTGACTTTACACATATCTTTCAATTGATCTACTGTTAGAATGATCTGGGCTTCCTGTTTGAAGTTACCCATATTTGGCATTATAAAACAATTGCTTTTCTAGTGGTGTTTAGCCTTGTGAAGGTTACTTGAAAAAAAGTAAGAGCGGCACTCTCAATGTAACAACTATACTTTATCCTCACCGCTTGCCACCAGTGTTAGGCAGAATTGCATGCAGTACCCTCTGAGACCACCACACACAATTAGGACATCAGTTGTAAGCCGAACCAACCTTTGGTATCAATCTGTACCATACAGTTTTTGGTAGCGATCTGAGCAGCCAGGCTTATCTCAAGAGTGAATGTGAGCAGTACAAGTCATTACACAGAGGACTTGCAATCACAGAGGTTCAAGTAGACACTTATACTCAAGGTTTCTTGGTAAAACACTTATTAATTTACTACACAATCATTTAGAAAACATTTCACTAGAAGGAGGCAAATTAAGATTATATACCAATACACTTCAATACAAAACTCTTAAGATTGTGAGACAGTTTGAGCTCCCCTGAAATAGGAGCCAAATGGCAGTTCAGTTACTTAGAAGTGAGCAAAAAGGCATAAGGTACGTAGAATAGATCACATATACTTGTTAGACTGTGCAAATAGTTTCAGTTCACCAGAAGAGTTCAATTCAAGTCAATAGGCCTAGGCCAAAGTCAATGGGCTAGTGTTCTGGATAGGAATGAGCCGTTCTGGTATCAAACGGTAAAGTTTGCAAAAGTTCTCAGAAGTACTTTAGGCGAACAAGAATCATATGTTGGGTCACAAGCTTATCAGGCCTGCAAGTTGGGAAAGTTTCACAAACTTTCCCTGCGAGAGTGGCGTTCTCTCAATCGGGTTGGCACAGTACCTTAGTATGAAGAAACAAATGCAGCTGAAGTCGTTGGTTCCTGGCAGTTCCTGCAGATCTCACTGTTCCCGAGCCTCAGTCGTGGGGACAAGAGGGAGGACATCGGGGGACTCCTGAACTGCACGGGATTGTTGGAAAACGCAAACAACATGGAGTCACTTCAGTTCCAGTAGCTGCAGATTCAAGCACACAAGCTGGTGTCCCTCTCCCTGGTTAATCCTAACCAGCCTTGAGAATGGTATCCAGGTGGCTTAGAAGTCGATTGGTCCCACCAACTCAAAAGGGAGAAGTTGTCCTTGAAGGGACTTCTCTGTCGAGATGAACTTGGCAATTCGGACCTACGGCAGGGCTTCACCGAGCAAACCAACGCTCCAGGAGTTGCAGCAGCCGTCCTCTATTAGCTCTTCTTCAGTTCTTTCGTTGCAGTGGTCAACTCTGCTTTCCAGTCCAAGAGACTTGCCTTTTAAACAGTTCTCCCCCTTTCATTCCAGCCTAGCTGTCACTCACCCAGCAGGGTGGCTGTCCTTGCCAGACAGTCAGCCAGCCATTCACACCAGAGTGCATTTGGGTCTCCTAGGAGACTAAGCACAGGGAGTTTCGGGCACCTTCCTCACTTCCTGCCCACCCCAGACACTCAGACACCAGAGGCGGTCTTCAATCCTGAAACCTGCCAAAAGGCACACGGACAAAGGGACCAAACCTGGTTTGGCGCGCAGAGACAAACTCTAGAAGGACCTTTCCAAAAAGAAACAGAGAAAAAAGAAGACTGGGACCCGTTTAAACAAAGGGGTTTAAGGCGGCATCTTGAAAAACATGGCTCCCGTGATTTTTAGCTACCGGTGTTCACGGTCAGGAAGAATCATGGTAGTTAGTTGTAAAACCACTGCCACCAGCCTTTTCAATAGGAAAGGGTAGCATTTGACTGCTACATGAGTGTTTAGACACAGGGGATACTATGTAACCCCTCTAGCACTCCATTGTAAGATGGTGTGTGTTGGATCTAGGAATTTGGAAAGACTAGTAAAGTCAATTTCACTTTATATTCTCTGGGAAAGTAGTTTATCCCGGAGAAGGTATTTAAACCTTTGGGAAGTCTAAAAGACATCCCTGTGTCACTGCACTGAGGGTGCTGTGTAAAACACATGAAAAGATGATGCCTATGGAGTTATCTAAAACTCCATAATCAAAGAACACAAATGTAAAACACAGATCAAAATACATGAAAGAGTGGGGAAAAAGGCACTCACTCTTTCCAGGTAAAAAAATAAAGTCCTTGAAATCCAGCAAAGTTGCTGGGGGTCTCTAAATCGAAGGGAATTGGCATATTTATGAGAATTCTCCCTAACAGTTTCAGGTTGGGTGGGTAACCGACATCACCTCAGACCCCTGGCGCCTTTCGTGGGCCTCCCCGCCTGGCAGCGCGACGTGGTTGGGGCGCACCGAGGGCAGTCCACCACAGTCAACTGTCGCATAGGGAGCCCTGTCTCACCCCCGCCCCCGCAAAGGGGCTGGGACGGTTGCCAGAGAAAGGCGCAGCGGCGGTCAATCTCCCTCGGCCCGTGAACACACCAAAACGGCTGTTAGGGGGCTGTAACACTCTCTGCCAGAGCGGAGAGCCACCTGCCCTCTGGGGGCATCCCAGCCAACACGGAGCCGGTCGCAGTGCACCACCACAGAGGAAATGTGGCCTGTGGGTGCGCCCGGGTGGCAGTCCACAAGGGCATCCGCCATCTCAGGCGACCGACCTGCCCGCTGTGTTCAATCCTGTGGGTGGACTGCACGGACCCCACCCGTTTACCTCTCAACGGTGTCACGCCCTCTTGAACTCTCTTCAAAGTCCTTTTCAACTTGCCCTTACGATACTTGGCCATCGGTCTCGTGCCCGTATTTAGCCTTAGATGGGAGTTTACCACCCACTTTGGGCTGCATTCTCATGCAACCCGACTCCAAGAAGACCTGATCCCGGCATACACCATCCGCAGATTGACACTCGATTAGAAGGACTTGAGCCCCCTGAGTGACGCCGGGGAGTTGGTCTTCTATACGCCACATTTCCCATGCCTACTGCTGAACGGGGATTCTGCGCTGGGATCTTCCCTCTTTACTCGCCATTACTGAGGGAATCCTAGTTAGTTTATTTTCCTCCGCTTAGTGATATGCTTAAATTCAGCGGGTTGCCACCTCTGATCTGGGGCTGTAGTCGAGGGGAGCACAAACCTCAGAGCGGCCAGCCTCGGGCCCGTACTTTGCCCCAGCCCTGTGGCTCCGGCATGGCCGAGTGTGCCCTGCCCGATCTGCAGCTGAAGCCCACATGGTCGTGAGGCCCGCGCTCCAGGGCCATCCCACGCAGGCAGCCATGGGACACCACAGACAGCCACACGTGGCACGGCCAGGTTCCCCAAGGTAGGGTGAAGGTGCACCAGGCTTTTTTAAGGGCTGCTTCCGCTACCACCACCAGGGCGTGCCAGGCACCCAGCCCTCCAGAAACCCGCACGAGGTGGGGAAACTGGGGAGGCCGGGACGTGCCGGCAATGAGCCTGCGCGCCAGGTCCAGGGATCCTGCAACGGTGCGGATCGGGGTCTGACCTTAGGGGGACTAAGGGAATGCGGTCCCTGCGACAGCCACAGCCGTGCCCCTGGGAGGGAACCCTGGGGCGATTGATGTTCAAGCGACCCTCAGACAGGCATAGCCCAGGGAGGAAGCCGGGGCCACAAGGTGTATTCGATGTGTCGATGATCAGTGTGTCCTGCAATTGATACTAATTCTCGCAGCTAGCTGCGTTCTTCACCAACGCACGAGCCGAGTGATCCACCGCCAAGAGTCACAGGCAACTTTTGTTTTGTTCCAGATGTCAGCCTGACCCTGCCGGTGCAGGAGAGGCCAGGGGAGGCAGCGTCGCTTGTGGCGAGACAGCCCAGTGCTCCATCCAGCTTCCCCACTTGGGAATCGGCAGAGACCAATGAGGTTTAAAAAAAATATATATATTTAAAAAGAGAGAGGCGGGCCAGAGGCACCACAGGCAGGGATACAGGGGGTGTTGGGTGGGATCGCTAGAATCTTCAAATCCCAGCCTGGCCACACAGGACCGAGCTCCAGGTACCTGGGAAAGAGGGAAGGTCACCCGCTGCACCAGCAGGCCATCACTCGGCCACAGATGTGGGCGGCTGGAACCTCAACGCCCGCCCATCAAGTAAGCCTGCTGTGCCATGGCTCAGGGATCGCGCATGGCGTGCCGGGTCCTTGTCTGCCTGGGGAGGTGACCCTCGGCTCCATACTGTTCCCACTTGGGGCTTCCCTACCAACCGGGGTGTGCCCACCAATGCCCGTCCGCTTGTGGGTCAGAGAGAAGAGCGTGTGCACCAGCCAGTTCGGACTCCCTTTTCAGTGCATGGTTGGGGACATCCCCAGCAGGTTAACCCAGCCAGGCGTCCCTGTCCATCTGCTGGGCCGCGGACCCCCCCTCTAGTGGAAGGGAATCCTGCTCACCGGCGCCCCCTTCCTTCCCACCAGAGTGCTCCAGCCCTCACTCAGACCCACATGCTCCATCATTCCATGACATGCCCCCATTATATGCCCTGTGCCTCCATTCCAGATCAACTATGCCCCCATCCGATCTGGACTCCAAGATGCCCCATCCCTTCCTCAAAACCCATAACATGATGCCCCATCCTCCCTCCACACAGCAAGATGCCCCCATCCCTCCCCCAATCAATGAGCCCCCGTCCCTCCACCTCAACACAGACCAATGTGCCCCATCCCTTCCTTCACACCCACACCTATGTGCCCCATCCCTCCCTCTCACACCTACACCAAGATGGCCCATACCTCCCTCTCAGACCCACACCAAGATACCACCATGCCTCGAGACCCATACCATGATGCCCCATCCTCCCTCCACACAGGAATATGCCCCCATTCTGCCCTCTAGACTGAACCAAGATATCCATCTTCACACACCAAGATGCCCTATCCCACCCTTCAGACTAATGTGCCCCATCTTTCTCAGACCCACACCAAGATGCCCCATCCCACCCTCCCAACCAACACCAAGATGACCCACGACACCCTCCAGAACAGATGCCCCATACCTGTTCCAGACCGACACTAAAGTGCCCTCATCCATTGGGTGTCCAGTCAAATGGTCGAATATATTTGATCGAATGACAAATTGGTCGAAAAAAAAAAGGTCGAATTTTTTTTTAAAAGTATATTTTTTTTTTTTGCTCTAGTATAGGTAAAAATAGGTTAAAAAAAATTTGTTTTAACACCAAAAACGGGGGTTGGGGGGGGACCCCCCCCAAAAAAAAAAAAAAAAAAAAAAGAATTCGACCATTTTTTCGACCAAATTGATTCGACCATATTGTAATTCGACCAAATGTTTTCGACCAAATGTCTGGCAACCCATCCATTGCAGACCCTCAAGATGCCACCATCAGTCCCTCCACACAGCACGATGCCCCACCCTGCCCTCCAGACCCACACCTAGATGATCCATCCCTCCAGACCCACACTGTGCCCCATACCTGCCTACAGATGCACACTGTGCCCCATACCAATGTGCCCCCAAACCCACACAAAGATGCCCCATCCCTCCCTGCAGACCCACACCAATGCGCCATGTCCCTCCCATCAAACCCACACCAATGTGTCCCATCCCTCCCATCAAACTGACCCCAATGTGCCTCCATCCACTCCCTCCAGAGCCACACCAATATGCCCCCATCCCACCCTCCAGACCAACAGATGCCACATATCTGTTCCAGACCCACACCAATGTGCTCCCATCCATTTCAGACCCCACCAAGATGCCAACATCCCTCCATCCACACAGCAAGATGCCCACATCCCTCCCCCCAGACCCTCAATGTGCCCCATCCCTCCCCCAGACACAGACCAATGTCCCCATCCCTCCCATCAAACCCACACCAATGTGCTCCACCCCTCCTACCAAACCAACGTGCCACCATCCACTCCCTCCAGAGCCACACCAAGATGCCCCCATCCCACCTTCCAGATGCACACAGATGTCCCCATCGCACCCACACCAGAATGTCCCATCCCACCCTCCAGACCAGTATGCCCCATACCTGTTCCAGACCGACACCAATGTGCCCCATCCATTGCAGATCCCAAGATGCCACGATCCCTCCATCCACACAGCAAGATGCCCCCATCCTGCCCTCCAGACCCACACCTAGATGAACCATCCCTTCCCCTAGACCCACAATATGCCCCCATCTCTCCCGCAGACACAGAGCAACGGCCCTCGTCCCCCCATCAAACCTACACCAATGTGCCACATCCCCTCCCTCCAGACCCATAACAAGATGCCCCACCGAACCCTGCCAGCCCACACCTAGCTGACCCATGCCACCCTCCACACCAACAGATGCCCCATACCTGTTCCAGACCAACACCAATGTGCCCCCATCCATTGCAGACCCCACCACGATGCCGCCACCACTTCCTCCAGGCCTAGACCAATATGCCCCCGTCCCTCCCCCGACCCACAACAATGTGCCCCCATCCCTCCCCCAGACCAATGTGCCTGCCCTCCCATCAAACCCACACCAATGTGCCCCCATCCCCTCCCTTGAGACCCACACCATTGTCCCCATCCAACCCAAACCAGGATGCCCCATCTCTCCCTGCAGACCCACACCAATGTGCCCCATCCATCCCATCAAACCCCCACCAATGTGCCCCATCCCTCCCATCAAACCGACAATGTTCCCCACCACCCATCAAACCAACGTGCCTCCATCCACTCCCGCCAGAGCCACATGCCCCATCCAACATTCCAGATGCACACAGATGTCCCCATCCACCCACACCGGGATGTCCCATCCCACCCTCCAAGCCAACAGATGCCACATACCCGTTCCAGACCCACACCAATGTGCCCCCATCCATTGCAGACCCCAAGATGCCACCATCCCTCCATCTACACAGCAAGATGCCCCCATCCCACCCTCCAGACCCACACCTAGGTGAACCATCCCTCCCAAATACCCACAATGTATCCCATCCCTCCCATCAAACCCACACCAATGTGCCCCCAACCCCTCCCTCCAGAGCCACATCAAGATGCCGCATCCCACCCTCCAGACCAACAGATGCCCCATATCGGTTTCAAAACACCAATGTGCCCCCATGCATCCAAAATGCCCCCATACCGTCCTCCAGTGTGCCCCATTCTGCCAGACCCATACCAGCGTGCCCCTAGCCAACCATTCAGACCCCAAGATGCCCCATCCCTCCCTCTAGATCAGCGGTATTCAAACTGTGGGACGCAGTCCCCCAGGAATCCGCGGGTGCATCCCTGGGGGGCCCTGAGAGCTCAGCATGAAATGTAAAAATAAAAGTTTTTTTTTTTTAGATTGGAAGAAATGGGCAGGTGTGGCTCACATGGTTGGGCTGAAGCATGAAACTGTCTCAGGCAACAATGAAAAATTGGCCGTAGTTGTGAATGGATATTCATTCCTTTAGTCACAGACTCGGCCTCATTACAACTATAGCGGTACTTTAACAACAGTGCCGGTAGGCTACCGGCACCGTTGCTACCATATCGGCATAGTACGAGTTGTGCTCGCGGATGCGACAGCCCGCCAGATCTGACCTAGCAGGCCGTGCGGCATTCGCGGGTGCTGGACCCAGATGCAACTCTGGCGGTAGCCGTGTTGGTTTTACCGGCACAGCTACCACCAGGGTTGTAATGAGGCCCACTGTTTCAATAGTACCCAAGGGGGTGGTTTGTGTTAAAATGTAAGTAAATTGTGAAATATTCAGCAACAATGGTCAAAATTACTTACTGCATAGTGAAGTAACTCATAAAACTGATCCACATTGGCCAAAATGGTGGCCCACTTTGACTGGCCCACACTAGCATTTTACATTTTTGGTACAGGAATTGCCCTATAGGCCAGTCCGTTACTGGCGGCTCATCCATAATGGCGAGGGGTAGCCCACCCAGTGGCCCCTCACCCATTATGGAGGAGCTAAGGAGCCAGCCCAGTGAAACAGTGCGCACTCCCTCAGCTGCTTTTTCCAGCTGATGGAGTGCTCCTGGGCTGGCTGAACTGTCAAAGGGAAACACTGTTTCCCTTTGACAGTTCAGTTTAGTTCCCCAGTCGCACATGCTCACTGAGCCATGCAAGTGCTGGGGCGTTTTGCTTCGCCAGCATTGCATAGCTCATTGGAAATGCTGGCTGGGGCACTGCATGTCTGTATGTCCGAGGAGAAGCTCCTGCACCTCCTCGCACATACGGACAGAGCAGCCTGGAGCAGGGCGTTTCAGCACCCACACGCAGGCCGATGCAGAAGGTACATTTTATGTTCAGTGTATGGATGCGTGCATGCTTATGTTTTGAGTGTATGGTGATGGACGCTCGTGTGAATGATAGAGTGATTGCTGTATGAATGTGCAGCGCATTGCATACACACATAATCATGTTGATTGTGTTAGGCCCAGTGGGGCCCAGGGTCAGGGATGGTATCTTTTTACTGGACATCTATCAGATGTCCAGTAACAAATGTCATGCCTGCCCCCTGGGCCCCTCAGCACCAATTGCAAACGGTTTGGCTTTTTGTTAAAAGTATGCTAAACAATGCAACATTTTAACCCATCATTTAAAAAGAATTCACAGGGTAAACCGCCCCCCAAAACCCCATTTATTGTTTTGGGCTCCCTCACTATGCTCGGTCGCTATGGCATTTTTGTGGGAATAGTTATGCCCCTCCACTTAAAAAAAAAAATCACCAGCCGTCACTGGCCCTCAGACTGTGTTGGGAACGGGATGGGGGGAACCCAGGGACTATGGTGGGAGCACAATGGGCAGGAATCATGGGATAGTGGTGGGAGCAGAGGGGGAGAACCCAGGGTGCGTGATGGGGAGAGACCAGGGACTTGGTAGGGGTGGGATGAGGGAGCCCAGCGACTGTGATGGGAGCAGGTGACGGCACTCAATACATACTGTTTATTTGGCATTTCTGGGGTGCCCGACCTGCCTACATTTTAACCGCTGCAACTCCGGTTGCACTTGCACCCAGCGCTTACCCACTTCCCGCTTACTAAAATTGGACCCGAAAATCATAATGAGGACGTCAAAGTCACGTGCAGAAGAGTAGGCGGCCCGTTGCTATGGTCCCTTTCTCCGATGGGAGCTAGACAGTACCATAACCAATATGTCTCTTCTAGTCGCTATGGAAACTCTAGCAGGGCGTGACTGCCGACCCTCTTAAAATCAGTCTGGAACATTTTCTTAAAGCTAATTCATGACCTCTAATCTCTGATTTCAGCTTTAAAATGCGCAAATGAATGCGCAAATTATGATAGTAACCCCCAAATTAATTGTTTTTCCGTAAAGATAGTATAAATCGCCAAAATATGTTATTGGAGATAAAATAATACGTCAAGGCTTGTATCTATTCGTTATCACATTGACAGTATGGTAAGAGTTCTCCGTTTCCACGGAAAACCACATAGCTCACGCGCTGCGAGTGTCATTCCAAGATGGCAGCTTTGCAATATTGTGGACGAGCCTGGCATTCATCTTAACATACGTCAGGTCCATGGGTACAGCGCTATGCCACGCCTCCTCGGCACAGGGTTACGACACGCAGTGACTCTCTTGGTTACGGACGCTGCTGCTTCGGCAGGAGTGGCGGTGTTGGCAGCGAGAGAAGGGTGATTGGACCTGGGAACACTCAGGTCAGTGGGAGATTCCATGATTATGTAATGTGCCTCTCTGTTTGTGCTTCATTTGCAAAGATGGCAAATCCCTTCTCCAAATAGCGTATTTCGTATGTTTTTAGCAACTTCCCAATGTCTAGGGTTTTCTGTCCGCTCTTTTATATATGTCTTTCACAAAGTGTGGGTTCATTAAAGCCATGACAAACCTTACAACATCGAGCCAATGTTCCGCCAATCACGTCAGATGTTGCTTTCGGTAAACATTTCAGCGCAGGTTTCAAAACTAAGAACATGTGTGATTGCTCGTTTGGCTACAGAGCTGCCCTCTACGCGCACACGTATTGTTAATAACAGCAGCTACTACCAGATGTCATGAGAATTCATACTGTTTCGTACACTGTAAATCATAGTAGTACATCACACGAGGCAGATCTCTCTCAGCCTCTTAACATTTTGACTCTTCTAGGAGGGATGTTTTTGAAGAGTGATCATCTAGTGGCCTCACATAAGACACTGCGCAGAATGGTGACTTCTTCACCCTGTGTTTCTCTTTCCACCTGTGTACTTTCTCTGGGACTCCTCTCTTCCTGAGACTCTTCTCTCTCCATCTCCTGTTCTCGGTATGCCTTCTGAACATAGTGACTAGTTTGAGATTCCAGTGTCTTCCACCTCTGGAGCATTTGTGGTTGCTGCCTTTCCGCACAACTTCCACCAGTTGGCTGTACCTGGACCCCATCACTTGAGCCTTATGTGGCAATTTTATTTTCACAATGCCCCCCTCATTCTCTGCTCTCAGAGTTGCTCTGCAAGCGTTGTTCAGTGCTTTAATCTGATCTTTATTTTTATTCTGCAGACTAGCTCTTTCATGTCGACCAGGCCGTCTTGCCTCACCTTGGGTTGCCACTGGGGGAGTGGATGCAGCCCCCCCCTCAACAGCAGAAAAGGCGACACGTTTTTGACATTGTTTGGGGGCAGGCAACGAGTTGCGACTGCTTCCCTAGGGATTTTTGTAGGGGTCCATCCCTGATGCTGTAGCTAAATGCAAGACTCCTTTCATGAACCTATTTATCCTTTCAACAAGTCGATTGTCTGGGGAGGGGCAGGGGGAAGGTGGTGTGGGGGTGATAAAGGCTTGCTCTGATCTGTTTGATATTTTGAGTGCGTAAGAACACTTCAGTTTCTCTGGATACTAATTGAACATCATTGTCCGTACTGTCTCTTTGGTCTGGCCTTTTCTCTGAAAAATGGTGTTCAGCACTTCTATAAAAGTAGCTGTGGTTATATTGGGTAATAATTCCAACTCAACCCATTTTGACAGGTGGTCTACCATCCCTACACCATACATGTGGTTGGGCGCCATGGTGTCCAGTGGTCCTATGAAGTCCAGGCCCAACTTGTGCCATACTTCTGCAAGAGTTTCAGGAGTGATCATTGGGGGTTGCAGAGTTTTGAGCCTCTTATCGCTGTTCATGCACTCCTAGCATCTCTCAATCATTACCCTGATATCTTGGTCCATACAGGTGGCATCTTTGGCAACTTCTTCCATTGAGTGACTTACACTAACTTCCAGGGATTTGCATTTTTTTCCCTTCCTTCACAGATGCCACCACGCATTCACCTTGAAGAAATGAGTGTTGGTTGATTACTGCACATTACATTTCCTTGCAAGAGAATTTCAATGCGTTTTTCGTGAGAGGTGGATTTAGAGTAAAATTTAGGTAGGTTGCTCAAGGAGGGGCAGCAGATGGTCTCCCCTGCATATAAATGCGGCAAAAGGAACCTGATGAAAAACAAAAAATGGATGTAATCTCCTGCGTGGAAATGTTTTCGACCAAATCAACTTAAACTAGGAAATGTAGTGTCTAGCTCTTTGTGCTCTGGTAGACGTGACATGCAGCCTGCTTGTGCGTTCTCCCTATGTACATTATTTCATATGTATACTCTTGCAGCTTAGCTGCTATCTGTGCCAATCGCGGAGTGGAAGTCTTCGTGCCCCCTGGACTCAGCATGGGAATTAAAGGTTCATGGTCTGTGACCACGTGAAACTTGGTGCCCCATACATAAGTCCTAACATACTCCACTGCCCAGGCAGAGGCAAGCATTATTTTTTCCACAGTGGAATAGTTTTTCTCTGTGTCAGAGAGAACTTTCGATGCAAACGCAACTACATGTTCAATGTCGACGTGGCTCTTATCCCATATGCACTGGTGTCAATGGTTATGTAGGTTTTCCACGTTGGGTTGACTAGTCTCAGACATGGGGCATTCACTGTTCTCTTAACTTGTTCATACGCTGCCTTCTGTTTGAGACTACACTCAAAATTGGCCCATTTTCTTTACAGAAATCCTCGCAGTGGAGCCGTGGTACAAACTTTGCATAGTACTCAGCGAGTCTGAGGAACGAACGTAGTTCATCTCTTGAGACTTTTGCTCTGGGGCTTTGACTATGGCTTGTAATAGGTAATTTTAGGTACATCTTGGGATTGACGCAGTCCTTTGAGATTTTGTACCCTAGCTGTTGCACTTCTCATATCCAAGGCGTACTCCTGCTTCTTGAAGTTTCTCCAGTACTTTCTTCAGGATTGTATTGTGCGTCTCGGCTTCTTCTGCATAGATGTCATCCTGCAAGTTTGACACGTTTCACAGCAGGGACTCCATCATCCTTTGGAATGCTGACGTGGCTGATCACAATCCAAATGGCATGCACGTGCACTGGTAGGTACCAAATGGCTTTATTTATTGTGCATTTATTAGGCGCCCATTCTGTTTCAAAGCACCCACAGGGCAACAGGGAGGGAACATGGGATTAGAGAACAATGAATACAGGAAGATAAAGACGAACCTACTATGCCTTGTGAGTATTCAGAATGTGCAAGTTCAGTGAGAGAGGGGATGTGGGGGATGAGGGTAAGTGTTGGAATGTCCATACTTGTGGGTGTCGTTGGCTGTCAGGATTTGTTGTGTGAGGCTTATTTTGTGGTACGCATCACACATGTCCATTTTGAGGAATATCTGATTTCCTTCATTATGAGGATTCATTTGCTGACATTGGGCATTGGGTATATTTAAGATGCGCAGATTGATGCACACTCGGATCTCGTAGGACTGTTTCTTCTTAATAAGTACCACTGGGCTCAGACACTTAGTCGATTCTGCGGTCTCAATGGTATCTTCTTTGACCATCTTTGTTAGTTGGGCTTGCAAAATGCTTCTTGCAGTTGAGGCACAGGCCTCACCTTGTGTTTGATCTGTACTGCATTTGACTCCAGCTGGATTTTGTGGACATTTATTTTTTATTTTTCCTGGCACTTCAGAGAGCTGTATGGGGAATTCATCTCTCAACACTGACACTCCTCCTGTTTTGATTTATGGCACTTGATCATTGGTGCTGGGATCCAGCCTTATGTTGAGTTTGTGCTGGTCATTCCACCCCAATACTGTCTGCCCTTCTTGGGAGAAATATCCCCTGGTCGTGGTTTGTCTGGTTTGAGCTCAGTGTAGCCCAACGGGTCAACTGACACTCCTCCAGACACTGTGGGTCTATGTTTGGTTCTTCTGACTTCCCCTTCACGACGTCCCACTGTGTCTTTGTATATTTGAATGGGCAGAATAGTTAGATCAGAACCTGAGTCCGCCATCACTCGATTCTCTTTGCCATCTACTTTATCACACAATGCAGTTTCTCTCTTCTCACCTTCAAGCTGTTCACCATTATGACTGTAGGCCTATCATCGTCGCCTTCATCATCTCCACTGAAGTACCTGTCGCCTTCGATGTAGGTGACTTTCATTCCCTTCAATTTGCAGGCTATGGCAATGTGGCCAAATCTTCTGCAATTCGAGCACTCTTTACTTCCCGCATGGCAGTCGCTGTCATTTGCTAAGTGCCGTGTGCTGGTGCAGCTGTGGCATTTTAAGGGCTCTCGCCTCTTCCCTCCTTTTTCATCAACAAAGTCTCACCTGGGTCTGTCACATTGCCCTCTCCAGTACACCGCACTCATGCCGGCGGCCGGCAACGTTCCTGCTATTTTTTGGCGTCTGCATGAGATCTCTTCCTCTGCTCTGGAAATCTGAATGGCTTCATCTAAAGTTATTTCTTTTTTTCGAGGATAAAATGTGTACTTTACCTTTCTACAATTGCTATGTATCATCAGCATATCACAGATCATATTTTCGGTATTGTCACCAAAACTGCACAATGCAGCCCGCTCTCTAATCCTAGTGACATAGTCGTCAACTGGCTATGCATTTTATTGCTTTCTCGCGTAAAACTTTAATGGGTGCAGCACAGTGTTCTCTTTATTGGAAAACCTTATAAACAATTGTGAGCAAGGCTTTCCTTGAAAGCAACATCATCACCCCCCCCCCACCTGTTCAGGCTTCAAGCCATACATTTCCTTTGTCCTTCCGCCCCATGAAATTTAGCAGCATGGCTTTCTTTCTCTCCACAGCATAGTCCGTGCCTCACACAGCCTCCAAATACGTGTTACACAATGATTCTCATTGCGGCCATGGTATCGCAGGCCTACTTGGCGATTGGAGAAACAATGACAGAGGCATTGCACCCTGCATGACAGAGCTTGGGAGTTTTTCCTTGGTCCTGGTCGCCAGTTATGTAGTGGCCTCCCATAAGACACGGCACAGAATGGTGATTGAAGGGGGGGGGGGTTGTTATCAGCTCCCAAATGAAAGTGGAAAAATAATCAGCACACTGTCATTAAAGTCCTCTTCATAACGTATGGTAGTTGCTTCACTACCTATGTGTAAAGTCCTAGGACGGAGTCTGCCATGAGCCTTGGATAGTGCAGTAAATGGAAGGCTCAGGTCTTGAGCAGGTGGAGCGTCTGCTATGTCCCTCGGTCCGCTCTCATCTTGTGCGCTGCGAGCCACGCCGTGCACATCTGCATTGCAGCCTCCCGTGCAGACTGTGATCTCGCAATGCTGCATCTCCACAGATAAGGCTGTCGGTGAGGCCCAGGGCAAAACATTTGGTCAGGTCCCCTTGCTATTTTTTGCACTGCGCCAGCAGCACCGCAGATAAGACTAAAAAAAACTCTCCCTTTAAGTTTGTGTGGCGGGCATAGATAGGTTGATGAAGGCCTCTGGATGCAGCCGGGGCTAAGCTAAAATGGGTTTGATGTCCGAAGACCCAGAATAAAAGACCAACGTAATGTAATTCATGCTGTGAAAGTCACCCCCTGCAATGTCTATCTCTTGTTTCAGCCCCCCTTCTCCTAGTCCTTTTCAGGGGTCCCCCACCGCTTCTTGGTCCCGCCGACCCACTCCAGCTTCACTTACTTTAAGGAACCCTGGTGTATCTTCAGACTGTCTCAAGGCTGCTACCCCGGAAGGCCAAAGTACTGCTCGCTGTGCTTCCAGACGCGTCCTTTAATGTTTCAGACTTCCGGAAAGGTGGTCTTAAGTCCATGCATGCTAAAATCTTGTTGTTTGGTCAGTTGCACTTACCATTGAATAAGATTTGTAGGGTAAAACTGGTGACTAAGGATTATGTCATACTCACACAACATACATCATCTTCCACTAGTGTTTAGGGTCGGGACCAATGAGCCCATCTTGTACACTGTAGTCAGATGAAATCTGTGCACAACATTTCTGCCAATGTGATCTGCAGTGTAGCATTTCCATCAGAGAAGTTTTCCATATTTCAAGTGTTTTGGCTTTATCAAAATGTGCTATATCACCATGGTACAACTGGAGAGTAGTGGTTGTCTACATAGGCCAGGCACACTAGATGCCCCAGACGCAGAGGTTCTTATTTGGTGGCAACTTTGATTATTTTACATATCTGAGGCCTGTTTTGTGCACAAATACTCCACGTTTTGATATCAAGGTAGACTAGAGGTTACATTATTCAGGTATAATAGTATTATTTTGTATTTCTATGTACAGCACTTCATGTTGAACTCTTTCTGCTTCTAAGTTCTGTATATATAGGTATGATTACTATCAAATGTTCGTGAAGCGCAGCCCTGTTTAGAATCCTCGGAGGCTGCGCTTCACGAACGAAGCCTTGATACTTACTTAGACTGCAGCGTGAGCCCAGCAGCACTGCGAGCCGAGCTCTTGCTGCTTCCCCTGCTTCCTGGAGGAGGCGGGGCCTAACGTGGACACGTGAGTGGTCATGTGATTTGAAGGCAGCATTAAGTGCCGGCTTATCCACCCCTGCGGCGTTAAGCCCTGGAGGCAGTAAGGGCTGGAGACGCTGTTTTGCTGTTTGGCTGTGACCTGTGAGTAACCTGAACTCGGATCCTGCTGCACAGTACATATCACTTTATCAGCTCTAAGGGTCTGGGGTGGAGAGTCGGACTCTGGCAGCTCCACAAGCTGTCGGGCGTTCCCTACCCTGAGACTGAGCGCTCCTCTTAGATCCTCAGACAATTGTGGTCTCTGCTAAAATTAATATTCTTTGATTACGTATGGACTAAGAACATTTATCCTTAGTTCACAATACATCTGTTTTTACTATTCTGTTTTGGGGTTGGGGGGCTGCATAGATCCATTTCTTTCTGTATTTTTAATCTAAGAGTGTTTTTGGGACAATTGTTATTATTATTTTTCTTTTTTTTTTGTTGGCTGAGGTTGCCTTGGTCTTCAGTGCAACATTTATTAGATTGCTGTGCTCATATTTTTACCGACTGTGGTGTATAAAATAGGTATCATTGCAATTTCAGTCCACTTTTAGCTTAACCTTTCGCTGTTATATTCTTAAGTCCCCTGTTTCTAACTACTGGGCTCTGGTTCTCTCTGAATGACACGCAAGGGACTGCGAAGTCAGACAGCTATGGAGGCCTCACTGGCCTCGACTCCGTCTGCTACTGGTAATTTACCCTCTGTTTCATCAGTTACTACTGTCAGTCCCTCCCCGGCTACAATGGGGAATTTACAGCATGTTCCACCAGATGCCCCTTATAACCCTTTACTCCTTAAAACCCTAGCCCGGGCTCAAATCCATGTCAGCGATAGGTCCAAGGTACTTAATCCTATGGGTAGTTTACCCCGCAATGCAGTCTACAATAGCTGCATTTTTAATGGAACTCATGATATCTCGATAAACACACAGGAAGAACGCCTAGCAGCTACCTTAGCCTCTAATCTTGCGAAAGGGGCTACCCCTCAAAAAGATAAGGCCCATCTGGATTACTCCAATAACAATGTGGTTAATTCTGTTCTTTCAACATCTGCCAACTCCGACTCCAGGATGCCTATCCTATCTGTTAGGGCGGCTGACTCTGTAGCTACTGCCTCTGCACTACCAAGGATAACGGTTAATGGGAACTCTGCTCTTCCTTCCACTGAACCTCCACTCGAGGTTAACTCTGCAATTAGGGCCACTAATCATACTTCGACTATACATGTTAATCTGTCTACTAATGTGGCTGGTACTCCATATACGCCTAAAGGGAAATCGATACCTACCATGTTAAAAACTCCATTTAACAAATTCCATAATCCCTCTCTTAAAACAAAATCCAATCTGGGCACCCAAGGGAAACCAATTCAAGGGAAAAACATTTCACACTTCTTTGGAAAGAGGTCTACATCTAGTACCCTTGTTAAATCTTTACACTCACTTCCTACAGTTTCTTCATTAGATCATACTAACCTAGTTGATGTAGTTAAGAAATTGGTGATTGAAGATCCCTCAGCTCAGGATATTGACGATATCAGCATTATAGAATGTGCAGACAGGGCAATTGCTGATAGTCACCAGGCCCCTAATTGCAATAATACTAATAATGTCACCCAGCAAATTTGTGATGATTCTTTTGCAGGCTCTCCTTCTGATCTCATCAATTTTATTGATGAGTACACAGAGAAACAAAATTGGTTGAAAGAAAGGGGTTTACTCCCAGACTCAAAAAAGGATCGGGGTAGCGAATCGATCTTACATCACACTCTTAAGGAGGCAGATGAAAGAATTAAACTTTCCCAACCCACTATTTCGGCTCTGAATATGGTTCTGAGTTCCTTTGTGAGTCTGTATGACAATATATGGTCTGAGGTCAGATCGCACTCTCTCCTCTTATCTGAAATTTATTCTAGGTTAGAGGGCCTTGACAGATTTGAAGAGCTAGTTAAAATTATAAAGGAAGAACATCCACTTTTGCCTACACACGGTCATGACCCTACTCCTCTTAATCAACTACCCACTGCAGCCCACACCGTACATAAAGGACTTACCGTGATCACGCCAAGTATGCAGGAGGTAGTTTTAGTTCAGGGCCAGAGTCCTACGGTCCCTCAAGGTCCAGTTTTGAATTCTTGTACCCAACCCGCTAAGATGTCGATAACTACCTCTGAGGGTCGGCGAAAGTTTACTGGATCGAAGCCACTACTAACTACCCCTCATACCAAACTTACGATGGTATCAATGGAGGAGAAAGCCCAAGAGGAAGCGGCTGGTCCGCTTCCTAATCCTATTGTTCAAGGTCTTCCCCTTATGGGAGGGTCTTTAGAATTGGCAGATCTCTCCAAGGGTCCCCCTATCGCCTCCTCCCTGGAGTTCATATCTATTTCGACTTCAGAGAATTCATCTATTTCCACTGAACCCATCAAAGAAATCCTACATCAAAAAGTTGTGCCCTGTATAGGAAGGAAAAGGAAAATCACTCAGCAAATGAAGAAAACTAAAAATCAGAAAAACGTGAAACATCTAAATTCTTATACGAATCAATTTTTTAAAAATCTCTTCTTGGCGAATACTGTGGCTTCCTCATCTACTACTCTCGTTCCGAAGGGGACTGGGAACCATGCTGATTCAGTGGCTTCTAGGACCCCTATTCCGACTAGGGTGGCTAATGCAGCCACAGATGACCTACTTCCCACTACAGCAGTTCTATCTCCCTTACCGGATGGTGTGGTTGATGGTCTCTCGACTAACAACATTCCTTCCCTAGTAGTGGGACCCAATATCGAGGGGGTTGTGGACTCTGTGGCTTCTGGTACCCTGACAACAACCCCAACTTTACCAAAGCCGACCTCCGTTAATGCCTTGACTGTGCCTACTACTTATGCTATTGTTAAAGCAAAGGATTTCTCCACTGATGCAGTATCCCCGACTATCTTATCTAACTGTATATCAGGGTCAGTTCAGAGTCACTCAGAGACTACTCGGCCAATGACTACAGCAAACCTGGTTAACATTGATATGGTCAAACATCTTTTCCGGGAGATACTGGCTCCTAAAACTGTATGTGGGGCAGTGCCTAAATCTAATGTATGCCTGTCCCTAGATGGGGCTTCTTCTACCCCGCCCCTACCTCTGGAGCCAACGCTCATTGCTGTCACTGAGGGTTTCCCTGTGACTACTGAGCTTATAACGAGGGACGGGGATATGGGAGCTTTACTAGAGAGGGATTCTTCTGTCCCTCTCCCTTCTAACCCAGCTTTTCTAAGTCTACCTATTGCTGCCCCGATTATGGACCGTGAAGGTGCTCCCTCTGGGTTCGATTCTGTTCGCTACAATACTTCTCTCAATTTCTGTGAAAGACTCCCTGTGGGTCCAAATGCTATTCAAAATAGGACTATACTAAGAGGTGCTAGGGGTCCCGACTTGGCGGTTGATTCTTTATCTCAGTTTACCAAAAAGATCTCTGACTCCCTTCCTAATATGTCAGAATCAAAAGTTCCTCGGGATATTATACAACTTACCAGCCTCTGGGGCCAAGATACGCCAATCTGCTTAAACCGTGGAAATATTTTAAAGATCTTCCATCAACTTCCCTCGCTCTCACTCATCTCTAGCTATGACTTGGATAGCATTATCTTCCCCATTCATGACCGGGTAGATGTAAGTAATATCATTCTTAAATCAAGAGTGGTTTTGGATTTGATCATGGGACATAAGGAAGGGTTAAAGCAACTTGGCTTTGAAGCAAATTTACTGAAATCCACCCAGCTCTCCACTAACAATGAAGGGGATGCAAAATATAGGGATAATCTCACTATGGTATATTATCCGGAAAGAACCCCACAGCCCCATGGGAGGCAATTCATGCCCAAATCAAATGGACACTTTCGCAATTGGGCACAGGTCACTGCAGGTCTGTGGAAATGAGTCCCTCCTGATTAATCTAGAACTACCTCCAGATGCTCTTCCTGTGAATTCCTTTGGGTTTCTCTCCTGGAATTCTAGAGGTAACTCTCACCTCTTTACGAACTTAGACACTGTTACTGTGATCAGGGCTTCACATTGCTTCTTTCTTCAAGAAACCTGGATGCTCTCAACTCCCATTCTAGATGGGTTTAATATCTTTTCTCAAAATGCTAGACCCAGCCTGGGAGGGAGGCCATCGGGGGGTCTTCTCATGGGATTAAGAACTTCTTTGGGTTATAGGTCTAAGGTGCTTTTGGATACGCCTTTTGGTATCCTGGCCCTGGAGGTGTTCTCTCTTGATCTCACGGTTACTCTACTTCTGGTTAATGTATACTGGCACAAGGGAATCTCTCCTCTTGAACCGTTTCTGCAAAAGCTAACGGATATGCTTCTTTCTTGGAGATCTGTGCATCCCAGGGGTAAACTGATCCTGGCAGGTGATCTTAATTCGGATTGTTCTATCTCTTCCGAATCTAAATATGACGACTTGGGACTAGCGATGGAGGACGACTCCCGCCTAGGCATGAAATTTGCACGTGGTCGTTGTTGGAATTTCGCCATGGATTCAGTGGGTCTTACTTGTCTCAATGGTTACTACGACGCTACCAATCTATCTCGACCCACATGGCGTAGATCTTCATTAACATCTACCTTAGACTACGTGTTTGTAGATCACTCTCTCACTCCTTTCTCGTCTAATGTCGAGGTTTCCTTCAATTCATGGAGTGACCATGGTATTCTTCGGGTCTCATTTCTTTGTCTCCTTCCGACTAAGTCTTTGCCCGTGGGGGGGCCTACCCATCTCCAAACTGTGGGACAAGGGACAGGGGTTCGTTGGACTCCTCTCAATATCAGCCTACTGAATCGTAAACTGATCTCTTCTTTTAACCATACCTCTTTTTGTTGGAAATTGGCAGTCTTCAATACAGTTCATTTCGATAGCTTTCTCACTGCCTTACAGCACAGTATTCACGGCCAGTTTAGGAAAGGTGTTATTAAAATATCTCACCCTCATAGATTTGATCAAGAATTGGCTAACGAAAAGGGTCTCACTAAGAAACTCATTAGAGATGTACAAGCCCTAGACATGGAATGGGCCGACAAAAATATAAAAATTAAAACCATCCGCCAAAAATATAAAAACTATTGTAAGTTTAGAAAAGCTTCTATGCTACAAAATGATGCAGATCATATGCTTGCAGTGCTTATAAAACGAGATCTGAGGGCATTTTGGGTTACAGTAGCTAGCCTAGATAATGCGGCGGTCGCCGACCAGCTAAATGCCATTCCTGAGGTTCAATGGGTTGAGCACTACACCAAACTCTTTGACATTGGGGGTGAGGGATCAGTTTCCTGTCTTCTGGGGAATAACCCCTCTAAGGACTCATGGAAACCTCCGACTGATTCCGAGACAATACTTGGACTCATCTCCAAAGCCAAGAAATCTAGGGCTCCTGGGCCTAACGGCCTTACTAACAACACATTCAAAGCTGAGCCAGTTCTCTGGGCTAACCTCCTTTCTCTGCTCTTTGAAGATGTCGTTAACTCCAGGAAGGTACCCACTAGTTGGCAAACTGCTCACATTGTCCCAATTTTCAAAAGAGGCCTGCGTAACGAGGTCAAAAATTATAGACCTATCTCGCTTATAGATGCGGATTGTAAGCTTTTTGCCTCCTTGTTGCTCTCGCACCTTAATGTTTGGATCAGGGAAAATCATATTCTCCCCAAACTACAAACAGGCTTTAGGGCAGGCCACTCAACTAATCTCAATGGTCTTATTCTCAGTGCCCTACAGACCTCTTCTTGGGGTAAATATGATGGTCCTCTCTATGTTGCATCTATTGACCTGTCAAATGCTTTTGACCTGGTTATCAGGTCAAGACTATGGGGAAAACTAACCAAATGGGGCATTCCGGCAGGGCTTTTATCTCTTATCATGGCCATGTATGAAAATTCAGGGGTCCATATCAGGCTCGACTTGGCAGGAACACTCTCCAGAAGGATTAGGACACGTATTGGGGTGAGACAAGGTTGCTCGTTAGCTCCCTGTCTCTTTATCCTTTATATGGCTGATGTGGATGATTTCCTGAGAAATGCAGGCATGGTGAGTGCTAAACTAGGGGATCTGAGGCTTTCATGGTTGGCTTATGCCGACGACTTTCTTCTTTTTGACAAAACTAAAGTGGGCCTGCAGAGACTCATATGTAAATTTGAAGAATACGGTATTCTTAATGGCCTTAAGATTAACCCGAGCAAAACCCGTACTATGGTCTTTTCAAAGGGGAGAATGGGGAATAACAAAGTATGGAAAATAGGTGGCGAAAATATAATTAGAGCAAACAAAATCGTCTATCTTGGTTATTTGATTTTGGCTAGACCCTCGGCGATCGAACTTAGACGATTCCTCAGACACAAATTGCTCCCTCTCATCTCCCAATCCCTCAAACTAGATAATAAATATGGTATGTTCTCCCTTAAGCCTGTAGTAGATTTTTTTAAGGGTAAGGTTACTCCCAAACTTTTGTATGGAATGGAATTTCACTACTTGGCACTTTTGACTTTCTGGGACTCTCTTGAGGGTATCTATTGGAGGAAAATTCTAAAACTGCCAAATTCCATTCCAATAGCGGCTATTAGGTATGATTTAGGGTTAGTCTCATTTCGAGCCAGGATTCTCTGGAGGATTCTCTCACTTTTTTCAGCTTTGCTTTCTCCTAAACCTGACACTCTTTATGCTGATGTGGGCCACATGATTTCTTCTCAGGGACATTTAGTCAAGAATCTATATCTCAACGCTTTTAGTGATCTCTGTGACAGGACCCTGTTGGATATTTCCTCCGATAGGGACACCCTACTAATGAATCCGAATAAGGTCAAGGAGTGTCTCTTTTCTCATGACTGGAGTAATACTATTGAGAAATTACACTCGTACCCCTCTCTGAGAGATTTACAATTTGATCATAAAAAAAGAGGCCTGTTGTCTTTTATTTTGAACCAATTCCCCAACAGATATTATCGCTCCCTTCTCATTAAACTCAGATGGAATCTCCTCCCTACTCGGGAAGTTCTACATAAAAGGAAGGAGTTCTCTGATTTAGATCCTAGTTGCCGTTTCTGTAAAACTTTGGGGGTGATTGAAACCGCTCGGCATCTCTTTTTAGACTGTACTGCTTTGACAGCTTTAAGGGACAAATATCTAGGACGTTTTAATGTATTGGGGCAAATGGGGGAGGCCCTTTTGATCTGGTCTCAGTGTCTCACTATTTCAAACATTAAGGATGGACTCGCTGTGGCTGGATTTATCAAAGCCTTAGATTTATACGCCCCGCTGTTATGATTATGCTTGTTATGACTATGCTTGACTCTATGAAATTTCCTTTTATTCTCTGCAGGTTTATTTTCTATTTTAGAATTTTGTAAATTTTAAAGTTTAGTGTCGGTATAATTTTAATGCTGCAGTGTATTTTTGCACTGAACTCTTTAAATTTAAATTTAAATTTGTCCCTTATTCTCTGGAAATATTCTTTGGAAATCTTAACTGGAAATTGGATCTATGTTTTAACGTTTGTGTGTATAGTTGAAATTTAAATGTAATGAATGTTTTTCTACCTTTTAAAGACAATTTTTTGTAAAGGTTTCTTGTAAACCATATACAATAAAATAAAAAAAAAAATATATATCAAATGTAATGGTCCTTATTTTATCAACCCCCAGAATGATGAAGGGCTGACTCAAACCTACTGAAATATGAATTTGGAAAGTGCAGACTGGCGCTTAGCAAAGTTGAGCTTTTAATTAATTGAGCTATCTGTTATGGAGAATTCTCTGTAATGCTAATTTCCCAAACCTAGTGAGTCCCCCAGCAGCTTTGCTGGATTTTTGGGGTTTATTTTTTCTCTCCTGCTAAGAGTGAGATTCTTTTGCTCCCACTCTTAGACATGATTTGAGGTGTTCCTTTAACTTTCCATGTGTTTTATGGGTTATGGGGTCTTTTACTCCATAGGGTCTCATGTGTTTTTTTGATGTGGGTTACACAGCACCCTCCGTGCCGTAACGCAGGGGTGTCTTAGCGACCCCCCAAACATAGACTCCATACCCTGGGACTGACTACTGTCTCCCTGGGCATGTAAAGTCACCATTGGCTTTGCTAGTCCCAAATTATGAAGAGAAACCAGTACAAACCATCATATTGTGGACGTACTGGTCGGGGCAATTCGATTGCCCTGGGGTCTGTTGTTCGAAGGGGCACGTCTCCGTCCCCCCTGATCGAGTTTTGGCTGGTGGCAGTGGATACTACTTTTTATATTCGACGGCGAATATATCTCTATGGGGTTTTCCCATTGTTCGAGGCTACCAACTTTAATTATTTAATTTTTATAGCCTCGAACATACCGCCGGTTTATTTAATTAATAATAATTTGCCGGTTGGTATTTTTTTTGCCAGAACTCTATTCTAAAATGGCGTTTGTGTTCTCTTCTGTGACTCCAACCCAAGTCGAGCCCTTTGTTCCACTTTTTGGCGGGCTTCTCCACAGAAGCCCCCAAAAGTGGTGCCACTCTGTCTGGGTAGCACAGGGGGTGTGGGAGGGGGTTTAGACACCCTGGGCTGAGTTACCTTGGTAACTCAAGTCGCACTCTTGTGTGATTGGCCCGGCTCACCACTTAGCATGTTTGATTGACAGCTAGGCTGAGTGAATGGGGGTGTGCTGCATAAAAGCAGGGCTTTGGGGACTGGAACTTCAGAAGTCGCCACAGGACCTAAGAATCCGAGGAGGGAGAAGCTGAGCCGGCCTGCAACGACGACACCACCGGTGGAGCCCTGCTGAACCGTCTCACCACTTTTCCCAACGACAGAGGAGATCTCCAGCCCGGAGAGTCTTCTTCCTTCGACTGGTGGGGATAACCAGTCTACCTTCTTTTCGCCTTCCTGGAGCATCTCGTGGCCGCCTTGCCTGTGCCAAGTACCCCGGCAACCGGGATACCACGTTTTCACCACTACCGCGAACCGAAAGGGTAGTACCTTTGTACCGGAGAACTCCGCGGCTGGTTTCTTCCCTGGCAGTGCAACGACCTTCATTCTTCCTCCACGACGAGATCTTCTCTTCCTCTGGACGACGCTGCGACTTGCACCCGCTGCCAGGAACAACTGCCCCCACTGGAGGATCCTCTCCATTTAAGGTACCGTGTTCCGCCTGGCTTCCCTTGCAACCGTTTGAACGGGGTGTATTAAATCCTCGTCTCTCGAACCGGGGTTAGCCTGGGACACCTTAGCTAACTTTTCTGCACTGAACTAAACCTTTTTCGAACTACCTCCACAAACTTCGAAGACTCTGTGTAACTGTCTGATCTTGGGCATCTTCCGCCCGGCTCCCTTGAAAGTGGGCCTGGCACCTAAACTTCCTTGCTCACCAGTAGACTGTGCCTTCCTAAACTTGCTGTGGTTCTTTAAAAAGTGTTTAGTGTGTATGCTTCCATAATTCTGCTTTTCCCTCCCTTTTTATTTAACTTGTTGGAGTGCCATCGAACGTTAAGCGCTCACCTCTGTCTGGAAATAAGTGGTGTTAACTAAGACTTGTCCAACAAGTAATCAGGGATGTACATATGATAATAGTGATTGTGTTTTGAACTTATCTTACCAATTTAGTGCTAGTGTGTTTTATACATGTGTGTTAAATAATTATATACTTTTACACCCAAGCTCTGGTCAGTGTTTGCTTGTGCTACTGTATTTCTGTACCTATTTTGTATGCTCTGTATACTGCCTAACTCTTCTTGAGGGAAGTCTGACTGCTCAGCCACAGCTACCAAGTGAATCTGTGTGGTACAGACTGCTACCAAGTGGGTTTACTGCCTAACACCTGTAGTCTTAAATCTTTTGCAGTGGTCCCTAAGGGAACTGCACAGGTTTCTGCCTAACACTATCCAATCATGATACAGTATGCTGTGCAGATAAAAAGAAAAATGTATTGGTATACCTACCCACTACCCGCTCCTGTCTTCTCCAGTCCTTTTTATCACACATACCTTCTGCTTCTAATTACTGTAATATGTGTTTTACTATTTACACATGTAACCCCAATGCAGGGGTTGAAATTGGAATTCATGGAGCTGGAAGTAGCTCCTCGTTGTCAGGATTTTCCTCTAACCAGGAGCTTTTAAAGTCCGGTCTCATGAAAGTTGGTGGAAAAATGCGCGTCTTGAATCCCACTTGCCATTGCTGTGTTGGTGCCTTGTACGCTATTGCTCACTGTTTCCTGTTGAATCCTCAGTCTCTGGTCATGTTGCTTTACATGTCTTCACTTTTGGCATTCTCTTTAAATTGCAGTCCCTTTTTATTTAAATCACATTTCTTTTTTGTCCGTTTGTCAATCTTGCTACTACCTATCATTTAGTCTGCACTTATCTTTGCTGCTACATCATAACTCTGCATCGACATGTGTTACAGTAGTAATATGTTACTGTATCTTTACTGCCACATTTGTATCTCTGCCAACACCTCTTTTTCTATGATGTGACCTGGCCCACTCTCTCTGCTGCAGAATGAGGGCATGCAACAAAACGAACTTCCAAATGAGAAGTAACTATAGCTTTCTGTCGAGTACATATGACCATTCATTCTCTACATGTATTCCAGTGTATGTTTTTATGCAAATCCCCAGACACAACAGAGTAAACGTCAGATGGGTATATTTGTGTTGCCCCATTTTGCTTGGGGATCCAATAGTAGCTCCTAGTAACTGTTGGTGTCAAACTAAGCAGGCTCCTCTAGGCCTTATCCAGGAGATGAATAGCTCCCCGAAATGCATTATCAAATGGTGTTTTGTACATTTAAGGAAACATGGCTGGTAAGACAGCTCACTGCTCGCATCTATGTATGACCTTCAGGTCAATGGTTTAAATCCTATCAAGTTCTCCTCAATCATTTTATCCTTCTGCGGTCGACACATTTTGTAATGAAAAGAAGTGGTTATCAGACCCTCTTGAGCTGCGCCTTTTATTCTGTAATATAATATTCAAATGACCAGAGGGCTGCTATCTAAGAGAATTAGCTGACAACCTAAGGCTAAGACATGCAGTGAAACAATGAAAATATCCCCTCGACATGCGCTCATCTGTTAAACAGAATTTTCGTAACTTTAATTATGTATTTTTATTTTCAGTCATGTAAACTTAAGTTCGTACACTTCAAGTATGTTAGTAAATGTGACAAAATATATTCAAAAAAAGTACCAAAAACCCGTCTGTATGCCCACCAGTTTTCCCCTCACTCAGGCTTTTTCAAGGCAAAATGCAGAAACATAATGGGATCTGGTATACGGATTCTTGTGCTTATTAAGGAATGGATGAGCCTGTTCATTTTTGTTTAGTATGAGTTTGTTTATGCCACACGATAGTAGTGAGACTTACGTCATCAATGCAATATGAGTCGAGAAATGTAATGATGAAATTTGGAATCATATTTATATTGCCTTGATTAACAAACCATAATGTGGTTTTGTTTAATGAGATTATTTCTGTACTCTAATCAGGAATTTATGGGCATCTTTATTTTCATGTAAGAACCGATTTTGTTTGCATCAGACGTCCTAGCAAAGACATAGACATGTCGGCACATTAGTGTGTCATCTAAACGCTATAAATGGTGAAGAAATATGGCGGCTCCTCGAGGCATACTAGCGTTTTACTTGTATTGCTGATGGGAATTGTCCCTAAAATATAAGTTGATTTAATCGTGTTTTACTGGCTAATTATTCTTTTACTGTCTTGCTTTGCTGTAGAGCATAAGGATAAGAAGTGACTATTTTTATATTTGAATTTTTACTTCAGGTGGATTTAAAGTTAATATGGACTTTTGAAACCTGCATCAATGTAATTTCATTGCAGAGGGAGTCGTTGTTATGGACAATTGGTGAAACCCTACTAATTGTTTTGTCCAGTAATAACCTGCAGGGATATGGAGTGATTGTTTATTATCTGATTGGTTATTTCAGGTTGATAAGAGGATAGCACGGATGATGGAAACAGCCGTGTAAATAGATACTATGTTGCTGAGGGGGTTGAGCCCCTATATAGCAGGTATTATATTGACATGTCACAGGTTAATGATAAGATGCACTTTGCCTGACACTGACATTTAAAGACCTAGAATTACAAACTCTCATTCGCTTTTCACTTTAGGTTGACTCAAGGTATACATGGAATAATGAACCAAATTCGTAACTGGTAGCATGTGTACAGGGCCTATGTGTACGTTGGCACTTCTTTGAGGAATCTATCTGATAATGCTTAAGAATTTCTATTCACATTATTTTATTTGGTCCAATAATATATATACTATAGCTATAAGGATTTTTGCTATAACTCAAGGTGCCATTGGGTTATCATATGCAAACAACAATGGTATACCATTTTGAGATACTTAGCAACAGCATCATCATGGGTGTACAGATTTTAACAATTACAATATATATTACGAGTTTGTTCTCTAGCATGATCTTGGATATTTTTTACATTGTAATATATATTTCTTTTTTTGTATTTGTTTTGTTTATACAATTCTAATCTTTCTCTTTTTTTTTTCCTTTTTTCTTTCTTCCTCTTGGTTCAATTAAATTTTGTTTGGTAACTCCCATTGCAATGTTTAAATTGACACCATATGTTCTTTAGACTCTTTCGCATAGTTCATCAGTAACTATTGGTTGACTCGAAAGGACTGTTTCTGCACTTTGCTTTTAAAAGGCCAGAGTGAGGGCGAAATTGATGGCCATACAGTCAGCTTTGTATTCTTTTTTGTGAATATATTTTTGATATTTTGGGTAGACCCCTTCAGACAACCTAGAGATGACATGAGCGGTTACGATTCTTTGTTATTTTTATTTTATTTATTTTTTTACATTCGTGGAAATATTACATTTAGAAATGCTGTCAAGGCGAATCATTGTTATTTTCGTCTTTATACATAAACTTCCACCAATCAGATATATTCCTAGATGGAGCTGTTGCTAACAAGTGCACCAAATAATGTGATCTTTGTGGTGTCGGCTCAGGACAGGAGGGTAAGCAATTACCTGGATTTGTTGCAGAGATCGTCAAATGTCTCTGTGTACCCGTCCGGCCGCGGACTGTCAGCTGTGTTGCCTGCTGCTGAGGAGGATATCTGATTAGTCGGTAGCAGATTTAACCTGAAGCACAAAAAGAGGTCGCAGTGTCCTGAGCTAGGAAATTTGATCAAATATCTCAGTGTGAAAACAAAGAAATTGATATGAGGCTGGGAAGCCCAAAGGAAACACACCAACACAGGTTACAAAGGACATACAAAAGTGCTTTATTTAAAAGCTACAACAGTTACCAAAAAGTCAATTGACAAACGGATAGCTATTCGGCTCTCAGAGTAACGTAACAAACTTCAACGAAGGTTCGATGCATTAGTAGAGAGACCGTACATTGGAATATTTGGGCTTTTTATACTCTTTATCCAGCCCTGGCCAACCCCCTCGCGGGTTAACCATTCTTAAGACCAGGCCTAGGGTTCCTTGCCAGGTCAATCCTATAATTTATGCATTTTGATAAGTTTTGCTGATATAGTTGTTCATTTACACATAGGTCAGGGATAGGACAAGGTCTCAGTTTGCGACCCCGACAAGTGGCCTGCAGGCATATTACTTATTCATGTGTGCGGAGGTCACAACGACCAGAATCTCACTCAGAATGTCATTCGGCCTCCATTTTGATGTTCAGGGTGACTTCCACATTACAAGAGAACCTAAAATGGCGGCTAAATCCAAGATGGCGACTTACACAATTTTTCGTTAAGGTCAAGACCTTGCCGCGGAGTCTTTTTACATGATATTTTAGACAACTTGGCGTAGGCCAACACACATTCAAATACTGCAATAGGAGGCATAATATCTTTTTCAATTCCAACATCAGGACATTTACTGCTCTTGTATCACAATCCAAGTTTGCAAATAACTTGTGTTCGGATTTTTCTAATTCAGTTTGTATCCAATCCCATCTCCATAGCTTTTTCTTTGCTGCGTCGGGATTTGATATCGGATTTTCCAATTTTGTGTTTGCTTCCTCTAGTATTGCATGGTTTTTGTACCCAGTCCATATGATTTTCGTCTCTACATACAAACATGTGGAATTGGATTGGTGCATTGGGTATATTGAGCATGCATAGCAGGGACAAAGCTTTCCATGTGACCACTGAGTGAGCTGAAGCTAATCCCAGATTGGTAGGCATGCATCTTGGAAAATGTAGCTATTTTTTTTTTCTCCCAAACATTCCTTCCATTATGGCCCATTCTTTCCATGGGAAGGACAACGCGGTTTTGGCTCCATACACAAGAATTGGAATTACTTTGTTTGTAAAATTTTATAATGGGTAGTAGAGAAAATGTACCTTATCTTCTGTGTGTTATCACTCCCCGAGTACTAAGATTCTTCATCTTAGATCTTAGTTCTTCAATGCGTGGATCACATACGCTTTGATTTTATCTGTACTCCAAGACATTGCATGTTTCCGACTTGAGCCATACACTCCTTTGCCAAATACCAGCTGCATTTCTGTTGTTTTCTTATGTCTCCTGCTTGTTCTAACACCATTATCCCAGATTTTGGTATATTAAACCCCCATCACTGCTGCTCACTGGGACAGCACCACCCTGCTTCTGCTTTGGTGGATGCTGCACTTGCATGTCCACTGCTTGCGGCTGCTGATTATATGTTTGGTGTTGCCCCTGCGAATACCCTTGGTTCTGATATCATTGACCCTGTTGCGGATACCGTAGTCCTTCGGGCTCTTGGCCCTGCTGCTGTGACCCCTAATTATACTCCATTGCAGACTTGCTACTGCATTCCCTTGCAAAATGCCCCCCCCCTTAAACAATTCCAACATCATGATGGTCAAAAACCGCTGCCTCTTGCTCCTTTGAATCCCCCTCTTCCTCTGTGTGGCCCTCCTTGTTGCCAAGGTGGGCTGGGATACTGTTGCCCCCCGCTCTCACTGTCCTTGTCCTCTTTCAGCCCAGAGTGCAGCAATAGTGGTGCTTACAACTTGTTGGGTACTCTCTGTCCCCTCCACCTATACATGTGTCGACACAGGTACCTGAACGACAACCTTTGCCATTCCTTTGCTACCAATTTTGCTTCCTCCGCCTGACGCCTTTGAGCTGTTTTCCTTTCCCGTTCCTTAATTCTTTTGCAATAGTGCACTATTATACTCTGCATCTCTGGCCACCCCTTTGTCTCAGTACCCACAATCTTATCTAAAGCCTTCTGCACTTCCTTTGGCAATCCTCTTTACAATAAAATAGAAAAACGATATTGATTGATGCCACGGGCCTCCCGTTTCAGCTCTCCACATCTCTTGTAAATGAGTTTAGCTGGATCCTCATCACCCATTTTTACACTGCATCAGGGACTGTAAATCGTGGGTATCCGGGGAAAGCCCTCTGTAACGCATCCCACACTTGTGCTCTAATTCCGCTAAACGACACTCCATCGTGTTCATCGTCCCCAGCCTGGTCCCCGATTTATAGCAAACATCAAGCTATTTATATCCCCTATTGACCGGGGCACCCCTGCTGTTTGCTTTTCAAACTCATATATCCACTTGCTTGCCCCTGCTGTGAGCTGTGGCAGAGCCTTAATTAAATGATTCTTGTCCATCTGGGGCCAGGCCACATACTGTGTTCCCCCCGCCCCCTTAAGTATCAGGGGCATCTGCATCTTTACCTCACTTCCCATACTGTTCTTCACAATTCCCCCTTTTCTTACTAATGCCTTCCAGCCAGTCCTACTCCTCAACCAGCCCCTGTCCCACATGCCTGTTGCTTGGGGGGGCGGTACTCTCGGCCTCCTATTCACCCCTTCCTTTTTCTTCACCCTGTTCCTCAGCAAACAAGTTCCTCTTTTTCAACATTTTCCACCACGGTATCTTGTCCGAAGAGTGTCCACTTACCCCGCCTCCTTCCTTTTCGACACATACATTTCTTATTCATCCCTTATCCATTTTAAGCAAAAAATCTCCTGATCTTAATTTTCCCGATCCGTCTTTCGTTGCCCCTTCATCCCTCACCTCTCGTGGATGCTTGTATCCTGTTCAGTTCTGCTAAGAACTCTGACAACCTATCTTCGAACTCTCTTGACCGACACCGCAGATGCTGATATTTCAGGTGGGTTTGCGTATGGGGGTGGGAGAGAGTGGTAGCCTGTGGTGTTACTGGTGCTGAAGGGGTCCCTATCACGGGTATATAGGTTGGATTTGTGTACCCTTCTGCGGGACATGCTGTCAAGGTTTATAATCCCCTGTGCTCCACTGGCACCCACCCTCTCCTTCTCCCTTCCTGCATTTTCTGTCTCTGTGCCCTACTCTGTCCTCTTGGTTTTCTGTGTCTTCAAAATAGGTCTAACATTTTTTTTTCTCTTTTGTAGCTGCTTCCTAGCTACTAAAAATGTGGACATGTGTTCCAAGGCTCTATTATTGTGTGAGCCCTTTTCTAGCCATGGGCAGTGCATCCCCCTTCCTTCTGTCTCTGCGATCCACTGCTTATGGTATTTCTCCACCCTGTCATGATACAGTGGCAGGGCCTTGTACATATACTCTATTGGTGTTCCTCCAACCATGCTAGTGATGTCTACTCTTACTGACCCTGCAAAGTCCTGCTAACGCGCTGCATATGCTGCTGCTGGCTTGTAACAAAAAAGAAAATCAACCTCCACCTTTTTCTGTCCCTGTTCCTTGCACACAGACACACTACTCCACAAAACCATGCAATGCCACACCACACCGCTACACACACACAATTACCGCCCCTCCTAAGGTCTGTTCTTTATCCAATAGAACACAAATACAATACACTCAAATAACAAGCTCAAATAACCACTATGTCCACTCCATATGAGACCATTACTTTTATTTCTGAATTCCTCCTTTAAATAATAAATTTTACTGTGGTACCACCTTCCTTCCCCTTTCGAGGAGGGTCTCCCTGCCTTACCATTGTCTTACCTTATAATGCCTTACCGAAATAACCTCTTCACAGTACAAACACCAACAAGAAATACCATAAACCTCACCCACGTCACATCAACGACCTCGCTCTCTACATGTTTACACCTCTCACATTTCCCCATGCAGCTGTCCCCTACTTGTTATTGCTTACAAGAGTCTACTCGCATGTGTGTGCTCACCCAAACTCCTCTGTGGCAGGGTTCCAACACTGCCCTGCACGCTCCTCAGAGTTGCGCCCCGCTTCAAAGAGCAGAGAGGACTTCTCTTAAAATGGCTCCTGCTAGACCACTCGGAACACATGTTTTTTCGGGACCGGTCACTGTAGGTGGGCGCGGCTCCTTCTGAAGAAACGGTCTGGAAGCCTCTGCAAATACGTGGGGGGCACAGGGATCATGTCGGGGTCACCAATAGAAGGCAAGTCCCTGAACGCTCACACCAGAGAGAATACAACCCGCTAGGGAAGAAAGGCCAAGTCGATCTTGTAAGGATAACAAGTTTTAATCTCACACGCAGATGAGAGCAACAGCAAAGAACTTTGCTGCTAAGAACGTTCTGCTGAAAAGTAGTACAAGCAGAATCTTATAAAGGAAAACATTGTCATAGATGATGCAATACATACAGTAAGAACATGTGCAGCTGGTTGGTGTGCCTATACATGATCCGCCTGCTCCATAAGATATGCCAGGTCATTGGTTCCAGCCCATTCCATCCGTCTTCCATCACGTGGTTGCTGCGGTGATCATCTTCTCGTATTGAAGGTCAAAGAACACATTAACTATACTCCTAACATAAAGCTACTTTATCACTATACTGTGCACCTAGTAAGCCGTAAGACTGGCACACAGGAGGTTCTGGGGCACTCTAACCTTCATACACACATTTCACTCACTCCCTTCTGCGCCATCCGGCTCCAAGATCTCCACCCTCGTTTTGAACTATCGTTTATCCCTCCCAGCACCTTGCAATACATATCACACGATTGTCACTCAACGATGTGCTCTGTCCGTCCTCTTTGAACATTTCAGGACTAGTTACTTTGGGGTTGGTGGTCAAAGGGCACCTGGTGTCGTGGAATTGAGGCATCTTAAAGTTTAGTCATTTATATGGGCTATAACTCGTTGTCGCCTGGGGATGTGCCATGTCATGCTTTGGCCAGTGTGAGATAACAAGCAACCAGAAGCTGGTCTGTGATTGCTCATAGCCTTGTAGGACACATTCCTCTTGAGTAAGAAACACATCTTTGCAACAATGTTCGAACATTGAATAGGCGTTGTGGCGGTTGGGGTGTGTGGGCTGTCCTCATGGGAGCTCCGGCATGGTTGGAGATTTCCCTCGTCTCTCAATTTGGGCATAGTGCATGCAATGACACATTCGCTGCGCAGGCCTTGCCTTCTACCTATGATTACTAATATCTACGCAAAATAGCAATGCTGGTCGCGCCCTGCGCTACACTATGTGGGTTGATTATATTTGATTATATTGAAGTGGGGTCCTTACACCATCTCCCCTCCCCCTGGCCCATCATAGTGCTTTGAATGCATCCCGCCTCACTCTAAAGTGCTTAGGGGTGTGGGACAGGGCTGCCCCCTTCCCAACAACATTGTCAATACATTTATCTGGGAACATTACTTACTGATGAAGACATGGGTATACCCATTTACAACTACCTGTCTCTCAAAATATGTAACAAATTCAGACTTATAAGAAGCTTTGCCACTAATTGCGTGGGTTACTCTGTAGAAGGCGTCATTAAGATCTATATAACTAGCATTATCTTGGCCATTCTTTATGGCCTTGGATCGTTACCAGAAAATCATACTCTGTTGCTTCAAACCTTGAAGGGTAAGCTGTGGAAAACAGCAGCGGCCTTACTTGTATCCCTGCTTATGGAAGCTATACGAGCAGAATTGGGTCTGGTGCCACTGGAGACAGTTTTGCAAGTTAGACGTAGTCTTCTTTACTATATTGTTATAGGATTGTGCAGCTAATGTCTCATATGTATCTGGTAAGAAAGCCCTACTTGAATATAGTCAACTAGGGTTTCCTTTCTGCTCACCATTTAACTATATAATGCATACTATAGGTCCACAGCTCTGTATATTTATTATGTTACTTGGGCTTAATCTGTTGCCGTCTTTAATGGTCCTCGGCCCCAGACATCATATCGCCTGTGAATGACTATGTAGGCTGCGTTCTATTGAAATTGAATCGACACGCCACCTTTTGACTCCATGTGCTTTTTAAGTGACAAGTAGTCTTTTTATTTTTTTTATTTTTACTTTATTTTGTGCAGTAGCAGACATACTTTCTCAAACTCAAAAGCATACAAGAATGTCATCATCGACTTTGGACATATTAAACAAGTAAACAAATCGTGTAGACCAAGCATGAAATACAGTGGGTACAGCATGTGACATATCTACGGGTCTGACCTTGTCCTTTGTAGGTATTGTCGAAAGGGAGCCAATATGTCCTTGGGCCTGCAGCTGGGTACTATGAGGGAGATGTATCTTTTCTCATTCGCATAGGTCAGTTCTTTAAGTCACACATTTATGCCTGGGGCGAATTTTGATTTCCAACAATTCGGTATACATTTCTTGGCAATCATACATCCCAAGTTGAAAATGCAACGTATCTTAATGGACACTTTCCCAATGTCGCCAAACACATATTTGGGGGGCGAGAGCGTGGGGTGTATGTCAGTGAACTTGTGCAGGCAGTCAGTGACTAGTTGCCAAAACTGCACGATCCGTGTGCAGATCCAATACATATGTATTGAATCAGCCATGTCAGCGCCACATTTCACGCAGCCTCCAGCAACATCGGGTGCAAACTTAGCCACACGTTTGAGGGTGTAATGCAGGCGGTTCAACATCTTGAATTGATTTAATCTGTGCCTTGCGTTCTGTGAGACCCTTTCGTAAGCCTCCCCCAACGAAGCCACCTCTCATCGCCTATCGGGCTATTTAAATCCAGTTCCCACTTTGTCTTGGCACCCTGGGGAAACGGCTGGATCCCTTGGCATGTCTTATATAATCTGAACACCAACCCCGTGGGTATCTGCCTGAAACCACTATCGCCAATTTTTCACATTCAATGGGATTCGTAGGGAAAGAGGGCCATAGTTTCCCAGCGGCTGCTCTCATCCTATAGCATTGTAGTGTTTGGGTTGGGTTGCTGCCCAGCTTTTCGGAGAAGTCTGGATAAGTGCCAAGGAACCATTAGGGAAGAGATCCTGTAGTATAAGTGTTCTGTCAGGGTCCCACGCTGTCTGAATAGCCTTGTCATATGTCAGGGGGAGGCCCGGACAATTCCACAACGGGAGCGCACTGCAGTAGGGGCTAGCAACTCCAAACCTTTTAAACAATCTGGCCCATGCATTCATCGTTGTGCGGACAGGGTCGAATGTGCAAGTGTCCACGTGTTTGTTGGCAATAACATTTCTCAGGTCCGAGGGTGAAGCGCTGTATCTCTCTAGGGCTGTGTGTATCGGGCTCCCCAGTGTGGAGTACTGGTACCCGGCAAAATGTGCCTGCAATACCTCGTATTATAGCCCGGAATCAGGGGCTTGGAGGCCACCCTGTTCATATGGTCTGGTCAAGCCGTCCCAGCTCATCCGCGAGCCCCAGTACCCCACACAAAACCAACCACCAGGGACCACAGTTTGACAAAGAATGCGTGACCCAGCCAGACAGGGATGTTAGTGAAGTAGTACAGTAGTTTAGGCACCACAATCATCTTGAGTATAGAGAGCCTGCCAACCAGGGAAATGGGGATTTTAGTCCAGAGAGCCAATTTGTCTGCTAGTATCAGTAAGTATACCTCGTGATTTTCTGCCAATAGGGAATGGTATGATTGCGTTACCACTTTGCCCAAATATTTGAATTTATCAGGGACCCATCTAAACCTAGCCAGGTCTGTCGGGGCGTGAGTTATCTCAGTCAATGTGAACAGTTCTGATTTGGATTCATTAATACGGTATCCTGAGTAGACAGAGAACCTACGTACCTCTTCCAATAGATGAACCAAATTTAGGGCCAGATTACGCATATAGAGCAGTGTTCCATCGGCGTAGAGTGATGTTATCTGTGATGGACCATGTATATGCAGGCCGCTGTGTATATGTTTGAGTTGCATGATGCAAGCGAGAGGCTCAATCGTGAGTGCAAACAGCAGAGGGAAAAACAGAGGTGATGGCTGGAAGGTTTAGAATGAATCTTAACCACTGGCAATGCTCTGGGCAACCCTCCAGACGACCGTTCTTCGCCTGCCAAGCCATTACAGAAGGGGAAAGACCATATGCAAATCAGGCTTGGCCCCACCCCAAAAGGGGCAGTCCAACCCGAACTGCTAGGCCACATCCCTTCTGCACAAGACCACAAGCATCCCCAAACATGTTTCACCCTTGTTGCGGCTCATCAGTGAGGAGTAGCTTGGGTCTCTAGGCCCAGCAGGCATGGGACCTGGGTCTCTAGGGGATGCTTGTGGTCTCGTGCAGAAGGGATGTGACCTAGCAGTTCAGGCTGGACTGCCCCTTTTGGGGTAGGACCAACCCTGATTTGCATATGGTTTTTCCCCTTCTGTAATGGCTTGGCAGACTGAAAAACGATGGCCTGGAGGGTTGCCCAGAGCTTTGCCTGTGGTTATGATTTATTCAAAACCTTCCAGCCATCACCTTTTCGTTTTGTAAACAGCAGAGGGAACAGCGGGCAGCCTTGTCTTGTGCCGTGTCCCAGCAAGAATAAAGATGGATACCACCAGTACGGACCCTAACGGCGGGGAACGCATATAGTAGACAAACAAACTGAAGGAAGACACCACACAAACCCATCCGTCCCAGAGTTGTAAATAAGAACTTCCAAGAGACGGAGTTGAAAGCCTTTTCGGCATCAAGCGAGGCAGCAACCACCTGTGCTTTTGGATCAATTTGGGACAGTATACAGAAGAGTCTGCGCAGGTTGAACGCCGTTGAGCAACCAGGGATGAAACTAGACTGATCCGGGTGTACTAGATGGGACATGTAAGGGAGGAGGCGAGTGGACAGCAGTTTAGCGAAGTATTTTGTGTCAGAATTGATCAGGCAGAGGGGCCTATATGAGGCCATCTCTGTGGCGGGTCTATTGGGCTTCAGTAGCACTGTGATCACTGCTTCTGAGAGAGAAGGGGGTAATCAACCAAGTTTGAGAGACTCCTCCAAGGATATCACGGAATTCTTTATAAAATGTGATGCCTGAGGCATCGGGGCCAGGGGCCTTGACGGATGTGAGTGACTTGATGGCCTCTATGATTTTGTCCGATGTTAGTGGTTGTTGGAATACTAACTGCGCCTCTTGTGACACAACCAGAAGAGGCATCTCTGCCAAATACACCTCCAATTCTGCCTTAGTGCATTGGCCCGAGTTGGACAATAAGGATTCGTAGTATTGACAGAATCTGTCGTCGTTAGCCTCCTGGGCAGTATGGTGAATCCCAGAGGGCCCCCTAATACCTGTGATGTGCAGTAACCTTTCTCAGAGCGGACAGTGTTTGCAAGGAGCCGGCCTGGTCCATCTGCCTCCCTGTATCGCCTTGCCTGAATGGGTAAGATCATCAGTTTAACCTCCCTCTATACCAGTTCCTTGAACTTCAACAGATTGCCATTTATGAGTCCCAAAAGTGCACAATCCTGTGTGTCCCTGTAATCATTTTTGAGTTTCCTGAGATCCAATTCCAAGCTACCCAGCTCCTGTCATTTCTCCCTGAGGGCACCCGAGGATATGGATATCACCTCCCCTCTAACCCATACCTTAAAAGCCTCCCACACTTTGATGATACTGCACTGAACCTTCATTTCTGTGGAAAAAATCTGTCACTCCCTCACTGAGCGTATCAAGAAAAACCTGGTCTAGTAGACATGATGGGGGCATGCGCCATGGGGGCCGATGAGCGGATGATCCATCCCACCACACAGTGATTATAATAGGAGAATGATCCGAAAGTGTCCGGCGGAGAATCCTACAGTCATGTATTTGCGGCATTAGCATGGCCAGCAAGTAGTTAATCCTGGAGGGAGCGTTATGTACCGACGAGTAATGAGTGTACCAGGGTTGCGATCCCTCAAAGTGCTGCATGACTTGCAACACTATGCAACCAGGATTCGTAAGGGCTCGCTGAGTCGTCCTGTACCAGTCCATCACCCAGGATTAAATTAAAGTCACCACCCCAGATGATGCGTGTGTTGGCTCCCCCTGTTAGGATGCCCATTATCTGGCCATAAAACTCTGGGTCATCAATATTAGGGCCATAAGTGTTTACTAGAGTTGTGTTGCTACCAGCCAGTTCACCCCACAGTATCACATATCTTTCAAGCGAGTCTATACAGCGTTTGAAAAGGGATAGAGCGATGTATTAGACTCCTGAAAAGGGATAGAGCGATGTATAAGTATCATCACGCCTCTAGATTGCGGGGAGTAATTGGTGTAACCTCTCTGTTACCCCCAGCTAGAAGCAAACCCTTTGTTAGTTTTCCCTTGGGCGTGTGTCTCTTGGAGCATCATTACTTTTGGGGCATGGCTATTAATGTATGCTACAACCTTGCATGACTTGATGGGGTGATTAAGTCCACAGATATTCCATGACATGAATGAGATTTTCTGATCTATAGCGTCACATTGTTATTGAATAGGGGCCCAGTCTTGATGGGGATGTACTTGGGGAACAATTGTGTTGTCTGGTCGAGGAGAAGCCTGCACTGATTTTCCAATTTACTCATCAATAACATCATAATACAACCTATAAGACCTCTAAAACAACAGATAACTGATGTGTCACATATCCCCAACTCCCTCCCACCAACCACATCATCACTACCAACTTGCCAATGACATCCCTTGACCCAACAAATGCATTTGAACACCTCACGGGGGACACCGCGAGCAGGTAGCGTAACTCTTCAGATGGCAGCATCCCTGCAGCCAGCCCCATTTTCAAAGAATTACATATCCACAATTAGTAGAATGAGAGGACACAACACAGAGTTTATTGATCAATCGTTTTCCAGGATGTCTGGTTCATTGTTGCGCGGACAGGGGCTACCTCCATCATCCCTGTCTCGCCTCGGTAGCAATATGGAATTGGAGGCCTCAATGTAGGCAGTTGCCTCCGCAGGATTCTCAAAGAAGTGGGTGCACCCTCCATGTTGGATGCGCAGTTTTGCCAGGAACAGGAGTGTCTATGGGACTTGTCTCATGCTTAGCAGTTTTTTAACGGCATCGTATGACTTGCGCTGAGCATAGGACATTGGTGGAGAAATCAGGGTAAATGTGTATTACAGTGGATTCCTATCGAAGGGCTCCTTCCTCTCTGGCTAGGCGAAGGATGAGAACCCTTTCACCGTAGTTGAAAAGTGTAGCCAGGGTTGTTTGAGGGGGAGCACTTGGTTTGGGGACGGAGGGGCCAGCACGCAATGCGCCCTCTCCACCAGGAATTATTGGGAGAATTGTGAGGAGTCGAGCATTGATTTCAGTAGGTTTTTCACAAATTGCTCCATCAGGCACTTGGAGGCCGCCTCCGGGATCCCTATGATGCAGATATTATTGCGATGTGAGCGCGATTCCAAGTCCTCACATTTATTGCAAAATGTGTTAATCTCCTGCTGTAGCTGAGCTATATCTCGATCGTGTTTGACGACTTTATCCTCCGTTTCGCCTGTCCTTGTTTCAGCTTCCGTTTCATACGTGCACCCTTCTCTAATTTGGATTTCTGAGACCCTATCGTGGATACTACGTTGTCTATTTTCATGGTAACCGCTATGAATCAGGCAAGTAAGTGGTCCCTTGTAGATCCGGACACTGAGGGTTGCTCTTCCCCAGGTTTCGGGTCAATAGTTCCCTGGGTTTTGGCAGGGGTGTTTTTTTGTAGGAGTCCATGGGACCCTTTTTCTTTCCTCCGGAGCCCTTTGTCATGATGCCTTGTTGCAGGGTCCAAGTGGGTAACGTTAGCACAGGCTCCCCCCGAGGTGTTCACCAGTTCACGGGCCCCAGACCTTAGTTTTTCCACCTGTGACACCCGCCCGTCACCGTATAATTCGGCATGAGGGCCTGGCCTGAGACATCCCAGAGTATCCAAGTTTTGTAGTCTCAGTGGGTCAATATCGACGCCGGCACTTCGCCACCTGATCCGTCAGATATACCTGTAGGTCCGTGCCGTAATCACTGTTGTAGTCAAAGAATCTATGTATCCCCCAGGCCACTCTTGCAATAATATTTGGCGGTTTGTTTCTGGCTTCCATGTCTCTCTTCTGGCCACACACACAGCAACTACCAGGGATGTCGTTGGATCCACACCATGCCTAGGGTTCCGTCTATTTGAGTCTCAGGACTATTAGTCGGTGTTCAATCTCTCATCAAGACCCTACTCACCTCTACAATGTGTCCCCTCTGCATCGTGCAGTGAGGTATGAGGTCTCCGCCGCCGAGGGGGAATGCAGAGCAACCTTTGTCATGTAGATCCAGTCAGCAAAGCCATGGACGTGCGCCACAAGGATCATAGTGGTGTTACAGCGAGGGAGGTAATTGGATGGCAGCCTCCGGGAACGTTGAGTATGCTCCTATAGTCTCCTGTGTTCCATAGTTGGCGGTCAACGTTTCCCAGACCCATTGCGTAGACTTTAGTTGTAGACACAGGTCTCATGGCACAGATCAGGATCTTGTGTAAGGTTAAATGTCCGTCTCCCCAGCTGTTGCAGTAGCGCCGCCGTGCTTCTCGAGAGACATTCTAAGCTTGTTGTCCCGGCATGATCTAAATTTCATGCGAAGGGAGGGTCATAGCGTGCGATCTTATGTAGCCGGGGGCATTTGCCGCGGCTCCCAAGTCAGATGTTCCCAGCCGCCCTCTGTGTGCGAGCCAAGATGGTTGCTCGCTTCCGAGCCACAGTCCCCTCCGTCACACCTCTGGTGCTTCTGGGCGCATCCAGATGTCTCAACAGGCCAGCAACTTAACACCTGGCTGCTGGAATGAAAGGATCCTCACTGCAAGGGTATGGGACCAGTAGCGCCCTCAGCAGTTTGATGTGACCTGCCAATAAAGTCCAATCCAGCGACTTCGCTGATATGTTCGGGCCGCCAGCTTCGCAGCCAGCACCTCCCGTCCCCCCACCAGGGAGCCTGCCACCGCTGCCGCAGGCGTCACACTTCAACTCGGGATCTAGCAGGATCTCGAGTGCTAGGACCGATGCAGCTTCCGCCACCAGCCCAGTCCGGGGCGCTCACCTAGAGGGAAGCACTAGGCACCAGCCCCTACGCTGTTCACAAGACAGTCCCAGTGGGGGTGCGGACATGAACCGCCGGATCTCCAGTGTAGCTCAGTGCCCGCACCCGCGCACTTACAGCTGCTCGCCGCTCCGCGTGCACACTTCGATTCCCTGCCAAATTGGGACCACAGGAACTCAGACCACATCAGCAGCCACGGCTGATGTCGGTTTCTTTGTTAGTTGGGTATTAAAGGATGGCATTAAAGGATTTATTTGAACAACGGGTTACATGGGGCTGGAGCTCCTCGATCAAGGGAATCATCTTGCTTGGCTGCTCAACAGCACCCCCAAAGTATAGTCTTTTTAAAAAAAAAAATGTATAGGAAATATATACATTCACCCCATCAGCTTTGGTTGCTATTTATGCAGCTAATTCTACAGTCCTCTTAACTGCAGTGTACGGTCTTTGCAAGCTGAGTCGCATATTTTTACAGAAAGGAAAGCAATGTAATTGTACCTTAACAGGGACTGCTTCATGGTACTCCCAATTGATTTGTAGGATTACCAAATTCTGAAATGTAACATAACTGGTTTTTAACTCATTTGATTGATTTGCCTGTAATAATGGATTGAATCAATTTTGTAATTTGTATGTCCTACTTGAATGTGAATGTTTTTTCAATTAGTATGTTTACGTTTTTTTAAGTGTTAAAGTTTATAATAAACAAATACACTTAATAAAAAAATACTGCTGCAAATGCTTCCCTGATCACCCGCATATCAAGTACCCAGAGTACTATTCTTTGCTTATGCTTCCTAGTTAGTTATTGCATTCTTGATTGTGGCGTTCATCCCCCGTTCCAGGGGCTGGAATGTGGGATAACAAGCCGGCAGCCCAAGTTATTGGCCAGAGCGAAGCAAGGGCGGATAAACTTGCACCTGGAACGGGTGATGAAGGCCATTTGCACCCTGGGTTACCAAAGCTGGTGCTAAAAAAAGGATTTTCCTTCCTACAGCGGGACGCCATGCGTGTCCCGCTGCAGGAAGGAAAATCCTTTTCCAACATTGCCACCATGGAAAGGCAGGGCTCCCTACTGTGAGGAACTCGCGGTGACAACAGGTAAGATACACAAGTGATCTCAGTGCAAGGGTGTTTATTGAACAATGAAGGCTGTGCGCAGGTTGGAAAAATGCCTCATCTATACATATATCTAAGATGGGAGCAAGCTTCGACCATCAAATGAAAAATAAGGCAGTCCTAGTGGCGTCATGTAAAAATAAAAGGGCCTATACTAAAACCTTTTGCCAAACCTCACATCTAATACAAAAAGGGGTGTGGGATAGTTCTCAAGAAAAGAAAGAAGTGTTCTCAAATAATATGCTATGATGCAGTATCCTTTGTCTCCCTTCCCCACCTTTTGGACACTGGGTAAGATGGGAGCTTGGAGCACAGTACAGTCTCGGCTTCTCCAGCACGAGACGACCGTTCCAATGGCAGCTTGCAGGACCGTCGATGGCTAAGTCTCGTTTCCTTAGAAAGTCTCTTGCCTTCAGGCCTGATGTGTTCAAATAAAAAAAACAAAAGTTCCTTTATCAAATGAAAGTTTGCTGGGTGACCGGGTCACCCCTGGCTCCCCCTCTTCTGTATGTTGACCCTTTTCAATTGTTTACTATCGTCTTACGTAGGGTGAGGACTTCACCCCTGGGCCCCCCTCTTCTGTGCGCTGAACCTTCTCAATTTCTTATCACAGTTTCACGTAGAGTGATGGTTTTACCCCTGCGTCCCCCTCTTCTGGGCATGGACCCTTCTCAATTGTATTCCAAAAATATATCCCATTTCCTTTATCAATCAACTTTGGGTGATAGCTTCACTCCTGGATTTCCCTTGGTCGTGCTTGGACCCCTCTTGCCTTTTTATCTTCTCGGTGTTGGCTTCACCCCTGGATCTCCCTCGGTCGGGCTCGGACCCCTCTTGCCTTTTTAGCAGGATTCAGGGTTTCTCAATGTTCACTCTCAATGTGGGATTCACTTCCCTTTCTTTCACGCTGCTTGTAGATCAGTCTTTCAATTGTACAGGGATTTTGGTTGACCCTCTGTATGATCACTTTGACCTATTTCGCCGGCCTTCTGGTACTTGTAGTTTCTCTCATATGGGGCTCGATCAGAGTCTCTTGTGTTAGCACCCACGTGGTGCCACTTTCCCTCTGTAGCTAGTCTCCCCTTTACACTTTCAACAGTTCATTTAAGGTTCATCACCTTTGGTTCAAAACTTGGCACTTTACGATTCTCACTCAACACAGCCTGGTTCTTATCCATTCTCTCAACGACTCGGCTGTGATGAATGGCTTGGCTGTTGCCTTTCTGGAGTCAAGGCCGGTACCACGAATGCAGGTGCTTCACTTGCTCCGTATCGGCATAGGTTTGCCCCGTGAAACGTTGACATCTGCTGCAGGACACTTGTGCTATTGTTCGCAGTCTTGGGCTCTTTTCTATGACATAGGGGACTTTGGGAACAATAGTATTCTGTCATAGTAGATTGGGATTTTGAAAGGTGACCATACGAGGGACGGGATTGGTAGGGCTTGCAGGGAAGGCGGGAATAACTGGGGGTTGTGACATTAACAAAGAGGATTGTGGGAATCGTAGTGTTTTGACTGATCAGGTTGGGAATGCGGAAAATAATAATTAGAGTGACGGGAGGAAGAAGGATGGGAAGTATTCGACCAGTAAAACAAGGATACTGGGAGTTATGCATTTTGGATGTAACGGGGTTTGGGACATTGGAGGATTGATGATGCGCATAGGGGTTGTTGGATCTAACTAAGGGAGATCTTTTAGGTGAAAGGGAGGTTGAGTTGGTGCAACCTATAAACACTTTCGGAAGGTTAGTAAAGAAAAAAGAACAAGGGGAGGGGAGAGATGGCGGTGGGGGAGGCGGCCGTCGGGCGGCTTGGAAAGCAGGCACTTTGACGGGTCAAGCCTGCGTTCCTAGCCACCTGATTGGCTGGCTCCCCTGCCCAGAGTGCTAATGTTTAATTCGGCCCACACAAATTCTTAAAAATCTCACTAGACCTGCAGGATAGTTTCTTTGTTTATGTTTTCTGTCTAAGAGAAATGCACTTGTACTTGCCCCATGTTGAAAAGTGACGGAATATTTACGAATGCATTCTGTAAAATGGTGTTTGTCGCCCTTAGTACACCTCCTTTTTGGTGCAATGCTGCCACCTAAAGGCCAAAGATGTCAAAATAAAAGTTTAAAGCATCCCCCATACTTGTCAGCAAAGCCGAGTACCATGCAAATGGTTCTCGACCTTCATAAAATTCCCTTTGCCAACATGAGTTGGCTAGTAGATTTTTCTAGGCTTGCAATTAAAGTATTTATATACATAGTTTTTAATGTAATCTTTTTTTTATTGGCGTTTATATTACGGTACAAAATGACACGGTGCTCTTTTTCAGCTAATGAAATTCACCCACTTCTCGTGGGGTGCAAAATACAAAGATTGAAACAAGAAAAAAAACCAAGAAGAATTAATCAATTCTTCAGACTCGGTGGTTTCCCCAGAGATATCCATTATCGCATCCTGTCCGTCCAGGAGATCACATGCCTAGGCTATGTATGTTCAAGTAACCCCATAACTCTGTTTGGAGGGGCAGTTAAGGTCCTAATTATGGACACATGCATAGAACAGGCTGAACCTCGTTGTTTGAAAAGTAGGTCACCTCCGCTGCCACAACCGCCCACATGCCTGTCCACCAATCGTCTGTCAAGGCTGTTTTTTGTACTTCCAGAAGGCTGCGATTGTGACCTTGGCTAAAAGGAGCATGGTTATTAGTAGTAGGATGTTCACACAGTGCTTAACGCAGGCACTCGTCCAAAGGATCCCCAACAAGTATATCATTGGATCCATCGGCAATGAAGACCCATTAATTCTATTAAGGGTGTCCAAAGTCTTTGTCCAATAACGTGTCAGATCTGAGCATCTCCATCAAATGTTTTTGTACTTGCTTGAACTACCATGACCCCTCCAACCCCGCCCATCCCCCCCACCTCCAGTAAAGAGCTTCATTCTATCTGTAGTTGGGTACCTACTGGCAATGAATTTGAAGTGCCTCTCTGCATATTGGCTGCTTCTGGTAGCCTTTTTGAAGCCCCTCCAGGCTTCCCTCCATCCCGGTATAGGGACCTCAACTCCCAGATCTCTTGCCATGCCCCCACACATGAAGGAAAAGCATCAATTCCCTCATTGCTGAAGCAAGAATATAAGCAGTAAATACGCCCTTTTGTGTCGCTTGGCGATGGGATAACCTTGTTGAGCCCATTTAGCCCTGTTGAGCCCATTTAGCCCGCTAGTGGCTGCCTTCTTGTTGGGGGTGAGGGTGCTGCAGTGCCTCAGTTGCCAGTACTGGAACCTGTCCCTTTCCCTGATGCCAAATGTGTCCTTACATGAATCAAAAAACCTGATTTGTCCATCCACAAACATAAGTGCCAAGTACTCGCATCTCCCCCCCCGTCTCCATGCAGCAAAGGCAATTCCATCATATGCCGGATGAAAATTGGGGTTATAGTGATTGAGAGTGAGCGGCCAGAGAAACGTTCAGACCTCCAAATCCTGAACCGCTGCATCTCAAACCTGCATTGTATCCTTGGTCGCTGGTAGCTCATATACATTCAGTGGCCCGTCTCGCTTCTCCAGCCAGGGGATATAATGGAGGGGTTTGCCAGAGACCTCCTCCTCAGTATGGCACCACTCCTTGGTCGTATGGGGTTAACTCAGTCATACAGAACTCTGTTGCGCCGCTCTAAAATATAGTCTATTCGGCAGCGCCAAACCCTCCTCCTTCTTAGGCATGTATAGTGTGGTGGTAGTGAAGGCAAGCGTCCCCAGATAGCACGATCCTCCCCACAATGAGAGACAATAATGGGCTCTCCCAGGATGGGAATAAGGCCAGGACAAAGTGCGGGTGAGCTTAAATGGAAGTTTATCAATCAAAATAGGGCATGCAAAGAACTCTGCAAACTCCGAGAGTGCTCTGTCCGACGATAGCAAAGACAGGCGTATATATTTACAAAAAACGTCATAAGAACCTACATACTATAGGGGGCACAAGTTCGTGGGGATTGGGTGTCGACGACTAGCTATAGGTGCTGCTGCGATGTGGTTTGCCGCGGCCGGAGGACGTCACTGGTTACCCTCGTGGTTGGGCTGGGTCTGGCAGGTCAGCTGGGCTCATCCGGACGGTGTTATTGTGCCAACTGTGACTAGTGTCAGAGATGAATGTCTTTTCTGACTTTTTGCCCTAGGGCCACGCACACCGCAGTCATTCAACCTTGCAATATTATCTTCCCTGGTAAATCTTCTAATAGATTATTCTACATGTTAATGCAACACAGGAGGAATGCACCTAGAGTGGGGTCTGTTGGCGATTCATCAATACATGGTTTCCATCGTCCTGTTGACCGGGTATCAGAGGTCGTGGGGTTGGGTCTCGGGGCATGGGACAGGCGGTCCGTGTTACCATGTCTTGTTAGAAGTCATTATGGATGTGTTCTTGTAATGTTGCCATAATATTGGGTGTCCTAATTTTACAGGGGCAATTAACCTAAGGTGAGCCGGTGGGTCTTGTAGCCTAAGAAAGGGCGCCTTTGGATCTGTGTTTTAAGGCCGGGGTTTACTGCTGGGTTGTAAATAATTCAGGTGGCAGGCCGTGGCCTTGGGTGCTGCGGGGGAATGTGAATGCTTGAAGCGGCTCCAGCCGAGTTGGGGGAGGTGGAGCAGGGCAGCACAGGCCTCTGCTTTTTCGTCTGGCCGGCTTCACTGGGAGGAAGGGGGAATGGCCTTGCGTGTGCTCACAAAGGTATTTTCCTCGTGTGTTGCAGATTTTAGGTGGAAGAGACATACACATTCATATAATATACAATACTCATTGAGTCTTTCCAAAGCTCACATTTTTTGACATTGCTAGTGCCATCCATATGGCTAATTTGAGCACATTACTTGTACACTACGTTTTAAACAACTACAACATTTTGTTATATGCTTATACATACACGGTAAGTGAGGTAGTAGTAAGGTTGGTGGAGCACGCAGGAACAACCCGCCAATGAGACTGGCGGCAGTAGCACATAGTGGGCTTGGACACACATGTGGTGCATTTTCGTGCACCCCTTACATGAGCCCTCAATATGGTTGCATTTGTCTTCCTTTGCACTCTAGCAGCATTAGTTCAGTTTTGGCGCGGGACCGTGGGGTGCAGTCTTCTTGATAACACACACATAACATGAAAAACCACCGGGACGCTTTTACCATTTGCGCATAGCTACAGGGATGTGGGTGCTTCATCCCTAATGTCATATGAACACCCATTCTGCCATTTTCATATATTTTACAGGTTTTTTAGTCAGAGAGGTTGTGGAGAGAACGCTTTCATCACAGGTGGTTTGCTCATTAGTATTTGGGGACTTTGCTTTTGTCAGGGGACCATCGTACAGTTCTTTTCCACCCAGGCCCTGCTGGCCGGGTCATGCTGGAAACAGCGATACACTGCGGAAGGTGAAAATGTTACAGTGTTGGTATCTAACACTAGCTCATGTCGGTCTGTTCGTGGGAACGGGCTCTTAGCGGATCTGCCAGGGAGCTGTGGCCACAGGGATAAGTGACACTCTCCAAGGGTGGGGGCCGCGCTACGGTGCACAGGGCTCAAGCCATTTTTATTAGACAAAATGGTTTCCCGGGCCTAGCTAAATTGAGCAGGTTTGGTCAATGTCTTCAGCCAGTGCCCCACCCACCACCTGGGCCCTGGCGGCAGGAAGGACAACTGATGAGCCATGAACCTCACCGGGGGAGAAGAGGCATGGGAGGGGGGGTCTCCTGGACCAGTCCTCCCATACATTTCCCCCCTTTCGTTACTTAAGTAACGAATACTTTAAATCCTCCAACCTCCTGCACTCCTCCTCGTCAGCTAGAGCGTCATCCCATGCAGGGGTGCCTTTTATGGGCATCCATGCCCTGCACACCCCTCGCAGGCTTTCACCTCTCCTAGCATATTCATCTGGGGTACAGGTCAGATATATACAACCGCTCTCCCCTTCTAGGTCCACCCACACTTCCTCATACCATTCAAGTACACGGGGCTCTTTAATTGTAGTGTGCCATAACTTATCTACTATATCCTTGTCGTGGTACATGGGCACCATCTGGAATCTTGACGTGTAATCTGTTCCCGTTTGTACCTGTGCTTCCTGCATAGTTTGTATTGTACCGCGGGCGTTGCCCATTGTCACCATCAGCATTGCACCATTCGGCATGGCGTTGGCACAACATCGAAGACCCACCTGGCAAAGGCAAAAAATGAAAAGGAGGAACACTACAGCCGGCATCAAAAACTTGACAGTAATTCCCAGCCATGATGGGACCCAGGAGAAGATATTGTCGAACCATGGACTTTCTTCTGCTCCACCTTCCATTTTCATTCTTTCTCCTAGGTTATGCACTGCTTCGATCACATGGGACAGGGAGCCGTTATCTGCGTCTTCAGAAGGTACGAAAGTGCAGCAGGCACTTCCAATTTTTCGGCAAACACCTCCGTCCTTTGCTGTCAACAGGTCCAAGACATACCTGTTCTGCATGGTCATTAGCCGCAGAGCTCGCAGTTCCACTTTTATTACGTTGAACCCTTCTTCAGTGTCATTTGCCAGTTGGATCAGTTCCCAACGTGTGATTTGGAGCCACTTTGCATTTGCATGCGCCTGGATGCTTGGGACGAGTGAGGCGAAGAACGTTTCTGCAGAGCTGAATAATCGATATTTATCCGGGATCTGTGCCAGCAGTTCTGATGATGCTTTTGATATGTAGTTCGGTGATCGTCTGTTTCGGGACAGCGCCCCTTCTTTGTTGCCGGAGGACAGGACATATACTTGTGATTCTGCAGTTGGTTGTGCCCACTCTGTTGAGATTTTCCTCGCGTCTCCTTGCCCCTCTCAATGTGGCTTTCCGGGATTACCATTAGCGCGGAGTGCAGGGTGGCCAATGAACAGCTGCCACCCCAGGATTGTGGGAGGTGTAGGTATGCTTGGTTGCCACATACCCAATAGGTATCCATTAGGGCCGCTGTCCCTTTTCTCATATCTGGGATGGTGAGGGTCTTGTTACAGTTCTTGTTTGCCCCCATGGTGGTTCTCCCGTCTCCCTTGAAACACAGTTCATAGTTTATTTCTTTCTGCAGCTTGGAGGGTTTTTCGATGGCCGTTACCCAAGTCAATTTTGAGATGTGTTCCTTCCATATGGGTGTACATGTCTCTTCTACCCATTGCAGTTTCTCTGGTGCCACACCCCGCAGTGCTTCAGCCTTGCACATTATTTCTTCGTCCTTCCACTTGTTGTCTGAAAAAAGTGTCCCTTGTATTATAAAAAATGGCTCCTCCAAACATACCACTCCTACTGCCTTTGGATAACAGGTTTTTTCGTTCTGCAGCATCCTAAAAGTTACCTCATGTGCCTGGAAGGTGTTCTTAATTCTGCACAATGTGAGATGAAGGAGACACTGGGCATCGACAATAGGCAACTCTTTGGGTAACAATACTTTGGGTGTACCTGAAGCATGGGGAACGAGGGAGCAAACATAACAGCTCTCGTTCGTTGTTTGCTTAGCCGTTGCACTCATGTCTGCATACCATTTATTTGTCTGGTGGGGGTGTCGTGGGTCTTCCATTTTGTCTAATCCTAACCCATAATATTCATCATATTTCCTCCTCCCCGTCTCCCTTCTCCGTCTGTTATTCCTTTTTCTAAGGTATTTCCCGGCCTCATGGGCGATGGACAGTGTGGGCCCCTCTCTCTCCCTCTCGCCCCACTTTGCCCAATTATCATATAATATTTCATATCTAGCTGTCCTTTCTTCATTCTCTTTCTTTATGCTATCTAGCAGTGTGTTTTTGGTTACGGGAGCGGGTCGGCTGGTGGGGGTGTTATATAACCAGGATATAGCAGAGGGGTTACGATCATTTAGACTGCGGGCATTGTAATTGGATACTTTTGGCGGGGAAATTGTGCTGTTTTGCATTTTTCCCTGCAGGTCTTCATTTTGCGAGATAGCAACATTGGATGGTGTCGTGTAATATCCCCATACCAGTTTAGTTCCATCCCATATCAAAAAATCACCTTCTTTAGTATTTACAATTGCTGTTTCATTTGTCACATTAGTCCTGTTAATCCCTCCCGTTAATCCCTCCCCCCTCGTTCATCTCGATAGAGATGAACGCTATGAACCAATACATAACCAGGCCAAACATAATTGTAAAAAATAATGTAATACATATTGACAATCCACACTCATACGAATATCTACATCTCTCAGCTAAAAAATCTCTATCTAATAAATCTATCCGTTGCAGGCTGCCCGTTAGTTGCCATGGTAGTTCCTGTTTGAGATATAAAAGTGCATTAAGTGCATGCATGTAAACATTTTGTTCGCAACCAGTGCCAAGATATCATGGAAGGGGAATAGTATTGGGTAGGGGAGGGGTGTTGGGATGTACAGAGATGGGAGCATACGACATATGTAATCTTCACACTATTATTTTACACATAAATCCATTATTATTTTTTTTTTGCAATCCTTCATTATTATAGATAACCTGTAATATAATGTTTTTCGTTAATAATTTTCTTTGGCATGTATACTTCATCCACACACATTTTTGTATTCACTCATCAATTTCATTAGCTTTGTTTGCTGTTGTCTGTGCCCCCTCGTCCACCTCTTCCTGCACACTATTATATGCTTTTTGTACATCTGTCAAATGTATCCAGTACTTGAGGCCCTTAACTTTTACAGCCGTAGGGGTGCAAAATACCACTTCATATGGTCCGTGGAACCGTGGTGCATTCCACCGGCGCACAAAGCTCCGGACATAAATGAACTCTCCCGACATCAGTTGTACCGGTGTTTCAGGTTCCGTAAGGGACTCCATTGTGGTGTTACCGTCTTCCCTTGTGAATGGTGGTGAGAGCTGCTTTGATATTGCGTGCGCTGCCCTAGTTAGCTTTTTCAGGTATTCTGTGAACTCATCTCCCAATATCGCGGCGCTTCTGTGCGTGTCTGAGTGTTGGCGCAGTGGGGAGTGTGCTGTGTGCATTCGTCTCCCTGTCACGATTTCGTGCGGGGAAAAATGGTGGTCCTTGCTTGGCTGATTCCTCCACTCAAACAGCGCAAGGGGCAAACAGTAAATCCAGTTTTTCTTTAATGAGAAACACAATTTGGACAATCTCCCTTTTAGCAGTCCGTTCATCTTTTCCACCACGTCATTCCTTTGAGGATAATAAATCGAGCACAATTTATGTTTTATTCCCAATAATGTCATCACTTCTTTGAAGAGCTCGTTCACGAAGTGAGTGCCGCTGTCTGAGCGAATCACGTCGCAAATTCCCCAGCGCGGTAATACTTCGCTTACTAGGACCTTTGCAGCGCTTTTAGCATCAGGTCGTGCGCATGGGCCTGCTTCCACCCACCTCGAGAATGGGCACACAACCACAATCATGTAGCGTGCCCCATTACACCTTTCTCCCATATCTGCGTAGTCAATATGCAACGCCCTGAAGTGTCCTACCGGCTTTGGAATTGTTCCCCTGAGTGTACGTAACGTCATTCCAGAATTGTATATCTGGCACGTTGTGCACTCCATTGTCAATCTTGATACGTGTTCCTGGAGACACGGCACGAACCAGTCTTCTTGTATTTCTGCTGCAATGTGTTGTTTGGTGTTGTGTGCTGGAAAGTGTAATTGCTGAAACGGTATTTCTAATAGCTTGACTGGCATTACCACTTTCCCTGAATTAGTTTGTCGCCATAGTAAGTCTGTTGCTGATTGGCTGCACCCTCGTGTTACCCACATCATCTTTTCATCGCCACTTGCTCCTTCCTGTAGCTCTAGTAATTGTGATATGGGCATCGCATTGTATCCTTCTGGGAGCTCTTCGTTTGTCTTGTGCTGCAACTTGTACTCACCTGTTTCATTTTTTTCAAAGTATGAGGCTTCCTTGGCAGCAGCGTCCGCTGCCGCGTTCCCCAAAGACACAACGTCTGTGTTGGACATATGTGCTTGGCACTTCACTATTGCTACCACTGTTGGATCTCGTAGGGCCTCAATTAGCTCCTTCAGCAATTCTGCATGTTGCACTGGAGTCCCATCTGCTCTTCGAAACCCCCTCCCATCTTGCCAGACCTCCATGTACTGTTGTCGTCATGTAAGCTGAATCTGTGTATATTGTTACTGCACACCCTTTTGCTGCATGTAGTGCTTCTATTAAGGCAATGAGTTCTGCTGCTTGTGCTGAGAAATGGGATGGAAGGCGATACTGCACTAGTGTCTCATACTCGCCTTCTTCTAACCTCACCACTGCCAACCCCACATGTTTCTCTCCCTTGTCCATGTCAATTGATGCCGACCCATCCACAAAGTACACCTCCCCCTCGCTCAGGGCATTTTCGCACACTACTGTGTCCTTTCCTCTTTCCCCTGTGTAAGTCGCACAATCGTGTTCCTGCAAGTCCTCCAGTGTGCATGCTTCTGTAATGAATGTTGCCAGATTCACTGTCCTGCATCGTACCACATTGATATTGGCGCTCGACAATATTATCTCATAGGCAGTTGCTCGCTGTGTGGTTAGTGTACTCTTTGATCTCTCAAGTATTGCAAATAATGAGTGTTCCACAAACAATGTGACGGGGCATCCCATTACTATTGTGGCACTTTTCTCAATGGCGAACGCGGCGGCGGCGAGAGATTGCTCGCACGCGAAGTGTCCTTGCATCACCGCATTCAAGGTGCCACTATAGTAAGCCAGCGGTTTGTGTGCTAAAGAAGTCTTTTGTGTCAGTACAGCTGTCATGAGTGTTCCCTTACAATGTGAGAATAGGAAAAACTTGCGTTCATAATCAGGATTGGCGAGTACTGGAGCACTCGAAATCAACTCTTTTAGTGACTTGAATGAGGCGCTCATTTCTTCTGACCATTCTATTTTCCTGTTCTCTTGTTGTACCTCCTTGAGTGCTTGCAGTAAGGGTCTGGTGTAGGCTGCATAATCGACTATCCATGCTCTACAATAGTTACACATTCCCAAGAATTTCTGCATCTCTTTCACTGTTGTGGGTTCTCTTACTGATCTTATTGCTTCTACCCTGTCAGGGATTATTCTCTTTCCGTCTTTTGATATCAGCTGCCCCAGGTACAAGACCTCTTCCTGACAGTATTGTAGCTTTTCCTTGTCCACTTTGTACCCCTTGTTTGCCAGCAGTGACGGGAGTGTTACTGAGTCTTTTCTGCATGTTTTTTCATTCTGTGCGCAGACGAGCAGATCGTCTACGTACTGAATGATTGTGCTTTCAACTGATAAATTACCCAGGTCTTCGTGTAGAATGCGGTTGAATATGCTTGGGCTCTCACAATATCCCTGTGGTAGTCTGCAATGTTCGTATCTCTTTCCCCCTAATGTAAATGCTGTCAGGTATCTGCTTTCTTCTGCCAAGGGGATAGAAAAGAATGCGTTTTTCAAATCGACCACTGTGAAATGTGATGCTGTTTTTGGGATGCTGCATAATATCGAAGCAGGGTTCGGGACCAAAGGGAACTCTTTCTGTATGACGTCATTTAGGGGGCGTAAATCCTGGATCATCCTCCAAGCCCCTCCCTTTGCTTTTTTAATCGGGTAAATACAGGTGTTGCATGGTGAGTTTGAAGGCACTATTATTCCCTGAGCTAATAATGCATTTGTCTCTTTTAACCCTTCCTCCGCTTCACGGGACAATGGATATTGCTTTACTCGGGGCAGGATTGCTCCTTGTTTGAGTTTTATGACCACTGGCGTCACTCCATGCAACAACCCCACATCATGGGGGCCTGTTGTCCACAAATTGTTTGGCACCAGTCGCATGTCATCATCAAAAAATGGCAGTGGTGTTCCCACCACTGCCATCAACTTGACGGGAATTTGTCTAGCCTGAATCAAAATGTCACAGGGCATTGCTATTTCCATTATTATTTCGCCATCATTGTCTGAATCAGAGAAGAGATCCTCATCAGATAAGTCCCGTAAGGCAATATTGGCGTTGATGCACAGTACAGTGCGCCATTCACATCCATCTATGTCCATCCCAATCACTGCAATCCTTTTCGCTGATACCTGTACAGCATGCAAGTCTAATGATACCACTGACCCTAGTGCTATGTCTGGGGGCACTATTGGGCGGAAGATAAATTCCGCGGGTATTCTCCAATCCATCTTTTTTAGCTCAGGAACTACTTGGGCCAGTGTTTTCAAACCTTCAATAAACATTCTTTCGTCCACTGGCAGGCCACGTATTTCCGGGGCAGTTGTTTGAGCCTGTACTACCAACATTACACGTAATGGGCATATTCCTGGTGTTGAACACACTATTCCCCTTTCTGTGAATGATATTGTCATGTTAAGCTTGCTAAGAAGGTCCCTCCCTAGCAAGTTTATTGGCGATTGTTCGTAATACAGTAAGGGTGTTTTTACAGTTTTACCCCCTACTGTCACATCCAAAGGGCTTCTGTGTAAGGAACTTCAATTACAGCCCCAGAGAACCCCTGCGTCTCTAACTTCCGGTTAGATAACGGAAACCGGCCCTCCCTAATACATGATTTCTCCGCTCCCGAATCCACCATGAATATGAACTGCTTGTCTCCTATCTGCGCCCCTACCAATGGTTCCTCTGCTGCATCGTAGGTGGTAGATAGGATAGGACACGCAAGTGTTCTCTGTGGGCTGTCCTATGCGGGGTGTCTCATAGCCCCCCCCCCCCCTGGTTGAACACACTCCCTGAAACTACTGATACACCACTATAGGGGGCTGGTGCTGGGGCTCCATTTGCTGTAGTCGCGAAAGGGTTGCCTGGGGTGTAGTGCATAGTCATTGTTCTGTGGGTGATTGTGTTCTGTATTGGTGTCCCTGCCGTTGCTCAGGGTACCCCTGCCCTGGGTCCCTTTGTTGTTGTCCCATTGGGAGACCATATGGGCTCCCCGGATGAGGATGGCCATAGTGTTCTACCTCTGGAAACCTGTTGTTTGGTCTACTCCTGCACTCTCTGGAAAAGTGTCCCCACCTCCCGCAGTTCCAACAACTTCCTTGCGCACCCCTGGGACCCTGCCATCCACTTCCTCCCATTGCCCCGTACCCTTGTCCACCCCCTCTTCGGCCCCTGTACCCACCTCGTCCACCTCGAGGGGCCCAATCTTGCCACTGCGGACCTCCACTGTGCTCCTGTTCGTTCCACTGCCGCGGCCCTACTCCTGCCCAATTCGTTGCCATCCTCCCCTGTATTGCTACCAGCCCCTCCTCCTCCTCATCTCCTTCCCTACTGTGTGGGAGCGCGGCTACTGCTGCGGCGACCTTCACCAGCTTTGTTTGTACTAGTTTCGCTTCGTCTGCCAATCTTCTCTGCGCCACCTCCTTTTCCCTTTCTTTGATTCGTTTGCAGTGGTGAACTATTATGCTCTGAATTTCGGGCCAACCTTTTGCTTCAATACCTACTATTTTATCAAGTGCTTTTTGCACCTCTTTTGGGAGCCCCCTCTTTATTATAAAATAGAATAATGATGTTGATTGATACCAGGGCGTGCCCGTTTCGGTTCTCCACATCTCTTGGACTCGAAAAATGTAATCCATAGCATCTTCCCCGTCATTCATTGTACATTGCATTACTGACTGCAAATCTGGGGTATCTGGAAACGTTTCCCGCAAGGCATCCCACACCCTGGCACGTACTGTATTGAACGAGGCACCATCATGACGATCGCAGTCTCACGTTACTCCCGGGAAGCCAGCTTTTACCCATACTCTATCAGCTTGATCCCCAACTGCTGATACTAGCAAACTCTTCACGTCGCCTATTGCTAGAGGTACCCCGGCTGTGTGTTTCTCAAAGGCATATATCCACTTGCTTGCCCCTCCTGATAACGGGGGCAATAATTTTAACAAATTGGCCTTATCCATCTGAGCCCAGGGTATGTAATTCGGCCTCCCTCCTCCTCTATGTATCAATGGGAGTTGTAACTTCCCATTTGTTGTTGTATCTGCACTCACCTTTACTCCAGATTTTCCTGATTTTCCTAATGGTGCCATTTTTCCCAACCTGTTCCTTAGTCGCCCTGTCCACTCCTCGTCCATCGTTCTCATTGAGCATGTGCCATCCAACTCCTCGCTTCCCCCTCCCATTGCCACACTTAGCCTTTCACCTTCTTCTAAGTCATCCCCTATATCACACAATAGCTCCTCTCTGCCTCCTGTGGTCCTTACCTCATCACCAGTACATCCTTCTCTTCCCTCTAGTTCAATTATCCGTGTTGGTTCTTCTTCTATCCTAAACAGTATCTCTCCTTTTTTCCATCCATCTCCAAATGCCCTATTCTCACTCTGCGCTCCTGATGCAGGCTCTGATCTAGCGGTACTGATTGCAGTCCGCTTACATATACTTTTAATTCTCGAGAGCTCGTCTTTGGCTATAGAGAGTCTGGATCCTAGATCTCCTGTCAATTTCTCTATATCCACCTTTGGTGTACTTACCTGCTCTCGTTCCCTATGACTCTCATATGGTGGGGGTGCAGTTGGCCCTTGAGTGGTAGTGGTTGTCGTTGGAGGTACATAAATTGGGTCACTATATCCCTCTGCGGGCACTGGCTTATTTAGTATTGGGTGCAGCCTAGTTACCTCTATCGGTGGCTTCTCTTCTGAAAATACCTTGTCATCTTTTGGCATCAGCAATGGGTTGTCAGTAGTAGATGGTAGGTCAGTATCTGATTCCCTTTTCTTAGGTGGGGGTATTTCTTCAAACAGTCTCCATAGGTCTAATATTTCCCTCCTATTGTGTAGCTGCTTCCCCTTATACTTCAAACAAATGCATGTGGCTACCATGTCTAAGACGCCCTTCGGCCCATATCTGAAGCAATCCTTCTCCCTTCAACTCTGTGATCCACTGGTCATGATATTTCTTAATCCGTTCTACGTACCCAGGCAGGCTCTTACAAATATGTGATAAGGGTGTTTCTGCCCCCATACTTCGTACTTATTGGAGACTAGTATACCTCTCTATGTATGTCTGTCTCCTATTATGGACGTATCGCCATATGCATTCACGTGCTTATGTCTTATTGAGCGTGGGCGTGTTTTCCCGCCACCTGTGCAGTATGAGAATGGCTGCACACAGCTTCTATTCTATACTCTTTAGGGGGCACGTACATTAGCAAACCATCAATAACTGTGAGAATTGAACCCAGCAGATCAAGGAAATGAACGCTCACTTTACCACATTACACTCTTCTTTCTGATATTTCTCCTGGTCACACTTACCGTAACCATACCACAATTACGTATTTCTGACCACCTTTACACACTTATTATATCAAATATGTTCTGACATATACGATGCATACACATTCACAAGCAGCCCAGTTTGTCCTCCCTTTCCTCCCTTTCCTCCCTTGCCAACTGTCCCTGACTGTCTTAATCTGATATATATATATATATATATATATATATATATATATATATATATATATATATATATATATATTCGTCTCCTAATTTTGATGTACAATTATTTTTCTATTTACAGTATATCTTTGTTTGCACTAACCCGCTCTTAGTTTCCCGTAAACCCAGAGAGAAAAATAGAAACAGTAGCAGTCACTAATGTATTTTCCGTGTCTTCCTTTACCAGACACCTTTATCTCATATTCCACATCTTCATATATTCCCAGTACTAGTCAAGATAGCACTATGCGGCGCCGCCTTCCACCCCCTTGCGGAGCTAGGCTCCCGTCTCTTTATCTCTGTTCACCTCTTAATCCTAATGGCCATATGCAAAGAAAGTTTAGGATGGTCCTTAGTAGACCCAAAGTTCCCCCCTTTCAATCGGCCTCGTTCCCTGTCCTATATTTCCTCCCCTACTCCCTTTATGATCGCCCGCACTCAATACTCGCGTGCCCGTCTTGAACCGAGAGTCTCCGAAACTGGGTCCGTCCAGGCAGTGTTGCCGTTTGCTCAACGGTCAGCCCCGGCTCCGGCGAGCGGTACTCAAAGGGGATTTTTCAACCGGGATCCCGTACCCTCTCTCTGGTGAGTGCGCACTTCTGAGCGTACCGCTCGCCGTTGGCGGGCAGCCTCCTGGAGCCGGCGCACCGTGCGTATCCCTTTTCGACGGGAGATTTTCGTGTCAAAGGGGATGGTAGGGAGATATATATTAGGAGAGAGATTAAAATCACGTCGGGGTCACCACTGAAGGCAAGCGTCCCCAGATAGCACGATCCTCCCCACAATGAGAGACAATAATGGACTCTCCAAGGATGGGAATAAGGCCAGGACAAAGTGCGGGTGAGCTTAAATGGGAGTTTATCAATCAAAATAGGGCATGCAAAGAACTCTGCAAACTCCGAGAGTGCTCTGTTCGACAATAGCAAAGACCGGCGTATATATTTACAAAAAACGTCTTAAGAACCTACATACTATAGGGGGCACAAGTTCGTGGGGATTGGGTGGCGACGACTAGCTATAGGTGCTGCTGCGAGGTGGTTTGCCGCGGCTGGAGGACGTCACTGGTTACCCTCGTGGGTTGGGCTGGGCCTGGCAGGTCAGCTGGGCTCATCCGGACGGTGGTGTTGTGCCAACTGTGACTAGTGTCAGAGATGAATGTCTTTACTGACTTTTTGCCCTAGGGCCACGCACACTGCAGTCATTCAACCTTGCAATATTATCTACCCTGGTAAATCTTCTAATAGGTTATTCTACAGGTTAATGCAACACAGGAGGAATGCACCTAGAGTGGGGTCTGTTGGCGATTCATCAATACATGGTTTCCATCGTCCTGTTGACCGGGTATCAGAGGTCGTGGGGTTGGGTCTCGGGGCATGGGACAGGCGGTCCGTGTTACCATGTCTTGTTAGAAGTCATTATGGATGTGTTCTTGTAATGTTGCCATAATATTGGGTGTCCTAATTTTACAGGGGCAATTAACCTAAGGTGAGCCGGTGGGTCTTGTAGCCTAAGAAAGGGCGCCTTTGGATCTGTGTTTTAAGGCCGGGGTTTACTGCTGGGTTGTAAATAATTCAGGTGGCAGGCCGTGGCCTTGGGTGCTGCGGGGGAATGTGAATGCTTGAAGCGGCTCCAGCCGAGTTGGGGGAGGTGGAGCAGGGCAGCACAGGCCTCTGCTTTTTCGTCTGGCCGGCTTCACTGGGAGGAAGGGGGAATGGCCTTGCGTGTGCTCACAAAGGTATTTTCCTCGTGTGTTGCAGATTTTAGGTGGAAGAGACATACACATTCATATAATATACAATACTCATTGAGTCTTTCCAAAGCTCACGTTTTTTGACATTGCTAGTGCCAGTAGCAATCCTAGCCGTACCATTTTTCCATCTATAGTCAAGGATATCCTGTTGCATTTTGTCATCGCCCTGGATGAGATGGCAACTGGGTGAGCCTGAAAGTTGTACACTAGGCGAGGCAAGATGTTCATTTTAATTGCTGCTACCCTTCCAATCCATGAAATTGCCTGCATCCCCCATGATTGTAGGTCTACCCTAATGGCTTCAAATTATTTGGTATAGTTGGCTTGATAAAGAGCAGCGCAGGAAGCAGTGAGGAAGATTCCCAGATACCTCAGTTTCCCTCTGGCCCACTTAAAGGAGGCCGTCCTTTGCACTGTAACCTGCGTTCCTGTGCTACATGAGAGATTGAGCGCTTCCCTCTTGTCCAGATTCACTTTAAATCCAGACACTCCCGGAACGACCCGAGGATCCCTAGCAGTTTAGGGGCTGAGGCTTCGGCATTTGACAGCGCCATGATCACGTCATCTGCAAAAAGTATTAACTTGTGCTGGATTTCCCCTACATGAAATCCCTCGAATGCCCTCCACCTCCCTAATCATCACTGCCATGGGTTCCACTGCCAAAGCAAAGGGGATTGGGGAAAGGGGGCATCTCTGTCTTACATGCCTGGAAAGCAAACCCCCCCGCTCCCCCCCGATTAGGTTCCCTTTAGCTGCAACCCATTGCGCATGACATGAATAAAGAGAAAAAAAGGATAAAACCCTCCCCCCAAGTTGCATCGATGCATATTTCTCTGAAGAAAGGACATTCCACCCAATAGAAGGCTTTTTCGGCATCCATTTCAAATAGCATACCTGTGGAAATGTCATTAAGGTTGGTAATTTTCCTAACATTATCTTCCCTCTTCTGACCCTGCACAAACCCTGCTTGATCTACCCCAATTAGAGAAGGCAGAACTCTATCCAGTCTAGCTGTCAAGATTTTGTCATAGATTTTGATGTCCTTATTGAAGACAGCTATTGGCTGATGAGATGAATAATGTTTGATCCATCCCCGGCTTAGCAATAAGCAATATCTTATCCTTGTCGATGGTCTCTGTCGATGCTCCCAAAGTATTAAGCAAGAGATGGAGTGGGCCCAGCAGGCAACTAGAATATTGTTTATAGAATGCGGCTGGAAGGCCGTCCAGACCCAGGGCCTTTCCCACTTTCAGCAAGGCCATCACCTTTAGAATTTCCTCCTTTGAGAGTTCCCTGCTCTCGCTGCTCCACGGAGAGACTGGGCATGGAGGATTCCTCCGGAAACTGACGTATCTGGTCAGTGTCGGGCTCCTCAGATGAGTATAAAGAGCTATAGAAATTATCAAATTCACTAAGGATGTTATTGTTGCTATGAACCATGTCCCCATTGGTATTAGCAATGCCCGTAATTCTCCCTGATACCAGTCTTTGTTTCAATTTGCAAGCCAGGATTTCTCCTGCTTTATTGCCCTCCTCGAAGTAGCGCTGTTTCGCCCGGATCATGCTAAACTCCCCCTTACAGGATTCTAACATATTAACCTCCCTTCTGGCCTGTTGGAGAGCTCTAAAGGCTTTACGAGAACATGTGCTCCTAAACACAGCCTCTTTATTCTGCTCTTTCTCGGTTTGTTCAGCGCAGCGACTTTGGAGATCAAAATTCCCCTTAAAAATGCTTTGAAGACATCCCATCTCACTCCTTACGGTACCTGGTCGACTAGATTTGTTATGAAAAAAAAAATCGTATTGCCTATGCTGCCTCTTCCTGCACAATCGGATCTCGCAATAAGAATATGTTAAGCTTACAGCATCTCCGCCCCACTTCATTACGCAGTAGAGAAATGCTCATCGATATCGGTGCATGGTCCAAGAAATGTAGTGTACCTATCCCGATTTCCCTCACCCCTGGGAGTAAATCCTTCACCACACATAAATAGTTAATGCTCGAGTACATATGGTGAGTGTGGGAAAAAGGTGTAGTCCCTGATCCTAGGATGGACGTGGCACCACACATCCACCAGATGTGAGTCAGAAATCTGATTCCGAAGGGCTCTGGATGGTTTCACCGCTCCCCAGAATCTGCTTTTGGGCTCACTGCAGGTCCATAGGCAAATTAAAATCCCCTCCTAGTATAATCTGCCCAACAGCGAAACCTGTTCCTGAGTACTGTGGTAGGAATTCATTCTGCCCTGAGTTTGGCCTATAGATTGAAGCGAGCGTAACCTGCATAGTTCCCAGCACACCCGACACACAAACTGACCATTCCTATCATATTTCACCTTCCGCAGATTGAAAGGGGTATTCCTACCTATGAGTATGTCCCCCCCTCCCTTTTTTCCGATAGTGAGTAGCGTGGAACTGTTGTGGGAATGCCCTACTGTGACGTCTCCCAATATCCACTCTTCAAGGGTACGTCTCTTGCAGAAACGCTACATCCACCTGTTGCCTTTTAAGCCTTTGGAGCAACATATTGCATTTCTTGGCAGAGTTTAAGCCCCTAACATTATGAGTCAAGCAACGCAGTTCCATAGTACTAACTAACAGTAGGCAAGTAAAGCAATGCTTTCCAACCCTCCCAGACCAGGCACATTAGGAACATTCCCACCACTGGAGTAATGATCGTAGTGCTTTTACATCTGGCTTCCTTCAACCAACAGAAAAACGAAATCAAAACCATTAATGAACAGTAACTTTCCCATAGGTGTGAGTAAGCAGTTATGTCCCCCCAGGTTGAGAAACCCACCTGCCAGACAGCCCATTTCAACCACCCCTAGGCTAGACAACCCGGGCCACCCATCTAGACGGTATTAGATCAAAAGACCTTTTCCACAGAGCGGTCTTTCTAAATCTAATTTTCAGGCCTTGCTGTACACGAGCGCGCAGGGGCTGACCTGCTCTGTGAGCCCCAGCGGACTCGTCGCTGGAGTGAGGGGTGAGTTATTGACTGTGTGTGTGGGGAGGGTGGTGGGGCAATGGGGAGTTTCAGGGGGTTAATCCCCCCCAATTAACATGAGAATGAGAGTTAGAGTAGGGGTGGAAAAGCAGGGGGTGGGGGGGCAGTATGTAATATTTACGCATTTTAAAGCCCACCCAAAAACAGCCAAATAAGAACAGTGTTTTTTTGTGTTCGGGCTTTAAAATGCGGAAATATGACAGAACCATCTAGACATACTATACCCGCCCATAACTACGACACAACACTGTCAAGATGGTGAGCCATGTTGAGGAAGTGATCCACCACTATATTAAGTAGGAAGCATCATGTTGGCCCCTGTGGCATCCTTTCCCCACTTTTTTCCTTCCTCTGGCCCGGGCCCGTTTCCAGCCTCTATCCTCATCCCCACTTCATCCTGAGCTAGTGCAACACCGAGGACCTTGGCTGCCTCCTCCAGTGACGTACACCGGCATTGCTTCCCCTCCCATGTAAAGAGCAAGCCAAACTGGAATGCCCAACAATAAGGAATCTGCTCTTGGCTTAACTTCCCCATCACCGGATGTATTGCAAGATGCCTCTGAAGCGCCAGAGCAGCCGGGTCCTGGAATATGAGAAATGTCCCCCATGGATTGGGAGGTCTTCAGGATCTTGTACGCGTGGAACTTCATAATGTCTCGAGGCTGCGCTCTGGGACATTTCCGCAGTGGCTTGACCCTGTGCACGCCATCTATGGGGATTGCATCTGTTGCAGAATCGGGGTTCACGTCCTTAAGAAAAAAAAAAAAAAGAAAAAGAAGCCAAGCCCTTTAGACTGTACCTCAATGTTCTTTTCCAGTCCTTGGATCCGCAGGCTCTCCCTCCCGTGCCTGTTTTCAATATCCTCGATGATGGAGACCAGTTCTTCCATTCCCTTCTTGGCCTCCTCCACATCACCTACTCTCGACCCCATGTGGCAAGGTCAGTCCGACTTCCGAATCTCCTCTGTGGCTCCTGCGACCTCATTCCTGAGCAGATGGGATATGTCTTTTTTTAAGGGAGGTCATGCACTCCAGGAGGTCATTCTTAGTGAGTTGAGTTTCCAGATCCTCAAGCTGACTTGTTTGCCATCTCCGCTTCCGTCCTCCCCATGGCAGCCACCGCAATTTGTGTCGCAATGGGGGACCAGAGGGCTGTCACCCGGTGAGTTTTATTCTGTGCCTTGCGTGGTGACATACATGAGCCCTTCCTTTCTTCCACTGTCATCTATATTGCGGTGATACCCCAAAGCAGGTTGGCGTAGTGGCGTCAGGCACCCTCCTGGACTAGGTGCCTCCCCAAATAAGGGCTTTACTGAGCTGTAGAGTGCATTGATCTTCAGGCGTGAATTAAAGCCAGCAGTCGGTCTCCTGGGGTGAACTCCTCAGCACTCCTGAGCAGCCTCTACAAAAGCACCAAAATTGGGACACCACACCAGCGGTCCTGCTCACCCTCCCCACTGCCCTCCCGTGGGACTCTTCTCAAGGACGGCACCCTTCTGCAGACTCCAATGCTCACATGGGTGGGGGAGGGAGGCTCCCCCTGATGTTCTTTCACTGGCGCTCAGAGCCATCTTCCACCTTCCTTGCTGTGTCTGGGGCTGGAGGAGGATCCATGGTCTACACGTAACTGGGCGCGAGGAAAGCTCTGCAGCTTCCAGTCCTCCTCTGCCACCAGGTCTCATGTCCGTTTTACTGCTTGTTGAATAATGGGCCACAGGGAGAGACCTCATGCGACCACCAAGGCCCCGATCACATTCGACGCACCTTTTTTTCACTGGTTCTCTGGGCCATCTTCGCTCTCCATGCTGCCCTCCTGAACGGTTGCGGGACCCTCCGTGGCTACGGGCTTCTCTCATATGTGACTCTGAGTAGCCTAGAGTGTACCGCTGTAGGAGAGGCTGCACAGCACCGGCGTGAAGGCTGTGACCCTGCTCCTTGGCGGCCCCTCTTCCTCAATACTCCGACCCTCTTCGGGCCTGGGCCGTGCTACTTGTAGTGTGGAGAGCCCAATGGGCGTTCGCTTCTCCAGGTTGCGGGTTCATAGTGGCCCGCTGGACGTTGCTGCAACTTCAGGTGCGAGGAACTCCGCTAGGCTGCCCCTTATGCATCGCGTCGTCCTCCAGGCCCGGTCCTCAGGCTCTCGCTCTGCCCTGCGGCAGGATCTCCTCGGGGCTTGCGAAGTCCGGGAAAAGCACCCGCTCATGCACCAGGGGCTTCTGGGTGAAGATCTTCAGGTGGCTCGCCCCAATGCTTATTTATGCCAGTGAAACTGGAGACCCAGAGCGCGGCCACGCCCCCTCAAGTATTTCTATTTGTATAGAGCCTTGATTGGACATTCTTTTTGTTGTGGAGTCTTTGTACTATTACTTTTTGGGTTTCTATTGTGACCACTTGGCACCCATCCGAAGACTATAGACTTCACTTGGCCCAGGTTACCAGAAAACGCAAAGGAGATGTATGTCTTGACTGTGCCCGTTTCACTTTTATGATTGGTGCTAGTTTTGTAGTAGTGTGGGGCTGAGTACACGGTTTAGCCGCTACTAATACCTGTGGCTGATCTCTTTGAAGAATTCCACTGGTGTGTTGGAACTACAACGCATCCCTGCCACTGAGCATGTCCAGATAAATCCCATGACCCCTGCAGCCAAACAGACGAAAGCTGGTCCGTCCTAGCACTATATAAGAGCTAGCAAGATGGAAAGAGTTTTGTAGTACAGAGTATGCGATTTCTAGTTTTGTAGACGAAACAGATTGCTAAAGAGGAGGGGAAGGTTGCTCTGCAGACTGTAAGGCCTGAAGAGGAAAGGCAGTGTGTAAGGCCCAGAGAAGGAGGCCAATTACTAGCCAAACTGTAATACTTGAAGTGAAGGGATGGATTGTAAAGCCTGGATACCAGTTGAGAATGTCATGCCAAGAGCCGAGGTACAGAGAAAAGGAAAAGGAAAAGAAGTGGAGTGGAAGAGAGGATGGCTGATCTATACAAAGTTGAAAAGGCAGGGTGGCCAGAGGGGGTGAAAGATGACTGGGCAGAGAAAAAAGCTGCAAAGCCCTTAATCTAAGAGGGAGCCAAAACGTACAAGCAGCGTGCAGAACATGTGGCAACCTTGATCTAGAAGACAGAGAAGTGAGGCTCAGAATAAGACTGAAAAAGAGAAGAAAGGCACAGGCGCCCTAGGGACTAACCCAGGAGGGGTGATCATAAAGTGTTGGGGCCACAAAACTACACCAACCATCCTGACTCGCTAAATAAGAGTTCGAACAAAGTATTCTTGTTTGCCATTTGTTTCGACGTGCGACAGGTGGAGTCTGGACACGTGGTTAACAAGTCATCTCACACACGAGTCCGTTTTTTATTTGCCAGCAACTTTGAGTGAGCCGCTGTCTACCTTCGGCTTCTCGTATTACTTTGATAATTTAGTTAATAATTCCCTGTGAGGGTTCAAAGATCGTTATTATTGTCGCCAACTCCTCCAAAAAGCTGTTGTGCTTAATTTCTAAGGGCCATCATTTGCTTGATTTCTCCTAAGGTGACCAAGTTTTACTCCCCTTTTCTGGGTTGCCCAGATGCTGTCTCAAAAGGGCTTGGACAACAGTTGGTTCCCTCTTGTAGTTCGCATCTACACAGGTGACTGAAAGTTTAAAGGGGGAAAAGAGAGTTAACGCTGGAATTGGGGGAAACCTGGGTCGGCCACCTCTCAATTGATTGTGTTTGAAGTGTAGGCTGTTCGTCTATATGACCACAGTTGAATTAAGGAGTGTGGTTGTTCCTGACACTTGAACAGTATACCAGAATAGGTACTGGGGGATTGACTGAGCACCGATCGGCTGAGGAGTAGATATGGTTTGTACCTGGACAGATGGCTGGGCTTTTGGGGTAGACAGATCAGATTGTTGTGCGGCAGATAGAACATTGCTTAAAAAAATAAATTAAATCCTCTGCTGTTTCAGCTGCCTGTTTTCGTCTATTAATTCAAGATATGGCCGAGCGTGTGCACCCTTCAGTTCTACATTTTCAGTTATTTTTCCCTTGAATCTCAAATTATTCATTTGTTTTTTAATTTGATTGTCTCAATCCCTTTAGTTTAGAGGTGTTTCAGTTTACTGGCGGCTCCTCAAACCAATTGGAATAAATACCCCATTGGCTTTGTATGCTTTTTAGATTTGAGAACTCTTTAAATGGGCAATGTTCCTACTTACTGCATTCTATTGCCGTAAGTATTTACATGTTCTGCTGTTGTACTGTATATAGATGCATAGTTGCTGGGTGCCCCTATCTGGTGTGTGCACATCTTCAGACTGGCATGTCCCATTTTCTGACCTTAGTATTCATGGGACTTATGTTTAAACCCAGAACGTTAGTAGTTCTGAAGGAGCCCCTTCCTCATCTGCTCTGTCCGCTTTCAAAGATAACTGGAAGCTCCACTTTTCTTGCGGCCCTGAATGGGTACGATTTTGGACATTTCACAAAAACTGAAACTGTGCAAAGTGGTCCTGAGGTAGGAAAGCTCCACATGCGTGTAAGGGACAGAACACGAAATGAGCCTGGTCACGGGCTTCTGCCAGCTTCCCTTTGTGTTGTACCTCCTGCTAGACAAAGATATTGGTGCGACTGTTAGCTGGACTAGTCCCAGACCAAAAAACGTTCACACATAAAAGTGTCTGGTGTTCTCCCGGCCTACCCTTCGGCCTGCCTTTAAATAATGGGCGCTGACTGTTATTTAAACGAACTGAAGGAAGTTTACCCAACTGACTGGCTTGAACGCACCTAATTGACAGAGAACGTACTTGACAGTGCTATGTTTTAATTTTGTATTCTTCGTTACTGTGCATATTTGGATTTCCATTTCAGACCTTGCACGATTTTTACTGATTATTGAACTGACCCCTTCCCACCCTACTCTGTCTGCTCTTGTCACACGGCAAAAATGTAGTATCGTGTAGACCCAAAGGAGAAACGCCACTTAGCCTTTCTCCAGGTACCCAGATAGAGATTTGTGACTGTCTTGTACTTGTCTGGTGTGACGACTCATGGTTCAGAGGAAGGTCGTCTCCAAGGCTGTTGTTCTTCCAGGGGACGGTTAGCAAACTGGTCCATGGCACCAGATTGTAAATTCATTAGAGACGGTGTAAATGTTACATTGCAGTGCTTTACAATAACCTCAAACGTGTCCCCATCTAGAATACATGGAATGAACTTCAACCAGGCAAGTAAAAAGAAGGGGTTTGCCTTCTGTGTTTTCTTGGTAGGGCTGCAACATGCTCATGTCTGACCAACACAGAGCCAATGAAATGCTTATCTTAAGCAATCTGCCCAGAATCACAAGCATAGGTTTTTCTCAAGTAAAATCAATAAATGCAATGTTTAAAAGAAGAAACTCCATTGATGGAAGCCACCAGTTGTTTCAAAGGATGAGACCTTGCTTTCTCACCAAAAAGTACCCAGATGTTCCTCCCTCTGACTGAGAGAACACCTTTCAATAAAAGGAGGAATGGCAACTCTTAATGGATGGAAACCGCAATTTGCCCCAGGGCAGAGTGAAGGAAGGGTGTGAGGGGTGGAATCCCTTGCTTTTGAAGACACAGGGTCTTGACCAACAAAAGAGCAGCTATGTCATCTTGCAATCAGTCAACCCAAGAGTTGCAGAAGGCTGGTCTGGATATTATTTGTGCCCTGCTCTGTTTTGAAGTACTATAACAAGGGGGGTTGTCCTACCCTCTATGGATCTTGGGGGTGAGTAGGGTAAATTCAGTGCACACTGGTTTTAGACCCTTATGGGTGCCCGTGCAGTTTGGGCAACTGTTGAAGGAAACAGCATCCTTGCTGCTGTCAAACAGATATCTCTAATGTAGTATTCATGTACAAAATTCCAATTCTTTTATACACAATTGCAGCTTTTTATTGATTAGATGATGCTTATTTTCTTTGTGCAAAGCATTTTAGTACATTTTTTTACATATGCCAATCTATAATGTGCGTTGTGCAACACAGAAGCATAGTTAAACATTCACTATGACATCAATGTGAAGATAAAAGTCAAAGTAAGAGGCATGGCAAGTAAAGCATTCATTTGTACATTTTAACTAACAGTTTGTTTGTGAGCAAAAATGTTTCATGCCAATGAGTGTAGAAAACGCAGGATAAAAGTTCAGATGGAGGAGACGTTGGAAATCAGTCTCCTATGCCCGGCTAAAGTCTGACCTCATATTTGGTCTACGTCTGGGTCTGATGTTAGGAAATGAAAATTGCAGCACAGGATAAAAACCCAAAAGTACTTTCGGAACAAAGTGCTGCTGACGTTTTGGCAGAATGGATGGTAGCCTTCTTCTGGGGCCAAAGAAAGTCAGGAGACTCTGTGTTAAGAGAAACAGAAAAGGTAGAGAAAGTACATAAGAGAGTACAGTTAAAACTGCTAAAAGTAGCTGGTCAGGGTCAATGTGTAGCATTAAATGCTAAAAACGGTTCCAGTAGAATCCACTCACCACTGGTCGTGCGTCCAGTTAGAGCGGATGAACCCTAAGGGTTTCATCATAGTGTAGTTGGAAGGGCGGAGGTAGCCTGTGTGGGCGTAGGCAGAGTGGATCGCCGGGATGCCAGTGGGCGGCTAGTGGGTTAATATTGCCGGACCCTCTGGGTGGATTGCGGGGTCGGTGGTAGGTCCGTAAGGGTTGAACCTGAGAAACACGCAAGAGAAAAAGAGGAAACAAGCGAAGAAAGAGGGGGGGGGGTAAACGAAAAGGGGTGGAGGGAATATAGCATGAGTCAATGAAGGTAGATGGGGCGCAGAACAAGCAAGCTAAAAAATGCATGGAAGTGCATTGAGGTGTAGGAAAAAGGGGGGGGCAAAAGGTACCTGAGGCTGGTAGGTGAGGTCCCACCTGGAATGGGCGGGAGACCGTCTCACGAGCAGTCCAGAAGTGAAGGCATCATGGCTGGATGGGTCTGAGGAGAAGGAGCGTCTAGAGCGCCCTGTGGGATGAATTGGAACGAAAAAATAAGGATCAGGTAAGTATCCGTGGGGGGGCCTGTAGAACCAAGAAGGATAAGCACTCTCAGGGGGATGGTGCGGCGAGTGGCTGATTTTGCCGTGTGCAGGTATGGAAGAACATACCTGCAGTCAGTCAGGGCGGGCAGCACAATGACCGGCGTCTCAGAATGGCGCCTGTGCTGGCGCTGGAAAGGAGAGCTGAGAATAAGCGTGATCGGGCGGGAAGTCGCTGCGCGTGCGCACGAGAGGAGTGTCTCGTGTTCACAGTGCCGTCGCTGTGCAGCATCCCACGGGTAGTGTCTTACTGGATTCCCTGCTGCGGGAACAATGCAGAACACTACGAGGGTCTGGGCCCGTGGCATAGGTGAAAGGCTGCCCCCGGGGTCAACAGATCCGTGTGTGAAAAAAGGGGACGTCGAAGTGTGCCAGGTATGTGCTGGGGTGGGTGTGGGAGGAAGGAGTGGGTGGGAAAAAGAAACCGGCGTGGGTAGGGAGGCAGGAGTGAACATCATCACGCACTCAAATCGGAGAGAAGGGAAGCGGCGTGTCGATGGTCATGCGGCTATGTAGTGTGTGCGAGTAATGGGCGCACGGCAGGAGAAAAAAGTTAATTGAGGCGAAAGAAGTGGCATCCATAGGCCATAGGTTTTTATCAAGTAAAATCAATAAATACAATGTTTAAAAGAAGAAACTCCATTTATGGAAGCCACCAGTTGTTTCAAAGGACGAGACATCGCTTTCTCACCAAAAAGTACCCAGATGTTCCTCCCTCTGACTGAGAGAACACCTTTCCATAAAAGGAGGAATGGCAACTCTTAATGGATGGAAACCGCAATTTGCCCCAGGGCAGAGTGAAGGAAGGGTGTGAGGGGTGGAATCCCTTGCTTTTGAAGACACAGGGTCTTGACCAACAAAAGAGCAGCTACGTAATCTTGCAATCAGTCAACCCAAGAGTTGCAGAAGGCTGGCCCGGATATTATTTGTGCCCTGCTCTGTTTTGAAGTACTACACTGAATTCGGGTTGGTGTGCTTCAAGCTTCACTGTTATATTTTGCTGCACGCCATGTGCTGTTTTAAGCTGTAGAAACATGTTAATATCTTGTTCTGCGATGATCAATGTATTTTTTCCCAAAACTAAATGCACGTTAACTAGAATCTCCCTGAGTGCTACTGTTTAGGGGACAGGAAAGAATAAGATATTGGTTTCCTTTTATGCTAGCTGATTAGGTCATGTTATGAATATGCAGCCCAGGGTGAAAACGCTAGTCAAAGGCTGGATTATGTAGATTAAATCCCAAAAGCACCCAGTCTCTGCCCGAGAGCATTCCTGCCTCACACACCAATATAACCATTACCTTAAAGGCCTTAGCAGGACTCTAGAACCTTCCGGAAGGATGGGCTAGGCTTCTGCTCCAAAGGAAGCCGTGATTGCGATCCCACCCTCAGTTAAATCTGCCCATATTTTCTTTTCAGCTTTCCCATCTATAGAACCTGGCCATTCGGGCTTAGTGGAGTAAGTAGAGGAACTTTTCATTCTGTGTGGGCTTAGTGGGGTAAGTAGAGTAACTTTTAATTCTGTGTTTTCTTGGGCATGGTTTCTACACGCCTTGGTTCACCATGCAGCAAGTGCATTGCAGACATACAGCCCCTGGAATCACTAACACCTCCTCTCCAGTTCTCTCTGCACTGGTGCCGAGCTTCATAATATACAGTTCTGTCCCACGATGAATTCAGTCCAGTTGCACACATAGCTCCTCCTCCTCTCTCCCTAATCCCTACGATCTACCCAACTTTGCTTCTCCCCACCAGTTCTGAATGTTCCATCATACTCCTTTGTCTCTCTGAAAGGCAAAGCGCTTCGACACCATAAACTATGGCAGGAGGCACTACCAAATGCAAGATAACAAAACATATAATGTAAAGTTGCTGTGCTTTTAAAACCTAGAGTATGATTATGGGCTGCTTATTAGATAACCTCATTCGTCCTTGAAGTAAAGTTACCGTCCTGTGAAGATGCATACCCTCACCTTAAGGAGCACACTCCTGCTTGTCCATCTGTGTCCATTATGCCTGCTGCTTCTTTCTAGGTTCCCTTCTGCATGGTCTCCTCTCACAAGCATGCTTGAGAGACTGCCTACTGCTTTCTCAAACTCACAATCTGCAAATTCCAATCCCGTCTTTGTGCTCCTTATTGTTGCCAATGATCACCCTGCACGAATTAACATTGCCAGCGCACCCCAGTGTTCGCAACCAGGGCAGCTGTGGCCTTAATGTGTTATCACAGGCTGTTAACCTGCTGTTTGACATCTATCGCTAGTAACCTTTTATTCAATTGCATTTATTTAAAAGAATGCCTCATGCCCCCATAACTTCCAGATGGCCTGTAATACACCTGTTTTTTTTTTATATCATCCATGCGTTGACAGCTATGCATGAACATGCACACTCTCTGCTCTTCCCGACATCTATCCCCCAACCCCCGTAAGTAACTTATTTTCAAAATTGAATCGAAAGGGAACACAACTGCTAAGGGCAAGTTGACCTACATGTCGTCACAGGTCACATGGGTACATTAGTGGCAGGATAATCTTGCAGCAGTAACTGTTCCTCTTCGGCCTTCCTGCAGAACATTCCACAATGTTGAGTGTAGGGTAAGTGTGGGGGTAAAAATGGTGCAGCAAAGATCCCTGTAGAGATGACAATGAGGACCACAATTTAGATCGCTTTCTTCATGGTGACCGTTGGGTGACTGGGTCAGTGGCACCAAAGCTGCTTTGAAAAACTTAATCTGCATGTGTGTATAATCATTGTTTTTCTTATCTACTTGAGAAAGAACGATGGATTTTGTTTCTATAACCATCATGGGCCCCAAACCGAAATGTGCTTTCTTTTGCCTGCTATTTTACATTTTCTTTTTCTCTTATCCATTTTATCCAGATGCCGTCTTTTGGTATTGCAATCCTTTTTAATCTGTAGTCCCCTTTTGTGTAAGCGTTCTAAAAAGGCAAACATCCTCAACCTTATGTTGTCCCTTTGCTAATCTTTTTCAACCTTTATCCATTATTGGTTGGTTGCATATGAACAAGGCTATGGGTTATGTTCAAGCAATGTTATATAAAATATAAGGAAAACAAACCTAATTATTTCTAGAAATTCTGATGGTGTCGCACAATAACTAATGTACAAGTCCAACCGTATCAAATACAAAATGTACATATTTTATTTAGAAAAATACTGAGTTTCATACAAGGTTCCTGTTTTGAAATGCACAGACCTCGCAACCCTAAAACCATGTTATAACAAACGATTACACAACACATATAGATGTAAGATACAAAAAACACATTTAAGATTGGAAAAACAACATTTAACATAAATAATCATTAAAAAAATTCACTTGTTGTGTTCTTATATATGTGTCGAGACTTGATAGTCATGAAGAGTATAGGGGCCTCCGTCCCCAAGTACCCCACAGGGAGAATTTAATATACTTTCTGTGCGGTCCTTGAAGCCACAGGTGTGGATGTTGGATTGCCGGAACCTTGCGACACCGATACCCCAGAGCCGCTGTAAAGGAAATGGGGATTAGCACAAACAAGCACGGTATTCGGTGTAAGCGGTAGCTGGAAGTATAGCGACTATAAATCTAACCTAAGCAGGGGTAGCGGGACACTGCTAACCACACAGGACTCAGGAAGGTGCTGCGGGGAGATCGCGTGAACAGTTCTTCTCAGTTGCCGGTAAGCTGGAGCGGGACCGCGAGCTGCAACACACCTGATTAATCCTGACAACCAAAGAATGCAAGACGTGGACTTTGGTAAGTTTGTAGTATCCCAAGGGTAAGCAAAAGAAGTCCGTTATGATGTTCCGAGGTCGGTAATCACAGAGAAATGCGCCAATGCCAGGGAGTATCCGAAAAGCAGTCCGATATCCGAAGTCCGTAGTTCCTGAAGTAGAGTAGTATAGATCCTGATCGAAGCCAAAACGCCAAACAGAGTAGTGAAACAGCTGTGAAGCAGCAAGTGATTGCGAGGACGTTGCTTTTATATTGCCCGCTTCCTTGTCACGTGAACGCGAGCAGGATCACGTGACTGGGAAAGCATCACGTGACGAGGAAATCGATGCGATAGCCTGACTCTGCCTGACCGCACTCGCCACAGCAATTGCCAGTGCAGAAAGGGAAACCCACGAGACTGCACACAGCCTCCACCTCAGGTCATAATCTGTCCACGCGACCCCCACGCTGCAGGTGCTCTAATACTGGTGGGTGCAGGTGTACTAAAGGGGGGGTCTAACGGGGAGTTTGTGTGGAACAGAGGGTGCTATCGGGGTCCTAGTGGGGGTGCGGATGTTGTGCATGACAATATGACCCAACATGTTTCTGTCCAGTGACTCATTGATGTCGGACATTCATTAGGGGTAGCTCTTCTCATGTAATAGTAAGCAACCGTCCACTGTAGTCCTGCTAGGGGTAGATCTTAAGTGAATCTTTATGAAAATCTATAAGAAGCACATTAAATATTAAATATGGTAAAAGACGTGCTACACACAACCTCCATCTTGATCTAAATGCAGTACGTCAATATTCACAAAAGCGTCTTAATTAATGAAGCACCTTTACTTTTAGTCCCAATCATGGACTGCTTAGCACTCAAACAAATCTGCTAATAAAATACCACAAGCTCAAAGTGTTCCAAGGTTTAGTCGCTGGAAATGCAAATTAAACACACCGGTTTTCAGCCGAGTAACATATTCCCTTTTGATGGTCATCAGGTCGACACACTGTATAGAAAAATAAACACAGACAACAAACGCTGTGTTACATACAAAGGTTTCATTTCCTGAAACTGCACTTGTCTCCAATCATCAAAAAACCCTTACACACATACCTTTTTGTATCCACCTAGACTGGTAAGTTTCAAAGCCAAGCATCCCTCATAACAAACACCCTTCTTCTTGTGACAGCAGGGGTCTGAAAAGCAGTATTTTCCATCTTGCCCACTCAATCTACAATGCACTGTAACTCGACAGACGTGTATCTGTACCATGCCGCCATAAAAAAGGTGATTGTAGCAAAATAATATTGCAATAGTAGTACTAAAACACATTTCCATAGCAGCTAAACACCTTATCATACTCGCGTTCCATTTATTCATAACCCCTAATGTAAAGACTTTTGCCTCCTTTACAGGGTTACCATGTAAAATCAAAATAAATCTAAATCTAAAACAATCGCTGTGTTTAATCCAAGCCACCTCAAACAGTTGACTGAAAATTCAAACACACAAGCTTGCCGGCAAGCATGCAAATCATTGGATCCTCAGACCATCGTCTCCCAGCTTGAAAAACAACCGGCACGGCGGACAAAATAGTGCCCTACTACGCGTACAAAAATGCTCTATGGTTCAGTAGAAAGGGGACTAACACAAACAGCCTAACCCATACCGGCAGTATTTAGTTGGATCCCGAGGCTCATAAACAAAGAAACGGGACTTGCGCCACGGAAGGTAAAAAGTGCATATAAAGATTCATAGGGCAACGTCACTTAAGAAATTCATATCTCGGAGGTAATAAGCTATAAATGATAGCTTTATCAAAGGCACCCTGCACACCAATGTAAAAAAATACTAAATATGGTGGTTGCGACGAAACAAAGCACACCTCCCTAATGTATTTCCAACATCAATGGTCCTACCACATCGCATACTTTGTAATATACATGATTTCTTATGTATATAAAACATTCACAAATGCATACATTCTGAGTAATTCATTACTTTCTGTTACTATCCAGAAAGTAAAACTTATAAAATTATACTGGCATAGTTGTTATTCATTGATCAGCAAAAAGAGTAGCCAGAAAAACAATCTATAACATTCTCAGCTATTAATGATACATAAAAAAATAATAGATAGAGCGACAAGCAAAATGTCCTTATCTGGCAATAATGATTGCAGCACAGGATCCGCATACAAGGCCAAAAACAGTCTTGTACCCTAATTTTTACAGACCCACATAAATGCGGCCATTGATATTAGCGCCTACCACCATTATGCTACTCTACATCTTCGTTTAAACCAATTATGTGGCTGCGAGATTTAAAAATCAATTTTCGTTCAAGGTTAACTAGTTTTTTATCTCTAATTTCTTTATTGTTCAAGCAACCCAGTGTTCAAGAAGTGTTGCTATTATTATACCACAGTACATATCCTGCTTTTATGTTGCACTGTAACTATTTTAACTCGTTTTCTGATGTTCTTTCCACTTGCATACGCATAGGTTTGGCTGATTCCCGTCATGAGCCGGTATGAAGACTTGTCAGATGATGGTGAAGTTGATCATGCGTTTTTTGACAGTGATGTTGATGAAGGGACAGGAAATGTAAAGCAGAAAGGGCCACGAGGCAAAGATGACCAGCACAAAAATGGGTCTCTTTTAAAAGCAGCACTGGAATCAAAGAAAGGCTCCTCAAGTGAGGAGGAGAAAGAGCGACCAGTAAGACATACTGATAGACCAAACACAGCAAGTACTGCAGCATCGGTGTTAGTTGAGACAAGATCAGAAAGCACTCTTAGTTCCGGGAGTACATCTGCACAGAACTTCAAAATAAACACATCTGTTCCAACGGGGATTCCTAAAATAAGGCGAGAATATGAGGACAGTTTTTCAGATGAGGAAGACAGCAGCGATGAAGCCAACAAGCAGCGATACAGGCCAAAATCGGCAAAGCAGCAAAGCAGTTTCAGAAAACATTCTGGCAAAAAAGTCAGGAATTTCCACTTCTCGGCATCTAGTTCAGATGGTGAAAGTACAGATTCCACCATCTGTAAGTCAGAGCCCTCCTGCTCCAAGAGCAAGGTCAAAGAATCTGCATCAGCATCCACTCTGTCCTCTCCTGAGCGTAGGGTCAAATCTGCGGGGAAGTCCTCTGACAGGAACGAAAAGCTTTGCGAGTACCACGATGAGTCAGAGGATACAGTGACTGACGTGACTCCTCTGTCAACTCCAGACATCAGTCCTATCCAGTCGTTTGACTTTGCTGCTACAAATGAAATGAAAAAAAAGATCATGCAACGACAAGAGAATGTGAGCCAGGAGATTTATGGTATATTTTCCTTAAATAATACAAGAGATACTATCTTAAATGCCAGGCTAAGGGAAACACATTTGGGTGTAAACTGTATTTTCTTTCTTTGTTTTAAGATCCTGAAGTGGAAGACCGAACTAAACAAAAGGCTCTTCATGATGCAATGGATTTGAATCAACTTTTGAAAGGTATGTTATGATGTACACACCTGTATGTGGCTCATTTTGGCTAGGCATAAAAATGATGGTTTACTTGGTGTTTTTCCATGAAAATGTACGATGTTAATGTGGGATTTGGATAGTAAAATAATTATCTTTTAATTTACTGACAAAATTAGAGTTGGTCTTACATCCAGTTTATTGAGAACTGTGTTTTTCAAATGCTCCTTATTTCCAATTAGATTTTTCATTTAGGTGACATTTTTGTCATTCTTGTATATGTGAAGGGGATATCTTTAAGAAATAAATAAATGGTATGATGGGGTGCTATTAGAACTTACTACCTGCATACTTACCCCACACGATTTCTTAACCATTTCTCCACGTGTGACGTGGGGTGCAGCATCCTCCCTGGTTTTCTTAAGTTTGCCGCATTTGTTCTCCAAGAGTATGTATTCACTGTGCTCTCCAAGAGTGTGAAGTTCCTGCCCTCTTGAAAACCTGAGAACAGTGTTGCATTTACTTTAGACCAACTGAGTTGAGCTTGGTGTAAAGCCTCTGCCCTCTTTCTCCTGACTCTCTCCCTGTAAGTCTAATGAGCCTTTTTAATTGTCTATTTATTAGACACTGTATTTTTAATCAACTTCATTTTCATTATATTCTATAAATGCAACAGAACAAAAGGCACAATAACAACAAATGAGATGTCTTCATATATTTGTCCTCTCACAGAAATCATAATCTTGTCCAACCAAAGTCAAGAGTAACAATATAATTCATGGCTCACATTGACATAGTACATATGGCTTTGATCAATTATAATAATTTACATACAGAGGCATGTTTCAGGAGGATGCTTTTAGGTAGGATTGGTTACCTATCAGAATACTACTATATGAATAGCACCCAGGGTCTATGAAACTAAGGTAGAGTGTCTGTGATGAAGCCGTTAATTTTTCCTGCAAACACTTTAACTTTAGTCACCAGATTGATACCTGGTGACCTTCCGGGTCTTTCCATCTTTGTGCAAGGGAGAGTCTCGCTGCAGTTAGTAAATGTTATCAAAGTGGCTAAATCTAAAGTCATTGGATATTTGTCGACCTCTCGATTATCCAGGATCAATATTCAAGATCTACAGGGAGTTCCAGGCTGCAAATCACATTGCCAGAATGTATTTCCAGTAATGTGCAAGATAGCACACCCACCATAAATGCCCCAATGTGACTTGCTCACCACACCATCTTCAGCCCAAGGTGGAATATGTTGGCTGAAGGATTGTATCCGGCTTTGATAAATAGCGTATGTCTGGGAACCCTGGGAAGTCGCTTAGCCCGTATAAATTGTAAAACCCAAGTCTGAAAGTCCCAAAGCTCCTTTTTGGGAATAGTAATCTTAAATCCCATAAAAATGTATAGTAGCTTTGGCAATAAAGACATTTTGATTGCTGTCATCCTTCCTAGCCATGAAATATCCTCCTTCCCCCCCGCCCCATCGTTCGCGAAATTAACCCTCGGATGTTGCAAGCATATAATTGGTCGTACTGAGGTGTAAGTTGGATCGCCAGGTATTTTAGACTGTCGTATGTCCACTGAGAAGCAAACCCGTTCTTTAACCTACAAACCGTGCCATGATGCTCCAAGACATTAAGTATGACCGACGTTGATCTTGAACCCAAAGGCCCGATGGAATAAATCTAGCAGTGAAACAATATGGGGGAGAGTAGCCTGTGAGCCATGCATAATAAACAGGAGGTCATCTGCAAATAATGCGACTTTATCTTAAGTTCTGGCTATTTCCATCCCACGAATGGGCACAGTAGACCTGACTTTACACGCCATAGGGGGTACAAAGGGCCTCCCTGATGGGTCCCCTTACACAATGCAAGAGGCTCAGAGACGGCTCCTTCTTTTTAATTTTAGTAGTTGGATGGATGAAATTAGACAGCAGCATACTAATGAAGACAGGATCCAACCCAAGCACTTTCAGCTTCTCAAAGGTAGGTCCAATCAACTCTATCAAATGCTTTTTTTTTTGCATCAACTGACAGCAATGCCAGTTCTTGATTTCTGCGTCTAGCCCACTTAATCACATTTATGGCCCTCCTTATGTTATCCTGAGCCTGGCGTACCAAAATGAAACTTGTTTGATCCTTATGCCAGGGAGAATACCTGCCTGTCTGGTAGCTACAATTTTGGAATAGATTTGGGCATCCTAATTGAGACTGCTATCAGCCTGTATGAAGCGGAATACGAAGCATCTTTTGCCTGGTTTATCCATCAGCGTCGTCAATGATTCCTCCATTGTGGGTGTAACTGCACCGCAATCTACAAAGCTGTTAAATAGTGCGACCATATGTGGGATCAAAACTGGCTAGAGTTTCTTAGAAAAAAGGGCAAAGAAGCATTCAGACCTGGTGCCTTATTATTGGTGAGGGAGCGAATAACCTGTGATTCCTCATCTGCCATAATTGGGCCCTCAAATCTCAAATGGTCTACTTCAGAAATCCTAGGGAGGTTCACAGTACTTATAAAATCTCTCTGATAGCCCCCATCTAAATCTTCAGCACTAAAGAGGTCTGAGTAATATCGGGACAGACTGTGTAATTTAGACTCATCATCCTCGCACAGATGGCCACTAATATCCTTAAACCTAGCTTTGGTGTTATGAATCCGTTGTGCCTGTAACGTATAGGCTAAAATTTGTGTACCTTTATTTGAGGTGTTAAAGGAAAATTGCCTGGTCTGTAACATCTTACTGCTGCCCATAATGCCTTCAATTCGGCCCGTCCCACCTGCAATTGTCTGTTTTATCCTATGCGAGCCACCCCTCTTATACTGAAGGTCCAGATCGTCCCTTCTCCCGCCTTAACCACTCTCTGCGCTGTCAACACTAGTTTCCTCACCGCGGCCAAGCTAATTTGTTCCCCTTGTAGCATTGGCTTTAAGGCCTCACAGACAGTCAATACCAACAAATCTCTTGTCGCATTGTCTTGGATCGTAGTAGGGTGTGATCGGGGACCACTCCTTATTTAATAGTTGAAGCTGTAACAGCAGGAAAGAGGGGGTTAGAAATGAGAAAATAATCTGGGAAAAGCCATTGTGTAAATGGGACAAATATGTATAATATCAATAAGTTGCTGTTGTCTCCATACTTCTACCGATTGCAAGTCGGCTATTGCTCGCTTGAACGAGTTAGATCTGGTTAAGTTAATCTCGGCAGTAGGCCTCGATCTGTCAATTCCGCCATCTAACACTACATTAAAATTACCCCCTAAGATCAAATCCCCTTTCTGAAATTTGGCAATACAATGAAATATGCAGGTGTAAAACTCATGCAGGTGTAAAACTCATCCCGATTTTGATTCGGCCCATACGCTGACACGAATGTTAGCTCCCTTTCTCCTATTGGAATATGAAGGCAAGAAACCTCCACTGATTATCCTTAGTTCACCCACCTTCTTAAACAACAACGTATGATTAAGCAATATTGGCACCCTCACTTTTTTACATGTTGGTGAAGCAAAGTATTGGTGTGGGAACCATTTGGACCACTACCGCAGATTGCCTCTCTGCAATTTTCTTTTTCGTGCTTTAAAAATAATCCATTATATTCTGTTGGCTTCATGCAAATGCGAATCTATTTTCATGGTTCATTACTCTTCATGTTAAGTTGATGCCACTTTCTTAGATTGCTAAACTATAAGACTTTCAGTGCCCATGTCACGGATCACCACCATCCACTCAGAATTACACCTCTCCACTCTGTGTTCTCATTTATGCATCCACATTAATACCTGGAACTTTATCCTGTTCATAATGTGGTCGTAGCATTTCCTTACACCCACCCTGTTCAGTTCAAACCTCAATGCCTATTTTTAGATGGATGTTTTTGTTGAAATTGTTGTGCTAAAATTGCAATGTGTTGAACAAGTTAATGTGTCGTTTTCACAATGAAATTATTCAAGGACGCTTAAAATGTGACTTCTCTTCAAATCTAACAAACATTGCCCTGCTTTAGTTTTCCCCACTTTGTACGCTCCCTTTACATTGTGTAAGCCATTCGAGACAATCACTTATGTGATGGAATGGCTGTGTTTTGTTTTCTGGTTTGCATTGAGTCACCTCTACATGTTTGTCAGTGTATAGTCCAAGTAAACTACCATAGACAGAAACGACCAATCTCTGGAAACTGTCATGAAGTGAACAATGATTCAAGACAGGCCGGATACATTTTATTTTCTCACCAGCTATTTATTTTGGATCGTTAAGGATCATTGAAACATGGTAAAAACCTGTAGAGAATTTTGCGTTCTCAGGTCACTGATTCTCGAAGGCTGCTCAATCTTCTGTGGGTTACTTTCAGGATGGCCTAGTACATCAGTGTCCTTGGGTGAAAATCATGTAATGAAATGTCCCCAACACCATGTCAAGCACGGGTCCAGCTTCCTCTAGATGCTTGATAATGATTGTGGGGAGATCTGTGTCTGGATTTGCAGACAACTCAAATAACCCATAGAATAAAGCCTCTCACTTCTCCTTATGGATTCTCTGGACCCATCAATCATTAAGATTTGCAAAAAGTCTCTCTTGAGCTTCCTGCATTCTTGGATGTATCTTTAGATGACTTAACCACAGTGGGAAATAACGTCTAACAGGCTGCCACGTCTGGTATAGGTGTTGATTTGCTGGCTTGATGCAAAAAAGGCTGGTACTGAGCCAGCTCTTTAAACCCAGTCGTAGGCAGACCAGAGGGCCACCTCTAAACTACCACTGGCTTCCTCACAGGCCTCCCACTACCTCTCTTGTCAAAGGACTCTGACTCTCTGGCCCACCTGTCTACTCTCTCCTCCTCTTTGACTCTGTTCCTATTGTGCCTTCCTCTATCCCCTCTGATTCCACCTCCTTACTGGCTTTCCCTGCACCTCATCTCCTGTGCCAAATAATCATACATCCCGTCCTCTTTCCTCCATCCTTGTGGGCATCCACCAACGTGAAATTCCCCTTTAAATTTAATATGGCACCTGGTGGCGCAGCCTCTGGCGTGGGAACACCCTGCTGAGTCCCCGCCCCACCTGGGTCAGTTTTTTGGCACGGTCGGTGTCGGACCTAGCAACCAGTGCAGAGGCTTTTTTAGCTTTCTGCTTGCTCCCTGTTTGTTTTTCCAATTCTTAGTTCACTTCCCTTTGGTATGTCACCTCCCCTGGTGCAAGTCGGCTGCACAAGGATTCACGAGATGTGCCTCATGTGATCGCTCGTTCCCGGCCTCGAACCCCCATGCACTCTGTCTTGAGTATTTGTGGCCCGACCAGTGCTGGGACTCATGTTTGGCTTGCAACACTCTCGGTCACAGAGCATTGAAGAATCACTTGTCGCAGTGGAGGGTGATCTTCCACACTTCCCCACCTCCCCACCTTAAGGACTTTGTCTCCAGGACCTCTCGTCAAGACAAAGGTAGGCCCACTGTTCAGCACGGCTCCACAGCACGTTGACTCCTTCCCTGGGGTTCCCACAGATCGGGGTTCCTCAGATTCAGGTTCTAGCTGGCCCATGGCCTCTAAGGCTACCGGCTCCCAAGCCGAGGGGCACAGGGGCTCTTCCAGGCGGTCCAGGTACAAACCTGAGGCCTTCCAGGCTACCGGCTCCTAAGCCGAGGGTCTCTGGGGGGCCCCTACCAGGCTGACCTCTGAAGGACAATGAAGCTCGTCCTTTTCTTCTACGCCAGGGAGTAAGGATCTTCGAGTGCCACCTACACGCACCAGGTCCCTCTTCCTGAGGAAGCTCCCCAGGAGTCGGGTGTGCTAGCAGAGGTCTTGGGGAAACACACCACAATCCGGTCTGACATCCCCCTCCAGAAGGATGTCCTGCAGGTGGCACAAAGGATCTGGGAGAAGCTCGGGGCCAACGCCCAGATGAACAAGAAGTTGGACAGCAGGTTTAGGCTGACGGATGGGAGCCAATCCTCCTTGCTTCCCACCCTTTGTCCCATTCCTCTGTGGTGGCCTCTTTGTATTCTAAACCATCGTCTTCCTCGTCTTCTTTCCATGGAAGCCACCTCCAGTTGCCTCTCCAAGGAGGCCAAAGTCCTTGAGTCTTTAAGAAAGCTCTGTTACTCCATCTCAGGACTGCATCTGCGGCAGGCCAACGCAAACGCCCTCTTGACTGCGGCTAACCAGAATCTGTGGCGGGACCTTTAGGATTTTCCACCCAACCTCCCTTCGGACAAGCAATCCTCCTTCAAGGCCGGTTTGGCAGATGCCCGGGCCATTGCGCAGGACCTCATGGAGTCTTCGGTCTCCCACATTTACACAGCCAGCGAGGGCTGTGCCTTGGGGTCGAGATGAGAAGGACGGCTTGGATGCACACCACAAAGTTTTCCTCTGAGGTCCAGGAGCGGGTTCTGGATCTGCCTTTTGACCTTTTTCATTGGCGAAGAAAAAAACCTCCACTCAAACCGCCAAGTCCTTGGCCATCCTGACAACACCAGGTCAGAAATCCTTCCCTCGATGCCAGTGTAGGGCTAAGTTCAAACCCCACGCTTTCTCCGGCTTCAAGGGGCTCCGAGACGAGACTGTGGTACACAGAAACCCAACGGGTCGCCCAGCGACAGCAGCAGGAAACAGCAGAGGACGTTGCACAGGTTTTTCCGCTCCCCCTCCTCTGCCTCTGACACCAAGAAGCAGTGACGTCAAGGTCGGGTAACGCCACTCGCCTGTTGGGGGTGGAGGGGATGGATGGTTTTTGACTCTGTTCCAGGACACCTGGAAGTGTCTTTTCAGAAAGTAGTGGATCCACACTGTAGTCTCCACGGTCTTCAGAGTTCCTCTTCCTATGCCTCTTGCATCCTCTCCTCCAATTTGTCAGATCGGGTTCCTGGCTTTTTTACGGGAGGTCCTTTCACTCTTGGAGATAGAGGCGATAGAACTGGTTCCTCTTGTAGACGGAGGCTTTGGTTACTCTTCCAGGATTTTTGCAGTACCCAAGAACAACCTGGCTGGCTTGAGGGTAGTTCTGGATCTGTTATTTCTAAATCCGTCTTTACCACTGGACCGCTTCAAGGTGATTACTCCTGCGCACATAGTCGAGTCTCTGTGTGCAGGGGACTGGATGTGTTCCCTGGACCTCAATGATACGTACCTGCATGTACACTACCCATATATCAACCGCATCATATGTTGTACCACTTTCAGTACACAAGGTGCTGCCTTTCGTCCTGAACTCGGCCGCCTGGGTCTTCTCAAAGTTGAACGCAGTGGCAGGCTTTCTCCTCTTGGAGGGCCATCATCTATACCCTTATTTGGGCGACTGGCTGGTGAGGGTTGGGTCACCTGAAGGGGTCGTGCACTCCTGCCAGAGACTGGCGGATATCCTTCATCAGCTGGGGTTTCCCTCAAGCGGAGGAAGTCAGTTGTGCCCATCTCAGGAACTGGTCTTCCTAGGGATGCGTGGAAGCCTACCATTCATCAGATGTTTTCCTCCACCTGCGAGGTCTCTGCCCCTCTGCAAAGCAGTGGGACACTTCCTGGCCAGCACAACCACCTCCGCATGGTGGTTCCAGCTTATTCTAGGCCTGGTGGCCTCCTGTGTGCTCCCTGTACAGCATGCCTGCTTCAGGATGAGGCGCCTTCAGGTTCACCTGATGGCCAATTGAGATCAGGAGGCTCTGTCTCAATCGGACATGATCCCAATTCCACTGCTCCTGCTGCCTGATCTTCGCTGGTGGTTGATGGATGGCAATGTTTCAGTGGGAGCCCCCTTCACCCGACTTGAGCCTGCTCGGGTTGTGACGACAGAAGCCCTCCTGCATATCAATCTGCTCGAGCTCAGGGCAGTGGGCCTGGCCCTCAAGGCAGACAATTGTACCATCATGTTTTACGTGAATTAGCAGGGCGGCACGCCCCCCCCCCCCGTTCTTCTGTATGGAGGTGGTATCGATCTGGGAATGGGGCCTGACTAAGTCGCTTGGAGTGCAACACCTACGAGTGGGAGTTGCACAATGACTCCTTGTTACAACTTTTCCAGCATTGGGGGTTTGCAGACCTGGATTTGTCTGCATCCCCTTAGAATGCCAATTGCCCCTAGTTTGCTTCATGGGCAGGTCAGGGTCGGGGGTCACTGGGAGATGCCTTCCAGATCTGTTGGCACGGCCACAGGCTTTATGCTTTCCCGCTCACCCTGCTCCAACGTACTCATCAAGTTCTGGGCCTCTGTGGGTTGCAGCCTCATCCTGGTTGCCCCTACTGCCCTTCGAGGCCCTGGTTTTCGGATCTGCTGCAGAGGTGTGCTCCCACAGTCCCATCCATCTTCCGATCCCCAGCAGGGGCTTCCTGACTCAGCGGGGTGGGGCAGTGGAACATCCGGACCCGACCAAGCTGGCCCTGGCGGCCTGGTTCCTGATCAGCTGAGGCTTCAGTATGCTAAATTTTCAGATGACAACTGGGACATCATTCAGCAGGCGGCCCTCGACTCAGTCGCAGTATAAGAGCAAATGGACTAGGTTCTGCAATTGGGCTTGCGACAACGGGCTGGGCCCTGTCACCTGTGCTCTGGATGACGTACTGGCTTTTTCGGCGCACTGCCTCGTTCTGGAGTCCAGGTGGATACCTGCCACACCTATTTGGTGGCCATCAGGGCTTACAAGAATTCCCCAGAACATGTGTTTTCGGCAGCCAACCCGGCAGTTAAGGCCCACCTTAAGGGGTTGTCTATGCTTTTCCCTCCGGTGCATAGACCTCATCCGTTCTGGAACCTCAATGTGGTTCTTGTGGCTTTGCAACGCAAGCCTTTCTAGGTGATGGCTTCTGTGGACATCCGCTTGGTGACTCTAAAGACTGTTTTATTGGTGTCCTTCACCTCTGCATGCGGGGTCAATGAGCTGCAGGTGTTTTATTCGTGCAAGTCCTTCACCACATTTCACAACGACAAGGTCATCTTCTGCACTCACCCACATTCCTTGCCCAAGGTGGTCTCTCAATTTCATCTGCATCGAGAGATCTTCCGGCCGGTGTTCTTCCCGAACCCGCAGTCGGAGGCAAAGAGGGCCCTGCATTCCTTGGACCTCAAGAGTGTCCTCAAGTTTGACGAAATCTTCAGGAAGTGCGAGGTATTGTTTTTTTTTCAACATTTGTTTATTCGAGTTCCAGTATTCACAAAGAATTCAGTACAGTGTACATGACTACTGCGAGGCACTGATGGTGGCACAAGTAAGACAAAATACCAACAGAATTCATCAGTCACGCTGATGAATGACCCAGTGACTCTTAGCGAGATCCAAGAAAGGCCTCTTCCTCTATTGTTATAAAGCACGTTATAAGCTGAAAATCAGGTGAATTTCACTCAATTCATTAACACAAAGAAATATATATATATATATATATATATATATATATATATATATATATATATATATATATATATGGTTTCAGTATTAAATCAACTAAACTCTTACTCATCCAAAAGTAATTCAACATCAAAATAAGTCACTCAATACCCAGCAGGGTAATATTGCTCTTCTCGGTTTATTCGGCGGATGAGTTTTTCATCAAACAATATTGTTGTTCATCAAATTGCTCCAAATGCACAACAGTAATAATGATTCAATATATTATTGGTTGGTTTATTTGTATGGCGCTCCAAGCCCGGGGGCATCTGGGTACAAATCTTACATACATAGGTTATAGAGGGTAAAACGAAAGGAATAAAGTTGGTAATTTACAAAATATAGATTTGTCTAAGATAACATTTTCAACACATTTGTCTGAGGCATAATTTACACGGTTTGCAGACTGGGATTACTTCGTTACTTAATTACATCTATTGCAGGTCGTACATTATGCAGCAGAGGGGTATCTAAGGCTCTTGGGCGAGGAGCCATGTTTTAGCGTTCCTCCTGAATGGGTAGTAGTCAAGTTCAGATCTTGGAGGTAGGGGTAGAGTGTTCCATAATTTGGCTGCTAGAACCGGGAAACTGCTACCTCCTGCCTTTTTGTTGTTTGAAGCATGTGTGTTTGCGCTGATCTTGTCAGGCGATCTGAGGTATTGCGGGGTGAAATTCTTTATTTTTTTTATCAAAGATTTTATTGATTTTAAAACATAGAAAAGAGCAAAACAACATTGCATTCAACTCTCTGCGTTACAGGGCAGGGAACAAGGGAGCTTTCGTAAAATCAACAATTTCAGGAGGGAGTAAGGAAGGAGAGAGAGAGAGAAGCAGAAAAATAACTAAAAACATCAAAAAAGAAAAAAGGGTAAAAAGGAAACTTAATATCAGGGACTACCGTCCAATGGCCCGTCCGACTTTGGCAAAACAAGGACTACTCATGTCACAGTCTGTACATATCTGGCTCATTTCACTCTGCGTCGCGCAGCCCTTCACAGCCACAGCTCCTGCAGTGTCTAGCCTGGCTTCTAACTGGCATCTTCCCAGCGGCCCCATATTTTGTTCGCTTTTTGTGGACAGCCCCTCGCTGCATACACCCGGTGTTCCATCCCAGCGCAAATGTCCACATCTGTGACCCATTGGTCGTAGCTCGGAGTGCGTTCCGTGCCCCACAGTTGTGCTATGTTCCGCCTGAGCACGGCCATTGCAGTGGAGTAGAGTAGTTTTTCATAGCGTGACAAATCGGTTTCACTGGAGATCCCTAGAAGAAGGTATTTTGGGCATCTTTGTATTGTCTTGCCGATACCGCTGGACAGTTTGTCACAACATTTCCGCCAGAGTTGTTGAATTTTGTTACATTCCCATAGGAAATGGAAGAAGGTGCCTTCCTCGCACTTGCAACGTAGGCATTGTGCGTCCGTCGTCTTACCCCATTGGGAAAGAGCGACTCTCGGGTAGTAGACGCGGTGCAGGATCTTCAGTTGAACCAGTCTGAGCCTTGACGAGATGGTTGCCTCGCGCGGGTACATCATGGCCTCAACCCAGTCCTCTGGCTGGAGCAGTCCCACATCCCGCTCGGTTTTCAGGCTTGTTAATTCTGATGTCACAAAGGATGTTATCACATTGTACATGGTGGAGGTGACCTTCCGTTCCACCCGGTCCAGTACTATATTGCGCTCAAGGGGAGAGCTTTCCGGTATGTCTCGTGTGATCTGTCAATAGTTGCTCCAAGCGTGTTGCAGTTGCGTGTAGTGGTATCTTTCTGTGGCTGGGAGGGAGAATTCCAAGTGTAGTGTTTCGAACGGTACCAGCTTGTCTTCCCGCAGCACCGCCCCAATGATGGTGATTCCTCGCTGGACCCATTAGGGCCATCTATGTAGTTTTTGTATCTCGGGAAGGTGGCAGTTCCACAGGGGTTGGGCCATTGTCAGTTTCCCGTCCCACCTTAGGTGTCGGTGTGCAGGGTGAAATTCTTAGTCAAGTATCTTGGTACTAGGTTAGCGAGACATTTGTTATGTTATGTTATGTTATTTGGCATTTATATAGCGCTCTATATATCATTAGTATGACCTCAAAGCGCTGGTAGGTTGAACGCCCTCAGGGACCGTAGTCCAGGTCTGTTGAGAGAATAAGGTGTTGCAGGGTGCTTGGGAGCACCAGTTATGTGCAGCTGATGTAATTGCCTGATGGTAGCTGCATCCTAGCATTGGGTATGGTGGTATTATTGATATCAGTTGAATGTGTGCAGTCTGGCGACTGGACACCAAGACTGGGTTCTGGCTGTGTTGGGCCTGTAGGACGCTTATGTGTGCAACTAGGCCGGTTTGTCATGGGATATAGCTGTGTTTTATTAGAATGATGAGGTGTTTGTGTGTTAATGTTTGTATGTGAGCAGCTGGGCCGAAATTGATCGTGGGGGGTATAGCTGAACTCTAATTGTGTGATGGTGTAGAGAAGAGAGTAAGCATAGTGATATGGGAGGTTTGAGTTGAGTTACGATCTAAAACATAGGTAACTAAATTAGGCCCCGGGGACTGTAGTCAAGATCATTTGAGAAAATAAGGTGTTGTATGGTGCTTGGGTGCACCAGTTATGTGTGCAGCTGATGTAATTGCCTGATGGTTGCTGCATCCTAGCATTAGGTGTGGTGGTAATGATGTCAGTTGAATGTGTACAGTCTGGCGGGTGGACACCAAGACTGGGTTCTGGCTGTGTAAGGGTGCTGTGGCTGTGCGGTGTCTGTGCTGGGTAAGTGAAAGGGTTTTGAAGGCGATCCTTTGCTTAACCAATAGCCAGTTAAAGTTGCGTCTTACCTCAGATATATGTTGAGATTTGGGGATATTCAGAGCTGCCCTAATGGCATTCTTTTGATGAACTTGTAGCTTTTTTAGTTCTGTTGACTAGTTATGATATGATATGAAATGATATGGCATTTGTAACGCGCCTTTACACAAGTGTTTCAAGGCGCGACGAGGCAGGGAGGGGGGAACAAGGGGAAGACAGACAACGATCCTACTAGGCCAGGTGTCATTCAGACAACGCAAGTGCAGGGGTAGGGGGAAGGGAAAAAGTGCAAGGGGAAGGGGGGGGGAGTGCAGTACAAATAAGTAGAATAGAAATAAAATGATAAATAAATAGGGCCGGCTGGTGGCAAGAGCAAGGTAAGTGCAGACAAGTGCTGGGGGGGGGGGGTGTAGGGATACAGAGACAGTCCCGCAGTGCAGGGGTTGGCAGGGAGGCAGTGCAAGTGAAGAGTGACTGGGCCCAGGACCGAGGTTGGTGAGCGTGGCCCAGTTGCAGAATCAGTGCAGTTTAGGTGAAGAATTTAGCAGGGGAGAGGGAGAGAGAAAGCAGAAGTGAAGAGGAAGGTTTTGAGGTGCTTCCGGAACCGGAGATGGTTCTCCTCAAGTTTCAGGGAGGCAGAAAGGCTGTTCCAGAGGGAGGCCCCTGCCGCGGAGAGAGATCTACCCCCAGCTCGTTGCTTCGAGAAGCGGCTGACCCTGAGGGAGTTGGAGACGGATGAGCGTAGGGCTCGGGAAGGAAGATATTTAGGAAGAGAGAGTTGAAGGTATTTAGGCCCCAGGCCCCAGAAGGCCTTGTGGACAATGCAGAGGGTTTTGAACTTAATCTTCGCAGCCACTGGGAGCCAGTGTAGAGATTTCAGTCCTGGAGACATACGGTCCCTGGGCTTGAGGCCAAGGACAAGTCTCGCAGTTCTGTTCTGGATGAGTTGCAGAGGGCGGAGAGTGGAGGCAGGCAGATTAAGATAGAGGCTGTTACAGTAGTCCAGCTTCGAGAGTTCCAAGGTAGAGTGCGTTACAGTAGTCTAGCTTGGAGAGTACTAGTGCTCTCGCTATGGAGATGCAATTAGGTGTGGAGAGGAACGGCGCAGACTGTAATTAGCTTGCTGGTGTATGCTGTAGAAGAGGACGATTCGTTGACCTGTCTTGATAGATTTAGAGATGAGTCGATGTAAATGGCCATCGTTTTCACATCCTTGAAAACTTTGATGGAGTTACCATCAATATTAAAGGAGTCCAATTGTTTGTCTAGTCTGTTGAGTTTAAGCTTGGAATCTAAGAGGAGAAGCTCTGTCTTGTCGTCGTTGAGACAGAGACCATGTTTAGCCATCCAAGCCTGGATGAAACTGTAAATGTCATTTAGTACTTTGGCGTCTCCGGTGATGGTTAGGAGTATCTGGGTCTCATCTGCGTAATTGGTGTATGCGACACCCATATAGTCAAATCGAACAAGGGCTTTGTAAATGCATTGTATAGGGTGGGTGACACGCAGGAACCTTGGGGACGCCGCAGGCAACTGGTGCAAGTTCGGCAGAGGCTGAAGGTGAGAAAAATCTCATTGGTCTATTATCAAGGAAGGACTGTATCCAAGTAGTGACTTTGTCAGAGAAGCGAGCTGCTGAGGTCAGGTGTGTGCAAAGGACTTTGTGGTCTACTAAGTCGAATGCAGCTGACAGATCTAATAGTAGGAGGAGGGCTAGTTTGCTTTTGTCTTTTAACTCTTCGATTTGGGTTTTTAGGTCGATTGGGACCGTTTCGGTACCGTGCCTTGGCCTAAAGCCTGGGAGGTTGTTAGTTTTAAGGTGTTCTTGGATTTGCAGGTAGGCTGCTCTATCAATGATTTTCAGAAGAAATGGGACTATAGTGATGGGTCTATAGTTCATGGTAATATTAGGCTCTAGAGTCGCTTAAGTAGCGGGAGAACCTAGGCGTCTTTAAGGTTGTTGGGCACTATGCCTGCTTTGAATGAGGTGTTGATAACAAAAGTGATGAAGAGAGCCAGTTCCTTGGCTGCCTCTTTAATGATCGGCGCAGGGCAAATGGTCCCCTGGCATCTTGAGGGTTTTAATTTAGTAATAATGTCCTCTACCTCCTTCGTAATGAGAGGGGAGAAGTTGAATAGTTTCTGGTTGTATGGGGGGGTGGAGGTCATGGGTTTGGAATCGATATCCAGGATCATGAGTTTTTTTAAATTTTATTTTATTTTGTAGCATTGTTATTTTATTAAGTAGTGCTGCCTGAATGTTGGAGCACTATGTGGTATCTTTAATGCAAGTGATAGGTGGTGGTGCCGGGGATTCCAACTCTCTAAGCACATTAAAGAGTTCTTTGGTGTTTGATTTAGCTTGGATGATACGTGTATTGTAAGTATCTTTTTTGGTTTGTAAGATTGCATCTTTGTAGTTAATGGAGGCTATTAGAAAGTTGTCTTTGCTAGAGGCTGTTGGGTGGCTCTTCCAAAGGGCTTCTGCAATTCTTTTGGATTTGCGTAGTGATCTGAGGTGTGGTGTGAACCATGAATTGCGCAGTTTGAGGGGGGCGAGTTTATCTATGGCCTTGAGTACAGTGTGGTTGAACAAATCCACTAGGACCGTAGGGTCTGAATGAATAGTATTGGTGTCATTGATGATCGGTTGTAGTAGTGGAAGCAATTTTTCCACTGTTATGTTGCGAGTGTCCTGGTTTGAGTAGGACGGGCGAGGTTGTCAGAGTTGTTCTGATTGCATTCGTCCTTTATCGTGAATATCATCAGGTGATGGTCAGTCCAGGCACACTGTGTATTGGCGAGGATATTAATATTCCAATTGAGGTCGGCTAGCCAGTCTAGGGACCTATCTTTGTTATGGGTGGGTTATAAAATGCAATGTATGAGGCAAAGATCTGAGATGGAACTAGCGAGGGATGAGGCCTTGGTGTCCTTTGCATCTTGGAACCCAAGGTTGAAGTCCCCAAGTAAGATGATTTGTGAGCCGGTCTTGCAATTGTTTGAAAGGAGAAGAGTAATGTCTTCTTCAAATGTGGATACAGGCCCAGGTGGTCTGTACATGGGGTGGATAGTAATCGTTCGGGAGGCAGAGATGGGTAGCTTGACGGACAGTAGTTCAGCTGATGGGAGTGACTGGTTAGATATGGGCTTAAGGCCTAGCGCAGTTTTTGAGATGAAGCCAAATCCCCCAACTTTGGCTCGATTAGAATCTCTATCAAGTCTGATGATCGAGTACTTGTCAGGGATGGCAAGTGAGGGAGAAGGACCTTCTGCAGCATGGAGCCACGTCTCAGTGACTGCAAGGAAGTCAAGTTCGAGGGATGTTATATCATCGGCAATATCGAGGGCATGTGTTGGTAGGGATCTAGCATTGATCAGTGCACCCTTGATTATGGTTGCAGAGTTGTTAGGATTCTTCTTAGTTCTAGAGGGAGGGTTTGGCGGGGTCACAGAGGTTTCGTAATTTCATGTAGGCGCGAGTCTGGTGCATAGCCTTTCATTTCTTATTTTTAATGAGCAAGGTTGGTGTCATGGCCACAGGCCCCAGAACACAAAAACCACACCATCTAGTGATGGGGCAATGGGTCACTTGACTCACTTATGTCCCTTTGGGACCTATAAACACAGGGGCCCTGGCTGGAGTCAGTGGTACATATATAGATGTGAGCAGGAACACTTTATTTCAGTGCAGGAGTGCTTTTATTTTATTTCAGTGCAGGAGTGCTTTTATTTTACAAGAACTTTCCAGGAGCTGAAAGCCTTTATTCCAGAGAGCATCCTCATGTGCTGACTCATCGGGTGTGGCTCCCTAGGCCTGGTCTTCATGTGCTGACTTATCGGGTGTGGCAGGCAGGCTGAACCTGGTGGGCGTGGCTTCAGAAGCTCAGCTATATAAGCTGCTCCATCCTTAAGGCCAGTGCTTCGCGTTACTGTGCACTCGCGTGCAACGTGACGCTCACCGGCGCTTGGACCAGTTTACTTACCTTTGAAACCAGGCGTTCTCCTGCATACTCACCTCCAGGAAACCGGTGCTTCATCTGCAGACTCATCTCCTGACATCCAGTGATCTTTATCCTGACGCCGCAGCACTGCACTCCGCATCCACGAACCCGGACCCTGTGAAGAAGAAAGACGAGGTTAGAACATCCGCCCTAGGGCAGCGCCGCATTTGAACCCCGCGTGCCCCCTAGTTACCAAACTTACCAGCTACTGTACAGCTGCAGCTTCGTTCCTCATTCCCTCCGGCTGTCGCCTTGGGCTGCGCAGCTTCTGCCGGGCCGACAACATCACCTGCAAGGGAAGAAAGCAAAAGAGCAAACATCAAAAGTGGAACGGACAGCAATACAAGACAACACACTTTACAATACAACAAAAACAGATGAGGAAAGACAAAGGCAAACAGGAACACTTGCCTGGAGTATAGTGGTTTAGTTGCAGCAGGACTGGACTACCACGTGCAAGGGACCAGTGAAGGAACTCTGTCCAGATCATACAGCGCCCCTGCCAGAAGCAGCAGGACTGAGTGCTCGCCAAAACTAATCAACAGGTGAGCTTTCCAGGGACAGCGCATCCCACAGGTACCATGGTTTGGGAGAAGGGGTCTGGAAGGGGATCAGGCGCACAAGCTGGCATAATCACACCCCCTATTCTCCACGCAGGAGCAGTTCCGAGCAGCATCACCTATTACCACCAGTCACCACATAAGCGCAGAGGGCGAAGTCGGACCCGAGCGACCTCACCCACGGGAGGGCTGCAACCGTGCCCCAACGCCTCAGAAGAGACCAGGTGAGCTTAACAGTTGGTTTGGTGTGGGTCTTTTAGTAAATTGTTTAATCCATAGGTTGGGTGTGCTGAGGTATGGATTTTTTGGGCACTCTAATGTGTTAGATGAGGGATTAGAGGCTGCTGGAAGGCATTGGAGCAGGAATGGGGTAGGAGGTACACAATCTGCGACCAGTAGTTTCATGGGCATGGTTAGGAAAGTATTGGGGATACTGAGCGTAGCGCTTTTGTTGTTGGAAGACAGCAGGGGGGTGGTAGCTGGTAGCACTAGTGGCCATAGTCGATTGGACTAGTGAGATCAGCACAATATGAAGGTAAGTGGTAAGGAGGTGGGACATGAGCATGGTTTACACCCTAGCAGGTCTAAGTGAAGACCTGGGTACTAGGGCAGGTTGGCACTGGAAGCGGTGAGATGCGACATTCAATATTGACATAGGGTTAGGCAGGATGCAGTATTAGCAGTTGGGACAAAATGAGATGCAGAATTCAGCCATCAATGTTTGCAATTGGGGCAGAATGAGGTGCAGCATGTAACAATCAATATTTGCAATTGGGCAAAATGAGATGCAGCATTCAATATTGGCTCAGAGTTAGGCAAGGTGCCGTTTTCCCAGTTGGGACCAGATTAGGAGAAAATGTAGCATTCCGCGTTACAGAACAGGCGAGATGCAGTATTTATCGTTCACATAGGATAGACAGTGCTATATATGATATGTAGCCAGATCACGTACTGGGAGGGAGCTTTGGCGAGCCTGCAGAGCAGCAGTGGGTGCAGGGGCAGAGGCGGTGCAGCAGTATGGGGCCAGGGAGCTTGTTCTAAACAATGGCATGCTAGCGAGCTACTCTGTGACTTAGCAGCCTCAATTTGGAAGAGGCAGGGTTACAGTTTTGTGTGGCATGAGGCGCCAGTAACAGTACATAAGTCTTAAGTTCGATAAGTTCTTAGACCGGGAGGGCAGCCGGTCGCAGACGCAAGAATCTGATGTGGAAGGAAGTGTGTGTGAGACAACGGTAATCGCGCAGAGTCGATGCAGAATAAGGATGGACGTATTTGATGCACGCAAAGAGAGGGGCACTGCGCAGAGCCGGATCTTGCAGGTCGTTGTGTAGACAGCCATAGAGTTGGTGGTAGCTTCTACTTGACCCAGGATCTTCGGCTCAGTTACCTGAGGAGTAACGGGCGGTGGAGGCATGGTCACACTGCAGAACACGGCAGATACATGGACAGGACACAGACAGGGCCTTATTCTCTGTCCTTGCTCGTGTGGCCGGCTTCCGCCTGCAGGCGGACGTGATTGGTCATTATTCACTCATCATGAATCACAGTTTTGTGTCCAATCCAAGCCGTACCACACCAGCAAAACTAAGTATTCCTATTGTGGTGCTTGTTATGCACACCACACTGCGCGTTTCATGGCGTTTTGCCCCTTCGTCATGTGTAACTGCTATTGTGAGCTGTAGAGGGTGTAAGAAAGAGAAAGTATCCATCAGTTTAATAGTTGGTCATGTTTGCTCTTTGTACTCAAAGTGTTTGATGTTTGTTCACCCATAAAAGCATAATTGACCCCCCAGGAAGACCAATAATAGCAGGATCTGACAGTTAATTGGAACCACTAGCAAAGTAGGTAGACAAAGTTATTCAACCATTAGTACGCAAACGTACTTAAAAACTGCAGATTTCTTACTGAAAATTAAAGACCTGGACTTTAATGAAACAACGGATAGACTTCGCCATGGATCTGTGAAGTTTGTACACAAATGGAACACATGAAGCAGGGCTAGAAGCCATGGAATGGCTCCTTTTGGGTCCGGAGGAATGCACAGCCAACAAGCTGTGTGCTTCGAGTGTATTGAAGATAGTTTTATCCAACCATTTTTTCAGATTTGAAGATGGGTACTTTATGCAGGTATCATGAACTTCCATGCGGCAATGGCAACAGGATATGCCAACACTTACATGTCATATCTGGAAGACAAATCGATATTGAACAATCCGAGATGGACAAAGCATTTATGGTGCTTCTATCGATTCATCAATGTTGTTTTCAGAGTGTGCAGAGGTACGTTAGTGAAATGGACTGATTTCTTTCACTACATGCATCCACTAGCCCCAATGATTCAATTTACTATGCAGAATCCAGTTCTTGGATGTAGAAGTCTACATAAAGGACAATAAACTTGAGACCACAATCAACAATAAGCCGACAGACAAGAATAGTATCCTATTAGCATCAAGTTTTCATCCAAAAACAACCATCGACAGTATTCAGTACAGTTAGTTTCTTAGGTACAAAAGGATTATGTCTGAAGCAGATGGATTTGTGGAGAAATCAGCAAGATTACAAGAAAAATTCCTTCAAACAGAGCTACAAAATCAAGAAGATACTACAACAAAATTTGGAAGTCTTAAAAATGGATCCAGTTTTGGCTCAATTATTCGAAGAGAAACCAACCTTTGCGTACAGGCAGAGTAAGTTAGTTAAAGATTAACTTGTTCAAGCAGATTATTCCAAAGGTAAGACAGGGAATGTCATCTATAAAGGAACTCTTCCATACAATAACTGTCAACATTGCAACAATCTGATTAAATGGAATAGTATCAGTCATCCATATATAGGCAAACAAATCCAATTACGACATACAACATGTGACTCAACCAATGTGATTTACAGTATCAAATGTCCATGTGGCATGTTCTATGTGGGCCTTACAACAAGGAAAGTTAAATTGCGATGGACAGAACACGAATCAAACATACATACATACAAACATGAGCCATAAACTCACCAGTAGCACAACATTTTATATCATTCAATGACACAATAGCACAAATGAAATTGGTTTTCTTGAGCAAGTTAAATGTCCAAGAAGAGGAGGAGACATAAATGTTTTATTATGCTAAAAAGAAATCCATTGGATTGAGGCACTGGAATCCTTAAGTCCCAAAGGGTTGAACATTGATTTTGACTTGACTTGCTTCATATGAACTCTGTCTTGTATAATGTTACTGAGGGGACATTTTGCGTCTGATGACATGCTGGATAATTGTACTAATTGTGATTAGTGGACCCTTATGCTTGGGTGTTAGGAACAGGTCCATGAGAGGGGACAGGGTTGTTTATTGCTGCTGTAGTCATTTTACTCTGGCGGAAATATGTGGCATGTGTTCCAAGGCTTTAGCCAGCACGCCCGCTATGTTGAATTTTCATTACCACGGAGCGGGGAGGGAGCTGCCATCCTGAGCTAATATTTTCTGTCTTGATATGTGTAACTGCAGATAAATGTTGAGCAGGTTGTGGGCCCTCACTTTTGCATTGCTGCGGTACCAGCTTTGGGTCGCTGCAGCTCCATGTGGTATGTCAAGCACCATATAGGGTAAGAAACTGGGACTGGTTACTGTTCTTATTACAAGGTGGTCTATACATTTGATGAGCATAAAGGATGCTGGGGCTTTTGGGATTCTTACTCCCCAGGATGGGATGGCCAGGTTGTCTATGGATCATATCTGACTGTCCCTTTAAGGGAGACTGAGCAAAGGGTTTTTTGTGTGGCGATCCCCTTGCTCCTGCACATGGCATGGCGGGGGTAGCCATGGGATCACCCCATGACGCTCCTAATTCTCTGCATCATGTGGCTTGTGGCAGCCCCAGCCCCTTGGCAGCTCCACCATACACTTCTATGGTGTGGCAGGGACAGCATATGTGTCGACAAGCAGTTGTAATATGGCATGAATAGGGCAGGGGAGAGGGATAGACTTTGAAATGTGATTCTTCACATCATCTATGGTGGCCCTCGTCCAACAGTCACCCGAAAGGGAATATTGCTTTGCTCCATGGAACATACACATTAAGTTTCTTCCTTGCGTTCGATAAAATGTACCTTGCCCAAGTGTTGAAAGCTAAAGCCGCCTGCACGACTGTCTCAATCTTGCAAAGCTGTGATGTACACTTATTCACACTACACTGTATTGCCCAGGGTCCCTATTTCTGTTGCCTAAATTCATCCTTGGTTATCCTGTTCTTTTTTGGATATGTACAAAACATATAAATGAATTGTTTCAGAGTTGTTTCCAATGTTGTTTCCCTTACAAAATTATTTATGGGGGGTTTCCTCCATTCCTCTAGCATCACAGTGGAATATTATAGTTTCCCTGAATCACATGTTGTGGAGTACCCTGCATTGTCTGACCTGTAGATGTAATCCTGTTTGTTCTGTCTTGTGTTAAGATAACCTGTTAAGGACAAGAGGAATTTGTTTTCTAGAGCAGCAGTTTCTGTGATCTAAATCTAAAAGCAGAAGCTATGCTGATGGCATCTATGTATGAGTGCTCTGTGATGTCACAGTTTATGCTTTCAACAATGCGTTGAGGGAGTTGGGGCATAACCTTTTGTGTGTGCCAAATGTTGTTACTAATTGGCCAACTCTTAGCTCCCTGTCCATCTCCAACAATACTTTTCCTTAGGCATGGCTGTGATGGAAGCACTTGTGAGCGATGTTTCTTTTGCTGAAAACGGTAAGACTGCCTTATGGGGCTCCATAGTTTTACAAGCATTGTCTGGTTTGTGATTCAAGGGCAGGCGCCCAGGTGAGCCAGGTTTCCTCTGTGGTCTCGTCCACTGTTTCTGCGGGCATGCTCCTTTGATTTCAGTCAGTGTTGGTTTTCGACTTACTAATTCAAATGGTGGGAATCTTTTTTGTTATCTAGTAGTCGAATGTTTAAAAAAAAAAATCCTGTGCAAAGAGAAGTTTCTGTAAACAGATTATGATGTATAGAATTATTTTTCCACTGTCCTACATAGTCAGTAAGTCAGCTGCCCTTTGTTTTTATCTGGCTTACACATGGTGAACTGATGACAACGGAAGAATTGTTCTGAAGACAACTGTGATCCTTTTACATCATCACAAACAACAATCCATGTGCATCACCAGTTTCAGAATATTCTGTGTAAAGTACAACAAATGCTGTGGATGATTAGACCAATTATAAACTTTTTGTTGTACGATCAGACAAGTACAGCTTTCTTTCCCTCAGATGATTAGCTCTGAGCCCTCAAATGATCAAAGTTAGTTTTGCCTCTTATCCGCTCCACCTGTTTTAGACAATGTCACTGGGCAGATAACCACACAAGTTACTTTCTTGTGATGATTTTGGACTCTGGATTTATGTTTTATGTGATCTTGTTTAAATAACTAGTTGGTGATGCAGTGCATAATGATAGGATAGGACTGTAAAAGATACATTAAAAGCACCACGTGCTTTGCCAAAAAAATTACTGCACAGATTTATCCTAAACAAGCAAAGGGCACATCTGCTGCACTTTCTGCCCAAGTTATTTCTTATTTTGTCCAACTATACTTGATGCTAGCTCTGGGGGTCAGAAATGCGAGGCAGACAACTTGGTAAAGGTTTTTCACAAGTAGCCATTTTATCAACTCAAAAGGGTGTGAGAAATGCCTCGCTATCCCTAACCTAAAGACTATTTCCCTGCCTATCAAAACAAGACTAAAGGAAAACACTCTAATAAAATGAATCCGTCACTCACACTTGTACATACGTAAAACTCATAAAGGTGCACCATAGCAATTCAAGTTGAACAGAAAACAGTTCTCCAGAATGGGGTCTGACATGTATTCACATGCTCATTCCCCATTGTCAGGCTAAGAATCCTTGATAAAAGAAAAACAGTTACACTTTCACTTTAAAACTGTATTTCTCCTCTAAACCAATCACTGTCCTCTGGGTCATACTGCCCCCATCCAATGATGGCCCTCTCCCAAAGCCCCTCCCATGATGGGCATCTTCAGATTTTTACTGCATGCTTCAGTTTTGGGAGTCCTCTTAGGCTCTCCAAGCTTTGTTCCTCGAGTTTTGGATAAAATGTGACCTATTTTGAATTCATTGTTCGACTGGAGGTCGACTACTGGCAGCAGGGACCCTCTGTCGCTGAAGATCAACCTTAATCAAGGATCTTCACGGAAGGCCCATTGTTGAGCCTACTTCGCCGCCTTTTCACCATGACCGAGGAGAAGAGATGCCTCTTCAAACTCTGCGTGAGATGTGGACTATAACGTTTTAGTGGAGGATCGCCACCACAAATTCCTTAATTGCCTGCATCCGGACCATGATGAGGAAGGATGAGAGGTCGGCTTTGGGTTTTCAAAAACGACCAAGAAGGACCACTACAGCAAGTTGGAGGCATGGTTAAAATCTGATAAGGCTTCTGACTCTGCCTTGGGGCATGATCAGGCTTCCCCCCATGGCCGGCTGGTCCTCCCACGATCGAACTCTCGGATAAGAGGCCGAGGTCCTTTGCGGTGGTCCAAAAGAAGGCAAGGCCGCATGCCGCAGATCTCACCGCTGTTGGGGATCCTGCTCGGGAAGGGTGAGGTAGGAATTAACGTACACATCCAAGGTGAGCCTACCAGCAGGAGTCGTGCACTTGGAGAGTAAATCCTTGACCCCTTTGAAACTCTGTGAACCATTGATGGATAAAGCGATGAAGGAAAAATCCAAGTTGGGCCCTTCTCTACTCCCATTACCGTTTTCAACCAGCCAAGACAACACCTTCACCAACTGCATCATCAATGGCCACCTCATCGACTACGACTACGACTGCTGTTGCCACATTGGCCGCCCCGTTGACCTCTTTGAAGGGAAGGCAGACCACGAAGGTGGTGCCCCCAGTGACAGCGGCAGCTGCTCTGCAGGTGTCCTTGCCGGCACGGTGGGAGGTTACTGTCACGGCTACAGCAAAGCCCTTCTGGAAAGGGGATAGAAGTGCCCCCGCCCCTGGAAGACTTGGGAACGGGGAAGGATTAGAACCCCGATGACCCCTGGGAGGGGTACGGAATTGGGAGCTGTTCCAAGTGTGCCGGGACACATTTATACTAGCTCTGCTGAGGGTGAAGACCTGCATGAGGGCTACTATTCGGACCACAAAGGTGGCAGGGAGGTGGTTCACCTCACGGTGAACCCTATCATCTATCGGTTCAGATGAGGCATACCAGCCTGGAGGCTCCGCCTCCCATTACTGCTACACCTCAACTCAGGGATATTTAATTGGAAATCCTGACCACGCTGGTAATAGAAATTCAGCAGAGGCTGCCTCACACACTGGGCCTTGCTATGTCTGCAAATCCTCCAAGACAACTCAAACACAAGTCACAGGACCCTGCTGGTCCAAGGCTTCAGCCAACACCACCGCCTCCATCTCAGGATTTGACCCTAATGGGGGATCCTGCCACACATATGGACACAGGCATGGATACAGTGGCTACAGCTACGGACACCTACGAGGCCGATGACATTGTGCCAGCGGACGGAGATGCTCCGAATGACGTTGGCTCCTTCCATTCGATGATGTCCAGGGCCTCTGAGTTCTTTCAACTAGTGCCTGAGGAGACGAAGACGGACGGGTTCCTTTTTCAAAGGTGCGAGTCCAGGAGGAGGAACATCATGTCCCTTACTTTGTTGGATGATATGTGGGAGGAAGACCTAGCAGTGTTGAAGAACCTAAGCACCACCCACTAAAGTGGGACAGGCTCGAGAAGAAGTACAGAATCCCAGACTCAGCCACCAAGTGCCTGAGGTCCCAGCCTTCACCTGACTCTGTGGTCTCAGCCGCTGGCAGGAAGCGCTCTGCAAAATCTGTCATCCTCCTCTGTGGTACCCCCGGACCAGGAGGGAAAGAAACTGGACGCTATGGGGTAGAGCATTATTTATACGACTGCCAGCACCATTAAAGTTGCTAATGCGCTGGCTATCGTGTCACACTTTAATATAACCAAGGCCAGATTCTTGACTTCTTACCTGACGGCAATAAGACGGAAGGAGGGGTAGGGAGAGGGGTCCTTGGACCTCGCCATCACCATGGTGGTGATCATCGCTGACACCGGATTCCGTCTGATGGGAAATGGAGTGTCTCTTCGTCGGCAGGGATGGGTGAAAGCCACCAACTTCAGGCCGAACGTTTAGGCTAAAGTGTTGGACATGCAGTTAGACGTGGTGAACCTGTTTGGAAAGGTGGTTGACGAGTCTCTTCAACTCATCAAGACAGACACCGAGACAGCAGGTTTCTCTTTGAGTACCCTGCAGCAACATTGGTCATCCTTTCGTTCCTGACGGGGAAAACCTGGCAGGTCCTCCAAGGGCTACACGGCCCTTTATCAGCAGCTTTCCCGTTCCACCGATGCAGGACGCATACAGAGGCAGCTTGCAGGCAAACGTCGGCGGAGGACAGCACTGGTACCGCCCGCAGGGCAGGACCCCAGCACTTAAGCAAGCCCGAACCCGGCAGTGGATTCAGGCCCCTGTTTGTGGACCCCAGTCGGAGCTTGGGCGACTATGTTCGTCAGTGTGTGGAAGACTATCACCACCGACAGATGGGTGCTGTCGGATAGGGGCAAGATAGAGTTCCTGCACACATGTCCCTGTATTACCCCTGTAGCGTATAAGAACAAACGGCGCAGCTGCTGCAGGAAGTCCAAACCATGTTAAAAAAGTGGGGCGATAAAACCCGTCCCCCAGCACCTCTGGGGCTCCGGAGTGTACTCCAGATACTTTTTGGTCCGAAAGAAGACAGGAAGGTGGAGGTCGATCCTGGACCTGTGATGCCTCAACAAATATCTGAAGGCCCAGAAGTTCAGGATGGTCACTCACCTTGCAACATTTGCTCGGCCAACTGGAAGAATGAGACTGTACCTGGGGGATGCATACTTCCCCATCCATCGGAAGCAGCGCAAGTTCCTGCGGTTCGTGGTCCATGGGCGGCACTATCCGTTCAAGGCACTTCCCTTCCACCTGAAATCGGCCCCCAGGGTTTTCATGAAGTGTTTGGCTCAGTTGATGGCGCATCTTCATCTCAAGGGCATCCACGTATACCCATACCTGGATGATTGGTCGGTTCGATACCGCTCCCAGGATCTGGATAGCCAGCACACTGCAAGGACTGTGCGTCTCCTGACGTATATGGGATTGTCCATAAATTATCCAAAGTCCTGCTTGGAGCCATTGCAGAATGCTCTGTTTCTGGGGGCACGATTCAACATAGTGGCTTGCCTGGCTGCTCCATAAGAGAGAGGGTGGTAGCCATCCTTGGGAAGGTGCAGCACCTGTCATCAGCGTAGTTGGCTACAGTGCAAGCTGTCAAGTTGCTGTTGGGCATGATGTCTTCCTGTATCAACCTCGTCTGCCTTTGCAGCCTACAGATGAGGTCTCTCCAGGAGTTTCGGGGTGCGAGATGGCTGCAAGTCTCGTGATCCTGGACAGACAAAATCCCCCTCAATCAGGAGTTCCGATGAGCAATACAGTGGTGGGGCGTACTCTCTCCTCTTGCGCAAGGGGCCCCATTCCAAGTCCTTCTTTATCAGGAGACCGTCACCACGAATGTGTGCCTGGAACAGGAGCTCATACCTTGCAGTTGCTTCAGGCTGTCTTCTCGGTCCTCAAGTATTTTCCTGCCGTCGATTAGGGGCAAGTTGGTGAGGATCTTCACTGACCACACCACCACCATGTTCTACATCCGGATGCAGGGTGGGACGGGGCTCTCTGGCTCTCTCCAGTGGCACTGGGCCATTCGTCAGGACATGTTTCTCGTCACTTTTCACCTGGCAGGCACCAAGAACATCATTGCACACTCGCTCAACAGGGAACTACGTTCTTGCCACGAGTGGGAGCTTGGCCAGGACCATGTGGATCTTCTATTCCACGAATGGGGTCAAGCCCTGATCGACCTCTTTGCGCCGTCTGTGAATTCCAAGTGTCAGATGTCTGCCAGCAGGTTCCCACAGCCAAGGAGCATGGAGGGGGGGGGGGGTGTGCATTCTCGTTCCCGTAGGAGGTACTGTTACTATACGACTTTCCTCAATTTTGCTACCAGTGATCAATCAACACTCCGACAATGTTACTGCAGACTGTTACTCGCCACTCTGGCGTTGCTGTGACAAATATGGTACCCAGACCTGCTACATCTGTTGTCGGTCTCGTCCATCAAGCTGCAACTACTTTGGGCCTTCTGTCCAGAGAGGGAGGAGCGATTCTGCACGACTACCCAGCATCACTGAACCTCAGGGCATGGCTCCTGCAGCCCTAGAGTTTGGACATTATGTTTTGCCTACAGAGTGCAAGGACATCCTCGCCAAGCCCAGGGCCTCTTCAGCATTGACTTGCTACGGCCAATAGTGGAAGCGTTTCCCTGTGTGGTGCCGGACTCAGAAGATTAACCCTCTGGATGTCGCGGCTCTGCAGCTCCTACAATACCTGCTTTCTTTGGCCAAGGCTGGACTGCATCTATCCAGGTGCACCTGGCCGTCACATCCCGGTACACCAGGGCGCCGGGTAGGCCTTCTCTGTGGTCGCACAGACTCGTCAATGACTTCCTCAAAGGACTGTTCAGAACGTTTCTGGCGGTGAAGGCTCCTGCCCCAACGTGGGAGCTCATTGTGGTTTTGACTCAGCTCATGGGGGCCCCTTTTGAGCCGATGTATCAGGCTCCACTCAAGTTTCTATCGTGGAAGACTGCTTTCCTCGTGGCGATCACCTCGGCCAGACGGGTTGGGGAGATCCAGGCCCTGTCTTGCAAGCAGCCGTACTTATCCTTCCACGTTTCAAGGGTGGTACTGTGTACACACCCCACCTTTATGCCAAAGGTGCCATCGGAGTTGCAACTCAACAAGCCTTTGGTGTTGCCGGTCTTCTTCCCGCATTCGCAAGACGTTGCTTGTGTTTTATGAGGCACGTGTGAAGAGCTTTCATAAAACCTCTCAGCTGTTTGTCAATTTTGGACATGTGCCAGACCCATGCTGCAGAACAATAGTTACAGGTAAGTAACTTAAACCTTTTTTGAATTTTTTTAAAATGTTTTTATTTATTTAACAGACAAACAAATACAAAGACCAGTTTCACCATGTCATTACAGTGATGCAGGAACATGTCAATTCGAGCATCCCCCAGGGGTGTGCACATCCCCCCCCCCATTCTCAGCTTCCCGTCAACTTGACCGATTTCTGTAGCGTATTCAGCCCACCAGTCACCATGTTCACCCCTCACATTTGTTCTTGCCGATACCTATGCCGGGCCTTCCTCCAGTCATAAGCGTTCAGCGAGGTTTGTCGACTTCAGGAGAAAACATGCTCTGTGTCAATGTGTTCCAGGCTTCAACTCCCTAACTCCTTTTTATGCATTCCCCTCCGCAGCGCCCATAGTCTTACATCCTCCCACCAGGCTTCTAATCTAGGGCCGTCAGTCGATTTCCACACCATGGCAATGCTATGGTTCGCTAATACCCAAACCAGATTGTTCATTTTAGTGAGGTGTGCGTCATACCTCCCACCCCTAGGGAACAATACCAGCAAACAATACTGTGGGGGCCATGTCTGCATCTGGATGCCTCCCTGTGCCACTCTCTCCGCTATTCCCCACCAACATTTCCAGATTACAGGGCACGCCCAAAACATGTGAATTAAGTCTGCTCCCTCCCATGCACGTTTTGGGCAGGCCTGGTCACCTTGCTCCTCTGAGAGGCGGCCTGTGCGAGGTCATATATGCTCTTTGCGTGACATACAGTTGGGTGAGCTTGAACCTAGTATTCCTTCATATTTGTTTGGTGTAAAGCAGTGCCCTCCTCCATTTCACATCCGTGAAAGCTCTCCCCATGTCTGCCTACCACTTTCTGTGCACCTTTAGTTCTGTTGCACCCAGGCTACCTAAAAACAAGTCATATAATCTAGAGACCAGGTGTCCCCCTTCTGACACATCATCCATGGTATCCAATATCTCATTGGTTTCCACTTCCTCCCGCGGGCCCAGCCATTTCCTCCCAATTCTCCTGACCATGCCTAAATATAACAGAACCTGGTCCTCATGGATGTTGTATTCACTGAACAGGGTAATATTTTGTCATGTCTCACGAAGTCCCCGACCCTGGCCACTCACTCCTTTGCCTTTTGCCTTCCCAGTATCTTCTATATTGTCCCATTGTTCCCTGCTGTTCGCCGATAACCCCCACCAAGGGTACATGCCCTGAACAGGGATCTGGTATACCCAGCAGTTTCGAACTTCTGCACCATATATCTCTACCCAGTAGCACCCGTCTCACTAAAGCAAGCCATTGCACCCACAGTACCTCCTTCAAGAAGTATCGCCCCAGTAACGGCTGCAGCAACAAGGTGTGCTGCAAAGCTTCATCTCATAGCCAGTGCACCACAAATTGCAACTGCCTGCTAGATAGTAGCACTCAAAGTGGGGCATCCCACCCTCAACATAATCCCTCTGCAGAGTGCTCAAGACAATTCTGTTTCTTCCTTTCTTCCTCCCTCCCACAAGAATTCTCTTATCAGCACGTTCAATTTTTGGAAGAAGGCTGCAGGTATACTGTAAGGCATGTTGGTGAAACAGTACAAGAGCCGAGGGAGTATGACCATCTTCAGGAGAGCCGCTCTCCCTGGCACTCCAAGGGGCAGTTTTTTCCATAACCTCATAGAGCTGGCCATGCCGTCCATAGCTTTCATTGTGTTCCTATGCAAGGCTGCTGGGTCATGCCACACATTAATACCTAAGTAGCGGAAGGTATTAATCTCCCACCGGATGCCCAAACGTGGCAGATGCTGCTCACTGAGGCACCTGAGCTCGGCGAGCGGAAACAAACAGGACTTCTCCCGGTTCACCTTGATCCCTGATAACTTGGCAAACTGATCAATGCCATCTAAGAAATGCGGTAAGTTGTTGTCTGGCCTACTTATATACATTACATACAGCAGCATATTATCCACGTACAGGGAGACCAGGTGTACTACCCCATCCCCGGTCCGGCATACTCTTTACCAAAGAACACCACCAGTGGCTCTAATGCTAGGATGTTAAGCATCAGCGACAATGTGGGCGCTGGTTTTTCCACATATGCTTGGTAAAACTCCCCTGGGAGTGGTTTGGTCCCGGGGTCTTGGAGGTCGGAAGCTCTCTTATCACTTCACTTCATCTAGCGTCAATGCCGCGGCCAGCGCATCTACCTGGTCATCCCCTAATTTTGGCAGGTCGCTTTGGTGCAATTCTTCGTCAATGTCTCTGTCCCTCTGCGCTACTTCATCAGTGTGTAGGGATTTATAGAATCTAGAAAACCCTTCATTAATCCCATCCTGGGTCCTAACTATATTTCTGTGTGCATCAGCGATTGCATTGATCACATCTCTTGGTTCTTCACGCCTACATAGCAATGCCAACAGTCGCCCAGGTTTGTCCCCCCTCGTATGTAGGTTTTGAGTATATTTTGCAGTCAAGGCGTCTCAGCCTTTCCCATGCCCCATACATTTTTGCCATGCTTCCACCAGCTGCCTTGATTTACCCAATTGTTCCTTCTTCAGCCCTTTCCACTTCTGCAATCTCATTTTCAATGTCTTCCACAGCCCTGTCCCGAGGCTAATTTTCCCCATCACTGTTACCCGCATGTCCACTTTAAACGCGTTCCGTACTGTGCTCATCTTTGCTACGCTATCTGTATTAAAGTTGAAGTACTCCTCTATCACATTCCTCAAGAAGTCATTAAACAACTCGTCCTGCAATTCTTCCGCCCTCAGGCGCCAGGTAGGTATCCAGGACCAAAAGGCCGTGTACTGCCATGTTGCTATTAACGGGGCATGGTCTGAGAGTGTCCCGGTTTGTATTCTATATGCACAAAGTCGCCCAGTGGTTCCCTCCCTGTGAACATGTAATCTATTTGTGTGTATATCATGTGGGGGGCAGATAAATGTGAGTAACTTCGCTCTTCCCCGTGCCCCTCTCTCCATATGTCCACCAGTCTAAAGTCTTGCAGCAGGGAGCTAAGGGCTTTAGCCGGGTATGCAGGTTTCCTATATGTATCATCTGATCTGTCCAATACAGGGTTAAGGGTACAGTTAAAATTCCCCCCACCCCAACCCATGCCGCCTCTCCATACGTAGACAACCTTGAGTATAGTGATCTGAAGTACACTGTGACATCATGATTTGGAGCATATGTATTTTTTTTATTATTTTTTATTAGCATTTAGTTTGTTACAAACTTATAGCTAAGCTTAAAATAATCATTTGTTAACTGTTTCCCTTGCAAGTGGGTCATGGTTTTAATGCAAACCAAACTCTCCTTCAGCAAACCATTGTCTGTCTGTTGTGAATTTCTCAAATTTATTTCGACACTAGGCAGGATTTTCTCTGAATGGTCTTTTCATTTCCTCTATGTTGCTTTCAAAAAGTTCACTGTAGCAAAATTAGTTCTTTGGGTGTCCGCTTAATATTCTTTCCCACCATCCACACCCCCAATGTGTCCAAGCACGGGGAGTAGGTGAATCGAGCGTAGATCTTTAAGGTTTGGGCAGAATAACACCAAATGTTTTAGAGATTCTTCTTTCTGACCACACAACCGACCTTCATCTACTGCTACTTTGTTGTATCTTTTTAGTGTACTGTTGTAATATATTTAGTCTCAGCCTTACAAGTAAATTCCGCCCTAAATTGTTAAATAATTTGTTCAGATATCTTTTTGTCACATTCAGTATCCCAATGTTGTTTTTGGATAATTTGTGCATTTTAGATATTGCTCTCCTTTCCTCTGTTTTACGCCAATCGTCAGCCCATATTATTTTCTTTACAAGCCCAAGATTTTGACACAGGGCTTCTTTTGATGTACCGATGCGATAGAGATAAGTAACACACTCTGTTTTCCAATTCTTCACTGTCCATTCATCTTCCAATTTTTCTCTTTTTTGAGTATTTCAAATTGGGGTGGGCAGTCTTCAATGATCAGTTTCCTAAATACTGATATTTTGTTCCACATGATCTTGGAATAGAGTGAGTTCAGTCAGAACATGTGGCGGATTATTTGAACTGGTAGGGATTTTGGTAAATTTAAAATTATATTTTCCAAAAATAGCTCTCACACTGGTCCCAAATGTCTTCTCTTAAACCCTTGTTCGTTTTAGCTCCATAGATAATGGGGGTTCCCTTTTTGTTTAAAGTATTTTAGAATCGGAATTAGTGAGAAGTTCGAGTGCTACACCTTGCGCCGTCAATTGATGTAGTTTCTTTCTCACATTCTCAATCCACGGTATTTCACTTTTGAAGACATATATGATGAAACCTACATATTTCTGGTCCCAGACCGGGGAAAGCCTCTCTTTATCTAGCATCCAAAAATCTTTCGTTTTATTTTGTTTGTCTCCATACACCATAATTTTTGATTGAGGCATTGCTCTAGAGAATGTTTTTGTCAACATATCTTTGAAGGATGGTTAGTTTTCTCTGCAGACCGACCTTGGTCTGTTTTAACAAGATCAGGTTGTCTGAGTATAGCAACCATCCTACATCCTCCCCATTGATTTTCAGAGGGAAGGTGGTGCTGTCAGACAAAGCCTCTTTTATGTCTTCAATAAAGAGCTTAAAAATGGTTGCTGCTAGGGGGCAACCCTGCTTCAACCCTTTAGAGGTTTGGGTCACTCTTGATACATTGCCCAGATGATCTAGCTTCACTTGCATGTTGGTGTTATAGTACAATTCACTGATGATTTCAAGGAGATCACTGGGGCATCCTTTGTTCTTTAATTTCTCACACAGTAAATCACGGTCTATACTAGTTGTATAGATGTTCTCTTTTTTTTTGCTCGGCGCAATGTTTTAACAGATTTAAGAGCAGCAGATTCAAATTACACCCAACTTTCTTGACAAATCCGGTTTGTCTTTTGTCAAAAGATTTGGATATTTTTATCCATGCCTTTAATCTCACTGGTATGACCATAGCAAAGAGTTTTCCCACCGCATCTAGTAGGGCGATTAATCAATAATTCGCTGGTGCATGTCTATCCCCTTGTTTAAAAATAGGGATCATGATGGCTAGCTTCCATGATTTTGGTATTTTGGGTCTTTTGAGTATTCTGGTGAATACATTTTTACAGAATTCTGCCCAATGTTCTGGGGCTTCCTTCATTAATGCCTTGGTAATCCCGTAAGGGCTGGGTGCTTGGGATTTGCTGCTTTTCTTTATCAACTGGAGAAGCTCTCCTGTTTCACAAGTTATCCCCCAGGGACTGTTCTCTGTGGTGTTTTTGCTTACATCATCCGGAATTTCATTTGACTTATTGAATGGAGTCTTGAAGTGTCACCCATTTATCTTCTGGTATTGGGGTTGAGAAGACATGAAGATGTCGGGTTGCCATTTTCTTTTATTAGTTGCCAAAAGCTCCTCCCATTGGAGTCAGCTACAGAGACAAGCATTCTTTCAGAATCTTTCAGGTCCAAATTCATTCTGTTCATTCTTGTCCAATTTCTTTATTTTTGTTTGTTTATTTATTTTTATTTTTTGTAACATCTTTTTATTAGATTCCCTACAAAATATAATTCTATCACATAGATTTCAATGAATTACAACAATAAAATCTAATACAACAATAACCATTTAATAACACCAGTAATAGATATCCAAAATTCCAGTATAGCCTCACCCAAATATATCAATATACTATATCCCTATGTAAATCGCAAAAAATGAAACAATTATAAAATCCACACCAGCACACATAAAATGCCACAAAAGACAACAGGAAAAGGAGAAAAAATAAAAGGGGGGGTGCCCTCTCACTCCCCTCTCCCACCTTCCCACCCCCTTTCTACTTCATCACTCATGTAAAGCATTGAATGGCCCCCATAATGAGCGATAATCTCCCTCTTTACCTTTATCCTTCATTGAGATCTTTTCGTACTTGGACAGAACCTGCAGCTCTACCAACCAGTCCTCAACAGTAGGTTTTTTTCTAGTCTTCCAGACCCTAAGGATTAGCTTAATCACTACCATTACAGCTTTATCTATCCAGATATATTTCCTAGTGTTCACACACCTTCCTCTATGTAAAAGCAGGCTCACATTTGCTGCCAACCTTTGCATGACAATATCAAAAACCATATCAAGTCTATCAATTACTGTCATGGCCACAGGTTCCATCACTTAAAGGGTCCCGTTGGACCCAGTCCTGGTGCCTTTGGTGCCAGGCTCATGAGAAAGTGTGAGTTTTACAAAGGTAGCGGGCGCCCCTCTCTCGCAAGAACAGACATGATAACCTGTTCAGTGGTTATTAACCACTTGAGAGTTCGCAGCCACTGCTTTTACTCACTGTGCCTTTCACAGATGGGAAATATCCATTTGCATATCAGTCTTTGTCCTGCCCAGGGGCAGTCCAGCACCGAAATACAATGGCAATTCCAATCTGAACGAGAGTACCACCAGCAACCCCATACACGTGTTTCACCCTTGTTGGGGATCATCAGTGAGGTGAAGCTGACTTATTCCTAGTGCACGTGTTATGTCATCTCTTGCAAGGCCCCCACGTGCATCCAGGCCGGGTGTGGCCATAGGAGCGCATTGGGCTACACGTGCAGCATCTTCTGAGAGTGGCAGGGTGGAGCCATCAAGCAGAGCAAAGGGGCATGGCTGGGACCAGGCTATTCAAGCCTGCCCCGCCCGTATGCCAGCGCTTCGCGTTAGTCTGCTCATGCAGCGTAAGGCTCACCGCCACCTGAAGCACTTCTTACCTGATTCCAGCAATACTATCGCCTGAAGCGCATCTTACCTGATGCCAGCAATACCATCGACTGCAGTGCTCCTTACCTGTTCCGCAGTTCCAATACTTACGCGGGAGCTCTTCTCGACCAGCATCCTCGCGGCTACAGCCATCCATCAACCGCCGACAGATTTTCGGACAGCTGCTCCTCATCCGACGTCGCCAGACCATACCTGCAGGAGAAAAGGACAAATAAGGTCAGAAACCACATAAAGACAATTTGCTAAGGTCGCGCGCTACACAACCTTCGCGCAGACCTTAGCGCCCAAACTTACCATCTATTTTGGGACATTGTAAACTCCTCAGGGCTCCGTTTGGGCTCACTTCCAGCATTGCGACTCCGCTGGGCCTTCATCACCTATTGGGAAGAAAGAAAGACATTACTAGGGATACGAACACTAATCATGGGGGGGGGAAGACATTGCAAACAAGTACGGACAATAATCATTGTTGAACACTTACCTTCGAAGTGGATCAGTCACAGCCGGTCTGGGCTGCCATGCACACGGACCAGTGAAGGAACTAGGTCCAATTAAAGCACCCCTGCACTTAAGAAGCAGGACTGGGAGCTCATCCTCATTAGGGATCCGCCTTTTTGAAAGCAGTCGGGAGTCGGAAGCAACTGTTCGTGCATTGTGCTTTGTGTGTCTGAGCATTGTGCAGTGCGGCATGACTCTTTTGACATTTGCTGGCCCGCAGCGTTCTGCTGGGTCCTTTCCTCTACTCTTTTGAGGAGAGTCGTGAGACGAGAGGAGCCGTGGATCGAGTGTCGAGGCGGATTGAGGTGGACCAAGAGAACTGGGCGGGTGCGGCATGGCGATGCATTAGAGGCAGGTCGGCCATTTTATCTGGCTGATTATATCAGTATATAGAGTGATAGAGTAATCCAATATTTTTTCCCACTATAAATCTCTTGATCTGAGAAGGAAGGAAAAAAAGGAAAGAAAAAAAGGGAGTTGACATATTATAGAAATATGAAGTTGCGCAGTAAGGTTCTTCTGGATGATCACAGATGCCCAGAATGGGATGGCTCCTACGTAGAGGAGTCGGGAAGCCTGGCATCACAAACTATGCCACATAGTTGACCTATCCCGCAAACTAATCCTACTACTTTTACAACGGCGCAGGTGCACTCCTCATGTACACTTCAAACTGACCTATCCTCGGATATTACACTCCTAGAAGCGGGGGTTACAGTATACGGTTACAACTAAAAAAAATACAGAAGAAAATACAAGATCATTTTGGAGCAAAGAAGCGAGCAAAAAGCTTGAATGATCTTCAAAATGAGACATTTTCAACATAAATAACAGACGTTCAAGAGGACCAGGATTGTTGTGTATCCCAACCTCTAAGTACTCTGCAAAAAGCCAGCAGTTGGAAAGGTAACACCGTTCTCCAAGTAATGGGGGTTGCTGGAACCGAGAGGGACGTTGCTCAAACAGAAAACCCTGCCACTCAGGTAATTAATAAGACTCAATCAGCAAGGCCAGCTTGCCACTTCACGCCAGACAAAATGGATAATGCTCAAACAGGAGCAGAAACTCTCTCGGCTTTAAATTTTGTACTCCACTCCTTGGTGACGGTTTTTGAACACCTCAAGACAGAGGTTCAAGTGCAGGGAGGAACACTCCTGGATTTAGCTAGAGAGACAGCTAACATAGAGACAGCCTTAGTGGGGCTGACAACAACCATTAACACAGTCACTATGCCATAATTAAAAGACCTGAGGGTGGAAACAGCAAAGCAAGGTTTAGACCTCTCGGCAATCCAGAGGATTTTGGAGGAGAAAAGAAAAGAAGAGGCCAAACAAAACAACCTGTTTACAGAACTCCACCTCTTATTGAAATCCCATGACTGGGCAAATAATGGAGATGAGAAAGATCTGGAAAAGGAAGAGAGTCACAGTAATCCCCTTTGACACACCACTTTCGGAATCAGTCCGAGAAGAGTTTATAAGGCTGGCACATGCAGCTGAAGAACCAGAAGACGGAACAGCTGAACTTCTGCAAGCTCTTCCAGATGCCCTGCCCAAGAACCAAAAGGCAAATAATTCAGTATGGACAGAGGCTGCCAAAAATCTCTCTAAAGGAAGAAGGGCAAAAAAAGAGAAGTTAAAAGGATAAGTACTACTGCCTTCCCCATTGCTCTTAGAAACAATCAAAAAAATCCAGAGAAAAAAATGGAAAGGAAGAAAAATGAGGGCTAAAGAACCATATACAAATAGTGGAGGATTAATCTTACTAGATGAAGAACCACATGAGATTATCCAAGATGAAAGGGGGCACGACAAAATACCTCCTATAACATCGGCTGGAAAGAAAAAAAGCTGGGGTAAACGCTGTGAACTCTAGACAAAATCAACAGGTATCACAGCAGACACAAACTACAACTACAAGTGTGGGTCTACAGACACAGCCATTAATAATTAAAACTGAAGAGCCGGAGCTTTTGGGGTCAGGGAAAAATAACCTCCCAAGTCTCCATAACAAAGCAGACGAGAAGGGAGGGAAGAATGTCATAAAGAGCTGCCCCTATTTAAAGGGCCCTCCCAATCTTTGCTAAGAAGGGGTGCAAACCTAGAACAAAGACTTCGATTGCCCCAGCAGAAGAAATTGGTAGATAAATCGCACCAATCTTCCTGAAACGACCATCATTGGGTCACCCAGTGCCCTTTCTGCCTGATGGAAGTAAAAACGGTCTGGGCAAAACGACAGTAATTGTGGAAGAGTAAAACAATCTGACGCCAAACTGTCCGTCTAGGGATCATTGGTTAGAGAAAACTCAGCCACAATTGCCTGGGGCATCAATAAATGCCTTAGAATATGCCATACCATAACTGTGGCTTGAAGCGACAAATAAAATACCGAAGTACAACTCTCTTTGCAGAGGGGCAATTTTAGGTTACCTCAATAAGATCTCAAATCTTTTTCTACTTTGGTCAGGAGACATAGAATGTTATGTTCCCTTCCAGAAATAATATGAAACTGGCAGAGGTGGGATTTACATCAACAAAGGCCTGGAATGCAATGCAGAGCAACATGGCAGAACTGGAGGAAATTAATCCACAAGTTTTCCTTGGCATACCAGAAGAACGGAAAAATGAAAGCCGTGAAGATGGGAGACCTAATGTAGGTATTTTAACTGGGAACAACTGTTACTGCTCCTTTTAAAATTCTCTGAGGCCACCAGGGATGCACAGGTCAGCACATTGGCCGCACTTCCAGAGATCCTCACGCAAGTTTTACAAAAACTAGGTCTGGGGTCGCAGACTCTTTAGGAAGGACAAAGTAACCATCTCAAGCTGGAATACTCGGGGACCCAAATCCTTCATAACCAGCAAACTGAAAAATACCCTTTTTGGCAATACAGATATTGTATGCCTTCAAGAGATGTGGTCGATCCATCCTATTATAATGGAAGGCTTTATAATATTTACAATGCCAGCTATTCAGAAAGCAAAGGGCCGTCCGTCTAGGGGGCTCCTGTTGGGAATTAACAACTCATTAAGAAAAGATGCCACACTACTTTTTAGTAATAAGGAAGGCATTCTCGCATGCAATATCGGTGTGCAATCCTCAGTGGGCCAAGTGCAGATTATTGTGGTGAATGTTTATTGGAACCCTGCCCAGATTGACATACAGGCTTTCCACTCTCTATTATCATCCGTCATGGAAAAGATAGTTTTGGACTATGGAGGGGCAGTTGTAATCCTGGCAGGGGACCTCAATGCACAATTTCCACTTCAAAATCATGGAAACCTCCCAATACGGGCAAAAAAGTCTAGGATTGGGGCGCAATGGGTAAATTATCTAAACTCATGGGGCCTCAGTATGCTGAATGGTGCAGTGTCTGGTGATACCCCTCCGTGTCCAACTTGGTCACAGGGAAACTCCTTCTCGATTTTGGACATCTTTGTCTCTCAAGACATCCTGTCAAAAATATACAATTGGAAACCATATGGGGAGAAGGGAGTGATCACTCTCGCCTAAAATTGGTCATCTCAGACTTCAATGTCACACAAGCGGATAAGTATGGCCATGAATTGGATCTGAGAAAGGGCAACGCATCACTGATGAAATACAAAAGAGAGGGGAAGAGACTGAACGATATCTTGCATCCATTTCCCTGAGAGAACAAAAGGAAAACTGTCACCCTGAAAACTTTAAAAAATACATTTGGTCTGTTCATCCTCCATGCTCAAGTGGATCAAGGAAAATCATTCAGCACCAGCACTCATTTGATGAAGAAACATGGCTAAAAAGAACATCTTCAGAAAGGAAAGTAGACGGCTGAAAAACCTCATCTTTGAGCAAACTATTCTGCGAGGAGAGCTTAAAAGACTGGGAAGGGACTATAAGCACTGGTCCCTCGCAAGATGAATCACTCATCACTCATCACCAGCAGGACAATGAACATATTCTTGCGGCTCTGTGTAAAGAAAACTGCAATTTCTGGTCTATCGTTAACAATGTGGGGGGGAAAAAACAAGCAGCAACAACATTCAATGCAATCTGGTTACAGAAAAAAAGCTTGATAGACCATCTTAGCAAAAAACTTTTAAAATACTCCAGAAGCACAGGTCAGCAAGATAGGCGCCACAAAATGGGAACTCACTTTTGATACCCATCTGAGGGTACTGAGGGAGGACCTAATAATAAAAGCTTCATCTTCAAAGGCGGCCGGCCCAAATGGTTTAACCTATCAGGTTTTAAAATATAACACCGAGACCTGGGCTAACATACTCTGCCATCTATATAATGAAATTGTAAAAACTCATACATTTCGGTCCTCCTGGAAGCAAGCTATCATAATTCCATTCTACAAGGGGGGGCGATCGGTCACAACCTGAAAATTATAGACCAATCGCCCTCCTTGATTTTGAGAGCAAGATATTCATGAGGATTTTGTTGCTGGAGGTGGAGGACTGGGCAAAAAGTCAAAAATATTATCCAAATTTCAAACAGGCTTTAGAAGAGGGATGTCCACAGCGATAAATGGTCTGACACTGAATCTCCTGGCTGAACATTCAAAAGAGGCGGTAGACGGTCCATTATTTGGAGCATGGATAGACTTCTCTAGAGCCTTTGACTTGGTGATAAGGGAACGGCTTTGGAACAAAATGAGGGATTGGAGTGCAACGAGTGGTCTGCTAGCCATATTAATGGAACTGCATAAAGATACCTCATTGAGGGTCCGACTCGATGAGGCAGGCCACCTGACAGAATCAATCAAGGTTGAGAAAAGGGGCTAGACAAGGCTGTTTGGGCACGCCCTTTTTTTTCAATCTATACCTTGCAGACGTGGGACCCTTTCTGCAGTCCTGGATAATGGCGAGTCCAAAGCTAAATACAACCAAGGTGCATTGGCTCGCTTAAGCCGATGACAGTCTTGATTGACAAGACTCCTGTTGGGTTGCAACACTTGTTGAATGGGCTGAGCAAATATGCCAAAATAAATGGTCTAATTAATCCTAAAAAATCGAATATTTGGTGTTTAAGCGACCAAATAGGCACATCGATTTTGCAGGGTGGTTTTTGGAGGCAGAAGCCATCCCAAGAGTAGAGGAGACACTTTATTTGGGCTACATAATCTATGCCTTACCAGCAACTGGTAAAATCGAACAGGAAATAAGAGTTAAAGTAGAGAAAGTAGTCCCACAGATGAAGAAGATTCTGCGATAACTCGAGAAATTTTCCATCATTCCCCTCCTGAAGCTCTATGTTGCAAAAATAGCTCCAACAATTCTGTACGGTCTGGAATCAAGACCAGCAACTTGGGAACTGTATTGGCAAAAAGTGGAAGGGCAGATCTGGAAAATTTCTCTCTAGGTTTGCCCCTGAGCCTCCTTATGTCAGCCCTCCGGTTCGAATTGGGCCTAAAATTGTTGGAATCGTTGGCCGACTGGAGGCTTTTTTCACTTTATAGGCTGATAATTGACCCGCAAGAAAATTCCCTGTATGAGGACTTTAATCATTATCTACAAACTCAGAAATCAAAGATTCTAATACATTTGGAACATAAAATCTCAATGGTCTTGAGTGAAGCTGACTCTTCCATTGAAACGTTGAAGACCAATCCCATGAAAGCAAAAAAAGATATTGAAACGTGGGACTGGATCAAAACCGGAGAGAAAATGCGGCAAATCAAACCCCGGAACACCTTCTTAGTGGTGGATAAAAAACTAGGCCAGTTGCCAAATTACCTAGTGAAACACCCAAGTTGGGAATCCAGAGACACATTCCTAAGGGCCCGCTTGAATTTAATCCACACAGGAGAAATACTAGACATTGGAGGTCAAAGCCACAAGGCAATCAAATTATGCAACATCTGCGACGATCCAGCCAAGCAAAACCTGAGCCATCTACTTCGGTACTGTGGTGGTAACATGGGACATAAGAGTGAACTACCTCTCCAAATTTGTAGATAAGGAGAACTGGCTGCTAAATAACCCTCAAAGCTGAATCGTAGGGTGTAGGCAGTATATAGAAATCCAAACGGTCACGATAAAGAAGGGGGCCAAGATTTGGTGGGCCTTAGATCCCAGACAGCAGGCTCCTTGTGGAAAAACTTTGTTTTACTTTTTATCATCATGACTAATTACTCACAATTTCTTGTTGCTTTATATGTCAAAAGAAATTGATACTTTTTTCTCCGTTCTTTTTTCTTTACTCTTACTCAAATTATACATTTTTAAAATTTGTTAAATTACCAATGTGAGCACAGGAAATGAAACTTATTTTTTTTTTTTAAGCTACAATTATTATTTTCTAACTGTTGTATTTTTTTGTAAAGGTCAATTTGTGACCAAAACAAATAAAAAAATTAAATTAAAATTAAAAAAAGAGCTCATCCTCATAGTTAAACAGGTGAGTCTATATGGGCAAACGCATGCTCACCACATTCTGGAAAGAAGGGTTCGAGACTTGGTCATATCACAGCATACTCACGACCTCTCGTATCTTCACAGGGGCAGTTTCAACCACCAGAGCAGTCCACAACACGGGAGCAGGGGAAGAAGCCTGATCCAGGGAAGCCAGATCCTGGGAGGGCTGCAACCGTGCCCCAACGTCTCCGCAGAAACCAGGTGAGCGTAACAGAACGCAAAGCCTCTCTGAATCTCTGCCTGGGCTTTATGGACACCTCGGAAACTGACCAGTTGGCCCAACTACTGGGGGAACTGCGGGCCGATGTTCATGCTTCCAGACAAGAAACCAATGCCTTGCGAAGGGACCGAATTGTAGCCCGAGAACGAACTGATGACTTGGCAAGACCGATGCTTCACACTCACGCAGGTCAGTTTCCATTACCGGGGATTGCACAGCCTCCTGCCGCTGCCATCACCACCTGTCCAAGTGATACTTCCAGGGGCAGTGCCACTGGCCCCGCCCGAACGTTTTACCGGTGACCCAAACAAGTATGCTATATTTATGAACCAATGTCGTCTTCACTGTCTGTGTCGCCCTGGAGCCTTTCCTAACGATAGCGCAAGAGTCGCCTTTGTTCTTTCATATTTAGGAGGTAGTGCAGCGGACTGGTCGATACCATTAGTAAACCAGGATGGTCCCCTACTCCGAAACTTTGGGGGAATTTCAACAGGAAATGGAAAAGTTGTTTGCTAGGCACACCCAAGGACAAGCCCTGGATATCGAACTATTTTCCCTCAGACAGGGGAACCAAGATCTGCTGACTTATATCGCCACCTTTAATCGTCTCGTAGCACAGACAAACTGGCCCGAAGAGAAGAGGACCACACTCTTTTATCGGGGATTGCGTGGGGAACTAAAGGATGTGCTAGCCCAAGTGGTCAACCCTCCTGAAGGTTGTGCGGAGTACATCAACCTGACGGTATAACTTGATCACAGGTTGCAGAATCAAAAAATGGATCGCACAAGAACTGAAGGGAGGTCGGTCTATATGCGACTTCGGGACAATCCATTCAAAACCCACGAACCAACAGAACCAGTGCAGATCAGGGGAATTACGGGCTCCTATCTCCAAGGCTGAGAGAGAGAAGAGGAGACAACAACAACTTTGTTTATACTGCGGAAAAACGGGACATTTCCTCCGGGACTGCCCAGTCAAACTCCCCAAAAGGATTGTAGGTGCAACCGACAATGGCAACGAAGAAAAAGAACAAAATCCGGAAAACTCCAACGCCCGACAAGCGTAGGGGTCCACTAGTCGAGCGAAAAGAAGGAATCTGTACAGACCTCACACCTGGTCATCCTGGTACTTTTGGTCAACCATCAGCAACCAACAAAGGTACATGCCTTAGAGGCATATATTGATAGCGGAGCAGTGGGAAATTATATTGATCAAGATCTGGCTGCACAAATAGGCCTTCCTTTCCAGCAAAAGCTCAAATCGGAAAACGTCAGAGCGGTGGATGGTTCTCAGTTGTCATCCGGCCCAGTGACACAACATACCGACAAAGTCATGCTGATGTGTCGGGATGGTCATCGGGAAGACATCTCCTTCGATCTTATTGGGGCTCCCCAGTTCCAGATCTTAGGAATGCCGTGGCTGGAAACCCACAACCCAAGGATCGACTGGCGAACACAAGTGCTGACCTTTCCTCTAGAGTGCGCTAACATCTGCCACCCCAAAGAAGTCAAGAGCAAGGAACTCAAAACGAAACCTATCTTGGGATTCTCTGGTTCCCTACCCTCAGAATATCTGGATTACCAGGATGTGTTCCAGAAGGAGCAAGCAAACACCCTGTCTCCTCACAGACCTTACGACTGCCAGATCGATGTGGTGCCCGGAGCACAAATTCCCTGCAGTTGAATTTACGCTCTAAAAGAGCAAGAAAACCATCATCTGAAGTCTTACCTGGATCAGTACCTAGCCAACGGTTTCATCTGCCTAATTACCCTGCCTCATCGGCTCTTTTCTTCATACCAAAGAAAGAGGGGATTTTAGAACTTGTATAGATTATAGAGCACTGAACCAAATTTCAGTGAAGAACAGATACCCCCTACCACTCATTCCGGAGCGGCTTTATCAAGTTAAGAATGCTCAAATCTACACTAAACTGGACCTACGAGGGGCCTACCATCTTGTAAGGGTTAAAAAGGGAGACGAATGGAAAACGGCATTCCGAACCAAATATGGACTGCCCTTCGGATTATGTAATGCCCCAGCGGTGTTCCAATTTTTCATGAACAATGTGCTTCAAGAGTTGTTAGACGTTTACGTACTCGTTTACATTGATGACATTCTTTTTTACTCTACGTCTAAGGAGGATCACGTCGGCCATGTACGAGCATTTCTGGAAAAGCTTTGTCAGCACCGGCTGTTTGCCAAACTGGAAAAATGTTTCTTCCATGTCACGGAAGTTGAATTTTAGGGCTTCATGCTTGCCCCATGAGGAGTTCACATGGATATACGCAAGGTGAATGCTATCCTTCAGTGGCCATCACCAACATCCACAAAAGGAGTACAAAGCGTACTCGGATTTGCCAATTTTTATCGACAGTTTATCCCCAGGTTCTCGCAAATAGTTCATCCAATCACCTGCTTATTGAGGAAAAAAGAAATTTGTTTGGTCCCCCGAGGCAGAAAAAGCTTTCCAGGAGTTGAAACTGGCCTTCACCTCAGCACCAGTTCTTCGGCACCCTCGATCCGGTCGAAACAGACGCCTCCAGCATAGCCATGGGAGCCGTCTTGGCACAGAGAAACCTGGACACGGGACAACTACATCCCATAGCATTTTGGTCCTGTAGGTTTTCTGCTCCAGAATTAAACTACACAATCACTGACAAGGAACTGTTAGCAATCAAAGGAGCCTTCAAAACATGGAGACACTATCTTCTGGGAGCCAGACACATGGTCACAGATATTACAGATCACCGTAATCTACAATACTTGAAAACAGCCAGGGCCCAATCTTCAAGCCAGCTCTGCTGGGCTCGTTTCTTTGCAGAACACGATTTTGTCATTACTTACAGACCAGGAGTGCGCAATGGGAAAGCCGACGCCCTATCACGCATGGGAGAGGACAAGGAAGCTTTCATCTGAGCCTGTGGCCATTATTCCTGAAGAGCGGATTCAGAACCAAATCGCTGCAACCGCCTGTTTGGAAGACTTAAAAACTGATCTCCGATCTCGGATTAACCAAACTGCACAACAGGAGTGGTTAGCTCGGGGAGACCAATACTCCAAGGATGATCTACCCTAATTTCAAGGAAGACTATATATTCAGGACAAGAAATTGCAGATCAGATAATAGCAAATTACCACCAATCATTCGTGGAAGGACATCCTGGGATCACCAAGACTCGGGCCAAGATTCAAAAGGGCTATTGGTGGCCAACCTGGTGAAGAGACGTTACCCAATTTATCGCCACCTGTGGTGTGTATGCACAAAACAAATCTCAGAAGCTAAGTCCCACAGGGTTATGATGTCCCTTGACGTACCACCAGCACCATGGCATACACTGTCTATGGACTTTATCACCGATCTTCCTCCCTGCAACAGATTTAACACAATCCTGGTTATTGTGGACTTATTCTCCAAAATGGCCAATTTTATTCCATTAAAGGGGCTTCCTACTGCTTCCGCCCTTGCCACCGTGTTTTTGGAGCAAATTGTCAAGCTACATGGTTTCCCGTCGGTATTCATTTCAGATTGCGGAACACAATTTGTCTCAGCTCTCTGGAGGAGGTGCTGCAAAATAGCCAAGATTTACCCCCGGTTATCCACGAGTCATCATCCCCAAACCGATGGTCAAATGGAAAGGACCAACCAGACCTTGGAGCAATACCAAAGGTGTATGCTGCAACAAACTGAGGAGTCCTTGAAAAATATCCTCTGGTTGACCGAATTTGCCTACAATAACTGTCCACACTAGCACCGGACAGACCCCGTTCTACACAGTGCAAGGTCAGCATCCTCGAACGTCTCGTTCTACACAGTGCAAGGTCAGCATCCTCGAACGTCCACATTTGATTCACTTGACGAACTGGAAATGCCAGCAGTCACAACATTGTACAAGACTATCTCTCAAATCCTTAAAGAGGCAGCTGAAAATCTGACCATGGCCAAAGAACAACAGAAAAAATGTGCAGACCGACATCGAAGGGAGGCTCCACATTATCAAGTTGGGGATAAGGTTTGGTTGGCATCTAAGAATATTCCATTGAAAGGACCCCAAGCCTTCCGTCGTAGGTACCTAGGACCTTACCCTATCAAAGCCATCATTAATCCTACTGCCATGAAATTGGATTTGCCAGCTAACATGCAGATCCATTCGGTATTCCATGTCTCTCTCTTAAAACCGATGAAGCCAGATACTCGGATTGAAACACCACCTGAGCCCAACATCATAGAAGGGGAACCGGAATATGAAGTCAAAAACATTCTGGATTCCAAGATCTAAACTGTATTACCTGATAGACTGGAAAAGTTATGGACCTCAAGATCATACATGGGAGCCTAGTGTATTTGTCCATGCCCCACGACTAGTCAGACAATTTCATCGTAATAACCCCACCAAACCAGGACCAGGAGGAACAGTGCCCGTGAGAGGGATCTTGAGGGGGAGTGCTGTCATGGCCACAGGGCAAGGACCACAAGTTACATCACTTAAAGGCTCCAGTTGGACGCAGTCCTGGCGGCTTTGGCGCCAGGCTCATGAGAAAGTGTGCTCTGCACACTTTATTCCTAGTGCACATGTTATTTCATCTCTTGCAGGGCCCCCACGTGCATCCAGGCCGGGCGTGGCCATAGAAAGACATTGGGCTACACATGCAGCATCTTCTGGGAGTAGCAGGATGAAGCCATCAAGCAGAGTAAAGGGGCGTGGCTGGGACCAGGCTATTTAAGCCTGTCCCACCCGCGTGCCAGCGCTTTGTGTTAGTCTGCTCATGCAGCCTAACGCTCACCGCCTCATGAAGTGCATCTTGCCTGATTCCAGCAATACCATCGCCTGAAGCGCATCTTACCTGATTCGAGCAATACCATCACCTAAAGCGCATTTTACCTGATTCCAGTAATACCATTGCCTGAAGCGCATCTTACCCCATTCCAGCAGTACCATCGCCTGAAGCGCATCCTACCCCATTCCAGCAATACCATCGCCTGAAGCGCATCTTACCTGCTTTCAGCAATACCATCTACCATCGCCTGCAGCGCTCCTTACCTGTTCCGCAGTTCCAACACTTAAGCAGGAGCTCTTCTCGACTAGCATCCTCGCGGCTACAGCCATCCATCACCCGCCGACCGATCTTCAGACAGCTGCTCCTCATCTGATGTCGCCAGGCCATACCTGCAGGAGAAAAGGACAAATAAGGTCAAACCACATAGACAATTCGCTAAGGTTGCGCGCTACACAACCTTCGCGCTGACCCTAGGGCCCACACTTGCCATCTATTTTGGGACATTGTAAACTCCTCAGGGCTGCGTTTGGGCTCACTTCCAGCACTGCGACTCCGCTGGGCCTTCATTACCTATTGGGGAGAAAGAAAGACATATGTAGAACCAACAGATGTCCACACTTTTGTGGAACTCTCCCGTCCCCTGCACACCCAATCAATTGTGAAAACAATCAATAATTTAACGATTGTAACAATATGTTTTTAAAAAATGTTTGTAAAAGACAATTTAGGACAATGATTATGTTAAAAAATAACAATCAATTTAATGTTGCTATTAAATACAAGCTACACATTTGCATATTGATTCATTAGATATTTATCATCTATATTGATGCAATTTCAACTTTGCTTATTAAGCGTAAACATACATATTTATCAGTCACACTCAATTTAGGTGCAATATTCTTCGTGGGCACACAGTATGTTTAACACATTTTCTATTAATCGTAGAGAGTGTTAACATATTACTCGACGCGTTTCGGGGTTGGTTTTGTCCCCTTCCTGAAGAGTTGTTTGCCCTCTTTCTATTCCTTCTTTTGTTCTTCACCTATAATATATAATACAATATTCAGTTTTCATCTTAATTAATCTCTGTCATGTTCTTTTTGTTGACCATATCTATAATAATAATCACCTGGATGTTCAATGTCAAATCTCCTATCTTGATAAAGGTGGGGGTCTTTTCAAAAATAACCAAAATGATGTATTTAGAGCATGGTTGGTATACAACCTGTAGAAATAATAGAAAAACGGTAGAGAAAAGCTAAATTAAAATCGTGGAATGAGTCCTGAATTCTAGTTTTAAAGGTTCTTATCATGCAGCATGTGCATCAAAATTTACCTGCTGTGTCTTCATCTGTGGTGCCACACAGTAAATTGGTTAGTGTCACTGTTGGACCGCCAGGGAGATCCCATGGGGGAGAAGTATTTAAGTTGAATGATTTTCCAAGATATATCTGTAAAACACATATATATGTGTTGTAATAGATGGTCAAGGTATAGCCAGCTAGAGCTTAAATTAAACCATGGATAATAGTTAGAGAATGATCTACGAAACTTATGGGCACTGGTTGTAAACAACTGCTTCTACGGAAGCAGTGGGTCTATGTTGTCTAGCACGGTCACATCCCATGTTCAACGGGTGTAGCCAAATCGGTCGAAAAAAAATAGCTAATATTCTCATGGTGTCTATCCGCTGACATATATATATATACACATACATACATACATACATACATATAAACACAGTATGTATGCTCGAGGCATCTGTCTTACTTTACTCTGGGAAAGGACGTTACAGGATTAGGTACTGCTTATCGCGTTGCTCCTCGCGAGTAATACTCAGAAATGGATGCTGTTTATGTGGGGACGTCATCACGTACGAGCGTGATGACGTCATTGTATTTACACCTTCAACGTGTGACGTGAAAATCGTCATGCCTACGCATGTAAATACGGTCTGTTGATACGAGTACTGGTTGAATGTAAGTATTTGTGAGTTGATAAATCAACTTGTCACTTGCTAAGCCCAATGTGTAATATATCATATTGATTTCTAGAGGTGGGTGTTAGAAACACCTAGTGTTGTTCATAATGATGTTAAACACCTGGAGCTGCCAAAGTTTAGCAGAGCTAGGCGTTTGGCGTCATGTATGTGCGAGTCCCATGGGGGGAGTGGTATTGACCATCCATGTGCTTATTACTCCAAACAGAACATGCTCACATTCTCCATTACGTTATCCTTGAACCATATTGAATAATTCTCACAGTCGAAAACATCTCTATATGAGTTACCATCACAGAAGTTTCGTGTACCCCAAGTGTGTAAGTTGGGTTCAAATCTATTGATTTATGTGCAAGGTTATTCATTGGATATCACCATGGCCTCTTATCTATAAGAATGCAGCTAGACTGTAGTCTTCGTTCATCCCGTTGGGAGTTAGGCTGTTCAATTTTTCTATCCAGAAGATCTCCCTCTGGTTCATGCGCCTGGCATGATTCCCCCCTCTTTGACCTTTCTTTACAATCTCCAAGATCACCACTTTCAGTTGGGCAATATTATGTTTCTTTTGGGCAAAGTGTCTGGCCACTGGTGAGTGTGTGTTATTAGTTCTTATGTTGCTTTTCTGCTCATTCCAGCGCTCCTTGGCTTTCCTTTGTGTCTGTCCGACATAATAGATGCCACACGGGCAACTTAAACCGTAAATAACAGATTTTGTGTCACATGTTGCGAAATCTTTTAGAGGAATTTTCTGTCCGTTGGATGGGTGTCTCACATAGCTTCCGTTCATTATGTTGTTACAATTACCACAGCTCAAGCAGGCATAAGTGCCTGTTTTCTTCTTTGTGAGTGTGCGCTGACTCTCGGCTTGGGGTCTTTCGGCTTTCACTAGACTGTCCCTAAAGTTCCAGCCTCTATTGTAGGCAATAATGGGTGGTTCTGGAAATAGTCTCTTTAATTGGGGATCCAAGCTAATTGTTCTCCAATTCTTTTTAATCATCCTTGTTATGTGATGGCTCTGTGCTGAGTATCTCAGTGCATAAAGAAATGGGATTTCTTTTGATTTATTCTTAGGTGTGCGGAGATCCTTTCTTTCCAAGTTATGTGTTTTCTCCTCTGCCTTCTTAATGACGGTTTCAGGGTAACCTCTTTCTTTGTACCTTTCTGCTATGCATAGATTCTCATCCTTAAGGGTGTCTGGGGTCGAGATAATCCTTTTCAATCGTAGAAATTGACTATAGGGCAAGTTGTTCTTTAAATGTTCTGGATGATGACTCATAAAATGTAGTGTATTATTGACATTGGTGGGTTTGTGGTAGATATTTGTGATGATTCCTCCTTGTCCGATCTCTAGTTCCACATCCAAAAAGTGTAATTTCAGACTTCACAGTTCCATTGTGAATTTAATTAGTTCATGGCCTTCATTGATGTATAGTAAGAATTCTTCCAATTCAGCGTGTTCTCCTCTCCATATGACAAAGACATCGTCGATATATCTCTTCCAGGTGACGATTTTGTCACTGTATTTCGTTGGTATTAGTATCCATTTCTTCTCCAGATGGTACATGAATAGGTTGGCATAGACCGGGGCCATGGCTGACCCAATTGAGGTCCCTGATGCTTGCAAATAGAATTGAGTTTTATATCTGAAGTAATTGTTGACTAATATGATCTTACTTAACTCCAGTATAAAGGTCTTGTTGGCTTTCCATTCATTTTGTAGTAGAGACCATTCAAGTGCTTCCAAACCGTCTTGATGCGGAATGCATGTATACAGGGTTTGTACATCAAATGAGACTAATAAATCGTCACCATTAATGTTTATTAAGGTGTCCAGATGGTTGAGGAAGTCTGTGGTGTCTTTTAGGTACGTAGATGTTGTTTGTACTATGGGTTGCAGAGCTTTGTCCACATAGATTGCTAAAGGATTAAAGATGATATCTGTCCCTGCTTCTATTGGTCTGAGGGGAGGGTTCATCAGATTTTTGTGTATTTTAGGCAACCCGTAAAAAATCGGAGTGATTGGGTGTTCATTAGTCAGGAATTGCTTGGTCTTGTTGGATATCCATCCTAGATCTTCAGTTTTATCAAGTGTTGTTTCGATGATGTCAGAAATTTGTCGAACAGGGTCTTGTTCAACTTTTATGTATGTATTATCGTCTAATAAAAGTTCCAAGATCTTTTCCTTATAATAAGTAGTGTCCATAACCACAATGGCTCCTCCTTTGTCCGCTGGTTTAAGAGTTAGACTTCTGTCGTCAGCTAGATTTTTTATGATTTCATTCTGTCTTCTCCTGGTGTTGTAGTTTCTGGACCTGGTGAAGTTAACCCTATTCAGGTCCTTCATCATCTGTTCTTCAAACATTTTGATGGTTATGTTATTGACCTGAGGGTCAAAATGGCTCTTGGGTTTAATTTCTAAATACTCATGAGGTTCTTGAGCAGTGTTTGCTCCCATTTGAGAGTCGAAAAAGACCTTCAATTGCATTTTTCGTGCTAGTCTGTGTAGATAAATTTTTTCTTCCAGTAAATTGGAATTTTGAGTCGGTATGAATGTTAAGCCTAAATTCAGTGCATCAGTTTGGTCTTTGGTTAATTGTTTGGATGAAATATTAACAACTAGTTGTTTGGTTTGTTTCGTGGTCTTAGATTTCTTATTGACTCTTCGCGTTGTCTTTTTTCTAAAAAAGCAGATGGAGTTGGAAGTGCTTTAGATGTTGTTGCTTCTTGTGACGTATGTATCGTTGGTCCTGTCCCTCTTTTCTCTGAATTGATGACTTCGTCTCCACTTGTAGGTATTTCGCTACTTGAACCACTTGCTTCTTGACCTGGTGTTGGTGCTTTCTGATTCTGATGTGGTCTCCTATCCGGTGCTGCCTTGTTCTGTGCGTAATATTCCTGCCAGGAGTAAACTATATCCTGTAGGTAGTCCAGTGTATCTCTTCTGAACTTCCGAACTTTGCGTTGTTCTATGTCCTTTTTTTAGTCATCTAGTGTTTTGTTCACTTCCTCTATGATGGTTGTTAATTCTTCCTTATTTTTGAATTTGGAAAGCTGTTTTGTCAGGTCCTCTATTTCTTTGTCAAGTGTGTTGACTGACTTCGATAATTCTTCAATAGTATAAGATCTAACGAACACTTGTTTAAGATCTGCTCCCATTTCTTAACAAAATCTGGGTTCTCTTCGCACAGAGTGGGTCTCAAATATACTCTCAAACCTCTCGGGATTCTTTGTGCACGATAGAATTGCGCTAGTGTGGTTGCATGTAGTTTTTGCGCTATTTCCCTTCTAATGACTCTCTCCAGTTGTGTTATTAGTTTCTCAGGACTAGTTACTGCCGGTGTAGCAGTTTCCATTTCTTTCAGAAGGCCTAAAATCCGTGTGGCCTCTTCTGCGTCAAGACGGTTTACAAGCACTTGAATGGTCTCTACTACAAAATGAATGCGAAGCCAACAAGACCTTTATACTGGAGTTAAGTAAGATCATATTAGTCAACAATTACTTCAGATATAAAACTCAATTCTATTTGCAAGCATCAGGGACCTCAATGGGGTCAGCCATGGCCCCTGTCTATGCCAACCTATTCATGTAGCATCTGGAGAAGAAATGGATACTAATACCAACGAAATACAGTGACAAAATCGTCACCTGGAAGAGATATATCGATGACGTCTTTGTCATATGGAGAGGAGAACACGCTGAATTGGAAGAATTCTTACTATACATCAATGAAGGACATGAACGAATTAAATTCACAATGGAAGTGGGAAGCCCAAAATTACACTTTTTGGATGTGGAACTAGAGATCGGACAAGAAGGAATCACCACAAATATCTACCACAAACCCACCAATGTCAATAATACACTACATTTCATGAGTCATCATCCAGAACATTTAAAGAACAACTTGCCCTATAGTCAATTTCTACGATTGAAAAGGATTATCTCGACCCCAGACACCCTTAAGGATGAGAATTTATGCATGGCAGAAAGGTACAAAGAAAGAGGTTACCCTGAAACCGTTATTAAGAAGGCAGAGGAGAAAACACATAACTTGGAAAGAAAGGATCTGCGCACATCTAAGAATAAATCAAAAGAAATCCCATTTCTTTATGCACTGAGATACTCAGCACAGAGCCATCACATAACAAGGATGATTAAAAAGAATTGGAGAATAATTAGCTTGGATCCCAAATTAAAGAGACTATTTCCAGAACCACCCATTATTGCCTACAAGAGAGGCCGGAACTTTAGGGACAGTCTAGTGAAAGCCGAAAGACCCAAAGCAGAGAGCTAGCGCACACTCACAAAGAAGAAAACAGGCACTTATGCCTGCTTGAGCTGTGGTAATTGTAACAACATAATGAAGGGAAGCTATGTGAGACACCCATCCAACGGACAGAAAATTCCTCGAAAGGATTTCGCAACATGTGACACAAAATCTGTTATTTACGGTTTGCCCGTGTGGCATCTACTATCTCGGACAGACACAAAGGAAAGCCAAGGAGCGCTGGAATGAGCACAAAAGCAACATAAGAACTAATAACACACACTCACCAGTAGCCAGACACTTTACCCAAAAGAAACATAATATTGCCCAACTAAAAGTGGTGATCTTGGAGATTGTAAAGAAAGGTCAAAGAGGGGGAAATCATGCCAGGCGCATGAACCAGAGGGAGATCTTCTGGATAGAAAAATTGAACAGCCTAACTCCCAACGGGATGAACGAAGACTACAGTCTAGCTGCATTCTTATAGATAAGAGGCCATGGTGATATCCAATGAATAACCTTGCAGATAAGTCAATAGATTTGAACCCAACTTATACACTTGGGGTACACAAAACTTCTGTGATGGTAACTCATATAGAGATGTTTTCGACTGTGAGAATTATTCAATATGGTTCAAGGATAACATAATGGAGAATGTGAGCATGTTCTGTTTGGAGTAATAAGCACATGGATGGTCAATACCACTCCCCCCATGGGACTTGCACATACATGACGCCAAACGCCTAGCTCTGCTAAACTTTGGCAGCTCCAGGTGTTTTTTAACATCATTATGAACAACACTAGGTGTTTCTAACACCCACCTCTAGAAATCAATATGATATATTACACATTGGGCTTAGCAAGTGACAAGTTGATTTATCAACTCACGAATACTTACATTCAACCAGTACTCGTATCAACAGACCATATTTACATGCGTAGGTATGACGATTTTCACGTCTCACGTTGAAGGTGTAAATACAATGACGTCATCACGCTCGTACGTAATGACATCACCACATAAACAGCATCCATTTTTGAGTATTACTCGCGAGGAGCAATGCGATAAGCAGTACCTAATCCTGGAACGTCCTTTCCCAGAGTAAGGTAAGACAGATGCCTCGAGCATACATACTGTGTTTATATATGTCGGCGGATAGACACCATGAGAATATTAGCTATTTTGTTCGACCGATTTGGCTACACCCGTTGAACATGGGATGTGACCGTGCTAGACAACATAGACCCACTGCTTCCGTAGAAGCAGTTGTTTACAACCAGTGCCCATAAGTTTCGTAGATCATTCTCTAACTATTATCCATGGTTTAATTTAAGCTCTAGATAGCTATACCTTGACCATCTATTACAACACATATGTATGTGTTTTACAGATACATCTTGGAAAATCATTCAACCTAAATACTTCTCCCCCACGGGATCTCCCTGGCGGTCCAACAGTGACACTAACCAACTTACTGTGTGGCACCACAGATGAAGACACAGCAGGTACATTTTGATGCACATGCTGCATGATAAGAACTTTTTTTAACTAGAATTCAGGACTCATTCCCCGATTTTAATTTAGCTTTTCTCTACCGTTTTTCTATTATTTCTACAGGTTGCATACCAACCATGCTCTAAATACATCATTTTGGTTATTTTTGAAAAGACCCCCATCTTTATCAAGATAGGAGATTTGACATTGAACATCCAGGTGATTATTATTATAGATATGGTCAAAAAAAGAACATGACAGAGATTAATTCAGATGAAAACTGAATATTGTATTATATATTATAGGTGAAGAACAAAAGAAGGAATAGAAAGAGGGCAAACAACTCTTGAAGAAGGGGACAAAACCAACCCCGAAACGCGTCGAGTAATATATGTTAACACTCTCTACGATCAATAGAAAATGTGTTAAACATACTGTGTGCCCACGAAGAATATTGCGCCTAAATTGAGTGTGACTGATAAATATGTATGTTTACGCTTAATAAGCAAAGTTGAAATTGCATCAATATAGATGATAAATATCTAATGAAACAGTATGCAAATGTGTAGCTTGTATTTAATAGCAACATTAAATTGATGGTTATTTTTTTAACATAATCATTGTCCTAAATTGTCTTTTGCAAAGATTTTTCAAAAACATATTGTTACAATCGTTAAATTATTGTTTTCACAATTGATTGGGTGTGCAGGGGGCGGGAGTGTTCCACAAAAGTGTGGACATCTGTTGGTTCTACATAGGTTATCACAACCCAGTGTCAAGGTTGTTTTTCTCCCCGGCACCCCAATAACCTATCACCAACGTCTTGAAATAATTCAACAAAGAGGTGTGCGCTAGGCCATAGGTATATGAGAAAGAAAGACATTACTAGGGATCCGAACACTAATCGTGGGGGAAAAAAAGACATTGCAAGCGAGTACGGACAATAATCATTGTTGAAGAACACTTACCTTCGAAGTGGATCAGTAACAGCTGGTCTGGGCTGCACACGGACCAGTGAAGGAGCTAGGTCCGATTAAAGCGCCCCTGCACTTGAGAAGCAGGACGGTGAGCTCATCCTCATAGTTAAACAGGTGAGACTATATGGGCAAACGCATGCTCACCACATCAACAGGTGAGACTATATGGGCAAACGCATGCTCACCACATTCTGGGAAGAAGGGTTTGAGAATTAAAGTCGTATCACAGCATCCTCACGACCTCTCGTATCCTCACAGGGGCAGTTTCACCCACCAGAGCAGTCCACAACACGGGAGCAGGGGAAGAAGCCTGATCCAGGGTAGCCAGATCCTGGGAGGGCTGCAACCGTGCCCCAACGTCCCGCAGTTACTGGGTCAGCGTAACACTTACATCCCTCCAAAAATCCGGCGCACTCGGGCAGTTCCAAAGTAAATGCAATGGGGTACCCCTGTCTCTTCCACAACTCCAGCACAACTCGTCCATCCTCAACTTCAATCTGAACATTTTAACGGGTGTCCAATAAATCCTACCAACTATTTTCTGCCTAACTAAACACAAATTCTTATCTTTTCCCAAATTTACGCCTACTCTAAGAACATCCCTCCAATCTTCTTCCGAATTGACCATGTTAACATCATCCGACCATATATTCCTCAGCTCATACCAAGCAACTATATGTCCTACCTCCATGGGCATGAAATTCATATAGGTACGCACATTATATTCTTGCCCAACCAACAGCTTGCAGATCTTCGGTTTCTTCCCCAATGAATCACCAGCCATACTCCTTCTTTGATTAATTAATGAAATCAACTCCAGATATCTCCTCTGTTTTCTATTTCCTAAATTATACTTACCTTGCAGCTCCTCAAATTGCAATAGTCGATTTCCATCAAACAAATCACTTAGTTTTAATATACCTTTTCCGATCCAACTTTGCCAATGCAAACACCTATTATCAAGTTGTAATATCTCATTATGCCATATAGACACATCTTGACTGAAACCAAAACTTAGTTAATTTTCTCTAAACCAAGACTATAGAACCTGTCTAGTTGCAACAATTGGTTGCAATTATAGCCATAGTATAAAGTTTATTTAAGTAATATGGCGCACAAGTCTCTCTCTCCATATGGTCCTTCAACATTCTCTTCTCTAAAATAATGCAAACTTTTCTTGAGCAAAAAGGCCTTATAATATTTTACCAAATCCGGATAGCCAAACCCACCCTCTTCAACTTTTTGCATCAAGACATATTTCGGGATACGAGGCCTTTTACCAAGTCCCCATAAAAAGGATTGAAAAAGTTTGGCAATCATCAGTAGCTGTTTCTTATAAATCGAGGTAATGATTGTATAATATATAAAACCGTAGGCAATAAAACCATTTTAATCGCATTCATTTTTGCCCGTAGATTCAAGTTCAACCTCTCCCATCTTTTAATAGATAACGCAATGTTGTCCAATACCTTATCAATATTATGTAGAACAATTTTCTTCAAGTCACCAATTATATGTATACCCAAATATTTAACACCCCCGGGAGACCATTTACAATTCCAGGACCTTAAAATTCCTTTATTAAATGTCTTAGAGGAAAAAGTTCAGTTTTGTCCCAATTTACTTTGTGTCCCGACAGTTTCCCCACTTCTTCAAACATTTATTTCAACAAGGATTCACGTACTTCAGGATTTGATAGGAGAATCATCATATCATCCGCATAAGACAGTATTTTAACTTCTGTATTTCCTACACCAAGTCCCTTAATTCCCTCACATTGTGTGATGTATGCTGCTAAAGGTTCCAACACCAAATTGAACAAAAATGGCGACAAGGGGCACCCTTGCCACGTGCCTTTAGTTAGGGGAAAGGATCCAAAAATCATTTCATTAACAAATACCTTCGCCTTAACGTCATGGTGGATACAATCAATCATTCGCATAAATACTGAAACAAACCCCATTTTCAACAGTGTATATTCCAGGAACTTCCAATTAACTCTATCAAAGGCTTTTTCAGCATCAAAAAACCTATAATCCCACTCGACTCCTTGCCATAATGTACTCCAATAACATTCAACAAAGTCCTTATGTTGTCATAACCAAAATTTACCGGAGTAAAACCCACCTGAGATTCGTCAATCAGATCACCCATAAAGTCATCAGCCAATTCGCACACATTTTGGTAAAAATGTTAAGGTCCACATTCAGCAAAGAGATTGGCCTAGTTCCTACATCTTTTATGATCTTTATCCGGCTTGGAAATAACAATGATCAATGCATTCTTCATCGAGTCACACAATGCCCCTGACAATATAAAGTTATTAAAGATCCCACATAAAATTGGCGATAATTGAGTCGCAAACATCTTGTAGAATTCTGAAACAATACCATCTGGCCCTGGTGACTTTCCTTCCTTCAACTGTAAATTGCATTATAAATTTCAGCAACATCAATCATAGACTCAAGTTTAATTTTCTTTTCAGCAGATAACACCGAAACAGTAATTTTATCAAAGAAGCTACCCAATTCTTCTTCACTAGGAGAGAGTTCTTCCCTATACAACCGCATATAGAAATCCCGAAAATATTCACAAATATCCATGTTCCTATGCAAAGTGTGCCCTTCTTCGGTTTGTTTGGAAGAAACGCATGTATCAGTCATCATCCCTTTAAGTTTATTGGCCAACAATTTACCATTTTTATCACCAAATTCCCAAAACCTTTGTTTTGTATAAAATAACCCTTTTCCCGCCAATGTTTTACATAGTTCCTCATCTCATCCTCTAGTTTTTTCAATGATCTCCTATTGAACTCTGCATCTACAATAGCACATTTCTTTTGTTACTGTTTAACCTCTTCCATTTCTTTACTTTTTCCTGACTCTTCTTCTAAGCATGTGTCGCTCTGCTTATCAATTCACCTCGTAATACTGCCTTAAAACCGTCCCAAACGATTTTGATATCAACGGAGCGTTCATTCTCCTCGAAGTACTTCTTAATAAAATCCCCCAACCCTGCAACTACCAATGGATCCTTAAGTATATTGGCTTGCATCCTCCACCTTTTGGACTTCTCTCTCACTCCCTTAAGATGAAGCTGCATGTCAAGCAGTGCGTGATCTGAAATACCTCTCTTTTAATGCTTGAGCTCAATGTCTGACTAACCAGTTCGTTACTAGTGAGATAATAGTCAATCCTTGAGTATGAATTATGGATTGGAGAATAGAAAGTCCATATCCTGTCGTGAGCCTGTCTGGAGCTGACTGAGCCGTGGCCAGTAACGCTGACTCTCTTCACCTTCCACCCATCTGCGAGACTTCAGAGCCACTCCTGGTAAGCTCCCTGCCATCCTGCATCCATAACTTCTCTTGGCTGTTGCAAGTCCCAACCGCACAGAGAGTCTACCCGAACTCACATTTATTGAGTCCTGTTCCATTTTTTGCTCGATACTTGGGCTAACCGTGACATGATATCCTTATACTCTACCTGAATCTCTAAGCCCCTCTATGCACCTTTCACGTGAACCGCTCGTACTACGTATGCTGGAATACAATGCATTGTACTATTTAGTCACTTGCCCGTTAGCGTATTGTTTATTACTGTTTGCGCCCTGCGATATAGATCAGCAACTGTGTTTGACCATTTTTCCCCTAATACCTTTCCTCACTATGAGGACCTTATCCCCTGAATTGTCACGTAGTTTGCTATAAGTAAATGCGTACTGCATAACTGGCACGTACTGCTGCGTCATTACTACTTTACTCCTTGATTTCGCATTTTCAGGTAACTGGTGTATGCACTTCCTGTATTACCTATGTATTACCATCCTACCTGTTGCTAAACCATCCCATGCCATTTGTATCAGTAGCCTTTTCTTACTGACCATTAGATTTGTACTTTTTACACTGTGACTATCTGTTATAGTATGCTCTCACTTAGACTATTTCTCACTGTCTATCACCCTGAACCTTACAGCGTCCACGTGGTGTTCTGGGGTTCCTGATGTCAACCTTTCACCGGTCTGGCTAAAGCTCTCCCCTTCGTTGGCCCTGCCCCGGTCCGGGTCCTGCCCCATAAGTTCTTACGTGGCACGTTTAATGTCCTCCTCTGACACCACCTGTTGCTGGTCACCCTCCCACTCAAAGAAGAGCGCAAAGAGGAATCCCCATCTGTACTTCACCCCTTTCTCTCTGAGCCATTTGTTAGGGGGCTGCATTTTTGATGCCTCGACAGCGTCTGGGCGGAGAGGTCTTGGTAGATAGCTACTTTTGAGCCTTCGTACTTAAGTCTAATGGCCTGCACCTGAGGTGGCCTTAAATACCTGAATGTCCCGCTCAGGTGTGGGTCATTATGATTATTTAACTTCACTTTGCATTGTCGTGCCTCTGAGTCTCTCTTCCTCGTCCCAGTACTTTGGGAATTGTGGGACTTGGAAGTCCACAATGTTCTGATCGCTTCATTTCACAAATACACTCTGACATTTTAATTAATTCACTCTTTTTAGTAAACCCATCTTTATGGAAGGATTTTGGAGGGATTAATGATTGCTCTAGATGCAAGGGAGAATTGCTTTTATTGGAAGCCAAGGTCTCAATGCTATGCTTTCCATATATTTTCTTCACATGCTGATCACAACGGTTTTCACTACCAACAAAGCGGGTAGGTCTAATAAGAGAAGCCTTACTCTGACAGCAAGCCATTAAATATTCTGGCATTATAGAAATCTCCCCTTCTGAAGAAGACAAATACAGCATCTCTCCCAACGGAGCCATCCCATTCCTCATGGGGCCCTTCTCCTCCCAGGTGATCCTGTGGCTAATACCACCCCCAGGGTTATGATCCGGTAGCACTTGCCTTCCCCAGGGCATCTGGAAGGAGTATGGCATAGTTTGGGTTAAGAATAGTCTATACAATTTCAGAAAGTAACTATCGTGGTTTACATGGAAACATCTGGAAATATTCCACAGTAACGTATTGCGGTATCCTCCTGTCAATGGAAAATTTCAGGATTTTACATGAACAGCTTCATGTTTAAAAAGAAAATCTTCCTTTTGATCCCGTTTTAACCCGCTTTTGACATGGGTTTTTGCCAGAAGGTCAAAAAATGATTTCTGCAAAATATCTTAAAATTGTCTGCATAGGTTTTGGTGTTTTTTGGCATGCACCCATATCAAATCCGGAATTGGTGTACTGAAAAAAATGTCAAAAGCAACCTGGCCAATTTTGAGATATAATGATTTAATATTTATGACACATGAATATTTATATATGACGCATGAATGTGCATCTTTGATACAAACTGTGCAGAAGATGTATATTACGCACATGTACGCTACTTCAAGTATGAAAACATACATCTAAGCCATGACGGAATTTTATGTTATTTTTCATGAGATGTAAATTACTTACAGCTGCGAGCTGTGAAACTGATGGATGCCTTTTGCATATATTGGAAACTCATATCAAAATGAATGCTCACTTCAATATGAACTTTCATACCTATAGGATGCGTATAATACATAAGCAGAATGAATGAACGTATTATAAATGTGCGTTATAAATGCCATATCATATCATATATACGAGGTGTACAAGTATGTGTGCGATATGTACATTTTGTACACTAAGTTATGGCTGAAAACTCGGCTTGAAAGTCAGGACAGATTTTGTGAATTATCAGAAGATCTGTATTGCATAATGTATGATATGGGATGATGTGGCATTTATAACGCGTCTGTACACAAGTGTTTATAGGCGCGACAAAACGAGGGTTGGGGGGACAAAGGAGGGACAAAATAAAGATCTTGCTATGCCTTGTGTCATACAGATCGTGCGAGTGCAGGGGAAGAGGGGAGGGGAGGGGGAAGTGCAGTTAACTCACAAGTGCAGCCAGCTGGTGGCTCATAAGTGCAGAGAGAAGGCACTGTAACGTTGCAGATACAGACTCTTGAGTACTGGGGAGGCAGTGCGAGGGCAACTGGACATGCAGGAGCCTGGACCAGAGGTCAGAGGGTGACCAGTGCGCGGAGAAGTCGGGTGCATCAGGAGGGGAAAGAAAGAGAAAGTGGAATTGAAAAGGAAGGTCTTGAGTTGCTTCCGGAGGTGGTTCTGCTCAAGTTTGAGAGATGCAGGGAGGCTGTTCCAGAGGGAGGATGATGCAGAGGGTCTTGAACTTGATCTTTGCAGCCACAGGGAGCCAGCGATTTCAGAGCTGGAGCGATAGAATCCCTGGGCTTCAGGCCAAGGACAAGTATTGCAGTCCTGTTCTGGATAAGTTGTAAAGGTCAAAGAGTAGAGGCAGGAAGATTTTGAAAGAGGCTGTTGCAATAGTCCAGCCTAGAGAGGACCAGAGCTCTGGAGACAGTAAACTTCTGGGGGAAAGTGAGAAAAGGAAGAATACTTCTGAGGAGGTGCAGCTGATAGTTTGACTTCTTACCGATGTGGAGAGGGAGAGGGAGAGGGAGAGAGAGAGAGAGACCGCTGACACCCCAATGAGGAGGATCTCGGTCTTCTCCAGCGTTGGATCTTTCATAGATTCAGATGCTTGAATATTCCCCGTTGCCAGACTGGGAATCCTCTGTGAATTAAATAATTTATAAAAAAAATTAAATACATATACATTATTAAACACAATGTAGATTGCCCATTATGGCCTATGAACACGAAAAGGAGGGCTCCCCAAAATGAACCACTTCAATTATTAATTTTTAAAAGGCCAATCTGTATTTGGATATGGCCATTACTTTGGTACAGAACAAATCTGTATGGAGGCACACAGATAAATGTAAAACAAAGCAATTGTTATTTTATTTATGACGAAGGCCAATAGGTCCTCGCACGAAAGAATAAAATGCATATACTATTGAACAGTTAAAAATTCATACACATTTGATGGAATATATATTTTGCATATAGATACGATCAAATCTGATCTGGAATTCAGAAAAAACATTACCTGTACATAGGTTGAAGATGCATATAGTACATGTATACGTATTTATTAACTGAATACTAAGTATCACACCAAAAACAATTTTTGTTCAAAGTACATAGTTAAACAGTGGGATATTTTACACACACTGGTGTGCTTACAGATATAAGCTAGTCTACTCCAGGAAGAACCATTCCAATCTTGTCCTACTAGCCCTATCTAGCTAAGCTAAACAGTATCCAAGTATATCACAACCTCGTGGTTGTAGCATCAAGAACTAATAACACATCCCAGGTTTACGTTCCAAACACATTCGTAGAAGGAAAAACTGTATTTGGTGCCATGTTCATGTAGGCATGACGTTTCGGCAGAAGTTGGATTTCGCTGCCTTCTTCAGGACCCCAAGGGAAGTTGGAGCTCTGTGGATGTGATATTGAAATTACTACAACAATAACATCAAAAATTGTATAAAAACTGTTTAAAAATGGAAAACAAGTTAAAGAGGCAGGAAGTATAGATCTACCAATAAAGGAGTACCAACACCCACCTAGTGTGCCAACAACTGATAGTCCATACCTCCAAGGAGAGAAAGAGTTCAACCAAGGGGGGCCAACCCCAAAAGAAACAAAAAAATTGAAAAAGAAATCAAATCACCCAAACTAGTTTTGCGTTAGAGGGAGAGGTTCCCTACGCACACGTGTACCGCACCATGAGCCTGTGTCAGGAAATACAGACATATACGCAAGCTCTAAATCGCTTGCAAAAAATGGTCAATCCATAGTTGACCTTGATTGTGGATCAGAATCCAACGAAGGTTACCATAAAGCTCATAATTCTGGCCAAATGCTGGAACTGCATAAAAGGGAATACATAAAAGTAAATAAAATGGAGGTACAAAGATGTACTCCCAAATTGCAAAAACTAAAATTGTGTGAAGGGACGAAGGGAGTGGGGGTGCGGGGAAACGTATAAGCGAACTGGAGATGCCAATGTGCATCCCCAAATTACATAATCACTTATCCACATTGGAATCCCCATCTCTTGCTAGATCTCCAGTCATAGTGTGGATTCCTACTGGAATGGGCCCGAATGTAAGGTCATGTTGTCTGAAGCCATCCCGCATGTGGGACTTACTAGTGTAGTATAGTCCTTGCACTCACCGTCGACAGAGTTGTAACCTCAGAATCTCAGTTAGATAAGCGCCAAAATTCACGTTAGTCGCTACCGTCCTATACACGTCACTAGAAGTGCACCTGCTCTTGTACTGCTGAAACAAACAAATACATGGCCTTTAGCTTAGATTGCCTATTTTTTTTTTGATAACGCATTTTATTGATTTTTTCAAACAAACGCATTCAAGCACTAGCAGGTCATTGTCCATTTCTTTCAAAGAGCATACAGATAGTCGAAAGTGGGTCTACATATTACAAAAACAGAAAATTGTGCCCCCGTTCCTTGATGTACAGCTACCAAGGTGTGTTCCAACAAGTCAACTCAGTCAAGCATTGACAACTGTATGTTAGTGGGCATGCTCCCATCTTTGCCATGTTTTTTGCGCCTTTGCCAGGCATTCTCTGGCTGTATACACTCTGCGCTCCATCACAACACAAATGTCCACGTCCGTCACCCATTGATCATAGCTCGGCGACACCCCAGATCCCCATAGTTGTGCAATGTTCCTTTTTATCAGGGCGGCGGTGGTGGACAGAAACAGTCTTTCATATCTTGACAGTTCGGTCTCACTCTCCACCCCCAACAATAGCAGTTTCCGGGTCCCTAGGGATTGTTTTGCCCATGACTGTCGATAGATCATTGCAACATGTCTCCCAGAATTGTTGGATGAGGGCGCAGTCCCACAGGATTTGGAAGAAGGTGCCCTCCTCAGTTCTACACCGCAGGCTGGGTCACTAATCCTTCCCCATTTAAAAAGCTATACTCTGGGGCAGTATATCTTGTTTAGTATCTTTAGTTGAATCAGCCGGTTCTTGATGATATAGCCACTTCCCTGGGAAACATCAGAGCCGAGATCCATTCCTCCGGTAGTATAGTACCCACGTCTGTTTCCCATTTGGCCTGTAGCCCTGACAGTTCTGTTGTAGCGAAGGAGGTTATAGCACTGTACAAAACTGATGTTATTTTGTGTTTGATTTGTTCTGGGAATAAGTTTTGTTCTATAGGGGTATAATCCGGCATGGGATTTATGTCAGGGCGGCAGGCCTGTAGTGCGTGATGCAGTTGGGTATAGTGGTATCGTTCAGTCTGCGGGAGATTGAAGTGGAGGGCTAGCTCTGTAAATGGGATTATGTTGCCTTCCCTCACGACATCACCTATTTTCAGTACCCCTTGTCGCGACCAGTTCGGCCATTTTGGGAGCGTGTACACTTACGGGAGATTCCTGTTATTCCATAGTGGCTGTGCTTGGGATAGCTTGTTTTCCCAACCCAGAAATTTGTGTGTGTCTGCCCAAACTCGTGTGGTGTGTGATTGCATAGTTGAGGTGTTTGTCCGGGATTTCCTCTTATAGAGATATTTCATTATGGGTTTTTCTGGGATGTCTCTCTCTGGTGGTCCGTTATGTGGCATTGAGGTATCTCTGTGCAGTTTATCGTTCACGACTGCCATCTGGCTGGCCCAGTAGTACGTCTGCAGTTGGGGGAGCCCGATTCCACCCCCCATATGGACCTTTGGAGGGTAGCAAGCACCAAACGTGGGTGGCCGCCATCCCATAACAGCTTCCAAAGTGTTTGATCTATTTTGCGAAATTCATTTTGTGGGATATGTAATGGGGCGTTTTGTAGTATATATAAGAATCGAGGCAAGGCCATCATTTTGAAAAGTGCCGCTCTGCCCAGCAGCATCCAGGGGAGGGTCGCCCAATGTCAGACGTCTTCCGCAAATGTAGTCATTACCGGATGTAAGTTCTTAGTTATGTAGTCATTCAGATTGTTTGTGATTTGTATACCCAGGTATCTAAATTGTTCTCTCTCTATTTGATAGGGACAGTGGGTTGGTACTGTTTCCTCTTCCTGTCCTATTGGGAATAAAATGGATTTAGTCCAATTAACCCGTAGGCCGCTGAACAAAGCGTATCTCTCCAACAGGGTCATCACGATAGGGCAGGACATTACTGGATCTTTCAAATATATAAGCAGGTCATCTGCGTATAGGGACACTTTGTCTTCCCAGTTATCCGACCAGCGGAAGCCGCTCCATGTCTCTGTGTCTCTTAGTATTACCGCGAGGGGTTCGATCGCTATCGCGAAGATCATAGCTGATAGGGGGCATCCCTGTCTAGTCCCTTTACCTAATGTAAATGGGTTGGCTACATGTCCGTTCACTTTTGTCACTGCCACCAGTGATTCATAGAGTAGTTTTACCCAGCTCATGAATTGCGGGCCAAAGCCCATTCTCTGCATTATTTCCCAGTTTGCTTCCCAGTTGACTGAATCAAAAGCTTTTTCAAAGTCCACTGCAAGTAGGGCTAATGGGCCCTGTATAGTGGTTGCTTTCTCCACCGCTGTGTGAAGCCTAAATATATTCATGCGTGTGGATCTTTGCAGCATGAATCCGCATTGATCCGGGTGGATCAAGGAGGGTATGACCTGCTGCAGTCGATTGGCTAGTGTTTTAGCTAAGATTTTGGTTTCCGTGTTGATGGGTCTGTATGAGCTACACCTATCTGGAGGTTTGTCCGTCTTGGGAAATACTCCTATCATGGCTTTCCTTAGATAGGCTACCCTCTTCACGCGAGGTTTTGTACATTTTCAACAGATGTGGAGCTATCACGTTTGGGCCTATTTTCTTCCACACCTCTACAGGTAGGCCATTTGGTCCCGTGGTTTTCCCGGATTGGAGGTCTGCTATGGCTGTGATTAACTCATCCTCTGTGATGTCTTTTTCTAATAGGGTTATCTGGTCGGGTTTGAGTGTGGAGAGGGTGATCCCTGATAGAATGGAGGTGTCGATGGGGGAGGATGGTGTTTTATAAAGCTCAGCATAGTAAGTTGCGAAGCTTTCCGCTATGTCTTGGTCTGCTGTTATTGGTGCCTCGTCTTCTGCCCTGATTGCCCTGACATGGCTGAGACACTCATCTCTTCGTTCCAGCCAAGCTAGCATTTTACCCGCTTTGTCTCCTGTCTCATATACCCTGGCGTGCATCTCCATGTGTGCTTGTTTGGCGTTGTCCAGGGCAATATTTTGTAGTTGTTTTTGTGCCAGCTGTAGCGTGCGGTGTGAGTCTGGTTGATTAAAGGTTAAGTGAGCTGCTTCTGCCCTTGTACCTTTGTTTTGGCTTCCCTGAGCAAGCTTAATTGTTTTTTTTATGGGCTGTGGTCCAGGAGATGATTTCCCCTCTTAGCACCGTTTTATATGCCTCACATAGCACTATCGGGTTTTCCACTGATGCCGTGTTTAGTTCAAAGTACAATTCGGTGGTATTCTGGATATGTTCCACTAGTTCCGGAAAACCCAGGTAGTAGTTATTTAATCGCCAGGTGGGCGGGGGGGGCCGATCTGTTAGTAGTAAGTTCTAACATAAGAGGGGAATGGTCTGAGATGCCTCTGGGTAACAACTGTGCCCCGCTTGCTAGGTGTAGCTCCACTGCCGGGAGGAAGAAGTAGTCTAGTCTCGATAGGGAGGCGTGCGCTCCAGAGTGGAATTAATATTCTCTTGCGTCAGGGTGTAGGTGTCTCCACACATCTTTCAAGCCCAGAGCATCGGTAAATGTGGCTAGCTTGGTGCGCATGGAGGGGTTTCTAGTGCGAATGTGTGTGCGATCGAGTTCTATGTTCATCATCTCCTCCTATGATCTTCAGATTTGAGGGGTCGCCAGCGACTATTGGTGTAATGTCATCGATTAAGGAGGTTAGTAGGGTCTGTGGTGCATAGATAGCTAACACAGATGTAGCGCGCTCCCAGAGGGTTCTGGTTATGTGAATGAATCTCCCCCCTCTGTCTTGTGTGACGGATAACAGGTTAAATGGCAGTCGCTTATGTATTAGGATGAGTACTCCGCGGGACCCAATGGAGAAATCGGAGTGTAATGCTATGCGGTAGTTGGTTTGCTTAAATAATTTACAGTTTGTGCCTGCCAAATGTGTTTTAGTCAGAAATGCTGCATCCGGCGCTTATCGGTTTAGTTGTTGGATTACTAGGCGCCTCTTAATGCGGCTGCCCAGCCCGTTCACGTTCCATGTCCAAATCCTAATGGATTTGGTATTGTTTCTGTTGGGGGACCCTCCCATTCGTGCTGAGGGATAGATATGTCAGCGAGTGTTGACTGTAAATTGTCTTGGTGTATTGCATCCATGTAACAGGAGTTAGACTTTGACCCACTGTGTGCGTTGACTTCCAGATCCATGTGTTAACAAATGCCTTCTTAAAACAATAGGCTAAACAAACAAATACAAACTCCCCCATACTCCGCCCCAATTCGAAGTACCTGTCGCCCGAACATCAGTCAGAGTTTACCTTCAGTACAACACTTACAACACCCACAACACCCATGACTAGTCCCAGTGGGTTGGGGGGGGTCTGCGTCCGTTCCAGGCGGCCGCTTTTTTGTTCTATCCATATGTCATTTCACTGCATTACTTTCGTGCATCTGTGGGATTCCCGCTGCTCCGGCGATGAATTTAGGTCGTGTGGTGAAGCGTCATTTTTTGTGTCAACCTTCCTCTTCGTGTGGTGGTAGGATTTGATCCTGGTTTGGTGGTTGTTCAGGGGGGGCTCTCTGATCGGCAGGATTCCAAGGTTCCCATTTCTGTTTCTCCTTGTCGATCTCCAATCGCCGTCTATGTGCATCTCCGCCCATCTCAAGGTTTCTTCTGGGTCTGTAAAGTGGACCGTCGTTCCCTTGTGGTAGATATTCAGTTGTGCTGGGAACACTAGGCCGTATTTTACATTCAGAGAGCGCAGTTGCTTCTTTAGCTGATGGAACGATTGCCTTGCCTTTTGCACTTCTCTTGTGTAGTCTGGGAAGAATGCTATCTTTGAGCCATTGTGGGTTATCGTGCCTTTTGTGCGTGCCATTTGCAGGAGTGCATCTCGATCTCTGTTATTTAGAAATTTGGCCACCACTGTGCGTGGCGGGGCACTGGGTGCTGGGCGTCCAGTAGGCACTCGGTGAGCCCTTTCTATTCAGAAGAATTTGGAAAAACTTTTTTTGTCATATGTGTCCATCAGCCATTGTTCCAAAAACAGCTCCATATTGGGGCCTTTGTTTTTTTTTCTGGCAGCCGTAGGATTCTTACATTGTTCCGTCTTGATCTGCCTTCTCCTTCGTCCACCCTCCCTTCCAGCACTTTTAGGAGGGTTGTGGCCCTGTTCAGTTGTTGCTCTAGATTTCTCAGTCCATCTTCCGCTCCGGAGATGCGCTGCTCTGCCTCCCCAGTGCGGGAGGTTAGTTTTTGGAGGTCGTTGCATAGAAGTGAAACATCCACACTAATACCGTCTGTTTTCTGCTCCATGGAGGCCCGTGAGTCGGCGATTGCCGCCATGATGTCCTTCAAGGATATTGCATCCCCATTTCCTTCCATGGTTTCCAGATGGGCTTGCTCTGCCAGTGTGTTTGTCGCTGGCATGGTGAATTGGTCAATCCTCCTTTGAGTTCCCGGCCTTTTGGCTTTGTCTTTGCCCATATTAGAACCTCGTGATGGTGGCCAGCAGGTTTTTGTCCTTCTTGTGTCTAGGTGTGTTGGGGAGATGTTTGTTTTTCTGTCGCTTATCACCACCGGTTGGCACTTTGTTGTTGCTTGTGCGGGCAGCTTTATGGATGTTCACCCACGACTGCTGGCCCCTGTCTGGGTCAGCTGCTCCTTCTGGATTGATGGGGTCTTTGTTGTCACCTCCGCAGGGCGTTTGTGGCCTTTGACTTAGTGCACTCTAGCGTACTGGATCCCTCCTAGGAATATGCCAATTAGATTTGTTGCTGCACCCTCCTGCTGCTGGGCACTCTCTGGTTCCGTACCAATTTGAGGTGTTCTTGTGTGCACCGTGGTGGAATTTGCTATCCGCCTACAGGTGTAGGGCGCGTTTCAGTGCCGTGTTGGGCCGAACACTTTCTTGCTTTTTTGCTTAGGCTGGACGGTATCCATGAGTTGGTTTCCTGTTTGATCCAGGGAGAGGCCCTGTTTTCGTATGTCCTGGGCAGTCTGGTTCACTGCCCGGTCGTTCGTGATGGCTCTGGTCGCACCCTATTGCCTCCAGGTGTTAGCTCCCGGTCTCCCTCCAGCGCAGCCGCGGTCTGTAATCCAGGACTCGGGGTGCCCGCTCCGGTCGTTGCCTGTTACCGATAGACTCCTCGTTCCCCTCGCTTTGGGGGGTCCGGTCGTGCTTGGTCCTCTATGGCCATGTGCTACCCGGCAGCTCCCTATGGCGTGGCGTGGTGCAGTTCCTTGCTTGTCTCCTGCTCCTCGCAGCACAAGCCCGCTCCAGGACCGCTCTCTGCGTGATGCTCCACGTGCACCCGCCTCTCACCGGGAGTCGCTGTTTGGTGCTACTCACGCTCAGCCCGACCTCTGGATAATGCCTGGGGGGCCCAGCCGTGTCTAGATCGGGGCTCATTCTTCACACTTGCGGGCTCACCTCTGCGCCGCGTAGCATGGCGCAGAGGGGGGCCCGGCTGTGTCTAGATCGGGGCTCCTTCGCACTGGCGGGCTCACCTCTGCGCCGCGTAGCACGGCGCCATCTTGGAATCCCTCCTCCGGGACGTTACGGAGACTTCCTCGGTCGCTTGCAGCTCCGTCCGTTCGTTTTGCACAGCGATCTTCCCCTAGCTTGTGCAGCAGCGGTTCCTCTCCCGGTAGGTTTGTTTTAGGGTCGATCTGCTATGGATATCAGGCTATTTTTTACAGGATTTGTGCTGCGGCCGCGGTAGCTCCGAGGCTCACGTCTGCATTGCTCTGCTGCAGGCCACGCCCCAAGATTGCCTATGTTGATAACGTTGTTAAATGTCGAGTATGTAGAGTGTGCTTACACATATTAAAGAGTGTGAACATACGTATGCAGGTTATCCCAGCCTTTAATCATGTCCCGACCTGGTTCCTGTGATATATAAATCTCCAGGTCCAGTGTCAAAACCTTCCAGCCATCACCTTTCTGTTTTGCTAAAGTCACCCCGAGTGGGACGGGTATGCCCAGACGTGGGTCCCGAATCTGCCGGGCCTAGAGACTCAAGTTACTCCTCACTGATGACGTCCAACAAGGCTGAAACATGTCTGGGGATGCTTGTGGTCTCGTGCAGAAGGGATGTGACCTAGCAGTTAGGGCTGGACTGCCCCTTTTGGGGTAGGACCAAGCCTGATTTGCATATGGTTTTTCCCCTTCTGTAATGGCTTGGCAGGCTGAAAAACGATGGTCTGGAGGGTTGGCCAGAGCTTTGCCAGTGGTTATGATTAATTCAAAACCTTCCAGCCATCACCTTTCTGTTTTGCCAGTGTCAGATTATGCCATTAATTGTCCGCAGCATTTCTTAACATATAACTCGCTCTTCTGCACACGTTGTAGTTACATTTTCCATAACCACTCTTATACAAATGCCGTAATGCAATTGAATATAGGGTGGCATAGAGATAGTGTTAGGCTCCCTGAGTATCTGCAGAGGCACTGTTATGATGCCTACCCCCGGGGACCCAGACCAAGTCCAGCAACCCCGGAAGCAGGCATCAAGTTATTCTAAGCAAGCCCAACAACCCCTGCTAGGGGCTATTTGGGTGTAGTCCTGGCGCCTATGGTGCCAGGCTCATATGGAGAGTCAGTCCTGGCGCCATAGGCTCCAGGCTCATAGATTAAAACTTACCTGATGCAGACCATGCTGCAAACTCACCTGATGCAGACCATGCTGCAAGAGCTCCAAGCCAAAAGAGGCTTGGTAGGGACTACTTTACCTAGGGACTATTTTTTTACTCGGATGGGGCTGGGGAGGAATACTTACCTGGGACTACTTTGGAGGCTATTTAAACCACGCCCGAAGAGCAGCACATGCTTCGCGTTATTCTGCATCCAGCAGCGTAACGCTCACCGTGCCTGCAAGTCTGCATCCAGTCTTCTGCCACGCCCGCCTCGAGTCTGGAGCTCCTAGAAAAAGGGAGAAAGAAGGAGAAAAGGTTAGAACAAGAGCAATACCTTTTGATCCTTACCTGAATTCCCAATCCATCGCGCCTTCGAGCTGGAAGAAAGAAGTTTATTTTATGCGCGTCGCCTCGCCTCGCCTGCTGCAGCGCCACGCTGAACTCACCGGCCTTCGCAGCATCTTCACATTCCACCGCATCCTTCTGCACTCCGGCACCTAAGGGGAAGACAAGAACAGCAAGGTGAGCCAAGGGAATACACAGAGGCAATATTAGTTACCCCCATAGACTTACTTGATTTTACCACTGGGGGTACTATTCCTCTTCACGGGACGGCGCAGCTTCCACTGCATCCTCGCCGAACCCCGGCCCCTAAGGGGAAACAAAAGGACAGCAAGGTGAAACAAAGGGACAAACAAGGGGAAACCTCCTCACCACAATAGACTTACCTGATTTTACCGCCGGAGGCATTATTCCCCGAGACTTCATACTTTCTCTCAGCGCCTGAATAAGGGAAAAAGCAACAGGTTACATATCGACATTATTTTATCGAACTGTGTTGAATAATACAAATCCTTACCTGTATATTACCGGTTGCCACGAGGAACTCTTCGTCGGGTCAAGCTGCAACCTGCAAGGAATCGGACAGAGTGAAAGTCAGACATTTGAACTCTTACGAACTACATACTTACGGCGTCTTGCCGGGACTCTGAGTCAATATTGTTCTGGAACTCACCAATTCCATCGAGCCAGTGAAGCAACTGGTTATCTACGTGCCCCTGCGCTCAATGCAGGATGGAGAGCTCATCTTTCCAAACCATCAGGTGAGACTCTAAGAGGGGACATCAAAGGTGATCAGTGGGGAGATCAGCGGGAGTGGGGGGAGGGGGTTAATGCTCATCTCCACGGGTGGTTAATTCCCTTTCTCCATTTGCAGAAGAATATTCCTACAGGCCAAGCAAACGAAGCTAGGTGGGCCAGTCCAGTCCGTCATCTCGGCACTACGCGTCACATTGGTGGAGACCGCAGCTGTCCAGTTCAGATCGACGCCCCTGTGGGAGCCAGGTGAGCGTAACAGGCACGCTGTTCTCATTATACGAGAATCCATACCCTTGGTTGGCTGCTACAGATATTTGTGGCTAAGTGAAGAGGTATAGAAGAGTTTCTAAATCTAGCAATTACATTACTTAATGTCGCTATCTATCCAGTTCTTACCTAGGTTGTGAATCACGTAGCCTCTCACTTCCTTTCTACCTGCCAAATGGTCCGGAGTACTCGATGCTCGTGAGTCAACACGCTTATGACGGTGCTTATTATCAAGTGACTGTGTCGTAGACACGCGTTCATGACCAAAGAAATGGGATTTAACCGCTACGTACTGTCTTCGCTTCCCCGAGTGGATAACATTGCCAACATAGTCTGTATATTGTCGACCGGGATTAACCCGATGTTATACATACCGCGGCAATTGCCTTACAGCTAGCCAAGCAGTGCATATCTTCATAGATATTAAATTTGTCTGGTGCTATTAAAAACGGCACACTCTATGCAAAGCCCCAGGGGCAGATGGTAAATTACGATAAGAAAAACATATCTCAACCACCACTACTTTTATTAAAAGGTCACACAATAACAATGGTTCATGTTGACCGCATGAAAATCAAATGGTAAAGCAGCCTAATGTAGAAATAAATGTCCCCTAGGTGACATCTCACCCTACAGATGGAGAAAATGGAAAATCTCCTCAATATGGGGGTAATGAAATACTGTCTATACCATCCCATACTTTGCCATCTATGGCAATGAGTCTTCCTCTATGATGGTGCATGCCAATTTGCTGACAGGGCAGTAAGGAATATCATAACTAGATGTAATGGAGTCCCCCTTCTTCCTTGTATCCAAATGGATCAATCCCTTCCCATGCAGATAGAATCCATGTCAGAGGACATATCACTGTTGCGGCGGGTTGTCCTCATTTAGGCCATTCTCAATGGTATCTAATCTGTGTATCCACCTTGCCTCAGAGACATTCAGCTGTCGTGGAGTACAAGTACTCCTAGGAATTGCTTCCAATACCCACCAGGTCAAGTCATCATTGTGTATGTCCATGTTCCATGAAATGGAAACCAAAGGTGCATTTATATTCTTGCATCTAAGGCATGATCTATGCTCCACAATTCCAGTATGTACGGGTCTAGATGTTTGTCTCACATACTTTAATCCACATGGACACTCCACACAATAAATAGTGTTTGGAGTTTTACAGTTGGAGTGGGTACGTAGAGACCATTTTCTCCTTCTTACTTCAAACTCTTTCACTTTCTTGCTGAGTCTGCACACAGAACAACCCCCACAGGCAAAGTGACCTGTGATGGGGTGTAAATCCCAACCTGTCATCTTATTTCTGTTGGTCTGTGGTTTGGAATGTACAAATAGATTCTTGAGATTGTTTTGTCTTGTCATCGCAAACAAGGGCAAGGGTTCATCCATTGCAATCTGACAAGGGGTCAGAATTTTTTTATTGCCTTCTTTACCGCATGTGTATGTGTAGTTTATGGTAATACACATATCAACTTGTCTACCTTGTGGGGTATTTTTGCAGTTAAGAGGGCATCTCTCGGTGTATACCTAGCTCTTTTAATGGCTTTAGTCACCAATTTGGTTGGATACCCTTTTGAAATGAGACGCTCTTTGAGGCTCTCAACATGATGTAAATAGTCGGAGGTAGAGATACAATTTCTCCTCAGTCTAAGACATTGACCGTACGGAAAGTTGTCCTTGACATTCCTCGGGTGAAAACTCGTGAAATGAAGCAAGGTGTTCCTATCCGTAGGTTTTCTAAACAAAGAACACTCAAGTATCTGATTCCTCACGCAGATGTTGAGGTCCAAGAAATGGATCTCACTGGTTCTGGTATTGATGGTAAATTTAAATGTGTGTGTGGCGCAAATTAAGCCATTAAAAAAATTGCTAAAGTGTGTCTGCCGACCATTGCGATATATCGATGCCACAGCTGGATATGCTCCAGAAAGGGGTTTGTGTCTGTGAGTACATAATGATGCTCCCACATGGCCATATACAGAATCACTAGGCTTGGCGCAAATGCTGCGCCCATCGCCATACCTTGAGTCTGTAAGAAGAATTGGTCTCTGTATTTAAAGTAGTTTTTTTGAAGTACCAAAGTAAGCAATTCCAAGATAAATTCTGCCGAAATGTCCCGGGGTGGTGACTCGGTCACTAGAATTTTGCGTATACATTGAATCTCCTCCTCCTGCGGGATACTCGTATAGAGTGCCTGTATGTCTAGGGTGACCAAGATCTCATCTACCTTCAACAAGTTGGATCACTATCATACTATCACAAAGATAAGTAAAGTATTGTTTTTTTGACCGAGGGGCTACAAGAATTTGTATTTGCAGACTGGCTCCAAAACTGAGCCACAACCTGCCACAATAGGCTGCCCTGGTGAAGTGCGGGCGTCCTTGTGGCTTTTCGGTATGGCATAAAAAGCAGGTGTGCGTCCATCCGAAGTGTTCAAAAAGTCTAATTCGTCATTGGTGAGCCTCCCTCGTTCGAGAGCTAAAGTTGTTATTGTTTGTATCTCAACCTTGAGATCATTACAGGGATCTTTTCTCCAATTTCTTGTAGCTGTCGCCATTTTCGAGGAGGGCCAACACCATCTCGTAATACTATGACTGGTTAAATACCACTATGCCCCCTCCCTTGTCTGCCGTCTTGATGACTAGATCGGGGTCCTTAGACAATGTACCAATTGCTTGTCTTTCGGCATTCGTGAGATTATATCTCAACTATTTGTTCTTTTCCAGATTCCTGACTTCTGAGAGGACACATTTTTCAAAGGTTATAATTTCCTTTGGCACCTGGTTGTCATTGGGTGTGGAGGGGCACCGGAGGCCCGTGTTTGCAGTTGTTTGCACCAGGTCAGAGCCCCTGAAAAATGACCTCAATCTAATTTTCCTCAAAAATGTACGAATGTCAGTCTGGACTGCAAACCAGTCCGTACTCGTTGTAGGAACAAAAGATAGTCCATTTGACAGAATACTATTTTGTGCCATTGAAAGTGTTTTACCTGAAAGGTTCAACACTGGCAGTGTCAATTGCTGTGCCATTAATAGCGGCTCCTCCTGCGGTGTCAAGGCCACTGTGGTGTTTGGTACCAACTGGTGGCTGGGTATTGCGGGCCCCGCCCCTGTCCTTGGATAGGGCCTCTGCCTACAAAAGGCCTATATCCTTGGGGTGCCGGCGGTGGTTGAAAATTGGTCAGTGGACATAGTCAGGTTTCAGACAAATGGCCCATGGTACAGTCTTGGGGAGACGAGGCTGGATGAAGGCTACAAACATTAGGCCAGAGGTTCAGGCTCAGATATTAACTGCCGTTCGATGGGCAAGACCTTTTTGGAAAAAAGATTGATGACCACCTCAAGGGGATAAAGGCGGACACTGATACGGCACATGCCATCAGTTCCCTTAAAGACAAGGACATAGACCGTAGATCCTTTCGAGGTGCACCTTCCAAGTACAGGGGTTTCAGCCACCCCTCCTACAATCAAAAAACGCAGGGTATAACCTTTCAAGACAGATACCATCAATCAACAAGCAGATACACCCAGAGAGGTAGACGAGGCTCTAACCAGGCAAAGACACAGAGCAAGCAAAACCGACAATTCCTTTCCTCCTTTCCCACGTAGCACCCCAGTGGGAGGGAAGAGTAAGCCGTTTTTACCAATGTTGGCGTAGAATAACATCAGACAAGTGGGTGCTGCAGGTGGTTCGTGAAGTTCAAACCATCGAATTCCTGGGGCAACCTCCATTTCTTGCCCCCAAGGTGCATCTTTTGAAACAGATCATGTTGGAGGTTCACAAGCTGCTCCTAAAAGCAGCTATAGAACCGGTGCCACACCATCAAATGGGAAGAGGCATCTACTCCTGTTTTTCAGGTGAAGAAAAATGGTCAGTGGAGACAGATTCTGGATTTGAGAGCTCTCAACAAATTCATCAAGCGCATCAAATTCAAGATGACATCCCTTCAGAACGTTCTTCCGTGGCTCAACCAACACGACTTCCTGGCCACTCTCGACTTGGAGGATGCTTATTTCCACATTCCCATTCATCCTGCCCACAGGCAATTCCTCAGGTTCACAATAGGTGAGTCACATTTTCAATTCCGTGTCCTCCCATTCGGTCTAAAATCAGCACCAAGAGTATTTACCAAGTGCCTTGCACCGGTGGCGTTAAAGCTCAGAAGATCGAAAACGGAAGTCTTCCCGTATTTAGGCGATTGGCTAATAAAGGCGAGCTCATTCAAACTTGCAAGCATCACAATGGCGAAGACCATAAAACTCCTGAATGGGTTGGGTTTCTCGATAAATGAAGAGAAATCATGTCCGTTTCCAGCAAGATAGTGCTTTTCCTGGGAGCATAACTCAACACCAACATACCCAGAGTAAGACAGTCAGCAGACAAAATATCGGTGCTAATTCATCTGGCTTCATGGTTTCAAAGCAACGGGACGACCGCAGTTCGCTCCCTCAAATCCCTTCTGGGCATGATGTCCTAATGTATATTCCTCATACCAAATTGCAGGCTTCACATGAGACCAATTCAGGAGACCCTGGACTGTGAATGGAAGCAGGCAGTCGAGTCATGGGAGGATACCCTACAGCTACCGGCAACCTTTCACAAGGCACTCCGATGGTGGAGCACGTCTCAAAACCTGCTACAGGGAATGCCTTTCCAAGCTCCAACTTCAACCCTTCTCCTCAGGACGGATGCGTCACTATCGGGCTGGGTGGCGCACTTGGCAGATCTGCAAACAAAGCGCACATGGTCCACTCAAGAAGGTGGGCGCTGAAGGCCTTCCTACCGGTACTAGCTGGGCAGGTGGTGACCGTCCAAACAGACAACACAACCTCGATGCATTACGCAAACAAACAAGGGGGAACAAGGTCAGAGTTGTTGTCGTCTCAGGAAGCTCAAAAGCTATGGACCTGGGCTTTACATCACAAGGTCCACATCAAGGCAGAGCACCTACTGGGAGTGGACAGTGCCCTGGCAGACAAGTTAAGCAGGGACTATTCAGCATCCCACAAATGGGAGCTGGACGAAGCAGTGCCCCTTGGCTATTTCAATGCGGGGGGCATCCACAGATCGACCTTTTTGCCACCAAGGCCAACAGAAAATGCCACAGGTTCGCCTCCAGGTATCCAGAACACCTCTCGATGGGGGATGCTTTCTCAGAGGACTGGACAGGTAAGTTCCTTTATGCCTTCCCTCCGATCCCGCTCATAGCGAGAGTGCTACGCAGACTGAAAGAACAAGCCTGCTCAATGATTTTAATAGCGCTGGACTGGGCTTGTCCGGTTTGGTACCCAACTCTGCATCACCTGTCCTTATGGCCCCCGATTCGCCTCCAACTTCATCAGAGCCTCTTAAAGCAACAGAATCGGAAGGTGCTCTACCACGACCCAGTGATCCTATCGCTCCATGCGTGGTTCCTGAGCAGCGACAATTGATTAACCTGAATCTTCCTGCTGAATGCTGGGATCTAATCAATGCCTCTAGGGCCCCTTCCACACTTATATTCAGAAATTGACTCGTTTTACCAAGTGGTGTGAAACATCATCAGTGAACCCTCTTTCTGCATCCATCGAGCAAATACTACCGTACTTGTTAAACCTGGCTAAGGCAGGGCTCTCCCTTTCATCCATCAAGGTGCATTTGTCCCCCATTTCAGCATACACGACTAAACCAGGTCAACAATCTTTGCTCACCAAACCGGCTATCAAATTGTTCTTGAAAGGATTGATGCATACTTTCCCACCAATCCTACACCGATCCCTGCATGGAGCCTGAACATAGTTCTGGTAGCGCTCATGGAGCCACCATAGGAGCCGATCCATAGGTGTGACATAAAGTTTTTATCCTGGAAAGCAGCTTTCTTAGTAGCCATCACGTCAGCCAGGAGGATTAGCGAGTTGCAAGCCCTTTCTTCAGAACCTCCATTCACCTTGTTTCTTAAGGATCGCTTCATCCTGAGGACGCATCCGAAATTCTCATCCAAGGTGCTGTCAGAAATGACACTCACTGAGCGCATAGTGCTTCCAACATATTCTTCATGAATCACACACCTGATGCAGAGAGATCATTACACTCACTGGATGTGGCAAGGGTTTTAAAATTCTACATACAAAGAACTAAGGAGTTCCGCTCCTCTACTTGACTTCATCGCATTTGCTGGCCATACTAAAAGGCAGCACGTTTTCAAAGCAGAGTTTGGCGCGTTGTGTTCGCCAATGTATCAGTCGCTGCCACCAGTCTAAAGGCGATCCACTCGTCGGACCTCCATCAGCCCACTCCACCAGAGGGAGGGCAGCTTCGGTTGCATTTCATGCTGGAGTACCATTGAAAGACTTCTGCAGAGCCGCAACCTGAAACACTCTGCATATGTTCGCCAAGCACTACTGTCTGGCAGAAGATACCAGCAAAGAGTCAGCAGTGGGTCAAGCAGTTCTCCGCCATCTCTTTGCGTAAGGTAGGAGCAGCCGTCTCTTCCCACCTTCCCTGGTAATGTAACCTGTTACTTGCATGTATAGTAAGGCGAGCAGAAGGATCTGCAGAATGTACATAAGGTATGGGCATGGCCTAACTGCTTGGTATTCTATTCAAGCATCTGAATCTATGAATTATCCAATGCTGGAGAAGTTTTAGTTAGTTACCTGTAACTATTTCTCCAGCATTGGTATCTTTCATAGATTCACATGTGCCCGCCCGCCTACCCTGAGAGGCTGATGCAATGCCCGGCAGTCATCATACTTGTAGTCTACTCACCATTCAAAATCTGAAGATGGCTGCCTGGGCCAGAGTTTAAGCCCTGCCACCTCATTGGTTAGGTCCATAAAGGACCAAAGTGAGGTGGAGGGACTACCCAATTGAATGGCTCATAGGCAATCTACATTGTGTTTCTATGGAAATAATGTATATGTATTTAATTTTTTAATAATAATTTAATTCACGAGGATTCCCAATCATGTGAATCTATGAAAGATACCAATGCAGGAGAAATACAGTTACAGGTAAGTAACTCAAACTTACTGGCATTAAGGCAATGTATGAACTATAAAACTCATTTGCCTCTTCTACACTTGCATCAAAGTCAACCCTGATTTCAGTTTACGTTTTTATAAGTATAGGATCCGTGCATTTTATGGCTTTATTTCAAACACTCATACGGTGCTTATATGCCATCAAATCACATGCCATACACTTATGCATCAAACACTCGTGTCTTGCACCAAAGTCTTATGGCATATGCTCCTTTGGCAAACGCACCTATGACCACACAAGACTATCTCCTATGACGCACACTCCTGTGAGAAACTTAGCACGCTGTGTGTAAATCCTGAGTGTATTCTTACTCCTACTCCCTCTGGATCCTCTTCTCAGGTGGCCAGGGAAAGGCCATCGCTCTTGGATCCAGACACTATCGATGGAGATGCGAGGGAGGTTCATTGGGGTGGAGGGTCTTCAGGGATTAGGAGTGGGGTGCCCGCAGGCAAGAAAAGGTATTCCCCTTTCCCTATTGAAGACCAACCTCATCCTTGCCCATCCTTTATAGGCTACTGCAAGACATCTTCCCCCATTTTCCCACATTTGAAATTTGAAAGTACTGGGACGATGAAGAGGAGACTGAGAGTAATGAACATTACTCCTTCATTTTACCACTCTGGTACTGGGATGAGGATGATGCCTGCAGAGTATGGTGAGTCCAGCATGTCTCCTTAATCGTAGTCAGGCTAACCTAATCAAGGATGGATTGCATTTGTATAAAATGAGAGCCAGAGAACAGTATGGTGAGAAACGGGGAGGTCTGTGTGGGAAGAGAACAGCAGGGGACCCTTTTCAGGAGGAGGCAGCCGCGGCAGCCCCTTTGAAGGCGCCAGGAAGCCGCCCAGCAGCCCAGACAGGGAGCCTCTGTATCGTGGAACTTTGCAGAAGAAAGGAGGGCACATCCGCGTCCACATAGAGGCAGCGGAGCTACCAGCGTGTGTGAGGCAGGCCCTACTTTGCGCTGGGGTTTGCAGGAGCGGGTCCGCCGACCTGCGGAGAGGAAAGAAGCAGCAGGAGCCGCTGAGGAACCACGCCGAGGACCGGTGAGTGTTGGGGAGAGTTACTAGACAACCGGGGCGTTCCTGGCAGGTTGCGAGTAGGTAATAAATGCATATTAATTACTGAAATTGAAACTTGAAATTAAGTATAATTAACACATATGGAATACCAAACTGACTAGAACCTTGAAAATAAGCATATTGAGTGCATATTAATTGCCGAATTGAAGGAAAACTTTAAATCAAGCATAACAAATGCACATTGAATCCTGAACTGAATGGAAACTTGCAATTCAGCATTTTAAAAACCGAATTGAGTAAAACCTTAGCGCAAGTGTCAACTAAAGACTGGTAAGAGGTGTGTGACACGTAATGGCAGAGGCAAGAGAAGCCAGAGGAGTGTAAATACTGCACCTAAGCCAAGAGGCCAACGGAGAGCATGACTCTACACACAGGCACACGTGTGGACGAACTTGTGTGGGCTGAGGAGCCTCAGATCTTGGTTGCGCGACCTGTGTTGGGTGGACTGTGTCATCTGACAACTGTGCATATACCAGTGAGCCCAGAACTGTAAGTACTAAAGCCTTTGTGTAATAAATCAGGGAGATGCAATACAAGTGAACTGGCGAGGCAATCCAGAAAGCGAGTCGGGCTGATCTTGAGTTGTGTTGAACTTTTTGAAAGACTGAAACAAGTACCAGTGGCTGAGCTAAAGTCTTAGGGAAGGACATCCTGAGACTTGAGGAAAGGCAAGTATTGTCTTGAGAACGAAGCCTCAAGACCCTTTTATTTTGAACTGTGTCGCTTGGAACTTGGGGAAGGGAACCCCGAGGATTGTGTGGAACTGTCTTACCTTGAATGTGAGAAAGTCAATTTTAAGACTTTTGTGGAACTTTCTTGAACTCGGGAAGGGGAGCAGAAGAGGAAGCTAAGAGCTGGAAGGAGCTCAGAACTTTGTGATGATAACCATTTCTTTGATTAGTAACATCCCTACACACTGTCTAGCTTTAGTTGTGAGAGCAAGCATAGATTATGGACACAGACAGATTTTTAAGTTGAACTCTTTGACTCAGACTTTGACTCAGACTCCTTAGTTTTATTCAGGTAGGGAACTCCCACCTTACCGCAGGGCAAGTTAGGCTTTCTACCATCCTGCCATTTAAGTCAATAAATATCTTTTGTTTGTACTTTAAGTCAGTGGTCTGTGTCTTGCTTCATGATGCCTTCACAGCTGACACTTAAGACATAAATTCCTATGATACCCGCTCCTTTGACACATGCACCTACAACATGCATGACCCACACCTATGACACACTCAGTTTTATTGCATTTTTTTTATAAACCTCAAACAACAACATCCACAAATAATCAACATGTATCATCACATATATTTGTCTCCAACATCTAGTTCTAGCACACCCCTCCCCAACTCGGCCTTCATAGCATATTTGATTATGTATGATTAATCATATCGCATCTCCCTCCCCAATGCCCGCTCAAATGGATCTTCGCTTCCCCCACTTACAAGCAGTGTAACTGTTAACGCTATCCACCACTGGATATCTATGCTAGCTTCAGTTCTCTGTTCTCTCAATGCTTTCTCCCATGCCCCCGTTTCTGCTTTGATCCATTTATCCAACTCCCTCTACCATCCAGCTATGCTAGGTTCTTTCAGATCTTTCCACCTCATGTCTATACTACGTTTGGTCAGTGTGTACATCAGATCTTTGAGCTTCTTCAGCGGTTTGTCATAGCAACCCAACATACAAGCCTCTGGTGTCTGTATATCTAGTTCAATGCCACTGTGGGCTCCCTTATGCTCAATCTTCCTCCAGAATCCCTGCACTATCGGGCATCCCCAAAACATACGTATAAGCCTAGTGTTTTCTAACTTGCATCTTGGGCACTCTTGCCTGGTCGCACCTTTAAATGTTGTGATGACAGCTGAAGTCAAGTATGCTCTGTGTGTGATATACAATTGTATTAGTTGCAGTCTGGCGTTCCTGGAGACGTTCTTATGGTACCATGTTACCCCCCTCCATTCACTATCTTCTAAGGTCCTCCCCAATTCTCCTTGCTTTTTAGTTCTGATCGCGAGGTGTGATCTAACAATATCTCATAAATTCTAGAAATCGCATGACCACCCTCCGCCACAGTAAGCAACAGCTCTACATCCTCATTGCCTATATTCTCATCCGCGTCATTGTTTGGCCACTGCCCCCACACTGACTTAATTACCTTGTTATACAACAGGAACTGGCCCGCGTGCAACCCTGTGGCTTCATGCACTTCCCCAAAAATCTTCCTCCTTCCTCGGGTCTCCCAACGTAGCTACTCTGCATATTTTCCCCATCGCGCCCTTATAGCTGGTCTGCTACCCGATTTCCCTTTCAGGATAGCCGCTATTGGTATCTGTGGCAAGATCGGAGTAGGATATTTTCTTTTGGTTTAATATGTTTTGCCATTTTAAATCCAAAAACAATATTATTTATAGATGGTACTCATCAGTTGTCAAACTAATTAAACATTTGTTTCATATTACTATGGAAATCCCTTTTGCACAACGTTGTCAACTGTACAATATCCCTGAATCTGATCTTTCATTGATCTCTTGTCAATTCTTTACTCAAATCTTTGCCTACATTAGCTCAACTATCCCCATCCCCTCGCTTTGCATCCCTAATCTGTAACCCCTCTACTAAGGCCACCAAGTTATGTCATTTTAAATGATCCTAGTCTCCTAGCATGTTAAATTCCAATATTATTACACAATGGGAACTAGAATAGAATTTCCAACCCACTCCAGAAATGTGGTCAGAAATTTGGAAATTATATTTTACAACAAGGACATTTCTGTACGAAGCAGAGGATCGGAGGCTGGGATTTAACCCGAGACTTGACGATAAAGACTTTAAGGTATACATACATCAGGGGCGTGGCCAGCGGCAGCATGGAGAAGACGTGAGGAGCGCCACCTCCCGCGGCCGTAATACTCATCCTGTTTATGATCCTCTGTTACGGAATCTGAACCTGTGCAAACAACCCTAACGGGTGCGAGACACCCTGGTGCTGCGGAGGAACGAGAAAACGGAGCATAACGCGCCTTCCTGCCGATACCTGAGGCGCGGAACACTTTGCGTGGCTGTCGGGCTGCCTGCCCCAAAGATGGCCGCCACTGCGTGAAACTGCAAAACCACACACCCGAGGGCCGCCGTGGGACAGGAGGTCACTACGGCACCCCTTCTGCTGCCCACCTCTCGATAACGGCAGAGTGAGAGAGCAGCCCCGGGAGAGCCTCAGTGGCTCCGTGAGCCGCGCCACCCGAGCCCGTGCCTGCTGCACCCGATGAGGCCCCTGGGAACGTGCATGCAGGGCCGCTTCGGATAAAGGAGGGTGGCTGGCGCGACTCGGGGGAGCGGACAGGCAATCCAGAGCTGAAACGAGGAGTTGCCTGAAACGCGCGAGTCGTGTAAGACTGCCAGATGGCCGGCACACTCGCGGCTCGGGGTGGAGCCCTGGCCCGCACGGCTCCAGTCTGGCCGCAGGAACAACGGCGAGCGCTGATCACGCCTGAGCCCGAAGCATCCCATGAAGCTCCCCTGCCGAGCACGCATGCATGACCGCGTCAGGTGAGAGAGGGCAGCCTGCACGGCTCGGAGGGAGTGGACCAGCACACCAGCACTGCAACGCGGTGTTGCACAATACGTGAGACACGCATTGGGCTGACACTGCTCCAGCATTGAGGGGACGCCGCTGGTCTTGCTCCCCCCGAGCACGCGTTGCATGGGGTGAATTCCTGGTCCTCTTGGTGCCAGCCTGGTTGGAGGAAGAACAGCAGAGGCGCTGGGCCCACGCAGGCGGAAAGCCGGGTTGTTGGAGGAGGGGGACCAGAGTCTCGGGGCACCCTATGTCTGCGATAGCACTGGGGGTGCCGACCGAAGAGTGCATGGAAGTGCCCGCGTGATGGACCGTGGCCCCCAGGCCACAAGACCAGGGTCCATGAGCGGGCGCAACCACCCCAAAACACACTGCATACTGGCCTTGGGCGCGAGCTGGGATCAGGGACACATCACGGCGAGAGCACCCTGCAAGGCTGCCAGACATCCCAGGGAGCACAGGTGCAAACCAGACCGCAGCAGACATAGATTGCCTGAACTCCGGTGGAACAGTGTGAGTGAACCAAGGGGGGGGGGGGGGGGGGGGGGGGGGGGGGGGGGGGGTGTGTGTGTGTGTGTGTGTGTGTGTGTGTGTGTGTGTGTGTGTGTGTGTGTGTGTGTGTGTGTGTGTGTGTGTGTGTGTGTGTGTGTGTGTGTGTGTGTGTGTGTGTGTGTGTGTGTGTGTGTGTGTGTGTGTGTGTGTGTGTGTGTGTGTGTGTGTGTGTGTCCGTGTCCACGACGCACATTACCAAACTAACACAGCAACCTCAAGACATACCGGAGAGAATGGGGAAAGACAAAACCAAGAGGCTCCCGACACAGAGCAGAATGGACCAATACACCATCCCTCCTACACAGGCCCCTTACTCCCATCCAACCACCCTGGAGGAGGAGCAACCTGACCATGCAATCTCCCTGAGCGACGTCATGGCCGCTATAGCAGACTCCCGCACATCAATGGAGCAGAAAATGGACGGGATAAACCTGGATGTGTCCCTCCTCAGACATGATCTCCAAAAGCTAATGGCGCGCACAGGAGAAGCCGAACAGCGCATTTCGACCACAGAAGATGGAGTACGGGACATGCAACATCAGCTCAGAAGCGTTACATCAAAACTCAAACTGCTGGAAAACCGAATGGAAGATGGAGAGGGACGCTCGAGACGCAATAATGTGCGCATACTTGGCATACCTGAGTCAGCCGAAGGTGCCTGTATGGAGCCGTTTCTTGAACAATGGCTAACAGAATTATGCGATCTGAGCTGCTTCTCCAAGTTCTTCTCTATAGAGTGCGCACACAGAGTACCCACAGGCAGACCGGCACCAGGGACACCACCACGCACAGTAATTGCGAAATTTCTAAATCACAGGGACCGTGATGCTCTACTGCAACTAGCACGGGCCAAGGGCCCGATCACCTTTAACGGCTCAAAAATTGCGTTTTTCCCTGATTACACGAGAGAGGTACAGAAAGCGAGGCAGTCCTTTCACCAATTTAAGAAACACCTGCAATCACTGGGGGTCAAATACAGCCTACTTTTCCCGGCACAGCTTAAGATTTATCATCAAGGTACATCGGTCCATTTTAATGACCCGAAGGAAGCATGGCGCTGGGCGGAACAGCACATAGAGGGAGACTGGTCAACGCCTCATGGCAGCAGGGAAAGAAACAGACCACCCTCAAACCAACAACGTGCACCCCGGCTGCCCCCAGAACAAGACCAACCGGAGGACAGCGACGGATGACCCGGGCACCATCTCTGGTAGTGCCTCACACTACACCAGCGAGCACACAATGTACCACCCACACATAAACCACGCACCGTAACAGCTAATATAAGTTAGTACATCTTCTAAATTGCGGCCGCGAGGATGACTCGCAGCCTCATGCCAGAGGGGGCCCACCCCATAGACCCATCACAGAGTAGTTCTAGTGGTGCCAACCCCTGACCGTATAACGTTAGGGAGTAACACCCGTACCCAAATTGAGTTTATTGCAGGTAAGGTGTCCAGTTGATACCTAGGTTCTCGGGTTCGGGCGACCAATGCTTCTAGTTGGGAGGAATATGGGGAGGGGGGCAGTGGGTTTGTTAAGTTTAGTTGCATAGGGACAAGTCAGACATGTGGCACACTGGGACCAGACAGGAAGGTCATAACTCATGGGCATAAGCTCAGCCGACGCGCAGCGTCGTCAATAGCAGCACACATCTCCACCATTACAAGCAGACATGGCATCGCACAACAATACCACTAACGCTTCCAAGACACTCGGGCTCATGACGTGGAACGTCAACGGCCTTGGCAAAGCAGTTAAGCGGCGCCTGGTTCGTCAATTTCTAAATAGACGGGCACCAGATATAGCGCTTCTGTCTGAGACCCACCTTGCGGGCACGGAATGTACCCTGTTCAAACGCACGAACTATAAGTTGGCGCTCCACTCGGGTTTCACAATGGGCTCAATGATCCTGATACATAAAAACCTCCCTTTCCAACTCAATACAGTGACCCAGGACACCGGTGGCAGATATGTATATGCGACGGGCACGCTATGGGACCACTCTATTGCACTGTTAGCCATCTACGCACCACCAACCCTACTAGATCCACTACTTACAGACATTGCACCGCTGATCGCAAACGATACCTCTGACCTCATGGTAATGGGTGGAGACTTCAATGAAGTCATGAACGCAACCCTGGACCGATCACACCTACGTAACAGAAATCCCAATGGACCTACCAGACTCGCTACATTCATCGATGCACTCGGCTTATGCGACATATGGCGAGAACTCCACCCAGACACTAGGGAATACTCTTTCCACTCAGGGGTACATGCCTCCCTCGCTAGGCTGGATTACTTTTTCATCCCTGCATCCGATTTACACAGGGCACAAGAAATAAATCTGCTTCCCAGGGGTATCTCCGATCACTCCCCGCTGGAACTAGAAATCACAACGTCCAGGCCACTCCCCTCGCCGAGCTGGTGGCTAAATAATTACTACCTGGGCGACCCCGAGCTAGTGGATAAACTCCAAGAGAGCACTAACACATACTTTGAGCTAAATACACAGTCTGCCTCAAACCCCGAGATACTGTGGGAGGCCTACAAGTCGGTGCTAAGGGGCGAACTAATATCATGGACGACTGCAAAAAAGAGAAAGCATCTGAGCAAGAAACTCAAAGCGGAACAGCAAGTGAAGCAGGCAGAGGAAAGGCACATAAGCGAGGATACGCCAGACACAATTCGCACGCTGCTTCGAGCACGATAAAAGCTTCAAAGTACAGCAATGGACAATGCAAGACATGCACATACTGCAATGCGAGCGAGAATTTATGAAAAGGGAGACAAAGCCGGCAAGATGCTGGCATGGCTGGAAAGGAAGGAGCAAGGACGTAGCCATGTCTGGCGGCTGGAAACAGGAGGGCTAAATACCCATGTAACGGACCAGGACATAACACAAGGCTTTGCGGAATACTATGCTGAGCTCTACAGGGAACCCATGACTCATATAGACGCCACGATTATGGAGGAAATCGACATCCCCACCTTAAATGCGGCGCAACAGGAGCTACTGGAGAGGGACATCACAGAGGATGAGATCCTAAGTGCCATATCCAGTCTCCAAACCGGTAAATCCCCAGGCCCTAATGGCTTCCAAGTCGAGCTATGGTGGAAGGTGGGAACCAATGTGATCGCCCCACACCTGTTACGGATGTACCAACATGCACGCGAAAAGGGCATTCTCCCACCAGACCTGCGAGAAGCAACAATAATAGCGATACCCAAACCGGACAAGCCCCCTGAAAGCTGCAGTTCTTTCAGGCCAATTTCACTTATCAACAGCGAAACAAAGATACTGGCCAAAATACTGGCAGATCGCCTACAACAGGTTGTCTCCTCCCTGATCCACCCGGACCAGTGTGGCTTCATGCCACAGAGATCAATGCGCATGAACCTTTACAGACTATACTCAGCCCTGGAAAGAGCCGACAGCATACAAGGCCCCCTAGCCTTACTGGCAATTGGCTTTGAAAAGGCCTTCGATTCAGTGAGATGGGAGGCTATTGTAACGCTCACCTGAATCCCTCGGAGGCGCGGGTCTGGTCTGGGCGTTCTCCGAACCTTCCAAAGTCACTCGCAGGTCTTTGGCACCACCCTGGAAGGGCCCCCTCCTTACTGTGATCTTGATCTGGAGAGTGAGATGTCTGCGGACAGAGAAGAAACAGGAGTTAACGTCTGCCTGACGGGGTTTCGGCCTTTTCCCCTTCCTGACACTCCTACAACTCTCCTAGGCCGCACGTGCTCACCTTAGGTAGGTAAAAGCGGCGCTCTCCATCCTGCGTCTGTGCAGGGGTGCTGTAGCCAGTTACTTCACTGGACGATAGTTCAGCCTTTTATTGCGGTGGTAGAGTCCAGAAGGCAAGACCGTCGTTAGCTGCACGAACGGTGAGTGCCTTATATGAGTCTTTTTATTGTCCTTTCAGAATCTTGCCTCTTTGCAGGTCCGGTATGCTGATCCGGTAAGTGGAGAAGTCCGGAGTTTTTGCAGGCAAGTAAAAAGTTCATCTGAAGTTAAATGCACTTTTAAAAGTCTTTTTCCCCTTTTCTTTCAGGTCGCGGTGCAATCGGCGATGAAGACTGATGCCGAAGGATCGTGCCGGAGGATGGACAGGTATCACCACTTAAGGCACGTGAGTAGAAATGGAGTCCTGAGCTCTAATAATGTCCTTCTTGTATTTTACAGGTGCGGACAAATGGCGCTGAACGGAGCTCGCGGAAACCGTGGCACAGGTAAGCAGATATCACAGAGTTATCGCTAACCTGTATTCTTTGTAGTTGCAGATGGCTGGAGAACGAAGAATCGCGGCACGAGGCCTTGGAAGGCGCCGGAAGGTGGTAAGAGCAGCTCTGGTACTTTCTCGTGTTACTCTAATGTTCTCGTTTTCCTTTTCAGATGTCGCGGAAGGCTGGAGCTGGATTCAGGAAGGTAAGTTGAAGATTTTCCTGTTTTCAGGTGCAGAAGAAGATGATCAGCTGGAGCCGACACGGTGAGCGTCCTGCTGCTATTGCAGAATAACGCGAAGCACGTGAAACCAATCGGGTGTGGTTTAAATAGCCTTCAGTAGTGCTTAGGCGTCTTCTTCCACAGCTTTCAGAGGTAAGAAAAGAGTTCCAGTATGTAATTCTTGGGAGTGGTGCTGGCCCCACCCAGCAGTTAAAGTAGTCCCAGCAGGATTGGATGAAGAGTTCATCCTGCAGGTAGGAAAGCAGCATGGTCTGCAGGAGGTAAGTCCACCCAAGCACCAATCCTTTTTATATGAGCCCGGCGCTTCCAGTGCGGGGACTGGGTCCCTTTATGAGCATGAGCCTGGCGCCGCTGGCGCCAGGACAAGGTCCAAAAGGCCCCTACGGGGGCCGGCTTGTGCCTGGAATAAGGGTCATGACCCTGCTTCCAAGGATGTTGGGCTAGGTCTGACACCTTGGAGGCAGTGGTCATGACAGCACCCCCCCTCAAGGCCCCTCCCAAATTGGTCTTCCCCGGAGGCTTTGGTTTGTTGGGGAAGGTCCAATGAAATTTTCTGATTAGACGAGAAGCATGGACATCTTCTGAAGGTTCCCAAGATCTCTCCTGGGGGCCATACCCTTTCCAATCAATCAGGTAATACAGTTTTGACTTGAAAAACTTAGAATCCAAGATGTTCCGAACCTCGTATTCGTTTTCTCCGTCTACTTGGATTGGCTCTGGAGGTTTAGTCAGACGGGTTCCGGGTTGCATAGGTTTCAGGAGTGAAACATGGAAAACAGGATGTATTTTCATTCGAGTGGGCAATTCTAATTTAACCGCCACAGGATTTATCACAGCCGTGATCGTGTAGTGTCCTAAGTACTTTGGATTGAAGGTGCGTGGTCCTTTTAGAGACAGATGTTTAGTAGACAGCCAGACTTGGTCTCCTACTTGGTACTGAGGGGCCTCTTTCCGATGTTGATCAGCACCTTTCTTATAAGATTCTTTGGCTCGTTGAAGGTGTGCGACGGCTTCCTTAAATGTTTGAGTTATGGTCGCATGAAGATGGTCCACAGCGGGTGTTCCGAGATCTTGAGGCGGATCTAAATTAGAGGTCCGAGGGTGAACCCCATACAACAGGAAGAAAGGGGTTTTACCTGTTCCGGTATGTATTGAGTTGTTGTACGCATATTCAGCAATCCAAAGAATGTCCCTCCAAGTACCCTCTGATTGTTGTAACATGCAACGAAGATACTGTTCCAGAGTTTGGTTAGTCCTCTCAGTCTGCCCGTCAGTTTGAGGGTGGTGGCTGGTAGAGAGTCGCACGTCAATTTGTGCAAGACGACAACAACTTCTCCAGAAATGGGAAATGAATTGGCTCCCTCGATCAGAGATTAGGACTGAAGGGAACCCGTGCAAGCGAACGATGTTTTCAAGGAATTCTCGGGCTAGAATGGAAGCTGTGGGTAATCCTTTCAGTGGAACAAAATGAGCCATCTTTGAAAAAAGATCAACAATTACTAGAATTGTATTATATCCGGAACAAGGGGGTAAATCCGTGATAAAATCCATTGAGAGGGTGTGCCAAGGGCACGGTGGAATGTCTATCGGATGCAGTAGCCCGGCTGGTTTTTCTGTCTGGCTCTTGTTTTGTGCACAGATGCCGCATGAGGCCACAAAGTCTTTGATATCATTTCTCCAGGTCGGCCACCAGAAATGTCTTTTAATTTTTTCGGAGGTTTTGGCTACACCCGGATGTCCCTCTATTAAGGAATCATGATAGCAGGTGATGACCTGTTTCTGTAAGTCATCACACGGTAAATAAAGTCTGCCTTGGAAGTATAATAGATCTTGATCTATCGTAAAATCCTTTCCTTTCTGCAGCCAAGTCAAGGAATCTTCGGGAGTTATTATTTGCTTGATCTTCCTTTTTATGTCGTCAAGAGACATTGTGTTGATGACTCCCAAAATCTTTTGTTCGGAGATTATGGGTACTTGTTCTGGGTTAGCTGCGAGTTCGTTAACGCCTATTCGTGAAAGGGCATCAGCTTTTCCGTTTTTGACGCCCGGCCGAAACGTAATCACAAAATCAAATTCCGCGAAAAATAAAGCCCAACGGAGTTGTCTTGAAGATTGGGCCTTGGCTGACTTCAAATATTGGAGGTTACGATGATCAGTAATTACAGTGACAGTGTGCCGGGCTCCTAGGAGATAATGCCGCCAGGCCTTAAAGGCGGACTTGATTGCCAGAAGTTCCTTGTCCGTGATTGTGTAGTTGATTTCCGGGGCCGAAAATTTGCGGGACCAAAACGCCACAGGGTGTAATTGGTGTGTTTCAGGATCTCTTTGTGACAAAACTGCCCCCATTGCAAGGCTAGATGCGTCGGTCTCGACGATATAAGGAAGTTCTGGACGAGGATGTTTCAGGACTGGAGCAGAAATAAATTTGGCTTTCAAATCTTGGAAGGCTTGTTCGGCCTCTGGAGTCCACTCGAATTTTTTGTTCTTTTTTAGGAGAGCCGTGATAGGTTGGACTATTCGAGAGAATTCGGGGATAAACCTTCGGTAAAAATTAGCGAAGCCCAACATGCTCTGTACTCCTTTTACCGAAGTCGGAGACGGCCATTTGGTGATAGTATCCACTTTTCTTGTGTCCATGTGAACACCGTTGGGTGACAAAATGAACCCCAAAAATTCGACTTCCTTTACATGAAAGGTACACTTTTCCAACTTAGCAAATAAACGATGGTGGCGAAGCCTCTGCAAAACTGCGGTGACATGTCGTCGGTGTTCAGCTTCTGAGGAGGAGTATACCAGGATGTCATCAATGTAGACGACTACACAAACATCAATAAGCTCTCGGAGAACGTCATTCATAAAGAACTGGAAGGCGGCCGGTGCATTACATAGTCCAAAAGGCATTACTTGATACTCGAATAATCCGTATTTTGTGCGAAAGGCCGTCTTCCATTCGTCACCCTCCCTGATTCGTACCAAGTGGTAAGCTCCTCTGAGATCTAGTTTTGTGTAAATGCAGGCGCCTTTTACTTGGTCCAATAGTTCGGGAATTAGAGGCAGCGGATACCTGTTTTTGACTGTAATCTGGTTCAGGGCGCGGTAATCTATACATGTTCTCAGGTCACCTTCCTTTTTCGGGACGAAGAACAAAGCTGAAGAAGCTGGAGATTTTGAGGGACGAATAAATCCGTTAGCCAGGTACTGGTCTAAGTATTGTCTGAGGTGAAGATTTTCTGGCTCAGTAAGAGCATATATTCTACTGCACGGTGGAGTGGATCCGGGTATCAAGTCTATCTGGCAGTCGTATGATCTGTGCGGGGGCAAGGTGTTGGCCTGATCTTTCTGGAAGACATCACTAAACTCTTGGTATTCAGGAGGCAATTGGAGGTTCTCGGAAGCGATGGCTGCCAGCCTGATGTCGGGCCGAGAATAACAAGTTTGGGCGCACTCTGGAAACCGGATTACCTTGGCTCGCCAGTCGATCTGAGGATTGTGTTTTTCCAACCAAGGAACTCCTAGAATTACTTGAAACTGCGGGGCCTTGATTACATCAAACACGATTCCTTCCCGATGTCCGTCCTGGCAGAGCAGCGTCACTTCCACGGTGGTGTGAGAGACTGGTCCGGAAACTATTTCTGTACCATCCACTGTAGTGATTACATCTTTTACCAATTTAGGACATAAAGGAAGATTCATCCTAACTGCCATATCTTGATCCACGTAGTTACCGATTGATCCGCTATCAATGAATGCCTTAATAGCATGCATACGATTTGGTTGGTCGGGGCTTATGAGGACCATGGGCAGTACGAAATGCAAGGTCAAGGAACTGGTTTTTACGCTCGGCAAGCGGACCTCTACGCTTGCCGGGCGAGGTCGTTTCCCGATTCTTGTTGTTTTGCATCCTTATCGGAAGCTCCCAAGGCTTTCTTGACCGGGTTCACTGAGCAATCTCGAAGGAAGTGTCCAGACTTCCCACAGTAGAGGCACAGCTGTAACTGTCTTTGCCTTTCTCGTTCCTTTTGAGTTAAAGGTCCTTTCACGATGCCTATCTGCATGGGTTCCACGGAATCATTTCCTTTAGCAGGGTTTTGAGTCTTTGAGAACGTCCGGGTTTCAAATCTGGAGCGATCGGCCTTTCTGTTCTGTAGTTGATGATCTAATTGAACTACTAGGTCGATATAATCGGAGCACTCTTGCGGAGGATTTACCACCTGTGCTAAGACATCTTTAAGTTCTCCACGTAGCCCCCTGTGGAAAAGCGTGATCCTCTTGTCTTCTGGCCACCTGGTTTCAACCACCAGTCTGTTAAAAGATGCTATGTACGCCAGGAGATCTTGGTTACCTTGTCTTAGCGATAGGAGTTCATTGTCCAAGGCCTGCCCTTGTGAGTGTCGTGCGAACAACTTTTCTATACTGGCCTGAAAGTCTTGGAAGTTTTGGAGGACCGGATCATCCTGTGTCACTAAAGGAATGGACCAATCAGCCGCATTGCCACTAAGATAGGAAAGTACAAACGCTACTTTAGCTTGGTCAGTTGGGAATGCAGCGGGTCTACACAAAAAGTGCAAGCGGCATTGGTTGATGAATACTGCGTAGCGTTTAGGATCACCTGAGAAACGTTCTGGTGGAGCCAGGGGCACATTCCCTGGCAGATTAATCTGCACCGGATTGCTTGAGGTTGTAAGTGGATAATTCCCTCCCGAGGTAGGCAAAGGTGCTTGCCCAGCTTGAATTTGTAGCAATTGCCTGGCCAGGTCGTCCGCTCGCTCTTTGGAAACGATCAATTCCCTTCGTAAGGCATTTGTTTCTTGATGAGATGCATGTACCTCGGCCCTCAGCTCCCCAAGCAATTGGGCCAATTGGTCTGTATCCGAGGTTTCCATTGCGCCTGGGTGGGATATTTGTGGTAGGCTTCGCGTTCTGTAACGCTCACCTGAATCCCTCGGAGGCGCGGGTCTGGTCTGGGCGTTCTCTGAACCTTCCAAAGTCACTCGCAGGTCTTTGGCACCACCCTGGAAGGGCCCCCTCCTTACTGTGATCTTGATCTGGAGAGTGAGATGTCTGTGGGCAGAGAAGAAACAGGGGTTAACGTCTGCCTGACGGGGTTTCGGCCCTTTCCCCTTCCTGACACTCCTACAACTCTCCTAGGCCGCACGTGCTCACCTTAGGTAGGTAAAAGCGGCGCTCTCCATCCTGCGTCTGTGCAGGGGTGCTGTAGCCAGTTACTTCACTGGACGATAGTTCAGCCTTTTATTGCAGAGGTAGAGTCCAGAAGGCAAGACCGTCGTTAGCTGCACGAACGGTGAGTGCCTTATATGAGTCTTTTTATTGTCCTTTCAGAATCTTGCCTCTTTGCAGGTCCGGTATGCTGATCCGGTAAGTGGAGAAGTCCGGAGTTTTTGCAGGCAAGTAAAAAGTTCATCTGAAGTTTAATGCACTTTTAAAAGTCTTTTTCCCCTTTTCTTTCAGGTCGCGGTGCAATCGGCGATGAAGACTGATGCCGAAGGATCGTGCCGGAGGATGGACAGGTATCACCACTTAAGGCACGTGAGTAGAAATGGAGTCCTGAGCTCTAATAATGTCCTTCTTGTATTTTACAGGTGCGGACAAATGGTGCTGAACGGAGCTCGCGGAAACCGTGGCACAGGTAAGCAGATATCACAGAGTTATCGCTAACCTGTATTCTTTGTAGTTGCAGATGGCTGGAGAACGAACAATCGCGGCACGAGGCAGAAGCTGGATTTAGGAAGGTAAGTTGAAGATTTTCCTGTTTTCAGGTGCAGAAGAAGAAGATCAGCTGGAGCCGACACGGTGAGCGTCCTGCTGCTATTGCAGAATAACGTGAAGCACGTGAAACCAATCGGGTGTGGTTTAAATAGCCTTCAGTAGTGCTTAGGCGTCTTCTTCCACAGCTTTCAGAGGTAAGAAAAGAGTTCCAGTATGTAATTCTTGGGAGTGGTGCTGGCCCCACCCAGCAGTTAAAGTAGTCCCAGCAGGATTGGATGAAGAGTTCATCCTGCAGGTAGGAAAGCAGCATGGTCTGCAGGAGGTAAGTCCACCCAAGCACCAATCCTTTTTATATGAGCCCGGCGCTTCCAGTGCGGGGACTGGGTCCCTTTATGAGCATGAGCCTGGCACCGCTGGCGCCAGGACAAGGTCCAAAAGGCCCCTACGGGGGCCGGCTTGTGCCTGGAATAAGGGTCATGACCCTGCTTCCAAGGATGTTGGGCTAGGTCTGACACCTTGGAGGCAGTGGTCATGACAGCTATCTGGGATATAATGCACCGTATGGGCTTCGGTAAGAGCTTCATGAGCTGGGTGTGTCTACTATACAAATGCCCAGTGGCCAGAACCAGGATCAACGGCTGGCAATCTGACTCCTTCGAGCTGGGGAGAGGCACAAGGCAGGGCTGCCCACTGTCGGCCCTGATCTTTGCGATCGCAATTGAACCCCTGGCAATTCTCCTGAGAAACACACCATCCCGGGAGGGCTTCCGCTGGTCCGAAACCTGGGAGGACAGAGTATCGCTTTATGCTGATGACCTGCTCATCTATCTGAAAGACCCAGGCAATTCCTGCCCCAAAGTCACGAGCATGCTGGAGCGATATGGGGCATTCAGTGGTCTAAGAGTGAACTGGGCCAAATCCATTCTATTCCCCATAGGTGGCGTATCTGAGGCGAGCCTAGCGGATGGCCCTTATCAGATCGAAACGGAGCAGTTCAAATATCTTGGGATACATATCACGCAGCAGCTCACAGAATATACATCCCTGAATCTCGCTCGCCTTGTAACTAGATTCGCAGAAGATACCCACCATTGGATCTCTTTGCCATTGACGCTGATGGATAGAGCTGCACTGTTTAAAATGATAGTTCTCCCTAAATTCTTGTACATCCTGCAAAATGCCCCGCTATACATCCCGCATCAAGAATTTCACAAGCTCGACTGCATCCTCCGGAAGCTGATATCGCGGGGCGGGCGGCACACCCGCAGATTGCTCTTTCTACTCTCCAGAGGTCCATCTGGGAAGGAGGGATTGGGTTGCCCAGACTGCAGACATACTACTGGGCTGGCCAGATGGCGGTAGTGAATGACATGCTGCATGGGAATAGAAGCCTTCCACACATCAAAGCGATTACTTCCCATATTAAAACACAACTAGAGCATCTCTACGGAAGCCTGAATCGCACACCGAAACCGGACATGGCAACCCATATTGTGAGAATATGGAAAGAAGCACACCGGCACCTAAGGTGGGACAGGAAACGGACATTGGCCCACCCCCTATGGAACAATTGCCTCCTTCCTGAAATACAAAAGTTGCCTAGATGGCCCGAATGGGTCCATAGTGGAATTACCACCATTGGGGCTGTGTTGCGGGAAGACAAGCTGGTACCGTTCGAAACACTACACTTGGAATTCTCCCTTGCAGCCACAGAAAGGTACCACTACACGCAACTGCAACACGCTTGGAGCAACCATCGACAGAACACACGAGACATGCCGGAAAGCTCTCCCCTTGAGCGCAATATAGTGCTGGACCGGGTGGAGCGGAAGGCCACCTCCACCATGTACAATGCGATAACATCCTTTGCGACACCAGAACTAACCAGCCTGAAAACGAAGTGGGAGCGGGATGTGGGACCACTCCAGCCAGAGGACTGGGTTGAGGCCCTGATGTACCCGCGTGAGGCAACCATCTCGTCAAGGCTCAGACTGGTCCAACTGAAGATCCTGCACCGCGTCTACTATCCGAGAGTGGCTCTTTTCCGTTGGGGTAAGACGACGGACGCACGATTCCTACGCTGCAATTACGAGGAAGGCACCTTCTTCCATATCCTATGGGAATGCAATAACATTCAATAACTTTGGCGCAAATGTTGTGACAAACTATCCAGCGTTATAGGCAAGACAATACAAAGATGCCCAAAACACCTTCTGCTAGGGATCTCCAATGAAACCAATTTGTCCCGCTATGAAAAACTACTCTGTTCCACTACAATGGCCGTGCTCAGGCGGAACATAGCGCAACTGTGGGGCGCGGAACGCACTCCGAGCTACGACCAATGGGTCACTGATGTGGACATTTGCGCCGGGATGGAACACCGGGTGTATGCAGCGAGGGGCTGTCCGCAAAAAACGAACAAATTAGAGAGCTGCTGGGAAGACGCCAATTAGAAGCCAGGTACGGTACTGCAGGCGCTGAGGCTGTGAGGGGCTGCGCAACGCCGAGTGGAGTGAGCCAGATAGGCACAGACTGTGTCATGAGTAGTCCTTGTTTCGCCAAAGTTTGACGGTCCACTGGACGATAGTCCCTGATACTAAGTTCCTTTTGTTGATGTTTTTGGTTCTTTTCTGCTTCTCTCTCTTTTTCCTTACTTCCTCCTGAAAACGTTGATTTTACGAATGCTTCCTTGCTCCCACCCTATAATGCAGAGAGATGAATGCAATTTTGTTTTGCTCTTTTATCTGTCTCAAAATTAATAAAATCTTTGATCAAAAAAGATATACATGCAAACAACCACCAACCTGCCCTGATTTGAAAAAGACGGGAGTGCCGTCGAAACACGTGTACCACAGAGGACATTGTCAACATGTAATTAAAAAATACATTGAAACACTGAGAAAGAGGTCATCTGTCTTCTTTTTCGGTAAAAAGTGGGCGCATGGGTAACCCGTCAGTGTAACTGCATACACTATTATATTTTACAACGTCTGTAGCTGCCAATCTAATTCAAACACATTTTTTTATTTTACACTGTGCTTTTCTTACTCCTTCAAGAATTGCAAAGGGCACCTATAATTCAAATAACAATTGCTGGTCATGTCATTTACCGAATGCTGATTTCTTTCATTTAAATATGTATATGCGTTTTGCACTCAAATTTTGATAGGTCTACAAAAGATTTTTCATTTCCAAGAGCCATTGTCACTGTGTAATCTCATGATTGGCCCTATTGTTAATCCGTATTTACAACTGATTGAATCATCTAATGTATTTAATTTGTTTATTAGTATTGCATTTCATATCACTACTTCTAATTGGAAGCACACCTCCAATTTATCTTATAATACTTGGTGGAATTTAATTTGTTCTATCCATCGTATTGCCAATTGTTTGTATAAATGTAACCAATTGAATATTCATATCCAATATCTTAATAATTCTGAATAATTTTTCATATACAGCTCAGAGATAATTGTTTATAGATATCATCTGCCTCCTTCCCATATCCTCCCTATTGTATTCAGTCTCATTTGTCTCCTTAGTTCGTCGTATTCTCATTTTGCAAAATAACCTTGCATCATTTCGTTCTACATATTTAAAAATGTTCAATCAATTTTCATTGTCTAATGTATTATGAAAGTTAAAAGATACTTTTATTGTATTTTGATAATATGCAATAAAAATTATGAAACAAAAAAAAGTTCAACTTAGTCTGTGTCCAAAACCTACTCTTGCCCTCGCAACTAAAGCTTGACAATGTGTAGGTATGTCAATAACAAATAAAATGGTGATCAACATAACCTTCTGAGATTCTTCCAGCTCTTGGCTTCCTTTTCAGCCCCATTCCCAGAGTTCAAAAAAGTTCAACACAAGTCTCAAGATGACCTTTTTCAAGTTCAAGGCAACACAGTTCCACACAATCCTCGGGGTTCCCTTCCCCAAGTTTCAGGGAACACATTTAAAATGAAAAGGGGTTTTGAGGCTCCGTCCTCAAGACCGCTTTTGCAGTTCAACCAGTCTCTGGGTTTCCTTCCCCAAAACGTCAACGTAGCAGCGGATATCTGCTTCAGTCTTTCAAAGTTCAATACAACTCTAGGTCAACCTGACCCTCCTTCTGGATTGCTTCACTAGTTCACTTACAGTGCTTCTCCTTGGTTGGTTTCACAAGGTCTGTGGTTTTCACAATTTAGGGCTCACTGGTCTAGGCGCAGTTGTCAGACCACATGGTCCACCCATCACAGGTCGCTCAGCCAGGAACCCTAGGCTCTTCAGCCTACCCAGGGTTTTCTGTACTTGCCCCTATGTGCTGATTCACCTTCAAGCTTCTCCTTGCTGGCCTCTTGGCTCTATGTGCAACTTCTTCCCACTTTTCTGGCTTCTTCTGTTTATCCTCTTGGCTTTGCCATAATGTGTCTCACACCTCTTGCCAGCCTTTGGCCTTGCTGCATTGTATCCACTCATAAAGTTCATTTTGTGGTGGTCTGGTTCATTCCCCACCTTTCTGTCACACTCGTTCACCCTTGTGCTCTTTTCCATATGTGACTTTCAAATGGGCACTTTCCCTTTTTGGCTTTCATCAGCTATTAGCCTTGCCCATAAAGTTTTAATTCAGTTCAGCAATCGGCATACTTTGTTTCAGATTTTCATTCAGTTCATTATTCAATATGTTTGGTTTCAGATTTTCATTCAGTTCGGTTTTTAATAAACTTAAATCGGCTTGATTTCAAGTTTTCAGTCATACAGCCCTTTGTTCGGATGTGCAGCCCACTCTAGGAGCGCCCAGGCTTGTAAGTGGCTTCCTTGACACTCTTTGGTCCTCAGCGTTCTGCTACGGCTGCTCTGCTTCTTCGTTTTTGCTTCTCAGGCCGGCTGGTGGGCCTCTGCGAGCCCTGCTTGCACTTCAGGTGCTGTTCGCCACACGCTGTTTCGGCACTGACGGCATCCTTTCTTCTTCGCGCGCAGATCCAGCTGCTCTCTTTCCCACATAGAGGCTCCTACGCCTGTGGCAGCCAACAACCCGCTTGCCCGGGGCTCCACAGGTACTCTGGGACATCGACCGGCATCCTGGCTTCCTCTCAGGCCCCACCAGGGCTGCCTTCTTCCAAGAAGGGTCCCCTTCCGGTCTCTCCCAGACAGGCCTCCCTGTTGCTCCCTTTGCTGCTCTTTGGCCCTCCCTTTATACACCTGTAACGACTTGACAGGTTGCAGGTGTGGAGTCTCAAATGAAATTGCCTGACTATAGTTAAAGGGGCATGCCTGACCCACACAGTACTCTGTAGGCATCTTCCTCGTCCCATCTTTAATTAGTGAAATTAGGTGCTCATTACTGTCGGCTCTTCTTCGTCCCAGTACTGGCATAGGTACAATGTAAGGAAATATGGGGAGAGGTTTTACAGTAGCCTATAAAGGACTGGGGAGGGTTAGGTTGGTCCTCAATAAGGAAAGGGGATACCATGTCTCACCTGTGGGCACCACATTCCCAATCCCCAGGGACCTTCCACCCAGTGATCCTCCCTTGCTTCTCCACCCCCAGGGTCAGGATCCAAAAGCGATGGTCTTTTCCTGGCCACTTGAGAAAAGCATCCAGGGGGAGTAGGAGTGAGGATACCCTCGGGTTTCTCACAATACCAGCCAGCAATTGTACCAACTTCAGGGGAACCGACCATGCCAACAATTTATTCCACATGATTGTTCTATGCACTCTGCCAAAAGCCCTGCCTGTGTCGATAGAGAGCATATATAGATGGTACCCGTGAAACCTTTTCTAACCGCCACCTGAAGATGGGCCATTATGGTGGCATTTAAAGCAGTGCCCATGCAAGGTCTAAAACCCACCTGGAAACGTTCAACAATACCCATATGAGCCAGCGAATGAATATAATCCTTCAATAGTAGAGATGAAAAATGTTGCTGGTAGCATCCAGTAGTGCATTGGGCCTATAATTGGCAGGATCGTTAACTACATCCTAACTGTAGATGGGTATTATGATTGATTCATGTCATGTGGCGCGCAAGCAATGAGTGGCATAGATAGAATCAAAGAATGTCCCCAAAAGGCCTATCTAAATAAGCGGGTCACTCTTTATCAATGCTGGTGCCAAAACATCCGGTCCTGGCGTTATAAAAGACTTGGACTTGGAGATAGCCCATAAAAACATCCTCAGTCCATCGGGCAATTCCCAAGTACCCTTAGCCCCTTCAGCCTACTATCCAACGAAACCACCCTCTCTGGTATAGCATATTTGTGAACATAAAAGGTTATCCAAGCCTGTTATGGGATGGAGCTTACCCTAGTCTGTTTTATAAGACCTAGTTTATTGTTGGAATAGCCCAGAATTCGGCTGTCTTACTGTATTTCAACTTCTCGAGGATATTCTGGTTATCATTGATGTGCATTTGGATCTTTATGGTTTTTATGTAATTCTTGTAACCCTGCATATAGACCATAGACGGGAGTTGTTCATTCAAAAAATCTCACTTGTTTCCTCTTCAGCTTCTTTGCCTTTGTGACCTGTATACCAAATAAATGCAAAGATTTTTTGGGACCCATGGTTTTTCCCTTGTTTTTTAGTTCCTTTATGCATTGTAATAAAATGGCGTTGAATTGGCCAGCAGAAAACAGGTTGGGTCTCTCTTCGCCCATTGAGGCCACTTCAAAATGCCCTCCTCGTTAACCTTAAAAAAACCTCGACATGTTTTTGTGTTCGATTTAAGTGTAAGATCTCCCCTATTGGGGGAGACCATAGCCAAAGTTGGAGAGAAGGTATGCATATTAAGGTTTAGATCCATTTGCAAAACTAGATGATCGCTAAGCCCTAAGTTTTCAATGGTTAATGGGGAGCACAATGGAGTTTACGCTTGTGATACATGGATGTAATCGATCCAAGTTGAGAGAGTTCCCCCTAGTCTATGTGTGAACCCTACCTTTGCTAGGGTCACCCAATGGTAAAGATGGGTTCAAACCCCAACTCTGAATAAAGCGGTTCAACTGGAGACCCCGTGCATTCTACCTGCAGAGGCCCCCAGTGGAGCCACCCACTTATCATTAAGCCTAGCCCCATCAACACAACTAGCATTGAAGTCACCCCCTATTATGATATTATGAGGGTTTCCTTGCTCTAGCCAGTTGGTAAAAATGTCAGCAACGGCAGCTTGCAAGACCAAACATGACACCTTAGTAGGGTTTCAGAGCAAGTTTATAAGAATACTTTTTTATCTTCAATGTTTCAATAAACAAATGTACAGCCAGAAGGCCTTCTTGCAGAGTCTCAATTTCTGTATATTCAACTTGCAGGTTTGTCAATAGCAGTTGTGAGCCCCCCTGAGGGCTGCCGCATCGGGCTGCCTCAGCTTCGAAAATAAAATGTTTTCCTTCAACCCAATGCTTCTCATTAGAGATCTGTAACCCTTAATATCCAATAACTGTCGTCTGACTGAAAGGGACACCTTAAGCAAAATGCTCATCTCTTTAACTCCCTCTGGAACAATCTAGGTACTCCCTTACTTAAAGTCCCAAAAGTTGGTAGTCTGCCATGAGAAGTTTCTTTCAGATATTCTGGCCCCACTTGATCTGTTACTTGATGCCCTCCTGTTCCATTCCCTATGTCTTTGTCTCTCACCCTTCTCTCCTCTGCTTTACCCACTTCGCATGTCTCTCCTTTCTCTCCTTTTGCACTTCCTACTCTCTTCCTTCTGTTTTTTTAATTTTGTATTTCTAGGGTTAATATACTTGCCACTTTCATAGCGCTTAGAAGCAGACCCATGGAGCTTTATGCATTCATTAGCATACATGTATACCATCAGTATAATGTTTAGAAAGCGATTGCCTGTTGAATATATTAGTCACATGTATGGATTTATGTTTTAGACATTAACATTGAAGAAGTGACACAGCCATATATATTTGAATTTAGGAAAATCCCTTTTAAAATGTTCCAGTCTCTCAGCTAATGTGTTTTTAAAACAATGGAGCCACTTGCACTTACGATTAGATAACATGTACATACATCACCTGAAATCTGGTTTGGGGAGGCTTAGACAACACACACACAATTCTGTGGAGTATTGGCCGACAAGTCGTACAGAAGATGGGAGTAGGACAGTGAATGGAAGCAGGAAGTTGAACAGATGGGATGCCGACCAGAATGAGAAAAAATGATATGTAATCCATTATGCAGAACCTTTGTTTAGTGCACCAATGTGTTTACATTTTTACATTTTTCAAAGAGGCAAAAGAGCATTTGGTGAATTCTTTCTTTGTTATTCTGTAAACTAAATCATTGCGGAGATTCAGAATGTGTCCTGCACTTCTGATTTGGTTACCCAGTACACTGAATTAGTGCAGAGAATAAAGTTGTTTTTTTAGCAGCATGGATTAAAGTTTTAACCAGTCAGTTGAATTCTGTCTGAATATTGTGTCAGGAACTTCTTTGAAGAAGTGGTTTGTTTAGGCCACATGTCAGTTGAATTACAGCATTTAGAAACTGCACCATTAATCGAATGATGTACAAACACTGATGCTTGATGAATTTTTTTGTAAAGAATGGTTTATTAAAATGTTGAGATCTTTGTTGAAGTTGTATCATACTTGGTGCATTTTATTGTGATGATTGAACACATACAAAACTGTTTTTAATAAATACGTTTACCAATTTAATACCCATGCATTCTTTCAGGAAATACCTGTTTGAAATAAAATGGCTAGGCAATAGATATGCAAATGTTAACATATTCAAAAACAGGCTGTTTTAAAAAGGACTAACCGTTCACAGAAGGAATGGTCCAAAAGCATGGCATAAGAGAGAGGAAGTAAAAAATTCCAATTAAGAACATAGCAATTAAAAATTACTGATTCACAAAGTTCTATTTATTTGACAGATGGGTTAGCAACATTTTACTTTCAATTATTGATGGACATTTCTCTGAGCAACACACTCGGATGAGTCCGACAGGATGAATGAATAAATAGAAAAGTCCTCTGATAAATAAGTATCTTTTTAATCTTCGCTCAGAGTAAAGTTTCTTTTTGGAGGTGGGGGGAGAAGAGATCAAAAGCCCACCATGTCACTCCCTTACTCGCTAATATTACTGCTCAGTTCGTATGAGGGCTCCCCGGCAGGCATTCGATGCTAGATTGATAGCACAACTACTCTGCAGCCCTGTTGCAGGTAATTGTATTGGCCTTGTGGGTGACCACATTCGACAGCTGAACTGAGCGCACTGCGGTCTATGGTAGGTTATAGTCCTTGTTGGAATTCAGTCCGTGTGGGCTGTGAGTGCCTGTTTATTTGGATGAGTCGTTCTGCCGCCTGATGCTCTAGATGGTTCTCTCCCTTTTGGGGCACTTGTTTCTTGTGGGAACTGTAGTTTCTTAAAACAAACAAGACTGGCAAGCATCGTGCAGTACAGGCATGGTACAAGACGAGGCCCTATTTGTTTCATGCAGGTATCCACAAAAAGAAGGAATAAGGAATACAGCCTGCCTGTAGGGCGGGACTGGCCCTGGGAATCCCTGTGTTAGGCTTCCCATTCCATGCTGAGGGGGGTGCGGGTCCATATCCCCTCTTGACCTGGTCAGATACCGGACCCTGTCCCACAGTGTAGACAGTTCCTTGCTTGAATTGTTTGATCTCACACCCGGTTTTAAGCAATGTCTTTCCTTGGGTAAAATGAAATTAAAACCAAGTTATACTTTATGGCCAAGTTATGCTGTCATTTGAACCTTTAGTGACACTCTGACAATACAAAACATAGGCCTTCATTCAAAATAAAGTTATAAACCTGTTCAGACGATTAACTTCAACCAGGCCTTTAAATAGTTTCTAGTGCAAGGCCTGGGCAGATATGGAACACAAGGACTTTTTATTTTGTATTTAGAGACTCGGGTCCAGTTTCATATCTTTGATGAATAGTCTTGCTCTCACAGTAAATCAACAGACTTTCTTAGTAAACGCAATGGAGTAGACACGAAATATAAAAATGAGAACTGAGCTGTATTTCATCCTTACAAACAAAACTGTAGGGCCAAGATGGACAGTGCTAAATAGGAGAGACTCTGCAGCTGCATAACTAGCTGAAATAATTAACAGAAACCGTTCTAATCAATAGATAGGTCTTCTAAGACAGCATCATAAAATCACTAAGAAGCGTAATGCACAGAGCAGACACAGTTCTGCTTTCATTGATGTTTCACAAAGGGTTTGAATGTCCCAATGCTAGTTTAGATTGTTTGGCAACGTTTTTAAGTTGCCTTCCAAAACGTAGAAGTGGCGCCCAGATTTTGGCCTATTGCAGCAACTGGCTCCTTGGACAAAACGTTAGTCTTGAGTCCTTTATAGATCTTGTACTTAGTCTGTCACTCGTTCAACAGACGAAACAACCCCTCTTCGATTCACCCGTGATCACTTATTCTCTTGCTTGTTGAAGCTTTTGCGGCAGAGGCATGCCTGAGGTATGTAAGCTATTAGGTGTGTAAGGGAGGACGGGGCCTGCATGTGGGCGGAGCCTCATCTACTTATGCATAGACTTCCATAACTTTCTTATGCTTTACAAAAATATTTCTTCTGCATAGCCTGTCGCAAAATTAATATTCGATGTCAACATCATACCCAATGGAGACCGCTCGTCCAAATGACTGCCTTTTTTTGGCTGTCCTGTCCACTCCAAACAATGGAATTTGCAAACCATCAGTCTGGGAGGTTCACTTCCCAAACTCCACCTTTGCTCCACTACCCTACACAGCTCCAATCCACCCCCCACCTGTCCCCCCAACCCCCGCCACATCATGGCCATTGCACACCCACTCCCGACTGGCCATGCCTAAAGCAAACCTGGCCCTGCCCCCCACCTTTCCACACACTCATATGCTATCTGCTGGATCATGTGACTCCCCTCTTCCACTAACAGTGCAGTCATTTAGGTTGCGTTTCCTGAGCGGTCTCTTTAAGAGGTGGCCCAAAATTTGAGGTCTAAATACCGTATGCAATAGGAAAGGGAACATCCAGCATCAGTATGAGTGGCACTTTAGTTATTAACTCTCTTGATGATAGCTTGAGATGCCATTCTACATTTCTACGGCTGAATTACGTACATGCAAGCTGGAGGGGGCAATTACTTTGGCCTTTCTCAAATGATAAATCAGTTGCAAGAAAGCAATATAGACCTGGTTATTGTCAAATTTGGTTAGTTAATTTGCGTTTCATGGAGTCTATTTTTTGTTACTCTTCATCTAAGATAACAGAGGTCATCTAAGTTTGCTACAGTTCAGCATCTTGATATGTCGGGCTCCGTTGATGAAGATAATCTAGCACTAATCGTGATGGTTTCTGGACAGCCTGGTAGATGGACCACCCTTTAGCACCTCAGTAAATTGTATTTCTTTGGCCACCCCTCTCTCCTTCCTCTAGGAAAGTCGCACTTGCATTACTGCTTGTTATAACCAGGCCTTTTTCCTCACTTTTAGGAAAGTACGAATCTGAGTGATTTGTGCACCAGAGCTACTTTGTTTTACCGTGAACTGGCTCAGTGACCCTCTCCCACTGTCTAGGTTCCCACCCCACTGGGGGTTCTGCTGTGCTGCTGCGTCTCCTGACTCCCCCACTTTGTGACCCCCCTCCACCCTCTGCACTTGCTGTGTTGCGCTGTGCTTGGGTTGCGCCTCTCCTCCTCTCTCTGGTCCCTCCTCCTCCTAGCCTCCTTACACCCTCTATGGTGATCTCAATCCCTCCCATCTTCTGTAACTGCTGCTATATCTCCTATCCCTCTACCTAGGTCTGGAAGGAAAAGGTTAAAGAGGGACATCCTGGTCTCCAGCCCAGGCCTCCCTATCGCTGATAACTACATAGGTGCCTCTTCCAGACAGATTCAAACCAACATCCTCTGTCGTTCCCTCACCAGACCTATTGACGCCCCGTATGGTCTCAGTTCTCTCTCCTAGCTCTTCCTCTCCCATTAATGGTGGCACTCGGTGGGAGGACCTCCTTCCACTCCTCCAAGACCACCTCTCTAGCTCCTCTGCCACCTCCTGCCTCCGCCGCCTCTCTGGCACCTCCTCGAAGAACTTGACCTGGATTTCCTTGCTTCACCGAGACATGGTTCACAGCCAGCTCTGTCACGAGTTTTGATACTCTCCTCCCTGATGGCTCCAAGATCCTCTCCGAGCCCAGAACCAACCGACCTGCAGGTGGAGTAGCTCTGATCTTTCCAGAGTGCGGGCCTGCTTCTGTCATTCCTATGCAGGCTTACTCCTTCTTTAAATGCTTGGTCTGCAGGCTCTCGATCTTCCCTGGCCTCTCTGACTGTGGCCACCATCTACAGGCCTCTGGCCAGGTTGCCCCTTCCTCTGAGTGGTGTGGTGAAAATGCAGTTCAGTGCAGTAAAGAGGCGTAAACCTATTGGATGCGAGAGTAGCCTACTAAAAGGAAAGGGGGCTTTATTGATAGCTGCATAGGTTTATGCATTAGGCTGGAGAATGCCCCAATTAATTGTATTCTAAGCAAAAACCAACAGATAATAATGCTTGAATTACAGGTGAGTATGTGGGACTTAAAATTATACCTAATCATTGCAAACAGACCTGGGTGCTCACTTTCACTAGAAATAAATGTTTTATTATTAATTTGACTAGCAGTGGTAGAAGCTGGCAGCACACTGCAAACTACACGTTCCCAGGATCTTACAGTAAGAAATTAAGCAGCCTTCGATACATTCGAGGTCAGTAAGCAAAGCTCATGGGTCCTGGACGGGCAGGGGGGGAGACAGTGCGTGGCAGTAGATGCACAAACATTTCATTATTTGGCATACTAGTATATGAAATTGGTCTAGTGAGGGTTTCAAAATATCCCATGGCGGTTTCAAAGGGCCTCTTAGCACATCTCAGCCTGGGACATGGTACGAAGAGTTCCTACACTGCAACATTAAACCAGTAACTTGTCAACAGTTCAAAGCTCTTGCAGTGTTATAAGTGGATGTGTTCACGTGAGAAGAAGAGGGAGATGTCTGGTGACAGATGAATAAAGATCCTCTGATCATCTCAAATGTCTCAATGTTTTGGCACCTTGATGTGGGATTTGTGGGCTGGACTGTGACGACACAGAGGTGGTCGAGGGACCCAATCATTACTGGATAATGTATGTCCTGATATAGGGGAATAACTTGGCTCTGCCAATTAACCTCACTTGGATTATTGACCCAATATTGCAATGTGATGTGATGCATATAGTTTCTACCATTATAAAGGTTTTCATTTTGGGGCGTACTTTCAACAGCGCTTTTCTTGCAGTTCTGTTGTGCCTTCTGTTTGAATTTCGCTTTCCCAACTGTAACGGAGCCCAGAATAAATTGCATTACTTCTTGCCTGTGTAAGAAAGGCATGGTATCAAACAGTGAAGACAGACGCAAGTGCTCCCTGTTCCACGGTGTTTATTGAACTTCAATGGGTTGGAAAATGCCTACCTAAATCTAAGGATGGGAGCAAGCTACAACCATCATCAAAATAAAGATAAAACAGTCCTACTAGTGTCTTCATCAGAATAAAAGGGCCTATACTAAAAAAAAATCATTTGCCAATCCCTACTACTAAACAACAAACAGTATGCGAAATGATGTAGATAACAAAATGTGTGTAATGAAACCATATGTCAGGGTGACTGGATAGTTGGTTCCCCTTCCCCATGTTTTCATCAAGGGACAAGGCGGCACACTTGGGCTTGGGACACACTTCAGTTTGGCTAAGCACAAGGGCACAGTTCCAGTTAATCTATCGGCTCTCTCTGAAACCAAAAGTCTCTTGCTCAATCAAGGAAGGCTTCTCTCTTGCAAGACAAAAGTTAAACAAAAAGTGTTCAAAGGTCCATTTCTTGATGCTTACTTTTCGATCAACAAAAATTCTTTCTTTGACTTTGAGTCCCCTTTTCAACCGTGCTTGGACTCCCTTTTCACTTTACAATTGACCGTAGGCCTCAGTATGGTTCTGTTCTCAATTCATACCACTTTCACCTTTCTCTTTGAGTCCCCCTCCGTCGGGCTCAGACTCAGATTTATTTCACAGTTTACTACAAATCGAACACTTTCGATTGTGCAAATCATTTGACTTAAACCCTTGCAGGACCACTTTGATTCTCTTCCTCATAAATCATATTCACATTTCATAAGTTTTGTTAGCAGGATAAATTCAGGCTGGGACCTTTCGATTGGGCACCCACGTGGTGCTGGACCACTCTACTACTTACTATTGTGCGATTGCTTCTCAAAGTCCAGAAAACAATTATCGGCTTTCCGATTTTTTATTTGCTTCTTTCTTCAAACGTTTTTCCCATTCGCCTTCATAGGACACCTTGTTGCCACCCGTGACCTTCGTTCATACACATCCCGGTTTCACACAGTTGCCTTCAACTCACCGGCTGTATACAAGGTTCGGCTTGCGGCTTTGATCATGGAGCCAAGGACGATACCGCAGCAGCTGCACTTCTCCCCCAACTTGACTAGTCGGGCGTGGGGTAGGCCCTTGTATCTCGGACATGCATTACAGGATTCTCTGGCTTCACTTCTCTGCCTCACACATGCTGCTTGTGAGTTTTCAACAGCCCAGTGATTACTTGTCAAACGGCCCAAGGGCATCTCACTCCTTGGTTTCGTTCCGCGACTTTCCATCTGGCTTCCTTGAGTCAGCTGCGGTTTGGAATAGGCTGCTTCTTCATGTGCTCCGTCTCGTTCCTTGCCTTGCTCCCAGTGTGTTCTCATGCCCCGCCTTTTATCCCGGTGGGGAAGGTAAAGGGGATTCAGGTGTGAGTTGCACAGCCGCAGCCGCTGCTGAGTTCAGGCACAGCACTTCCCATCTCGTGCTGAAACTGCAGGGCACTGGAGCCTCTGCCTCACCCCCACTGCCTTCGGGAGAAGAAATGCTAAACTAACCAACACCTGCAAGCAAGGTAAGCCCCATGGTTTACACCAAGGAAAATATGCGCTTGTGTGCGATTTATTGAAAAATGCTATTTAAATTTGACTTCAGCCTCAGCATGCTCTGTGCAAGCGGTTCTGCGCTATTTTTGTTATATATTCTGGACTTAAGGCACCGTAGTGCTTTTCCTGACTACTTCGGGGGTCCCCCATTGCCATTCCAAGATGGCCGACCTGCGGGCACTGGAGGCCTGGGCTGTTGACTCCTGCCTTCTTGCCCTGATTGGCTCAGGTCCTCTATGTCCTGGCCTATGGGGAAGCCGGCCCTCCCTCCAAGGCCCACTCCTAAGGCCCTGTCTACCACTGTCCACCACGGTGCGCTGTGCCGTCACCCCCCCCCCTTGGTCGCCTGTGCAATGTATGTCTTCCCCCCGCCCTCCCTTGGTCGCTGTGTAGCGTGTGCCTTCCCCCTGCCCCCCCTTGGTCGCCTGTGTAGCGTGTGCCTCCCCCCTGACCCCACCCTTGGTCGCCTTTGCAATGTATGTCTCCCCCCTGGCCCCCCATGGTTGCCTGTGTAGCGTGTGTCTCCCCCCCTGCCCCTCCTTGGTCGCTTGTGCAATGTGCGTCTCCCCCCCTGACCCCCTTGGTCACCTGTGCAATGTATGTTCCCCCCCCCAGGCCCCCCCCTGGTTGCCTGTGTAGCGTGTGCCTCCCCCAGCCCCCCTTGGTCGCCTGTGCAATGTATGTCTCCCCCCCAGCTGCCCCTTGGTTGCCTGTGTAGCGTGTGCCTCCCTCCAGCCCCCCCTCCCCCTTGGTCGCCTGTGCAATGTATGTCTCCCCCTGCCCCCCTTTGGTAGCGTGTGCCTCCCTCCAGCCCCCCCTTGGTCACCTGTGCAATGTATGTCTCCCCCCTTGGTCGCCTGTGCAATGTATGTCTCCCCCCCAGTCCCTCCTTGGTCACCTATGTAGCATGTGCCTCCCCCCAGCCGCCCCTTGGTTGCCTGTGTGGCGTGTGCCTCCCTCCAGCCCCCGCTTGGTCACCTGTGCAATGTATGTCTCCCCCTGCCCCCCTTTGGTAGCGTGTGCCTCTCTCCAGCCCCCCTTTGGTCACCTGTGCAATGTATGTCTCCCCCCTGCCCCCCTTGGTTGCCTGTGCAATGTATGTCTCCCCCCCAGCCCCCCCTTTGTTGCCTGTGTAGCGTGTGCCCCCCCTTGGTTGCCTGTGCAATGTATGTCTCCCCCCTCCCCCCCTTGGTTGCCTGTGCAATGTATGCCTCCCCCCACCCCGCCCCCCCCTTGGTCGCCTGTGTAGCGTGTGCCTCCCCCCAGCCCCCCTTGGTCGCCTGTGTAGCGTGTGCGCGCCCCCCCCCGGTCGCCTGTGTAGCGTGTGCTCTTTTCTCCAGCCCCGCTTGGTCGCCTTGGTCGCCTATGCAATGTACGGCCCCCCCGGCCCCGTTTTGGTCGCGTGCGTAGCTTCTGCCTCCACCTAGCCTACTCTGTCCCTTGCTTACCTGCTGCTGCCACCCTTCTAGAAATGTCTTATTCCACCAATCTTGTCTTTTGCTTTACCTGTTGTTGCCACCCTTCAAGATGGGGTTGGCTCTCATGTTTTATGCTACCATTTTCTGACCTCATGCACTTATGTAACCAAGCAAGTATTCTTAACAGCGCCACGATGCCCGAGGGCAGTTTGTGCGCTTTATAAATGCAAATAAATAAATAAATAAAAGTTGTTCCAGGCAATTGCCTGACCACGGCACTGGGACGTGTTGGAGTCTTTCCCCATTGTATAAGGGGAATGTGTATGTGTTTGTGCAGGGAAGGGGGGGGGGGGTTACAATACTCATGTAGTTGATCGGGAAAGAGGGAGTAAAGGTTTTAAAGGGGGCGGGGGATACCGCGTCTCACCATTAGGTTTCCAACACCTACTCCCCAGGGATATAGGAGGTGATTCTTTAACAGAAATTTCCTTATCCCTATGGTGGGCCTTTGGTGAATGATGGGCTTCCTTTTCCTGACGGAGCAATGTTGTGCCACATGACCTATTTTCCGACAGGAATAACACATTTTGGATTTGGTACCCTGGAGCTGGTCTGAGTCAGGAGGATATTTGTAGTTTCAACTAGGGGTATTATGGGTCTCTGCTGGCAATATCCCATGATAACTGAGGGGATGCCGGGTAGGGGTGTATCGGAACTGGAGGAATACCATGTGTCGGCCGAGGGCGCGTCTCCCATAGATTCCAAGGACCCCCTGCCCAGGTGGTCCTTGTCGCTTGTCCGCCCCCAGGTTTGGGATCCAAGACCGATGGCCTTCCCCTGGCCACCTGAACAAAGGATCCCCAGGAATAGCCTGGGAGAAACGCCTCAGGTTTCTCAAACCTGGTACACCCTTTTTTTAAAAACTACTTTTGTAAATGTTTACTAGTGAGTTTCGAGGCAACCCGCAGTACAAGGGGGCTGACCTCTCCTCCTCTCTCCTTGCCTCTACCTCTCAACTTCTCCTCCTTGGAAACCTCAACATCCACCTGGATGCTTCTTATCCTTCCTCAGGGCTCTTTGCAACCTCTGTAACTCTTTCCATTCTACCGGAAATTTCTTGGATGTGCTCATCTACTCCAACATCCCCCTCTCTAACCCTCTCACCGCTCCTCTCTCTTGGACTGACCACTTTCTGCTTTCTTCTCGCCTGAAACTCTGTCCCTCAGGCAAATCCAACCCCAGCACTGCCACCTACCTTCTCAGTCATTTGGGCCATGAAGCGGGTGCCAGTGGATGACTTTGCCTCTTTCTCTGATCCTCCTACTGCGGCTGACTCAACTCTGACACAGACCTCTCTAACCTGCATCTTTCTATCTCCAATGCTCTGGTCATCCTTGTCCCTGTCATGAGAATCCAAGTGCAGCTATTGGTATGACTCTGACCTTGCCACCCTGAAACCCAAGTGCGGGGTGGCTGAGAGGAAGTGGAGGGCTTCTGGCACATCCTCTGACAAACTGGCTTGTCACCTGCTACAGAGGCAATACAGACTCTCTGTCCTGTCCAAGAAAAGAGTCCACAACCAAGCCTATGTCTCTACTGCTCTAACAACATGGCTGAACTCTGCAAGGAGAAGGGCAATCCTTTTGCTGTCTATAGCTCTCCTGTTCCCTCCCAGGCCCTCAGTACCACTCTGGTTTCTCACCTCCCCTCTAAAACCCAGGACATCCTGTCCTCGCTCTCCTCTTCCTCCACTTATTCCTTCCTAGCCCCCCTCTCACAGCTTCCCCCCTCTACTTCTACCTTCCACTCTTTCTCCCTGACAACACATGACAATGTTTCTAAACCAGTCTGATTTATGAATGTGTCATCCAACAGGTGCTCCCCTAGTCCTCCAGAACTATCAAGGACCACATTGACACCCTCGCTCCAGTTTTAGCCGATTTCTGCAATCACTCTTTTGCTACTGGATCGTTCCCCTCTCTCCTCAAGCACTCCCTCATGCATCCCTTCCTTAAAAAAAAACTTCTGCCGACTCTACCTGTCCGGCAATTTATCACCCAATCTCGATCACTCCTTTCCTGGGAAAACTCCTGGAAAAGCTGGCCATCTCCCAGCTTACTCTACACATTGAATCTGTTGGTTGTCTCCATGCGCATCGTTCTGGCTTCAGAGCAGCCAGAGGCACAGAAACAGCTCTCCTGAACACTCGTCAAGATCTGCTCTCTAATCTTGATTCCAGCCTTCCTTCTGCCCTCATCCTCCTTGACCTTTCCTCTGCTTTTGACAGGGTCAATCACAACATCCTGATCAATCGACTCTGCGCAAACCTGAGCATCACGAATCAGGCCCTGGAGTGGTTGACGTCCTTCCTCTTGGACCGACCATCCCAGGTCCAACTTGGGTCCTTTCTCTCTGTCACCTCTTTCTCCACATGTGGTGTTCCCCCAGGGCTCTACCATATCACCCTGGCTCTTCGATGTCTACTTAGCCCATTTGGCCCACCTGATCTCTACCTTCTCCTCTAACTTTTAGTGTTATACGCATGACACTCTGCTCTCTTTAGGGCTCCCCTCAGCTTCCTCTCTTCACTCACTCATTCCTGCCTGTCTATCTGTGATTCAGGATTGGTGTGCTTCCAATGATCTCTTCCTTAATGCAAGTAAGACAGATATCCTTCTCATTGGGACCCCTGCTTCCTGCTTTCCCTCTCACTCTGGCTGCCCTCCTTGGGCCCTCTTCCTTCGCATTCCTGTGAGGCAAAAAACCTTGGTGTCATCTTCGATTCCACTCTCTCTTCTCTCCTCACATCACACACCTTGCTAAAAAGGCCCACTACCAGTTGCACCTCCTCAGAGGTATTCTTCCTTTTTTCCCTTTCCCCCAGAAGCTCACGGTCTCCAGAGCCCTGGTTCTCTCTATGCTGGAATACTGCAACAGCCTCTTTCTCAATCTGCCTTCTTCTACTCTCCACCCTCTGCAACTAATCCAGAACAGGACTGCAAGACGTATCCTTGGCCCCAAGCCCAGGGACCGTATCTCTCCAGCTCTGAAATCTCTCCACTGGCTCCCAGTGGCTGCAAGGATCAAGTTCAAGATCCTCTGCATCAAGGCTTTCTGGGGCCAGGGCCCGCACTGCAACCAACTCTCTCTTCCACAATAAATCCCTTCTCGAGCCCTTGGCTCAGCTACCTCCAACTCTGAGGTTCAGTCGCTTTGCCAGGCAGTGAGTGGGTTTGGATCACTTTCCTCTGCAGGTGACACCCTCTGGAATGGCCTTCCTGCCCCTCTAAAACTTGAGCTGGGCCACCTGAAGTTACGAAAGCTGCTCAAGACCTTCCTTTTCTACTGTGCTTTCTCTTTCTCTCTCCCCTGCTGACCGGCCTGCCTGCTGTGCCGACTGGTTGCTTGGCTACCCCCAGAGTCTCACTGGGTACCAGGCTCCTCCATGATCCGTCTCCCCTGCACTGCCGCTGGGCCTTCCGCGCACTTGGGGGCTGTAGCTGTAACCTCTACAGCTCCCTCCCTCCTTGCACTTACCCAGAGCCGCACTGCCCTGGCTGCACTCACTCAGAGCATTGCTGCCCTGATTGCATTGCCCCTTCCCTGGCACTTACCCCCCCCCCTCCTCCCTTCCCCTTGCACGCTATCGCAGTTGCACAATCTGAATGACAAAAGGCCGAGTAAGATCGTTGCCTTGTCCTCCTGTCTTCCCCACCTTGTCTTGTCACGCCTAGAAACACTTGTGTTCAGGCGCGTTGTAAATGACATATATCATATCATGAATGACTAATAGTCTTGGCTGAATGTGCAGATTTTCATGGTAATGTCAGCTAGGTGTATCACAGTTAATCATTTCCAGTATAATTACTTTATTTCAATGAAAGTTGCAAATGTATTCGTATTAACAGTTTTATTAAATGGCAATACGTATAATGTAAACAATGAAAATTGGGCTAAAGCCCTAACATTGCACATTTGCCTTTGATTATGAATATGCCAAAGGGTTACATTATCTTATTCTTTAACAAAAACCCAGTTAGAGTAAACTAATGTTGTGCTTTTTGATTGTAACGTTACATCTTTTACTGTCCAAGCTTTCATGCATCTAGATAAGAAGGAACAAAGAAATGTGGTGATTGACCACCCAGCCATTACAAGGTCAAAGAACTATTCCTTTACGAATGAAGAAGTGAGACATATTGAAAGGGAAAACCAACGTCTTTTGAAAGAACTTTCGAGGCAAGCTTCAAAACCAAGAAGCAAAAGCATCACTCCCAAGAAATCTTCGGGCCCCCCTCCCAAGTTGTATCACACCACTATCAACCGACAGCGAGAACAGCTAAGAATAGAAAGAGATAATATGGTAGGTTGGCTAAATTATCATTGTTCTTCTATTGAGGTATCAGCATAAACATTGTTTGCATTTTTTTAGGACGACAGCTATTCATGTTTTAGTTTATGGGGGTTGCTCTGGGGTTGGGCTCTGTCTTTCTGCTGGAGAACTAATGCTGGCTGGAGCTTATGACTGAGCCGTTGTGCCAGTAGAATCTTGCTGATCTCTGCCTTGTTTGTCTGTGTCTGCTGCTTTAGGGGGGACAGAGAGGACCCCTCTAATTGCCCTCTTTGCTATGCCTCAACCCTACGAATCCCCTCCCACCTGACTATATTTCCTGCTGCCTCGCTATATCATTGCACTCGGTTTCCTGCATGCTTCCTCGGTTCCCAGGACAGCTTTCAGACATGTTGGGTTATATAATATAGTAGAACGGAGATGGCCTGGTTCGCAAATCTAGTCCTCAAAACCGACCAGTTGAAAGTGCAGGCTCTCGTGATTACCAGAAAATACGGTACATTTTCTCTACAACCGGTAATCCAGTTCTACAATCAGAAAGTGGTGCCAGCCTTGATCTTCGGCAGTGAAGCAGGCCTAGGGCTAGCTTAGGAAATCTGGGAAAAGCTTGAGAGCAGGTTTTGGAAACCTATCTTGAGACTCCCAAACTCAATCCCAATGGCAATTTTAAGACACAAACTGGGTCTCCTCTCAATGCACATAAGAATAGTCTGGAAATCGCTCACAGTTTTGGCAAATTGAATTCCTGGAACTGTCCTCTGCAGTATAATATCAAGAACAGGCCAGAAAGCTCCTTCGAATGGATGTTGAATGAATGGAGTGCTAAATGCCTGGAAATCCTGACCCAATGTGAAAACCCACTACTGGTCAAAAGAACGTTGTGGGTGGTCGACTGATCTGAAACGGAAGCAAAAAGGTTTGCCTCGATACACCACACCCTATCAAAAACTTTGACCAACCATTTTAACGTACTGCTGGCCTACCTAAGAAGATCTTCAAATCCCAGTTCCAGAGACTTGTTCTTGAGATTTTGTCTGAATGTCCTGCACACAAGATCTGTTCTATGCCGATATGGAGGAAGGGAGAGAGATAAAACTGCAGACTCTGCAACCATTGTGACAAAACAATACAACGTCTGATCCTCTATTGTTCCGAGTTACGAGTGGAGAGAACTCGACTACTTTATGAATGAATGAAGAACATAGCAGGCACTGGGAGCACCTGTACAGAGGAAATGGCCCATCTATGACCAGATGCCTGGTTATCTTCTTAGAGGGAATTTTCAAGAAGAAAGTCCTTGATCTAGAAGTTAACGTCACAATCTCTCCTTATTAACCCAATAGATACAACATCTTCTGACAAAGGAGCAATCATGAACGAGAAGATCCAACAGGAGAGGCTGTACGATAGAGAATACAGAATCGCCTAAACTGACTCCTGGCTCTGTATCTGATAGCATGCTATAGAAGGAAACCACATCTCTTTTTTTTACACACGAGGAGTGTCTTGTGATTGATAATCCGAAAAGGAACACTTAAAATTTCTATAAGTACCTTACCTTCTCATTTACCATGATTGCTGGACACCGTTTGTTTTTGATGCTCTTGATGTTTTCCTTCTTCGATGTTTTGACGTTGGATGAAGAAATAAACGTTTTTGGAATAAAACTGTATGTTTATAAATAAAATATGATTGGATATGAATGTCAATATCCACCACCAGTTGTCCTGCTAGAGCTGCTGAGCAGTACCCCTGAGACTATGTGCCTATTTCAACCAAAGGGGTTGAAAGGCCCTGACACAGCCCCTGTGCAGGGACTTGTTTTATGGGAGGGCAAAAGGGGCACTTACCCAGGGCCCCCACCTTGTAGGGGGCCCCACAAGGCTGCTTGATCTAAAGATGTAACATTCCTTTGTTCACCAGACTTAAATAGCACACACAAGGATATTGTATTGCATGGTGCTGAGGCTCTAAACCTATTGCCTGTCTGTTTTGGAAAGTTCATTTTACCTCAATCAATTCATCATGTACTGCTTTCTGTGTTCACTGTGGTATATATAGTTTGTGTGTTCCTTGCGGCACAACTCTTGTAGCATTCTTTCCTTCCTGTGGGAATTATGTTCATGTGCAATAGCCACATTTGAAATGCATACTGGTAAATTGAGTGCCCCAATGGTTCAGAAGTTAGCTCAGTGTTTTAAACACTCATTGCAGTGATATGCGTTCCTATGCAAGATTAGAATAGCACATTCCTGTAAGGCTGGCTGAACCTTTCCTATGTCTGAAGTTTATAAACCTGCCTGCATATGTACTTGGTCTTGCAGCACAACAGGTGCTATTATCGGCAATATACCTGCACCAGATAGGGGTAGCCATAAAAACCAACATGTCATCCTTATGGTGAAGGTCTAGAAATTGGTGTGCTCAGATGGGGTGTTGTAAAACCTAGGCAATCGCCTCCAACGTTGAGCATAAAATGTTAGTCCAAGAGATGAGTAAGTATCAGAATTTGGAACCAAAGCATTCATGCTTGTATCCTGGCTTTGCCAGCAGACAATACAGTGATCCAATTAATCATCTTATATCTCGTACATTATTGTACTGTCTTCTGTGAAGTTTGCCTCCTCGCATGCTGGTGGCATTGTTTAGCCCATTTCTTGATCTTTCTTCTTATGTAGGCCATTTGAGTGGAAGGGGTGGTAGGCATAAGGGAGCAGACCGGATGGTGAAGGGTGCGGGCAAGCATATTTTAAAGTCTGCTCGTTTGACACAAAAAACGCTTTGCATTTTTGTAAAAGCCAAAGGTTTTTCTGCACGTTTATAAATGACAATTTGACAAGCCAGTGTTTTGGAAGTATGTAAAGCTTTAACATGCAAAAGACCAACCCAGATTAAATCTGTTAAATAACACTGTATGGTATGCTGGTACTTAAATAAGTCTCTTGGTGATGGAGAGAATGAAGCTAGAATCATTCTGTGTTACACCCTTCTAAAATATTTTGTTTTTAAAATTGGTCATCTTTGGTAATGTTATGTGTGTACTTTCCAAGTCAGTTTTATAAAATGAGATTATTTTAGTTCATGGTAAGAAGTGGAAACAAAAGTGTTCAAATTCAGAAATTGCAGAGTTTGCACAAATCCCAGATTCACCCTTTAACCAGTTTGGGTAATGCTGGGCATCTAATGTAATCTTGTATTCCGTAGCTCTCGCAATTGCCAGTCCCTAAACCTTTCAGAATTGTCAGCACTTTTAGAGAGATTTCCTTCTCAGGGTATGATCTTCAAAACAGCCTCACTCATGGTTTCACTGGCTAAAGTGTTGCTTCCACTATAATAGTGAGCATTGATATATTGCACACCACAGGAACTTGTTCCCTTGATCTCTAATGGCAGCACTATTTGAAAATGATGTCCCACTTATAATCTCAAATCTGTCTGGATACAGACACCTTCCTGGTAGCTTCTAATCTGCATCCACTATCCATGCTATGGTACGTGTAGCTTTCTCCTTCCTACCAATTAGTCTGCTCTATACATGCTTGAGCACGTTTGCATTCTGTGAGGCAGCACATGTGATATCTCTGTCTATTCTGGGTTACATGTACCTTTTATATACAGTCCTGCATTAATGCTACAGGCTGCATACCTTCCTGGATTCTATTGATATAAAGTCTCCTGTATCTATGCTAGAACAGAAGTAACCTCTTCATAGACTGATTAACAAGTAGCATTTGAAGGCAACATTATCAGTCTGATTAGAGCAAGAATAAAGAGGGTAAGGGGGATTCAAAGGGAGTAAACATCCTTATTTTTAATGCTGTGAGGTAGCATATCGACCTATGGGTTGTGATTGTGGCAGGGGAGGGGGGTTCAGATATTCTTGAGCACTTAATTCCTTTGGTTTGGTGGAGGGGGCCCCAAAGAAGTCCGTGCCCAGGGCCCCAAAGGTGTGTAACATAGCCCTGTCCCTGTGGCCAGTCAGTAAATGACGTTTGCTGAGTAAAGGCTCCCATCCCCACCCAACCCATCCTGCTACGAGCTTTGTTGTGGTGCTTCGAGTAGATGTCCAGTTAAAATCCGCTACCACCACTGGACTCCCTTAACCTCTAGCTGGCTAAAACGGGGCTGCCAAGACAGCCTCTCCACAACAGCTCTGCTGCCCCTCCTGTACCAAGTGCAGAACCTTGCACCGCAATTTTATGTAACGTTTGATTTTAAAACAGCCTTTGGATGTAAAAAAATAAAAAATAAATCATAACACATTTTCCTTTGCGTATATTGTTTGAAACTATTTTGCGGCCAGTCACGCGAAAAGTGCATATCATACTGAAGCTTTAGCAGTATATGTATACTGATAGACGAACATAAACGTGTCTTTCGGCATCGGATAAAGCCCCGCTGCTCATCCGTGGACCCTGAATCCTGGCTCTGCGCGCTTTAAGTGCTCGGGGAGGCAGGCGCCCAGGGCTGTACTAGCCTATAGGGAACTCTGGAGATTTCCTGGTAGGCCTATGGCCCCTGGGCATCTTTTGTGTGGCATTTCCACATTTTCCAATAGGAAAATGGTCGGGCTTGCTGAAAATGTGGAATATGGCGCCACTTAAAACATTATTTCCAGGCTCTTTTGGTTCCCAGTCCGCCCCTGCTGCAGGCACCTTGCTGCACGCTTCATGGCTATGATATTTGCATTTTTGGACTAGAATAATGTACTCTGAAGACGCAGGGGGCAGGATGCCCGCATTTTCCGTCTATCTCCAAGTCAGGAATATGCAAACAGTTCCGGAGCAGATGTCCACTGTCATTTTTGTGTTTTGAGGGATTCCCCATGTTGAACACGTGTGTGTACAATTTACAGGACAATAAATATCGAATATTTCTAGGAAGTGGCCCCGAACCACATTCCACAGTTTTGTTGTTTTACTATGGATGTAATTGAAGCTGTAATGCGGATTAAACTCGTCGTGATCTAAATGTGGGCATCTTGCAAAGCATACACAATGTTTGAATTCGATAAGACCTTGAAAACTTCTTTGGTGTTAATAAAGTACATGCATTTATGTCTAAATGTCTGGGTTAAAAAATGAAAAATACCGACTTGGTTAGCGTCAAGCTCTGTAGGGGTCTGGCTGTGCGAGCCTCCATTCTTGGTCTCTGGGGTAGTGCGGCCTCGTCTCCAGTACCGATCTTTATGCTACTTGGACTGGTTATGGTAACACCTCTTTCTTAGACACCTTATTATATTAACTTAAACTAATGCACGATTTGCACGTGATACATTGATTTCACTTGTTTGAGGAAAGATTATAAGAAATGCCAGAGTAATCATGACAGAAGCCTTTTTTCACATCAGCAATCTGCTTTTCCCTTGCGGTTGGGAAGTGACACTGGCGAGTGAGTGCTGTATAAATACGCTTGAACAGGTGTCCAAGCTTTGCAGTCAGCTGTTTGGGTGCCACACAGTCAAGTGAAATTGAAGACTGGTCACGTTCACGGACCCTCTGAGAATATGTGAAAGTAACAATTTGATCTTTCAAGTGATTATGAATGACCTGCATACAGGAAATGCAAGGTCACACTGCAGGCGTTGGGCTGGTGGCAACACTTTAGCAACGTTTGTACTTACGCAAGTAGTAAACACGTGTACTGTCCAGATACTTATCTGCAGAGGAATCCCCATCTGGAATGTCTGGGAACGCCATGCTGCGAAGAGCTGTGGCAGAAATCTGCCTTTATCCTGCTGGACCCGGCCTGTAGTGCTCGGGGGTCGTAGCTTGGCAGTTTAAAATGGCCATCCCTTTTATGGACAGGATTAAGACTGTTGTGCATAGGCATAGACAGAGAGGGACCTGAGCGGGCAAGGCCCACCCAAAATGTGTAAATGCCCACTCAGAAGCACTGTATGGGCATTTACAGATGTTAAGCCTCTGTGCATATGGCCGTTCCCCTTCTAAAATGGCAGATGTGGGCTTAACTATGATGAAAAGAAAGGCTGTGCAGAGGAAATCCCCCACCCCTTGCTTATGCTCAATTCAAAGCTTTCAATCCTTCCCTTTTTAGATGGGCCTAGAACACTTCCCAGCATCCGCAGGATATCGTTCATTTAAAGCACCTGCTGCTTAACTCTGTATGCAATTGCAGACCACATGTTCCAAAACCCGCAAAATTGCTTCAGCTGTCTTATGCAACAAGCACTTTTTAACCTAGAGGATGCAATCATGACCCAAAAACTGTATTTGTTTTTTACATATCGATGCCTCCCAGTTTCCACAGCGGTATTGTGGTATAGGGCAAATCACCACCTCTAAATACATTGGTTTCCTTATCTTCCAGATGTGGTCAAAAAGTTTGTTTCACCAATTGACTAAATTGTGTGAGCTTGATCGAAGCTCACACAAGCCGGTCTTCTTTCTTTACCAATTAACCTAATTGAATTATCATAGGCAAATCATTTTACTTGCAAAGGGCTGAAAAACGAGTACATTGCTTTCAAAGTGAAACCAAAGGCCAACCAAGCACTTGACACAATGATATCATAAGTATGGTAATCTATTCAGTGTCTTGCAAAATGGCACACAAAATTACTATTCGTCATACATTTGCAAGGCTTGTAAAGGCTGAAGGTTATTTGTTTAACCATAGAGCCAATGCACTTTTCTTTTTTGAGAGTTAATTGCTATGCACGCTTTTTCTTTTTAATGTGATTGCCAAGTGGTGTTATACACACACACAGGACATCCGTGATCTTTATAAGCCCCCATTGGCTGGCAAGAACCTGGTGGTCAAACCTGATGGAGCTAGTGTAGGAAGTGATGGTTTTTCTCATGTTTTTTCCGGTGATGCTCTCGCAGCAAGGAGGGAAAGTATGACACCCATCCCCTCTACTTATTTTTACATTTGTTTATTGGTGAGGTATTACAAAAGCAACATTCAAGTTACACATTAGTGATCAAAAGAAAATCCTCTCCATATCAACTTTTTTAGCAAGAGTAATTCCAACAACACATAATTTGCTACATAACCGGACCTAGGCCTCCGTACATTAAGAAAAAAAAGGGATCATCAACACAAGTCGGATAATGACGAATCAAGAACCAAGCGTATGGGTGCCTTACGTAGTCCTAGGGAGCCAGGATCAAGAAGTTTAAAACTTGCTAAAGATATATACAGATGTAGGGCATGAGTGTGCTTGGGCGGCGGGGGTGCTGTAATTGGAGGAGCAGAACACTGATGTGTGGGATGTTTTTATCCACGCATCCAAGCCCTACCTCAAAACTGTGCAGTTCTGACATGGAAAACATCATGATGGCCAGAGCTTCCCAGGAAATGCACAGGGAAATGCATGAAGAATAGGCTGCCACTCATTTTTGCCGATGTTATGGGCACAGAAGGGCACTGCCTAAAACCACCATTGGACTACCCACACAGTAGTCTGAAACCATTGGGAATGGCAATGCTGATTGCCAAAAGCAAACCCATAACTGTTGGGAATTCATTTTCTTAAATCCCAAAAAGGGGTGCAGTACCAGTACTCACCACTATCAGAAAGCCGGCGTTTTAAAACCACCAGATTTTGTCGAAAACTGAATAAATGAACCCAAAGCCTGCCAAAGAAAGACTTACTGAGAGGTGGATCCAATGTAAAGTTATATTCTGAAGTGACTTGAAGGTTTATAACAAGACTGGCTGAGCTGTGGATTTCAGCAGTTTAAGTAAATTTGGACTGAAAGACACTAAAAATCTAAATGTTTAAAAGAAATGAGTGACCTACTTTGAGTGTCACATAGGTTGCAATTGTTTAAATGTCATAGTTTTAAACTTAGAATCAGCATTCTAGCTGCATATGTAAACATTGTCTTGACTTAAACTGGGTAACAAAAAGTGACATTTTATCTGAAACCTGGCTTAAGGAACTGAATTCTGCCTGGCAACTACCCCCATCAGGAGTGAAACTTGAGTCACAGCTGTGTTCCCAGGCCTATCTGCCTTTTGCTGGCCACACTAAGGATATGCCATCTCTCTGATAATTGAATTAAGGGGAGCTCCCACAGAATACAGGAGCTCTGAACAAAGCCCTGTCCTGACTCAGGCAAATGTTTTATTGGCGGGAGTCGTAAATGGAGCTTCCTCCTGGAAGGACAGGGGAGGGGCACTGCCTGTGAGAGCAAGCTGGCTTGGCAGAACTGGAAAAACCAGAAATTCAACCTTGTGCTGGGGGGAAACCACACCCCTTTGGGGCCAGAACATAACTCTAAAAAGATGAATAACTCATATTACGGACTTGTGAAAATTATTTAAATGACACCATAATTCTTGTGATTTTTCTGCCCACATTTTAAGACGTGTTAGGACCCGGTGGTATGTTCAGGGGGGTTTTAGCGGAAAAGAGGATATTACTCAAAATATGTGCATGTGAAAAATCTGACACTTCATCAATTAATGTCCATACTCCTTGCGCACATGTGTGTAAATTTGGGTTAATGTCCGAAATTGCAAAATCAGTTAAAAAGTGCAAATATTGCCATTTCTGAATGCAAGCTCCCAGGAAGAGCAGAGTTGGAACAGGGGATACCTCCTGTGATATGTGATGGGTGCATGTAATTTCAAACCACTGTGTAGCTATGAAATATGTTTTTTGAGCAAATATAGATTGTGTGTAAAGTTGACAGGGGTGGGTTCTCTGTATCATAAACAGACCTCATCATGATGACACTTCATTTCATTCCCCAATCAAGTGGAAGCGGATGAAGTGGCCAATGACAAGTGAAGAGGGGTAGAGCTTAGTGATGCTGCACACACACCCATTTTAAAAACAGATAAAAGCAGACAGACAGGACAGATAGGGACCTTCAAATCCATTTGCTGCGGGACGCTCTGCTGTGAAAATCCATACTTTATCTCCATCAATCTCTAGAGAAAGCTGTGCAGAAAGATCCAGACTTTAAATCCATCAATCTCCAGAATCCAGAGAGAGCAGACCCAGACCAGACCGCTGTTAGCAGAACCAGAGAGAGCTGACCCAGATCACTGTGAAGTGCAGAGACCAGTCTAAACCTGACCAGATCCGTGGCGAGGCCCATTTAATTCAAGAATATAGTGTGAGTACCTAGCAAGACTGTGCAGAACCAATCTCTTAGTTAAAATAATATAATTCAATCCTATTTTAATCTAAGTAGAACTGCCTCCTAACTGTCACCTGTCATTTGTAAAGCTGTCACTTGTCATTTTCTAGTTGCAAGCTGCACTTGTCTTTTTGAATTTTAACATTCCAAATCCGAAAAACTACCTTTATTTAATCGCTCATATCTCCGTAACCGTTCGTGCTAGAGACTTGCAGTAACTTTCCTCAGAAAGCTTAGAATCGTGGCTTTCCTACGAACCTAGAACCGCATTCCTACCCCCTATAGTTTTGCCGTAATCGCGAAAGACGCACTCGCGAATTTTACAGCGATTTGCCAATTTCTCCAAGTGTAAAAATCTGCTGCTGCTTGCCTTCCGTTGCAAAAATTCGTTTGCCTCTTAAGAACCATCCTAGATCCTTGCTAAAGTGAGCCTGGACTGATATTAACTTGATATCACTCACCCTGAACCTCTAGAGGGAATTAAAAGCATTTTAGCATATTTTTCACTTCATTGCCAGCACATATAAAAGCATTTTGGGCCTGTGTTTCCAACTTCTGTAGTCTAAGCTTGCTGGGGTGAACTGAATTACAGTTGATTGCATTTCTGAGAACTGTGTGCTTTCCTTTCATTTCCTTGCATTGCATAAAGGGGGGAGGGGATTGCCAGAGAAAAGTGATTACATTGTTTTGTTGAACGCATATTGAGTATTTTCTGTACTGCATTTTCATTCCACCTTGCATCCATTTGAAACCATAAAGTATTGTTGCTATCTTATCCATCCTATAACCACTCATCATTGATTATAAAGAAGTGTGCTAGTGCCAGACTATCCATTATTGATTATTGCTCAGATTCAGTGTGATATACAATTATTAATTTATTATAAAGCGTGATATATATATATATATATTGTTTAAATTATCAAATAAACCTTTTAACTTGCAAAACAGAACTACTTCTTGGCTCAGTGGGGTCAGGGGGATTCCAAGGGAGGGGTGTTATATAGGGGTAGTCATCCAGAACGCATGAACTGGACATAAAGATATATCAATAAGGGTTTTCATTCAGTATCCCAGACTAGGCGTTGACTTAGCTGTAGTGTTGAATTGAATCCTCTTACAGATGCAAGCAGTGCCCGCCAGTCCTCCAAGGTGAGAGGTAAATCAGCAGCAGTCTTTGGCTGTATCGCTCCAAGCCACACTCTTGTTTCAGCCTCAAACCAAATCCTTAGATCTGCAAAATACGTTCCATGCTGCGTGCCATGTTTGTTTCCATCATATAGCTATGCATCTTTTAGCTCAAATGCATGCCGTGCCCATAAATTTGACAATGTGGATATGTTTACTTGGTCTAGGGTATGTGCCCAGTAGGCACTCAGAGTCCCAATGATATCTGGCAATACCAGCCTCCATGCATACCTGTTTAATTCGGGACCAAAAACCTCTCCCCTGAATGCAATTCCACATCGTGTGTATAAAGTCAGCACCTTCTAAGTTGCACCAGGGGCAGGCTGAAGACACATTTCAGTTTAACTTGGCCATCCTGCTTGGAGTCATGTTCGTGCGATGGAGCACATTAATCTGTATTAGTCTAAATCTAGCATTCCTAAGTACGTTCCCCCACTGTTTTTCAGAAATGTCTGTACAGATATCAGATTCCCACCACGTTCTCAGTTTTCCACATTTTATGCTAGTTCTTTCGAGCAGGTGTGAATACAGTCTAGACACAGGTTTCCAGCCATCCTTCAGTACATACATCAACTCCAGCAGCATGTCCGCCTGGGGTTCTTCTGGCCATTCAGTCCATCTGCCTCTAGCCACCCTCATGTACCTCAAGAACTGTTCTCTGGGGAGGCCCTCTCGCTGTGCCAGACATCCAGTCCCTAAACACCCCATCGCCATACATATCGCCCCAGGTGACTATGCCCCATCTCTCCCACCTCCTGGAGGCAACAAGTTCCACTGTGTCTGTACATAGTTGCCGCTATCGGAATTTTGGATGAGTAAAGGTGCCGCAGGCGGAGCAACACGAGCACTCTGGACCAGATCTGCCGACCCAGCTTCACTAGCAGGGGCTAGTTACGCCTACCATCTACCGGGTGCCATACAATTTCTTGGAGCCAAGTGGGCCTCACCAGTGACTGTGAAAGATCAGTTTCAGACGTATGTTCATCCGATAACCATTTTGTTACAAAGCCCAGTTGGGCAGCTAGATAATAGAGCTCCAGCCTGGGCAGCTATACCCCTCCTATCTTTGTAAGACAAGGATGGAACATTCAACGCCAGCCTGTGCCGCCTTGCACCCCACAAGAAGTCTTACAGGATGACATCAAAGGAGCGCAAAAAGGCAGCCCCAATATAGTAGTGAACATTCATGAAGCCATATAGAAGCCTGGGGAGGACAATCAATTTTATAATGGCAGTTCTGCCCATAAGTGAAAGCGGCAACCAGGACCAGAAAACCATAGATTTCTTAACACCTTCAACCACCCTAAGCATCTTGTGTGTGTGCATATCACTGGGCAAGTAGGTTATTTGAATCCGCAAGTACTTAAACGCATGCTTCTCCCACTGCAACCCCAAGTCAGGTAGAGATGCCCTGCTTACTCCACGCAACCCCGCCAGTGGAAAGATCATCCATTACATCCAGTATTGTTGGCACTGTGCTGCGGTTCAAATAGGTAAAGCAGAACATCATCTGTGTATATTAATAGGTGTCTGGATCCGCCCACCTCAATGACTGCTTCTTCATATTCCTGTCTCAAGTACACAGCCAAGGATTCTATGGCCAATATATAAAGCAGGGGTGAGAGTGGACATCCCTGACGTGTTCCCCTTTGTATGTGCCACATTCGTGATATTTGTCTGCCTAACTTAACTACAGCTGTTCAGAGAGTATATAACAGCTTTACCCTATGAAGTTCGCACCAAACCCAAAGACCTTTAGCGCAGCAATCATCCACTCCCAATACACAGTCAAAAGCCTTAACAGTGTCCAGCGACACCACCACACAGTACAGAGGTTGGTTTGGTGCACAATGTACTGAAGCCTACGGAGGTCCAGCGTGGTATTACGGCCCGGTATGAACCCTGTCTGGTCAACATGTATAAGGAATTAAATTAATTTGTGACGGCGTAAAGCCAATACTGTTGTGAGAATTTTTACATCATAATTCAGTATGGTCAGAGGGCGATAGGAGTCGCATTGCTCTGTAGGCTTGCCGGGCTTGAGGATAGGTATTACTAACCTCTCCCGCACACAGGCCGGGAGCAATCCAATGTACTTTGAGCAGCGTGGGGGCCAAGCTAGAGCAATATGTTTTGTAAAATTCTGCCGGGAGCCCATCGGTACCTGGCGTCTTGCCCATAGAGAGGGAGGCTATAGCTTCCCCCAGTTCTTCCGTGGTAATGGGTTGGTCTAAAGAGTCCCTCTGTGTGTCAGTAAGCCTCGGGGGAGGGGGGGGTGTGGGGGTAGGATTTGCGAAAGCGCTGCAGGCAGTTATGTCCTGGTGGGGTATCTGGTTATCATGACTATATAGTTGTGTGTAATAGGTTGTAAACATTTTAATCGCCTCCTGGGCTCTCCATTGTTCAATGCACTCCTCAAATAGTGACGCCGTCGAGGTTTTAGGCCGCTCACGCCCAGACAACCAGGCCAATAATTTCCCATATTTGTTCCCCTTGGCGTGTGTTTGGGCTGTGCGGGTGCCGTGATCAAAACTAGACAGTCCCACCCAGGCCTGTAGGCAGGGAGACCTGGTCTCGGTCAACTCGCCCTCTAGTAGCTGGTCACCATGATGTAAGCCCTCCAGGGTAGCTATTTCATGTTCAAGCGTCTCCAACTCCTTGCGCAGCTTCCTGCGAATGCCCTCTGCTTTAACAATAACTCCGCCCCCGGTAACCACTTTCATAGCTTCCCAAATGGTGCTCTGGTTTTCTACGCTAACAATGTTCTCTTTCAAAAACATAGCTAGGGGTTCGCGCAATCGTTCCCTGGAGAGATGGTCCTTCAAGGCCTCAGTGGACAATCACCATGTCTGAATAGGGGCCGTAGGGTTCCCGTTATCCCACGTAACTATCGGGGGAGAATGGTCAGACAAAATGCGGCCCATGTATCCCGCGCCAGCAAATTCAATTGGTTTGCTTGAGCCAACAAAAATATGATCTATTCTAGTGTGAAGGGCGTGGGGGGATGACTAATACTAGTATCTCCAAGTGCCTGGGTGTAGTTCCCTCCATACACCCATCTAAGTCAAATTCAGTTATAGCAGTGTTAAGGGCACTAGTGGCGGGAGAGAGACCATGTTTCAGCAAGATTGAACTGTCTAGGGTTATATCCCAGACACAACTAAAGTCCCCATCTCATGTAAAAAAAGGGTCCTTGTTTTGAAGCAATACGGTTACACAGTAAACAAATATGGGCGGGTATACCATATCTTGGGAAATAAAAGTTAACAATACAGATCTCCCTGTGTCCAAGATATGCCCTCGGGATCAAATATCGGCCCTCCCATCCCTGTCAAGAAATCGAAACTGTGCATCCCCAGAGAACCATATGAACAACCCCCTGCCAAACCTAGAAAAAGTGGCACCTCAACCCCCCCCCCCCCCACCCAATTCTCCACCCCGCAGCAGGTTACTACAGCCTCCTGGTCCTCTACCAGTAAATGTGTCCTCTGAAGTAATGCAATGGATACCTTCTTTTGTTGTAAGTAGGACTTAATCCTATTCCTGCGTATTTAGGATCCTAAACCCTGCACATTCCAAGTTAGTATTCTAATTTGTGGCATTGTATAGTGTAAATAGTATGGCCACCACAGTGGCCAAGCAAAAGGCTACATCAACCAGCCTACCGAAAATATTGGACCCCACATACTTCACACATGGCACAGTCTTGCATTTGGAACCAATACCTATAGTGTGTTGCCAATCAAGGTGGGTCAGGGGTCTCCCCCCCTCCCCCTTGCAGTATCACTCGATTCACAATTGTTTAGTGCAGACCAGATACAACAGAGCGAATGCAGAAAATAGTACAAATTAAACATGCCCCAGAACGTGGGGTATAAACACTGCCCAACAGATGCAATCCGTTCAGGCAAACCCATACCCTCAATGTGAGCCAAGGCAATAGGGTACCAGATTTATGCACCAGCAACAGGCGGGCGACCAATCCAGCTCCCACTGATATATTGCTCATGGGTAGCATTAAGAAGGCAGTCCTGGTAAGTGCAACATAGTGTCCCTCAAAGCAGGCACTACCCAGAACAGTCCATGGGGCCGACAGCAGCATAAGCAGTCAAAGGTGTTGCTTAGAGCTTCTAAGCAAGGCATTTCTTCCCTGTCGGTGACGCTCATGCAGTTCTGTCTGCTTCCCGGACTAGGCCGGGGCACTCGCAATTCTTCCTGTTGCACAGTGTCCGAGGTCACAGCGTATCATTCTCTGCATCGGCTTTGGTCTCAAGGTTGTTGTGTTGCAATCACATGCAAGCTGCCTCTGGGTTTTCAAGAAATTGGGCCCTCCCATTATAAAGCACCTTTAGTCTTGTCAGGTACATAAGCATGTATTTAAGCCCCAATTTGCAGAGCCGTGCCTTAATGGGCACAAATTGATTCCTTTGTTGCTGTACCATGGGTGTGTAATCACGGTAAATGGTGATTGATGGCTTCATTCATGAGATTGAATAATTGGCCTGGGGTATGACCCAGGTGGGGGTCGCTTCTGAAGAGAGCAATTCTGTAACGCTCACCTGACTCCCACGGAGGCGCTGGCCTGGTTCGCGCTGCTGTGACCTCTTCTAAGGTGATGCGCAGGGTTCGGAAGACGGACTGGACCGGGCCCCCAAATCTGGCTTGTCTGGCTCGCAGAAGTATCCTTCTGTAGGCGAAAATAGGGGATTAACTGTCTGCGGGGTAATGCAATCAGCCTCCCACTTTCCCCTCTCACCCTCCTCTGATTCCTCGTAGCGTCTCACCTTAGGGTCTGGAAGGACGAGCTCTCCATCCTGCTTCTGATGCAGGGGCGTGTTGGTATCCAGTTACTTCACTGGATTTTCAGATTGGTGAGAACCAAACTTGCTTGGCTTCCAGGTAAGTTTTTTGATAAGAGGTTCCCCTTGTGTCCATGCATTAATGTACTAATGCTAGTGTCTTTTTCCCCATAGGGGCCGGGGTACGGAATGCCGGGGAACAAGCACCGACCCGAGATGAGAGGTGAAATCCTTGTAGAAATCAGGTAAGTCTTTAATGAGCGTTTTTTGGTAATGTCTTTTCATTCGCTCATTAACGCTGATGTCTCTTTTTCCCCTTAGGGGCCGGGGTCCGGAAATGCCAGGATGCGGTGCGGACCCGAAATGAAGAGGGAATGAATCAACAGGTAAGTCTTAACATGGAGAATTAGCTTTCCTTATTCCCTTCTCTCTCTCACCTTTTGTTCTGGTCTTTTTCTCCCTAGGCGCTGGGGCGTGACTGCGAATCCGGATGATCGCTGCTGAACATGAGGCGCCCTGTAAAGGTGAGTGGAATGTGGCGCTGCAGCGATCGACGCGATGAGCTTTTAAATAAGTCTTCCTTTTCAGGATTGTCGGCGAGATGTCTCCGGGATGCGGATTTAGCAGGTAAGGACTTTTCCTTCTTCTGTTCTCTTCTTCTCTTCCTTTGCAGGTGATCCAGGATGCTGGCAGGCGTGGCAGAAGTCAGGATGCAGGAGCAGACACGGTGAGCGTCCAGCTGCTAGATGCAGAACAACGCGAAGCACGTGTGGCTGTTCGGATGGGGTTTAAATAGCCTTGAAAGAAGTTCCAGGTATGTATCCTTCCCCGACCACGCCCGGATGGTAAATTAGTCCCACAGGTAAAGTAGTTCCTTTCAGGCCTCAAGGAGGCCGGGATCCTGCAGCATGGTCTGCATCAGGTAAGTGCACCCAAGCACTTCCATAATGAGCCTGGCGCCATAGGCGCCAGGACACTGTCCAAAGGGCCCCTATATGGGGTTGCTGGGTCCTTCCTTGGGGACTGGATGTCCGCTTTCGGGGATGCAGGGCTTGAACCGGCTCCCCGGGAGCGGGCATCATGACAAATGTGCCCGTTCAACTACAAAACCCTGTGACAATTTCCTGTGGCTGACCTCCTGCAACAGTATGTTCTCGATGTAGGTCGTATGGTCTGGGCCCTCAGTGCACTCTGGTAACCCCAGCACCCGTATGTTTTTTCTTCAGGTTCGCTCCCTACAGCGTCTTCGGCTCACCTTTCTAGCATAGTGTTACTTGGATTCCAGGGCGTTTACTCTAGAGGCCAGGTCACTAGTAGCAGTAGCTGTGTCTTGTAGGAATGGCTCCGTCGTCACCCTTTCAGCCAGGGACAATACATCTTGCCTAAGTAGTTGCATGTCCACTTTAACTTCCTCTATTTTGTTTTCGAGGGATAATCGTACAGCAGTAGTGCCCGCCAGTATCTCATGTTCCTGAACATCAGGCTGCAATGCTTCAGCTTCTGCATCTGTTGTATCCGTTGTTTGCCCCAGACTGCGATGTTTGCTCTGATTCCTAAAATAATCCATAATTGGGCCCTTGCCCGTAGCTTTAGTTTTAGCCGTTACCATGTCAACAAATGTACACTGTTGTGGAGTCGTGGCGCACCACACGCTGCGGTTGCAACTACAATAATGCAGCCCAGCTAATATCTACAAACCCGCATGGGCAATTTGCAGGCCTGTCATGGGGCTATTGCAATTGTCGCAAAGCAACAAGGTGTGCAGGGGGCAAGTATATATCTCATCTGTAGCTCAGCGATTGAAGGACTGTCAGTTATGCCTATTACTACAATGTTCAGGATTACCCAGTTCCAGTTGAAAGGTGCAAGCCATTCAGTGAGGATTGTGCAGGGCCAGGTATGTAATCCAGATGTGGCAGATCAGTTCCTCACTCCCACAGCACATCCTCTATAAGCCCAAAGTACTAGCGCTCTGTCGCCCATCAGTTGTTAGGGGCCAGTTCTAGAGTCACTCAACCTTGGATTGAGTCTGTACCCTGCTGTGAGTCGACAATAGCAGGTGTAGTGTAGTGGAACAATTCACAGTGGCCCTGAAGTGTTTCAGGCGCCATCCCTCGCCTCAACACTAACCTTAATACCTGGCGTGCCATTGTCTATCACCTCAACGAACCTCCTGTGGTCTGTCTCGGGGGCGTCAACCGACAGGACGTGCGCAATGTCAGGAGGCAGCAGTCCCTGTGCACCAGCACTCAGTGATCCAGCAAACATTCCTCCTGCGTGAAGGCACCATGTCCCGTGCCCTCGTCTAAGTCTCCCCGCGGCTCCTGTGTTGAGCAGGGACACACCTCCCCCATAGACGTTGGACAGGGCAGCCGATGACCATGGCCAGCCGGGGGCCCTGGGCAGCCACCTCACTGCAATGTCTCCCTGCCTTCTGTTTGGGGTGCCGCCAGATGCAGCAGCCATCGCCTCCCGAAAGCCGCACCCAACCCAGTCCACTGCAGAGAGCTCACCGAGCCGCCATCTTGGGTGTCCACGCTTGATGCCTGGAGCTCGCGTTCCAGGTTCCAGTCACTTGGATCCGGTGGGACATGGGCTCAAGGATCAATAGAAAGGATCGCAGCGGGAACTCGGGAGAAACGTGTCCTTACATCATGGGCTAGGCCACGCCCCCCCTCCACCCATCCCCTCTGTTGCTGAGTTTAGTGAGCTGGTTCCTGAAGCACTGGCACTAGGTCACTTGGGACTATCCTAGGACAATTTAAAAATAATTTAAGTGAATATGAAACACTCCACATGCTCCCAGTGTTAGGATTAAATGGATCGCGTTCTGCCATTGACAAAAACCTCAATCCGCTGCTGCTTGCTGGATCATGTGCTATCTTTTATCTTACACGTAGTTAGTGGAGGGATTCAAATTGAATCCTCCAGAAGATATCTGGAAGCGATAGGCATGTATAGGAACGCTGAAGGAATTTTTTTTTTTATATGTCCAATCCGGTCATTATGTGCCGTTTTGAGGGCCTACTGCAGGTGCATTTCCTCATTAGAAGGTCGTCACTCTGTGTGGGGAATTGAACCTGTTGCTGATGGTTATGTCGCACAAACCATTTGAGCCCATGGCCTCTGCTAATATAAAGTTAGTTACATGGAAAACAGCTTTCCTTGTGCCTGTTGCTTCTGCTAGACGCATCAGTGACACCCAGGTGCTGGAGGCATTGGAACTGTACGCTACACACTACAGGGCCAAAGTGGTCTTGGCTATGCATCCGACATTTTTTTCTGAGAGCAGTTTCCTCCTTTCATGTAAACTAGTCTCTTTCTGGGCACATATTTATTCCATACGCGCAATCTCAATTATAGCGTATGGTGCATTTCCTGGACTTTAGAAGAGCTCTAAAGTTTTTTGACATAACTAGTTCTTTCATGAAGGCAGACCGCATGATCATTACATATGGAGGAGCTCAACTATGCTCTAGGGCAACCATTGCTGGCTAGATGATAGAGGTAGCACATGCTTAGTCCCTGCAGAGCAAACTCATTCTGTAGGGTCTTCATGAGCATGCTATTTGTGCTTAAGCCACAGTCCTAGTTTGTCAGAGACGGGTTCTGTGGGATGTAATTGCAAAGGCTGCACGTGGGCCTCGCCTTCTGCTTTCTGCAACCATTATTGATTGGACACAAGTAGCAGTGCTGATGCTAGGTTCAGGCAGGCAGTTCTGCAGAACTTCTTTGCACAGGGTTAAGCTTCCCACCCTAGGGAGTTGATGTGTTGTACTCGTCTATGCAGTATGGAGGAAAGGGGCTGGGGCGTAGAGTTAAGTAAAAGTTACTTACTGTAGTGACTGATGTGCTCCAAGTTCATAGTCCCCTTTCCTCTATATTCCCCTCCCTCCAGCCCCCTGTAGAAGGATGCCACCTTGATATGATCCTGTATAATGTGGGAAATAGAGCCTGTAGGGAGTTGCTGTTGGTAATAATACAGGGCGCCTGGCTAGGTCCCGATATGCCCAGGAGGGTGAACGTATATTCAAACAAAAAATCAGGATGGGAGACCCACACTTTTGAGATTCAGGATCATTTTAGTTTAATCTCTGAATTTTGCTGATGATACATATAATATATCAATTGTTAGCATAATAACAGACGGACAGTTGTACATTTGATATGTAGGTGTACCACTAGGTACCACCCTCAAGAGTGTGGAGGGTGCAAGCCTTCTGATGGTGCAAGATCTCTTGGATACACAGTTAACAAGGGTTTACAACACAAGAGTGAATGCAGCCCAGGACCTCAGTTGGTCCAAGGGTATTGTCATAGGGGAAAAAAACACAACAACAGGTGTGTACAAGTATGCAAGGGGTGGAGTTGTGTCATAGATCGACACTGTAGTGTTTCGGCCACAGGGTATGAAGACTGGACGTAGGTGACTGGGATGGCGTTCTTCAGGATGGAGGTGAAGGGATGAAACACTGTCCGTGGGGTATCTGTGGGATTCAATGACAGATAGTTTAGGAGGAGCGGGATCTCCAGAGTTAATTGGTGATTTGCACAACTAATTAGTGTCAGGACAGGTGCAAAGAGTAAGCACCAGAGAACAGAAGCTTACCGTGAACCGACAAGCGGTGCGGCGGTAAGGGCTTCTGAGAGTCTTCGACCATGTGGGAAGTCAGGTGAAGGCGGTGGCCCAGTGGCCACTGTTGCTGATGGAATTAGTCCAAAGAACTGTATCTGGAACCTGGGTCTACAGATGGTGGTAGCGTCAATCAATGGCGCCAGCAACTGTAAGGAAAAGGCAAGAGCTACTATTGGTCTTGGTCTTGTAACAGTAAAGGTTAACCGGTCAGAGGTGGTACATACCTGATCAGGGGTGAAGGAGCCAGGAGGCCGATTCAACAGAACCAGAACGTGAGTGATGCCCGGTTCGAGTGGAGGCTAAAATAGCCTATATGCGCCCAAGTTGACTACAAGGCAGGAGCCTCCATGAGGTGCAATGCGTAGGAGACGCATGGAGGGAGGCATACATCGTGGTTTATGGTGCGTGTGGGGTTGAGCTGTGTGGTCAAAGTGATCCAGAAAAAATGACTAACTGAGGGAGTGCCCGGTGAAGGTGCCAGCAATTGTCATGGTCACTGTGCAGCAGAAATGAGAGAGCAGTGAAATGCTAAAAAGTAACCGGCATGAGGTTGAAGGATGAGTGAAATCGTGTGAGGGACGTGGACTATGGGCCAGCGAGTAGTTGAGAAACAATTCGCAATTCTTAAAAAACGTACTTGGTTACCGGAGCAGAAGCGTCTAGCTGTAGCTTCGCAGCATGTGCAAATGAAAGTGAAATTAAAAAACTGCAAGTCACAGGAAGTACCCGCCCCAGTGTACAATTGGTACGTATCTGTTCACCAGAGGATTGCCCTTAGAACCAGGGCTGGATTGGATGCCAACAATGTCCTAGGAAACGTTTTTCAAAGTGGCCTCATGTTACACCATTGTAGCGAGCTTAACGCCTCTCTGGAGGGTTTTAGGGGATCTACCTCCCCACCCTAATAAACATTTGAAAAAAAAAGTCTAACTCAAGAATTGTAAAGCACATATCGCTATATATAGGAATGAAAGAGTAGTGTTAGCTAAAACACAACATTTATGTGTTAAGAGCGAGGGTAACACCTTGGAAGCGTTCTAGCACATTCATTACTCCAAAGGGCTGTGGGGGGTGGACGAGAGTAGGGTGACTGTTGCAGCATATAAAAGTAGGCAGCATCATTCTTAGTTTGCTACTTTAGCACTTAAGACCGCCCGAGGGCTGCTTCAAAGTGCTAAAGAGGAACAGAGCAGAGGGGAGCTGGAGTGGTTGCCCAAGCGCATTTATGATTTTGGAGAAGGAGTGTTCACAGGCGTTGCTTGTTAATGGCAGTTGAAGACATAGTCCAAGTGTCTGCTAGGCTGAGTCCTAACCTTTAAAGTGATCTCAGAGATCCTATGTGCAGTAGATTCTGCCCACAGTTCCAATATCTGACAAGCGAGACCAATGATGTGCTGAGGTAACCATTACCTAATTGTGAAATAGTCAAACCCTGAGAGAAAGTGGCCAATGACTTAACAGTTAAGGAGTGCGTTTCAATACAAGCAGTAGTCGTCTGATCTGCTAGACCTGTAAATAGGAAAGAGCAGACTGCCTTCAAAAAGACACTTCTTGTGGTGTGGGAGGTTATAGGTCCGAAGACTTGCTGTGCAAACATTAGTAACTGTGGTAACAAAGTGACATGTTTTACGTCCTGCATCTTTTAGTAAGAGTATGCAGGGACTGCAGTTTTTGTCTTGTTGTCTTAGGGGTTCCAATCCCATAATAAGATGATCTCTGTATCCAGGGGGTTCCAAAGTAGGGAGTCATAAATTCGATATTAATGCCCCTAACAATGGAAATGTCTAGGCAAAGCCTTTGTTTACCAGATCAAATTCACACAAAATAACCCCACTGACCATTTCTTCAATGACTAGAAATATCCCATGCAACATCAGGGAGTCCTTCAGCAACATGCAGTTGCAAGCAGTTCTCATACCTGCCAAACAAACTCAGCCCTTACGCTCTTGGTGACAAAGGGAATAGTCTAGATATGGCTCCTATTGGTCTTTAGTGTACCATTGCATGTTTAGGTCCATTTGCCTCTCTTACTGCTGTACACAACCCTCCTGTCCCCAGGTACAGATACTGAGCTAATGCAACACTGCACTGCATTGATCCTGCAAGAAGGGAACCAAAGGGGTCTCTCACCAAAAGAATCAACACTATATGTTGCAAATAACCTTGTTATTTACTTGCTCTCTGGCATAAGCGAAGTAGAGAGTCCTGGTGGGAGCCTTATGTTAATATAGCAAAGTCTATTTTTGTTTATTGAATTTATAAAGCGCACCAGACCCGGCAATAACAGGACGCAGCAAGTTTATGCAAGGCTTACAAGGTTACATATTGTACAAAATACAATATACAAATAGTCAAATTTCACAAACGATATTACAATATACAAGTAGTCAAATTTCACAGGACAGTTATTTACATCATAGTGTGCAAGCGTATGCAAACATTTACAATCTAAGAGGCAGACAGTACTGGAGTGCAACAGTTTCAGTGGAAACTAGTTCTCGGTCAGATTGAGGTGGGTAATGAGGTTCTTTCTGAAGTGAGGGTAGGTTAGGTCAGCTCTCAACTCATGTGGCAGGGAGTTAGAGTTTAGCGGCCTTCACAGGGAAACTATTGCCGCCGATCTTGGAAGATTTGAATCTAGGTACTAGCAGGCAGTTAGTATTGACGGTTCTGGTAGGTCTACTGGAAGTTCTTCTTGATAATGTGTCAATTAGGTAGCTAAGTGCAGCATTGTGCAGTGCTTTGTGTGTCAGGGAGGCGATTTGTAGTTATATTTTGTTATGGGTGGATAACCATTTGTATTGGCGTCTGATTGCGGTCATGTGCACTCTTTTGTTGATGCCCAGCGCAGCTCTGAGGGTGTTGTTTTGTAGTATTTGGAGTTTTTGGATGCTAGCTTTATTAGCGCGGCCGTAGAGAGCATTACAGTAGTTTAATCTTGAGAGAATTAATGCTCTGGCCAGTATGATGCAGCTGTCGTTGGAGAGGAAGGGCCTACCTGCTCTAATAAGCTTGCACGTGTAAGCTGTGGTGGATGCCAGAGATTTCAGTTGTTTATTGAAGGACATCGTGGCGTCCAGGTAGAAACCAAGGGTTTTTACCTCCTTTGAGACTATGGTATTGTTACCATCAATGATGAAGGAAGCGTATTCATGACCTAGTTTAGAGATATTGGAGGGGGTACCGAGGATTATCAACTCTGTCTTGTCATGATTCAGGCATAAAGCGTGAGTGGCCATCCATGCCTGAATGATGAGGTAGATTCTATTCACCAACAAATCCCTGCCATGATCCCCAGAAAGTGGGAGGAGAATCTGAGTGTCATCTGCGTAATTCGTGTAGGTGACACCCAGAAGGTCCAAATCATCGAACAATGGTTTGGTGAATATGTTGTACAGAGTTGGAGACACGCAGGAGCCCTGGGGGACCCCGCACACGATTGGGGTAGGATCAGCAGGTGCTGAAGGTGAGAATAGTCTGATGGTTCTCTCGCTCAGGAATGATTCTATCCACTTAACAGCACCTATGGAGAAGTGGGCTGCTGTATCGAGATGCCTACAGAGGACCTTATGGTCCACCAAATTGAATGCAGCCGAGAGATCAAGTAGCAGCAGTAATGTTGTCTTCCCTTTATCTCTCATCTCATCGATTTGAGTCTTCAGATCTATCAGTGCGGTTTCCGTCCCATGTAGTGGTCGGAATCCTGATTGTCTGACCCCTAAGAGTTTGTGCCGTTTGAGGTATTTTTAGATGTGCAGGTATGCAACATTATCCAGAATTTTGAATAAAAATTGTACCGTTGTAATGGGGCAGTAGTTGGTGCGATAAGTGGGTCTAAAGTTTGCTTCTTCAGAAGAGGGAGAACCCATGATTGTTTGAGATTGACTGGGACGGTGCCAGAGGCAAAAGAGGCGTTCATCAGTTTGGAGATGAAAGGGGAGAGGTCTCTTGCGTCCTCTTTTATGATGTGTGCTGGGCAGGATGGTTTTTTCCACTTCAAGGATAGAGGTTTTGGTGAAACGGAATGTATTATTTGGAGCAGAATTTTTTTTTTATTCGGTGGGGGAGAGTTAGTTGGTTGAAGTAAGTTCAGGGAATCTCTTATTTTTTATTTTGGTTTGAAGAGTATTTATTTTATTAGTTGGGGCTTGTTGTATCTCTGAACACGAAGTCTTGTTTTTGATGCAGATATCGGGTGTGGAGATAGGGAACTCTACTTCTCTTAGTATTGTGAATGATTATTTCATACTAGAGTTAGAATTGGCAATACGTTCATTATAGGAATTTCGTTTTGCCTGGCAAATTTCTTTTTCGTAGTGTGATGCAGTGGATGTTCGCTTCTTTTTGTTCTCATTGGAAGGGCAGAGCCGCCAGTCGGTTTCACATTTTCTTTTTAATAGTTGCAAGTCCCACTTAAGGTGTGCTTTGGCTTTACTACGTCTCAGTTTGAGAGGGGCGACTTTGTCCAGAGTAGAGAGCATGATCTTATTATATTCCTGCACCAAGGCGCTTGGGTTGAGGTTATCTGGCAGAGAGTTTAGGGTGGGTAGAATATTAGGGATCACACTGTCCACTGTAATATTCTTTTTCAATCTGGTTAGACAAGGTGGCGATACTTGAGGAGCTATGAATATAGGTCTGGTAGTGGAAAGCGTCAAGGACACGAGGGAGTGGTCAGTCCAGGATAGGGGAGAAATAGAGGTAATAGTAGCTGTACAGTTGTAATCGGCTACCCAGTTCAAGGTTCTACCCTTGATATGGGTGGGAGCGTTCACCTTTTGTGTTAATCCTAATGCATTGAGGGAGTTTACTATTTGTAGGGCCTGTTTATCCGAGGGATCATTAAGGCCTAAATTAAAGTCACCAAGCAGCAGTACTTGGGAGGTGGGTTTGAGATTACTGGCCAGTATATTATGCAGGTCCTCCTCAAATGTGCCAATGGGCCCAGGGGGTCTGTAAATTACACTCATGGTAAGTGATTGAGAGTTCTTTCGCGGTAGTTTGATAGAGAGGGATTCACATGACTGCAGGTCTTGGGGAACAACTGTTCTCATAGCTAAACTCTCTCTGGATATGATGGCTATTCCACCGCCTCGGGATCCATCTCTATCTTGTCTAGAAATAGTATAGCCTTCTGGGACAGCTAGCGTGAGTGCAGGTCCTGCGGCATTGTGTAGCCAGGATTCAGTTATGGCTAGGAAGTCTAGGCTGTCCTTTGTGATTAGGTCGGCTATGTTGATGGTATGAGCCACCAGAGACCTTGCATTAAGGAGAGCTCCTTTAAGGGATTGATTGTCTCCTTTGACTGTGGTTAGGCAAGCGGTAAGGCTGTTGGGAACCGAAGCCTTGGAGAGGTGTGTAGTAGTCTGAGTATCTGATGCACAGAAGATGGATGGGGTGGTGGGCCATTTGACAGTGGTGGGTGTCGTAATGCGGTAGCAATTGGTTTTCTTATTAGAAGGTAGTAAAGATCTGGTCAGAGGCTTGTATATTTGAGGAAGTCTGGCACGTAATTTAAGATTTCTATTGGGCGTAGTGCAAGGAACCATAGTGTAGTCTCCTGAGGACTGGTGGTTGGAAGGGGCAAGGCTGCTAGGCTTGGGCGCCATGATAGGAAAGTTGAGTGGGTGGGATCTATTCTCATCTAGGAAGGTTCTGTTAGGGTGGGCTACTAAGCTGATGATCAGTTGAAGGGTGATTAGTAACATGAGGGTGTACAGGATACTATGGCCTGGCATATTTAGTAGTGAGACGTAGGTCACAATAGGCAAATTCAACCTATGGCTAAGTGGGCCTAAAAGCACAGTGTACAAGGTGAGCAGGATGCTCTAAAACATAGGCATTCACAATAGGCAAAATCAATTTATGGCTAAGTGGGCCTAAAAGCACAGTGTACCAGGTGAGCAGGATGCTCTAAAACATAGACCTTCACAATAGGCAAATTCAATTTATGGCTAAGTGGGCCTAGAAGCACAGTGTACCAGGTGAGCGGGATGCTCTAAAACATAGGCATTCACAATAGGTAAAAACAATTTAACTGGGTATGCCTAGAGCACAATAAATATGAGTGAGCGAAGTCCCATGGGGCATCACAGATTACATTGCGTGGAGACGAATTATGCTATAGGATGTACCACATATCACTTAGACTCAGGCAATTGTGGCAATCAGTATTTAATAACCGACTACTGTGAAGGCAATGCGAAAGAAAGTGTGACTATCGAGCATTCAGTCTGGAATAGGGTCAAACTCTACAGGACCTTATACTAACTCTGCAAAGTGGACTATACAACCATAGTGGGCCGGTATGAACGTGACAATACTTCCCATAATAATAGCTTACAGATTACTTAGAACAATAGGAATACGGATGCAGTAATAGTGCGTACCGATACAATATGCTGGAACAAGATCCATACCTCAAGTATATTGAGTTCGAAGTAGAATGCTTCCTTTCGCTCCATGACGGCAGATGTGGAACGTAGATCTACGTTCATGTCTCCTTTCTGTTGCCTCTTGCTAAATGGCATCATTAATTGGAAAATGGGTCTTGCAAGTGTACAACAAAAAAAAGAAATGTATAAAGAATTGAAATTGTCTAACATAGTCCTTACTGCATTAGGGAATTAAAGTATGTGTCCCCAGTGCCATTATTGGAGTTCATGTTAATTCTAAAAGCTCTAGTTATGCAACATGAAAGCCTGCTCTTCTGCCTCCCGGAAGCCTCCATCCAGAGTTTTCTCGTTGAAATATCTGCGGAGAAAAACCCAGCAAAATTGCATCCTGCGGTGAAATGACATTGAACCGTTATGATGGTTCCCTAATATGGCCAGTTAAACGGATGGTATGGCTGTCCATGAAACCGCAATTAGCCCTTGCAGTAGAAATCATGCACGTTTAAGTGGAAAAGCAGGGAGGTTCTAAGCAGGAAAGGACCCAGGGCAAACAAACCTTTTCCCCACCCCCAAATGGGTGCGCAGCCAACTGTCTGCCGCACAACCCCTCACCAGCATATTGATTGCATTTCACCACTCTCCTCATCTCTCACTTGACATTTCTTCCTGGTTTATTTTTCTTTCTACCTCGCGTCAATCATCCACATCTCTTTGTTTTCTTTTAGACAACACCCATGCCCTACATGGGCTATAATAGTAGTCTCTCCCTTTTTCTGTCTGCTGCCTGCTCTTTCGTGCACCCCTTTTACTTCACATTCTTGTATTCTGCAGTGCTCTTTTTGTTTCTCTTATTGTTTGTTTATTCCACTACCTAATTTTTCATTCAGTCCCCTGCTTTCGTTTGCTCCCATCTCCCTCCTCCAGCATGGGACATGGCATGGATTCACACGCTCATGAATATTCCCTGTCAGGCCGGGAATCCTCAGTAAAAAGAAATCGGTCTTGCTTTAAAAGCTTGAAAACTGCCTTTGTCCTATTAATCAATCACTGGAGAATGGGTCATACTGGACCCAACCAATGACTAGTGGCCATCAGATTTTTACTGCACGCTTCAGTGCAGGGTGTCCTCTTGAGTTGCGCTTCGAGACATTTTTCCTATTTGTGAATTTTTTCTGCAGATGAATTTTTCTATTTGTGTCCAAACCTCTCTTGTTCGCTGACCGCTGGTCAGTGCCGGAAGCAGTGATACGTTGTCAGTGAAGGTCACCCTCTACATCTTCGGATCTTGGTTTTCAGTCTGGAAGGTCTAGTGAGGCCTAATTCGCGCCTCACCAGGCTCCCTCCAGGTCTGGACGAACTTTGGAACGTTCTCCCTCTGGGAAGAGTTCGAGATCCGCTGAGGATGTTCCTCCACAGGATGCCCACAAAAAGGCCAAGCGCCACGCTGCAGATCCAACATGGGCCGCCGCAAGTCCCAGTTCAGGAAAACACATGTGCTCTCCTTCGCCTTCCCCGGTAAGCTTGCTGGTGAGTGGTGTATCTTCAGAGAGACTGTCCCCCTCGTTAAGCATGCCTCTTCGTCGAAGGATAGGCCAAGAAAACATTCTCGCAAGGAAGGCACTCCCAGGCCCTCGCTGATGCCTAGGTCCACAACTCCGCCAGTGGTGACACGGTCAGCGCCTCACAAGCAGAGACCACCGTCTACCACAGCCTCGACGACCAGGATCCTGTCTATGATCCCATTGACAACTATCCCGTCGATGACCACGACAAAGTCAATGGCAAAATCTTAATCGATGGTTACACTGCCTCCCTAGCCCATGACTATGACATGACTACAACCACCTCAACCATCCCAGTCTGTGAACGATCCAGTCGTTTCTTCTTTCCAGAAGGAGGCAGGAAGATCAGGCTATCTGTTGCCACCAACAGATTTTCTCCCCAGTCCTATGGTGGGTCTAAGGGAGGTAGCAAGGGATCCTGTCATGGCGATCTACACAAGCTCAGAAGAAGTGTCCTTGCAGGAATGCTGCTGCTCATACCAGGGAGGGGACATCCGATGGGTGAAGAGACCCCCCCCTTGTAGAACAGAACCAGCCAAGGCGCACTAGCCCTCAATCATTGCCAGTAAGGCACACTAGTCCTCCATCAGCTCCAGTGGTCCCTAGCGACATGTCCCTCATTATTCTGACTATGCTTCATTCCTTTGTGTCAGACATACAGCAACGGGTCCCTCCCTCAATGGCCCCGGTGGAGGAGGGGCACCACCAGGCACAGCCCTCCAAGACCACTGCACAAAAAGTGCCCGTCCCACACTGAGGCGGCCAATACCACCCCCATGCCAGCTGTACCGGTGGTGGATCCACTCCATACGGACACTGACACAGTTTCTGAAATGCCTCTTCAGGACTTTTCTGGAGGTGAAGGTTCTTGCCCTGGCTTGGGAACTCAATGTCGTTCTTACTGAACTCAAGGGGCCTCCATTCGAACCGTTGCATCTGGCTCCGCTGCAATTTCTCTGCTGGAAGACTGCTTTCCTGGTGACCATCACCTCTGAAAGACAGGTCGGGGAGGTTCAGACTCTTTCCTGCAAATGCCTATACTTGTCTTTTCATGCTGCAAGGGTGTTGCTTCGGACCCACCCTACCTTTTATGCCAAAGGTTCCGTCTGAATTCCACTTCAACGAAAACCTTGGTGCTTCCAGTTTTCTTCCCAAACCCTTCTTCGGCCACTGAAAGGTCGCTGCATACGTTGGACCCTGCTCGTGTCTTGAAGTTCTATTTTGGCTGCACAAGGGATTTTCGGAAGACATCACAGCTCTTTGTTAACTTTGGACCTGTGAATAATGGCAAGGCCCTGTCGAATGCTTCCATATACAGGTGGCTCTCTGGCTGCATCACGCACTATCATTGTCTGGCCAACAGACCTCTTCCAGGCTGGCTGAGAGCCCATTCCACCAGAGCCATTGCAGCAACGGCTGTGTTTCTCTCTGGTGTTCCCTTGCTGGACATTTGCAGGGCTGCTACGTGGACAGGGATTCCAGGGAGGAGTCCAAAGTCGGTCGGTCGGTCGGTCAGGCAGTGCTACGCAACCTGTTTGTTTGAGGCGAGTCTGTCCCAGGAGCAAGTGGTTTTACTTCGTTCCAGCCGTGCCACCTTCAGTGGTTGGGTATATGTACTGCTGTGTAAACGATGGTCATGTGAATCCATGCAATACCCCATGTTGGAGAAGGAACAAGTTACTTAGCTGTAACTGTTGTTTTCTGGAATAAAGCAATCAAACGGGTTCTGTGGAACTTATATCGCCCAAAAGTGCAGAGTGGTAAGAATATTAAAAAGAAGCAGGGATATACACACAAATATGACACAAAGTTGGCAGAGTGAAAACGGGAACTTAATAAAGCGTTGAGACAACCAAGAAAACGTTCCTCTGATTATAAAGATAGTGCTAGACTCTTGAGACATGGGTTCAAATCATGAGTAAGTGGCCATAGGTTCATACTCTATATAAATGACTCTGAGGCAATGCTGTTCTCAATCACTACCAAAAACTCAGCCTCCTTTTGGAGATTGATTTAAGATCCAATGAAGCAGTGTTCTCTGCAAAGTCAACCTATATCGTCAGCTGTGTGGGAAGCCCACTTTCGCACTCTGTACCGTTCAAGTGAGGTGATAGAGGGAATGCCTGCTCTAACCAGGAACTGGTTGGACCATGTACAAATGGATCTACAGGAAATAATGAAAGCCATCAAAAGTAAGACCTCAAATGCCCCGGGCCCAGATGGTTTGGCACATTAAGTCCAACCCTAACCTTTGGGCCGCCTTTTTGTATGTCCTATTCTCTGAAATTGTTGTTAGAAAAATGTTGCCTCCATCTTGGAGAAGGGCCAATATCTTTACAAGAAGGGAGATAGAGCCATTCCATCTAACTGTCTCCCTATCTCCCTTCTTCAAGTAAACTTTTTGGGGCAATTATCTTGGAGCATTTGCAGAAGTTGGCAAATAACAAAAGAAATGCAATCTATATCAATCAGGCTTTCGACAAGGTCTAAGCGCTGCCCACCGCTGTTTCGTAATCAACCATCTCCAGATACAGGCCAAATACAAAAAAAGGCCAATCTATTTTGCCTTCTTGGATGTCTCGCACGCTTTTGATCGAGTTAATCGACAAAAGCTCAGGGAGATGGAATGTATTGTGGCACTGGTGGATATCTTGATGGCCTTACACACAGACACCAAGGTTAGGGTGCGTCTAGATCAACAAGGTAATTACACGAAGTGGGTGCCCAGCTGCTGTGGTCTGAGGCAGGGGTGTGTTGGGCCCCTTTTTATAAAATCTTTAAAAACATTTGAAACTTCCCTCCTAAATTAGGGAGCCTAGCAATAGATTATTTGGCATATGCCAAGGATATCGTTTTGTTAGATCTGACTCCCATAGGCCTTCAAAGGGCTTTAACAGCGACTAATCAATATTTTGCGGCACTGGAACTGCAGTTAATGTAAAAAAATCTATAATTCTGGTGCTACATTATGGTAAGAAAAACGTGCCAAAATTTAAGCGGGCCATAGCAAAAGAAAGTTTGGAAATAGTCCACTCCTTTAAATATTTAGCGGTCAAAATTAACTTGGGATATCGATACAAAACGATTACGATCGGATGAGGAAACATCTAAAGTGATCATCTCTAAAACTTTGACATTTGACAGGAAATTTGGTAGATTTTCAGCAATCCCAATGATCAAATATTACCATGCAAAAAATGATCCCACTTCTTTTGTATGGAGTGGAATCGGGCTTACTCTCTGATTGCTGGAGCAGATTAGAGTCTTTGATATGGAAAAGATTACTCCCTCTTCCTAGGGGGACGCCCATATCAGTGATCAGGCATGAGGTGGGCATAATTTCACTACAAGCACGGGCGGACTGGTAGTATTTGCAACTGTTCAGATCTCTTCTACTTCCCCCTTGTGAACAGCATACTAGCGGAATTGCGTTCAGTGCTTTTCTGTAACTCCTCAAGAGTTTTAACAGAGTTGTTTAACTCGGGGATAAAATTGTTTGCTAATTCCGACTTGAATCTTGATAAATTGGTAGCGAGTGTATATTGACAAAAAGATTGTGCTTGAGCTTGAGTGGGTAAAGAATGGAGAATTGGCTTTGGGCTATCGTTTGTTTTAGAATTTAAAATATGAAACTAGAGCATTTAATGATATGCTGTTCTACCTGGAAAAAGCACCCGTTAAGAAAACATTGTGGTGACATGCTACGGTTTAAACTAAATGCAATTTCGACTTGGGACGTCATTGGCTCGAGACAGGGTATCGAGCGTTCGAGGGTATGTAGGCATTGTTTTAAACGCATCGAAACAAGCCGTCATCTTTTGCTAGAATGCTTTGTCCTCACTGAAATTCGCTGTATGCTTTTCCTCTGCTTTGTTCTGGATCTAGCTCTAATTAAAACCAAGTGGTTTTGGGCAAAGATATTGAATAGGCACAAATTATTTTTAGACAACTTTATTCGAAAATTTCTGGAAGTTGCTTTGGATGAAATGATAGGAAATACTGGATTATTTGGAATGTCCTTTTTAAATACCTGATTTTCTATGACTTGCTAGCATGGAATGACATTTCTTATGAAGTGTATACAAAATTGATGCTTTTGTGTATTTTAAATGTTTTTAAAGGTTTTAGACATGTATTGTTTAAGAATTGATTATGGACTGATTATGAATTGTAATATTATGTGAATGTTTTTAAATTATGTTTTTGCCAAGGTTTGAATTAACCAAATGCAAATAAATGTTTTCCAGCATGGGTCTGACGGGGTGGGGCTTAGGGAGATGTTCATCATTGAATAGGTGCAGTATAACCCAGTCTCCAGTAATTGGTTAACGGAATAAAGGCAGTTTTCAAGCTTTTAAAGCAAAACTGCTTTCTTTTTACCGAGGATTCCTGGCCTGACTGATGTGAATCCATGCCAGTCCCATGCTGGAGAACAACAGTTACAGGAAAGTAACTTGTTCCTTCTCTTACTTTCTTCTGTGACATGTTTCACTCTTTCCACGCCATTCTCCTTTTTTACCTATTATTATTTTTGTTTTATTCTGGCCTCATTGACTGTTTTTCTGTTTTCATGTTCCTATCTTTTGCCATCTCTCTCTGTCACTCTCTGTCACTCTCTGTCACTCTCTGTCACTCTCTGTCGCTCTCTGTCGCACTCTGTCGCTCTCTGTCACTCTCTGTCACTCTCTGTCACTCTGTCTTTCTGTGTCTCCGTCTCGCTCTCTCTGTCTCTTTGTGTCTCTGTCTCTCTCTCTCTCTCTGTCTCTCTCTGTCTTTGTCTCTATCACTCTCTCTCTCTGTCTCTCTGTCTCTCTCTCTCTCTCTCTCACTAATCTTTTCCTTCCCTTCATCCGCATGTCTCCTCCTCTCTCCCCTTTTCACGTTGCTTTCTTTTAGTCTTATTTGCCTTTATGTTGCCATTATTCGCCCCATTTGGTGTTTTACTGCCACAGTTCTCCCCTTCCCCATAGCCATAGAATGTGTCTCCCTGGGGTGCTAACGCTCAAATCTTGCCCAAGGTAATTTAAACTGACAAAGTTGCTAATGTTTGGAATCCTTTCAGAGCAAAGTTCTTTCTGCTTGCAAGTGGGAGTGAACATGGAGAGACATTGAAACAGACCTGAGCACGCTTCTGTCCTATGCCGCTGCTAGATTTGCATGCTAATTAGGTGAAAACATCATTCTTAAGAGTGATAAATACTTGCCTTCACAGTGCTCCTTCCAGCTCTGCAGCTGCCCGTTTCTCCCTATTGTAGAAATTGCCTTTTGGAAAAGGTATTGAACATGATGCTGAAAAAGACTGCCTGTGCCTTTGCCTGCCAAGCAGCAGTATTTTTCCTTTTATCTACTGTATGTGGTGATTTTCTAGAAAATGGCAGTCTGGTCATCCTGCCAGTTTTTATGTATTTATTTATTTATTACATTTGTTACACGCCCAGACCCTTGGGTATCACAGCGAGGTTGCAGAGAGATTGTTCAAAATTACACACAGAATATTCACATTGTTACACAGTGGGATTAACCGCTTAGTTATGGGCGGTCATTCTAGCAAAATGGCAAACATAACATAGTTACACGTTAATACATAAGAAAAAATTACAAATTGTATTTACAGTCACTCAAGGCTATTATCCTTCAAATTAGTTGAAAAGCCATGTTTTGAGTGATTTGTTAAAGCCTGAAAAGGAGGCCTCTTCTTTGATGCTATTGGGAAGGGAGTTCCAGTGTTCGGGTCCAAGTATTTGAAACTGCTACCACCCGCCTTGGTATTCTTGTAGTGAGGAATCTCAAGTAGTCGAGGGTTATAGGATCGAAGTGTTCTTATGAAAGCTTTTTTTTTTTGCAGAACTTTGTTAAGGTATTTGGGAGCTGTGCCCTGTTGGCATTTGTAGGATAAGCACAGGGTTTTAAAGATGATCCTATCTGCAACTGGTAGCCAGTGGTGAGCTCTTCTGATCTGAGAGATGTGATCTGATTTCCTAATGCCGAGGGCTGCTCTGAGAGCTTTATTTTGTATGAGTTGTAATTTATTTAGATTGGATTTAGAGGTACGTAGTAATAATACGTTACAATAGTCAAGTCGGGACAGTATCCGGGCTCTGGCCAAGGTGACGCAGTTTGCAGGGGTGAGAAATTGTCTACTTAGTGCAATTAGTTTCGCTGTGTAGGATGTGGTGGACAAGAGACTACTAATGTGTTTATTCATGGACAGATTCGCATCCAGGTAAACTCCTAAAGTTTTTACTTGATTCAGGACAGGTATCATGGTGCCATCGATATTGATCGAGGCATAGTCAGAGTGAAGGGCGCTGATTTTAGGCTGCGAGCCCACAATGAGAATTTCAGGCTTCTCATCATTGAGACATAGACTGTTTAGGGCCATCCAGTTTTGGATGATCCCATAAATTCTGTTAATGAGTGAGGTGTCTTGGGAGTAATTTCCTGAGAGAGGGATGAGGATCTGGGTGTCATCCACGAAGTTAGTGTAGATGACACCCATATCGTCTAGCGCTGCGAAGAGGAGCTTTGTGTATGCATTGTAAAGTGTGGGTGAGAGGCAAGAGCCTTGGGGCACTCCAATGGGGACAGGGATGGGGTCCGCAGCTTCCTTGCCTATAGTAACTGTAGAGGTTCGGTCAGCAAGGAAGGATTTAATCCACATAGTAGCATCCATGGAGAAGTTAAAGTCTTTTGCTAAAGTGTTGCAGAGTTTATCATGATCCACTAGATCGAACGCTGCAGAAAGGTCTAATAACAGGAGGATACATAATTTGCCTGAATCTCTAATGGTATCCATCTGGATTTTGAGATCCAGAAGAGCAGTTTCCGTGCATGGTTTGGCCTGAACCCGGATTGTCTTGAGCCAAGAAGTTGGTCGTTTTCTAAATGAGATTGGACTGGATTATAAGCGATTTCATCAATGATTTTAAGTAAGAATGGAACTGTTATTGGACGGTAATTCGTAGGTACAGTTGGGTCTAAAGTTTTTTTTTTTGCAGTGGGGGGACCCATGCTTCTTTAATAATAACTGGGACCAGATTGGCTTTGAAAGAGGCATTCACAAAGTTGGTAATGATGGGTGTGAGTTGTGGCAGTGTTGAGGGTGACCCCATAACCATTCATTTCGTGCCCATTCTAGTGGCGCAGAATGTTTGAGCGCATGTTTGTTATGGCTTCAGATTAACATCTAGGTGACAGATCACTCGGAGCCCAGGGTGTCTGCTGCTTCTCTTTATTCTCCTTCCACTCAAACTGAAACTTCCCCCAAAACCCCTCCCCTTCCTCCTACCTTACGTGTCTTCCCAGGGTCCTATGGTCAGTCCTGTGCTGGGCTTAACTCTTTCATGCCCTGCACCTTCTCCCACATGCTGATCACGAGAGTTCTTGATCTCACATCTGCTTGGTCAGTCGTGGTGACCTCCCCACTATTCAATGCAACCTTCCTGGTGACTCGCAGGTCCCCCCCGGTCTTTTGTCTGATTTGTCTCAATGTCCGTCTCCCTGGTCCTCTTTCTTTCTGTTCTTCCTCTGATCGCGTCTGTTCTCCGGTTTCTGGTTCTGATGTGTGAAGTTGTCAAAAGAACGAGGTGGTTCGAGTTATCTCGCATCCATCTCCTGTCGCGGTGACCATTGACCCTTTTAGTTCAGTCACCAGGAATGGTTCTGGGTCACTTCGAGTCTGTCTTCTTCTGTTGCCTTTGCCGTACCAGGACCAGCCCTGCGAGCGGTAGTTGCTGCTTTGTTGCTCCTCTTTGCCGGTCTGCCCATTCTTTGATTCTCTTTCTTCTCAGCGTCTCTCTTACAGCATCCTGATCCGCTGTGTAGTTCTCCGTTTGTATGAGCCGTGTTCTGGGTTTGTAACTTATTATTTCTGTCTGTGTCTTCCCTGTGGCTTCGTGCTAGGTGTTCCGGTAGCTTCTCAACATTTGGCACAGTGCTTGGGGAAAAGGTGTTTGGTCCAGCAAAGCTTTCTGTCTGGTCCGCATGATGGTGGACATGAAGCGTTCCACCATCCCGTTGTCCTGCGGCCACAGTGGTGTGATTCTTTGGTGTTGGAACCCTAAGTGTGCTGCAAATCTCCTGAATTCTTTTCCTTGGAATGGGGGGGGTCTGTTGTCTGTTTTCACAACGTTCGGTACCCCCATACACTGAATAGTTTGTCCAACACTGCTGCTATGTGGTGAAAGGCTGTGGACTGCACATGTTTGACTATTGGGAATCTCGGATATTCATCCATTGTTACTAGCAGGTTACCTCCTTCTTCCAGGGGGCCATAAAAGTCCATTGCCACTCGGTGCCTGGATCCTTCTGGTAGTAGCACTATTTGCAGGGTCCATGGAGGAGTGTTCGCTGCAGCCTTTTGGCAGGCTGAGCAGTGTGTTAGGATATCTTCAACTATTTTGTCCATGTATGGGAACCATACTTGGTTGCTTAGGTTCTTCTTTGTGTTTGCAACCCCTTGATGTCCTTCATTTGCAGTGTTTACAAGTGCTTTTCTCAGGGATTTGGGAGACTAATAGTCGGTTTCCACACAGTAACACACCTTGTCCTGTGGTGGCTTCTTTCCTATGTATTTTGCCCATTCTTTCTAGCTCTTTCCTGTCCACAACCTCCCCGTCCTCAAAAGATTCCTTGCAGTAGCGTTTCCAGCAATTCGCGTTGATGAGTCGCACAGCTACCTAGATGGTGGGGTATGCCCTGCTTTTGTCAGCAAACATTGTGATGGTGAGCGCTGGTGGGAGTGCGCTCTCCGAGCAGTAGTTGATGTAATGTTCTGCTTTGTTTCCTAATGTTACATCTCGCTGCTCTTCCCGGTGTCGAGACAAATAGTCCGCCGGGTTTGCATCCCCTCCTGGTTTGTGGACAATGCGGAAGTCATTTTCCTGAAGCCTGATGCCCCATCTCTCAATGCGAGGGGGCATTTTTGTTTTCAAGTTGCTGAAGATGGATATGAGCGCCTGGTGCTTAGTGACGAGCGTGAACGGCTGTTCTATGATGAAGTGGTGGAACCTCTCACATGCCCATACATCCTCCAGGCTTTCTCTTTTTGCTTTCGGAGGATGCTCTTTCAGTGGAAGACAGAGCTGTGCTTGCATATGCAACAATATGCCTCTTTTGTCCGTCTCGTTCCATCTGGGCAGGTATGGCACAGAGACCCACCAGTCTGGCATCAATAGTTATCACTGTGCTCCTAGCTGGGCTGAAGTATGCTAGTTCTCAGTTGCTTGTGAGTTGTGTTTTGAATGCCTGGAATGCTGCTTGGCAGGCCTTATCTCATTCAATTGGTGTTTCTTTCTTGAGAAGTTGTGTTCGCGGATCCGTGAGCGTCGCATAGTTGGGGAGATAGCGGGCACAATGCCCTGCCATGCCCAAGAACGACTGCAGTTCCACTACTCCTGTTGGGGGTGCTAGGCTAACTATCGCACTGATTTTTTTTTCTGGGTCCGCTTTGATCCTGTGGTCTGAGAAAATGTGGCCGAAGAATCTGAGACTGTCCCTGTTGATGTCATATTTGGATCCGTTCAAAGTGAGTCCTGCTGTCTTTAGGATTTCAGACATGCCTGGTCATGTTGTTACTGAGTGGTGTCGAAGATGAGTATGTCATTGCTGTATTTGAGTGTGGTGGGTACCGGTGCAATTAGACTGCGGATGGTCTCCTGAAATATCTGTCATGACCGTTGCCCCTGGCCCTCACTGGCAAGTCAGCCTTCCAGTTAGGGCCAGGTCAAAGGCCTTAAAACCTCATCCAAGACTCTCTTGGAGACAGTCCTGGCGCCTTTGGCGCCAGGCTCATAACCATCATGAAGACCAACATTAGAATGGGACTATTTACTTGGGACTTTTTAACTTGGCGGGGTTCAGCCAACATGGAGGCACACACATGGCTCAGTTACAAGGAACTGAGCTATGCGGTCTAGTCTTTAGGGTGTGGCAGGCCTGGGACTACTTTACCTGGACTACTATGGGTGTGGCAGGCCTGGGACTATTTTACCTGGACTACTTTACCTGAGACTATTTAAACCGCACCCAAATAGGAGAACATGCTTTGCGTTATTCTGCTGTGGGCAGCGTAATGCTCACCGCGCCCAGTTCTGTGATGCCAGCTTACCTGAAACCAAGGACCTGCAGAGAGAGAAAGAACACTACGAAACTTACCGGGAACAGTATCCGCTCTTCAATCCATCGCCGACTTCAGTTCCACTCACCTGAAGGTACGAACTCCATCATCCGGCAACGCATGCATCCTGGAATACCATAACCTGGAAAGAGGAGAAAGAAAGACAACATTAGTAAGCGTTTACACACGTTTCCTCCCGAATGAAGAAAGCCACACAATTCTTACCAAGGTAGTCCTCTCCTGGTCAGTATCATTGCTGGAACATTACGGCGCTCGGCGAGGAACATCGCAACCTGCAAGGAGAGAAAAGACACAGGTTAGCAATATAAAAGGTGAAACGGCGCCGCGCATCGCACATTACTCACCGGACAGCATCGCGCACACTGCGCTTTCGCCTACCGACCCGTGCTCATCTTCAAACTGCATGACAACACCAAAATACCTTTCCATACCTAAAAGGAAAGAAGAAAGACATTATTATTCGAACTAAGAGGAACATTAGAACTGCATATAAAGACTCTACAGCAGGAAACCTACAGAGTCGCAGCAGGCCTGGATTCCCACAGGGGGGTTTGCACCAGTGAAGTAACTTAGTTGCTGCTCGCCCCCCACATCTACGCGCCCCTGCCACGAGGAGCAGGACGGAGAATCCACCTTTTACAATATTAAGGTGAGGAGAGGGCCCAAGGGGGAGGAAGGAGTTGAGGCCAATGGAGGTGGGAAAACATAAAGACAATCGGGTATTGAATCCAGCTCTCCTATATTGCAGACCCATCTTTAACCAGATGCCTTACCAAGGGACCGGGAGAGGGTTCGAGAGTGTAAATCATCCAACCAGGGCTGGGTGGCGTTGCCGTGATACCAGGTGAGCCTAACAATATCTCTGCTGTGGAGGATATTCCTAAGTTAAGCCGCTTGTAGCGGAAGAGTCAATTGTGTGTTGCGAATGTGGTGATGGGTTGTGAGTCGGGGTGGATGACCAGCTAGCGGTGCTCTTAGTTCCAATCTAGTTTGGAGAATCTGTTGCCTCAGTTGAGTCTGACCATGTCCTCGATGTTTGGACCTGGGTGCCCTTCTCTTTGAATTGCTTCGTTTAGAATGTGCATGTCCACGCAAAGGCACAGTCGTCCATTTTCCTTGGGGACGAACACCAGGGGCGACACCCATGGCGTTGGGCCGCTCATCCGCTCAATAATGCCATTATCTAGTAGGGTTTGTAGTTCTTGTGTCACTTGTGCCTGGAAGTGGAATCCAATTCAGTGTGAGTATTGGAGGTCTGGAGTTACTCTTGGTTCAATGTGGAGGGATATTACAGAGTCCTTCAGCATGCCTACCCCTTCGAATAGTGTTGTGAACTGGGATTTGATTGTGTCCAGTGACATCTGTTATTGCAACATCACATTCACTTGTGTGTCCCCGCTGTGAGGCCTTGGACCACTTCCAACTGGTCATAGTGGATGTCTATTGGGGCTAGTGCTCAAGTGGTGTGATAGCTCAGTAGGCGTCGCCCTGTTGGTGGGCTTGGTATGACGTGTATGGTGGTGTCCTTTGTGATACAGATCGCATTGGAATTGTCTGGTGGACTGAAGAGGGTGTGCTGCGCCCCATTGGAATATTTGAGCTTGGGATGGTTGTAGCAGGTAGATGTCTTTGATGGTTTGGTATAGGGCCTCCTCCATCACATTTACGGTTGCCCTTGTGTGTACGATGTACTGGTGATTCAGCCCTCCTATTTTGACAGTTAATTTTGGGGCTGTACTGTCGTCTCTCGCTTCGCTGATCAGCCTAACATACTCTCTGCTATATCTGTCCTGTGTGTTCTATCTTCTATGGCTATGTCGCTCTTCGCCCTGGTCCTCAGGTGGGTTTTCGTATGTATCAGATCCAGGGCTGTATTGCGGGTTAGGATTTTGGTCTCTGTTGTAGGTTATATCCTGGGGTCTAGGTTGGCACGAGTAGTCTTCAGCTGGGCTTGGTGGATAGTCATAGCCATCAGGGTATGACAGTGTGCTCTGTATTGCTATGTCTTCCCTCGCTCTTATCATTCTGGCTTGGTGTTGGATTGTGGCTGTGTTCCTTCCTGGGCTCGGCCTCGGTGAGTATTGTTCTGTGTATGTCTTGTAGCCGGATGCCTGGGTTTGTTCTTGTCTCATTGGTCCTGTGTTTACGGGTGGCTTGTAGCTGAGAAGTGCAGGGCCCTTCTCTCAGCACATCGCCTGGAAATGATTTTCTTGGCCACATCTCATGCACATTTGGCCAATGGCCGGACATTGTCCCCTTTGGGGCTACTCTAATCTGCATCGGTAGCACTGTCTTTCTCCTTGGTGCCTTTGCTGGACATTTCGGGGCCCAGGTCTGAATGGTGGGCCTTGGGATCTGCTAATTGTGGTAGACGTGATCTGCAGCGCTGCAATGCTGTCGCTTTTCCAAGGATATTCAATGGCTGCTGCTTGCACATCTACTCGTTCGTATACTCTTGCTAGATTTATGATTTTTGGTAATGAGGGGCTTTTTTTATGAGGCGTTGCCTGAAGATTGACAATTTGCATCCTTCTATTATCCTTAGTCTGATTGCTTCTTCATCAGAGAAGTTGGCAAAGTCACAGTGAGGTATCTTCCTCGGTAGGTCTATGATGAATTCACCAATGGTTTCATGGGGAAGTTGTGTGCACTGATTGAAGGAGTATCTTTCGTAATCTCTGTTGGGCTTTATGACTATTTTGTTGTTGACTGCTGCTATCATTTCGGCGTATGTGGCCTTGTCTTGTGTCGAAATGGTTTTCAGGGTGCTTTTAATTTCTTTCCCAACCAGAATTGGTGAAATTGTCGGTTTTGTTAGGTGAGTCTTTGTCTCCTGTGACCCTCATGAAGTCCTCAAATTCCTCCATCCACTCCTCCCCTCTCTGAACCTGATCATGGTGTGGTTGTAGTGTGAAAGAATTGGGTCGCCAGAGTAATGATGCCTGTGACATGGTTCGCACCACCGCTTCTGCCCCTGCGGGCCCCTGTGCATTGTCTTCAATGGTGCGTCAGTCGCTCCGTCTGGCTCTTGCGGTGGAATTTTTCCTCAATTGGCCTCTACGAAGGTTGTGGTGTTGAGCATCTGGTGTTACAGGACCATCAGTTGTTTCTCCCCTTTGTGTAGGGCATCGTTTTCCCTTTGTGTTAGTCTCCTGTGTTGCAGTTTCCTGTATCCTTTCACTAGGTAGCCTTTCCTCAATGCTGGTACTACTTGTAGTGTAGAGTCTTCTCTCAATCCCGCGTGACCCTCACTGCTGTGGTTCCTTCCGTCCCTCACGGCGGCACCGCGTTCTGGGCTGACAGCTCTGTTGATGCCGCTCTGCTCCTTATGTTCCTCACACAGGCGTGCAGGCTTGTGAACCTTTGTCGCCAGTTGTTATGGCTTCAGTTTAACATCTAAGTGACAGATCACTCAGAACCCAGGGTGTCTGCTACTTCCCTTTATTACTTTCTTAGTAAATAATAGGAAATACACAGTCTCATCTTGCTCGCTGGAGTGGGGACTACTGCGGAATGCTCTCCTTGCCAGAAACCTACACCACCAATAGACGGAGTGTTCATCAGTAAAGTTAATAGATGTTAGCAAGTAATCCTTCAACAGCTAGCATTAACTAGAGCTATTTGGTACATTGACATAGGAGTTTCTCTCCTGTGTGAATAAATAAACCATATTTTACAGAAGATGTATTATCTGCGATGTACCATTAATTGTCATACCAGTTTATTATATATTTTCAAAGTTTCATTGTATGTTCAGAAATGCAGAATGCACATTTTTACTAGTTGATTTTACTGTAACTAATATCCAATTACGGCTGGCTATCTGAGTAATATGAACAATATTTTGATTGTGGATATTTTTATGTCCGCTGAACATTCAATATGAATTGTAATAGAAGATAATACAACCTTGAGCTGAACTGGAAAACAAAGATTGACAAAACAAATAGACTGACATGCAGAACTACAGATACATTGCTTTAAGGTGTTCTCCGCTGTTGGTACCTCCATCACATTCCTAACTTTCGAATAATCCTCATGGTTTACATCCTGGTACAATGTTAAAGATTACTAAAACATAACGGTTTAATTCACATCGAGCAACTGTGCATACCTGTCATTTCAACAGTGGAGGTTGGGCATGTTGGTTATGGAACAGACAATGACACGGATTACATACAAGCAAAACTACTTTTCCCATTATTGGATCATCATGGCAGAAAATTCCCAAAAGGAAAGTGGGAAAGAGAAGCACCCATAAGAGATATCAATAACACATTCTTGAACGTGGCTTTGCCAACTGAGTATATATTTTTTGCCCGAACTAAAGCCATAATGCTAGTCAAAAGGAACATTACTTGAGAATGGCATTTGAAAATATTGCCCTTTTTTCTGTCGGTGAAAATGCTCGTCCCGGCGAGCAATTCCAGCGTGCAAAAAAATAAAGGGAAAAAAAAAGCTATTTTGACCAGGCACAAAACCGCTTGTGTGCAATGCCCCTCATCAAGAGGAGAGTCCAAAGGACAAGCATGGACAAATAAGAAAACGCCACTTCCCTCCAATTTGCGAATCACAATCTTGTTCATTTACAAAAAGAAACATTTTGTGAGTGCCAAGTGCAGACAAGTGTTAACAAGATATGCACCACAGGGGATTTCTAACCTATTTTTTCCTCACTGCCGATACTGGGGGAAAAACATGTAATAATAAAAATAAATCGAAACTGCTTTTATTAAAAATAATAAATAATCCAACACCAAAAACACAATATTAACAGATAAAAATGCGCAGGCACGAGCGATTCACCTCATAGAAGAATACGGGACACTCTCTGGCTTTACAATCAACTAAACCAAATCCATCCTCTTCCCACTCCACAAGCCCTCTCCAGAACAATAAATAGAGCTCGAACACCTTGGCCTGACCATGGAGGACTCTACACTGAGATACCTTGGGATCAACATAACAAGAGACCTTGCACAACTCTGAGGCAAACTTCCCACAACTCCTCCTCGCCCTCAAAGCTGATCTCTTAAAATGGAAGCCACTCACAATTCCCTGGATGGGACGCCTAAACGCGATCAAGATGGTGAGCCTCCCACGCTTCCTATACCCATTCCAGATCCTCGCCATCACAATCCCAGAACACTTTTTTAGACAGGTCAAGAAGGTCATATTATAATTCCTGTGGGACGGAAAGAAACCCTGAATACCGTACGATATCCTGATACTTCCGTAGGAACTGGGAGGATTTGGCCTTCCAGATATGGAAAAATACTATCAGGCAACTCAACTGAGAGTCCTGGTCCCACACCTGCGGGATAGAAAGGACCTTCAGTGGGTCCAGCTGGATAACGATAACCTGGTCCATGTGACCCTCGCAGAGTGGCTATGGGTCCCTAGATCGAAGCTTACGAGACGCCTGCGTGACCCCCGATATTGGGTACCATGTGGAACATCTGGAAGAAAGGAAGAGGGATGACTGGAGTTACAACATGGCCCTACCCCCTGAGCCACCTGTGGTCTCCCGGGATCCGTGAGAAAATCCCCGAACATGCCAGGTATCAAACCTGGTTTGATGCCGGATTAGAGAGAGTTGGTCAACTGTGCAGAAAAGCGAAATTTATATCAATCTCGGAACTAGAGGAAGCCCTCCAAATTCACCCGATTCCGATCTTCCTATACCTACGATTGAAAGGGGTGTTATCGAGAGAAGAATGGAAAGCCACCACTCGCAGAGAGTTGACACCCTTCGAAACAATCCTCGACGCAACCACCCTGACCAAAGGATTAATATCCCGCATGTACAAGGCCTTAATCACCAAAGATCAATCTCCGAGTCTCCGCCTCAAAGGAAAATGGGAAAAGGATTTCGACAGAGAATTTGACCAGCAGCCCTGGGACAGAATCTGTGAAACGCCGGCCAAAGTATCAATTGCCACCCAGTACAAATTGCATGCTGTTAAACTACTCCACCGGTGTCCGTATGATCCCCACAGACTGTCTAAAATGTTTCAAACATCCAGCCCAAGATGTTGGCGACATTGTGGTATGGACACTGATTATTGGCACATGTGGTGGAAGTGCACATTTATTGGCAGGAGGTCCTGGGATGGATTAAGCAACTAGATGGCATAGAAAGAGAACCATCCCCCCTCCTGATGATATTTGGTCTTGAAGAAGAAGAAGACGAACTGGTGTGGGTGAAAGGACTAGTGTCCCCCCCTGCTACTGGCAGCAAGAGCAGGCCTAGTTATCAAATGGAAATCCTCATGACTGCCAAATGAGAAGGACTGGCTGAAAATTGCCATGAATATATACACAATGGAGAAAATAACGGCGGCCCTCCATGGCAAGGCCGCGAGACATGAGGAAACATGGAGCGACTTCACGGGCCATTATATTTCAGAACCAGCCACTGACACTTCATCTAGTCATTGAAAGCTTCGACCACCCAGTCCTACCAAAGACTGAACACCGAAAACCACATCGCCCAATACCCGTGCCTGTCACAAACCTAGCCTGTAACACATGACAATGATAATGACCATCGATCAACGTCACACCGTCCGCTTTAGAGCACTACAACAATCAACGCGCCGTGGAAGTTCTACGAGCAAGGACAAGGGGAGAGAGGGAGGGAGGGAATGGAGTTATACTGTTCACCCGTCAGAAGGGGACACGCATTTCATTGTATTTTGCTGTTCAAATGTTGCTCGGGCGGGATGCACTATTCCTATGAAGTAACTATGTATGCTCAACTATGCATCTACTCCTTGGTTCACTTCTGATGCTAAAAATCAATAAAATTGAATTTGAAAAAAAAAATGCACAGGGTGGGGGAATTCATGAATATATAAATAATTAATACTTTGGTGTAGGCTAAACAAAACCTTGCCTGAAATCGATATTCCGAGATGGTTGCCATTGCCTTGCAAGTTGTTTTGCATTCTGTTTTTGGCAAAACAGTGTGGGGGGGAATAAAAAGTGAATGTGCTGCAAACAATATACAGCTGAATGTTTAAGATGAAATTAAAGAAATTGATGGCAAGTACTCTATGTGCACACTTCCACGTGGCAGGACACATTTCCTCAAGAGGAACGTTTCCAGAAGAGCTGCCAAGGCAGATAACTCAGTGAGCTCTCCGTGTGCAGGCAACTAAGTATTCATTTCATCATAATAGAGCAGCATGCATATAACAATCCTCTTTGCAACAGGCAGTTTGAAAATGCAGCATGTAGCATAAGAATCTTGATCATTAGTTTTGCTTCTGTAGTTAGGAAGGCTTGCCTACACCGGGTCACAAAATTGGTCTGCAAAGGACAGACAAGCAGATAACACTGGCAAAAGGGCTCAAATTAATATTTTCAATAACTTCTAATAAAAACAAGAGCTTTCACGAGAACCACCTTTTCATTGTAAAAACATGGTCATCTATACAAAGAGCTTGGATTTCGTGAACCCACATGATTAACAGCAACCAAAAATATGTTCCATGATATAAACGTGACCTCTGTATTGTGCATTGTTTCAAAGGGTGGCTATGTTACCTTGAAGAGGACACTCCCAGATTGGAGCTCCTCCCTTTTCAAACGAACACTGTTGCAGGACATGAAAGATAAGCCCAACACAGGACTGACCACGGGACACTGGGAAGAGGCGAGAGGAAGGGGAAGGGTTTTGGGGGAAGTTCCAGTTTGAGTGCGTGTATTCCAACGTGCACCACCTTTCCATTTCCTAGAGCCATCCTGACAATGATCCAGTACGCTGCTGTTGTTTATTTGTCAAAGAAACAGCCTGGCTGGATACATTTCTATTTTTGCTTGCCACTTCTCGATTTATAGAGAGATGACCCAGCAACACTTAAGTTGAAACTGCAAATCTGTCATAAATGTCACCCTCTCCAGTGCAATTATCACTTCAGACAAAAATTCTGACGTTTCTGGAAAAGGTCCAGAACATACGATGGAACATGGGTACATCAGCCTGACACTTAGTGTGACAGTTTCTGTCATACATTTTCATTTGCATTCATTTGAACCAGTTTTTTTACCAAGCAAACGCAAACCACTAACCTGATCTGATTCACTCAGCTCGTCTGATGTGAGAAGTATACCTTTAAAAAAAAAAAAAAAAAAAAAAAAAAACCTTGCTCTCCCAACACTAAAAGGTTAGAGGAACAAGAATCTCTGGGGAATAAAACCCTGTCGCTGGAGTGTAGATGTAGAGAAAACTGGGATCCCTTCTATTGTGGTTTTTTGCGCGGGCTCTGTCTGGGTGTAGGCAGTCGTGGGAGAATAGGAAGAGAGCTTCTCATGCGTCAATCTCCAATCCTCTAAGAGTGTAGTAAAAGAGAAAGGTAAAAAAGAGTGTGAATGACAACAGATAGAAAAGTGACAGAAAAGATCCTTTAAGTAACTACCTTCAATTAGGATTCAGACAAGACTGCGGTTCTTTTTATCCTGGACTCGATTATACTCTTTTTGATAGCTAAGAGTAGAATTACAGTGTTATAGAATTTAGGAAGTCACTAGACAACCCCTGGAGACCCGAGGGCCCCTGATCTTAATACCTCGTATGGCGGCGCAGATCTGGGACTGCAGCAAAATGAAGCAGGAAAAAAGGAAATGGCTTGGAGACTGGAAACTGTTCTATATATGGTTCAGGAAATAAAAGAATACCATAAATCTCCTCCAAAGGCTTGAAGAATCTCTATCTGCCCTATTACTTCCTCGGGTAAGCGTACCTGACAAATCTAGGTTTTCAACCTCGTAGGAATCTGGTGTGCTGAAAGCTGCCGCAGAGCCGGCAGGCTCTAGAAACGAAGTATCGAGTCCACAGAAGGAAGCAATCTAATCTCAGGAAAATGTGAACAGAAATTAATTATCTGAGGGAAGAAAACAAGAGTGAATATGAAAATGAATATGAAAGAAAGGTACTCAAGTAGAGTCAAGGAAAGAACAACAAACCTACGGAGCGTTGAAATTGAGGAGTAGTAACGCACTGGAGCTTTGTTCTTGCTTCCTGAAAAGCTTCTCCTGGCAACCGGGGCGTAGCCTCCATTGCCACAGCATTCTCTGCTGCTAGACTGGCACACTGGAAACGAACCGCCATCTTTGAAGTAAAAATGGCTACCCAAGCGGAATGAATTGTGACACTTAGGGCAGGATTCGAAACCAGAAGCATCCATCTTGTTTCATTTTAGAGATAATATATGTGCTATGTAGTATATTGTATTGTAGACATTTAAAGCTTGGGTTGCAGGAAATAATTCAGACCTGCGAACGGACCACTTTTCATCCACTACCGTCATATATTTTCCCTATGTCCCGCTCCCATTCCACCCTGCAGGCTGGTGCAACTCAACCCCTAGAGTAATAAAGGTCGATGTATAGTTGCGACACAGTATATGAGCCTTAACCAATATCCAGGAGAGTCAAAATTCAGCAGATTCAAATGGCTATGCTGGACAACATAGCCAACTGAAGAAAGTGCCACCTCTCTCCCTTTGGAATTCCATCGCATCCAGTGTCTTGCCAAAGGTGATGAATTCATTAACTTCATATAAATCGGTGGTAAATGTGAACACATTCCTTGGACACACTTTCCAAATGTGGTAAGATGCACAGCAGACATTGCTTTGCATACCGCCTCTGGCTCCCCAAGACACTGAATGCTCTGCCCCATAATTTCATACTCCTGGAGAAATAAATAGGGTGGAGCTTTCTCAGGTAACTGAATACCTGTCAATGAGTAGTTCGAGTGTAGGGGCCCTGTGTGTGTGGCCAGTATGCTTTATTTCTTTCTCAGTATTCCTTTACTTGTTTTCTCCTTTCCTCCCATCTCACCCTCTCTACCCCTCAGGCTAAGCCAACTCCAGCACTGCACCTACCTTCTCGGTTATCCGACCTATGAAGCTTGTGCCAGTTGAGGCTTTTGCCGCCACTTTCTCACCCCCCACATTCCCACCCCCCTTGGCTGACTCACACCCTGACAGCCTTTTCCATGCTCCACTCTGCTATATCTGACACTCTTGATGTACTAGCCCCTGTCATGAGGATCCGCGTGAAGCCCAAAGCCAAGTGCAACTCTTGGTACGACTCAAACCTCGTCACCCTTAAACACGATAGAATGGATCCAATCCTTTTTGGATAATAGATCTATGCGCGTCTTCTCCCCCATAGCAGCAGCTGACCCCATATCAATCACCTACTGGTTGCCACGGGGATCTTGCGTCTCCCCCACTCTATACAACATTTTCACGAAGCCCCTTTCTGATGATCTAGACGACCTGGGTATCACCTACACTAATTATGCAGATGATAACCAGATCCTCATCCCGCTGGCGGGTGACTACAACAATTATTTGGCCTTTGTCAATAGAGTGTACCTCATCATCCAGGCATGGATGGCCTCTCACGGTCTATGCCTGAATGATGACAAGACGAAACTCCTTATCCTAGGCACCCCTGCAAATCTTAACAAACTAGGCCCTAACTATTCCAACTTTATAATAGATGATAATAACATCACAGTAGCCAAGGAGGTCAAAACCCTTGGTTTCTATTGAAACTCGACACTAAACTTCAAAAAGCAAATCAACTCCATGTCCTCATCAACAGCCTACACCTGCAAACTAATTAGAGCAGCTAAACCCTTCCTCTACCCCAACAACTGCATTACCTTGGCAAGAGCCCTTGTTCTGTCCAAACTGGACTATTGTAATGCCCTATACCTAGAGAGTAATAAATACATTACCAATAAGATCCAGATCTTGCTAAACAACGCCTTAAGAGCAGCCCTGTGCATTCCTAAGAAAGCCCATATTTCTGACCATAGAAGATCCAATAACTGGCTATATCTGAATGAAAATCTTTCTCGAAACAGTATCCCTCACACACAAATGCCTTCACCAAGCTGCCCCAAAATATTTCAGACAGATTTACAAGACAACTTGCCAACCGACCCACAAGAACCACTAACGCTAACCTTCTTACAGTGCCCAGGTATAAACGTACAAAGACTGGCGGGAGTAGTTTCCCGGTCAAAGCTGCCCAATCCTGGATCTCCCTCCCCACCACCCTTGAGGGCTGACATACCCTACTCAAGCTTTAGATCTCATGTCATCCGCTGGATCAAGGAGAATGACCACTAGCATCCTAGTATATATTCACTGGAATCTTCGCTCCTTCTTGTACTCCTTATATATACTACCTATTGCGCTTTTATTATGTACTTTGCGTTTTATTGTGTAACCCCCAGTTTTAATGCCTTTCCTGTACAGACTGTCCTTATTACCACTGACTGTATATACATGTATGATATTGCCCAGCACTGTAACCTAAGCTGAACAACCCTCTTGATGTCTATTGCGCCCTGATACCCCCGGGTCTGGTGCACATTACAAATAATAAACAAATACAAAATACAAAAATACAAAGTGCAGGGTGGCTGAAAAGGAAATGGCGTGCTTCCTGCACATCCTCTGACAAACTGGCCTGCAGCCTGCTCCAAAGGCAATACCGGCTCTCTGTCTGCACCAAGAAGAGAGGCCCCACATCCAAGCCTGCATTTCTGCGGAATCTAACAACTCTGCCAAACTCTTTAAAATCTGCAAGGGGCTGGCCAATCCTGCTGCAGTCTCTACCTCTCCTGCCCCATCCCAGCACCTCAGCACGGCCCTTGCTTCTCACTTCATCTCTAAAACTCAGGACATCCTGTCCTCTCTCTCTCTTCCTCTCCCCCTCCTCCCTCTACTCCCTGCACTTCCTCTGGCCCTTCTGCAGCCACCTCTCCTCCCTCCTTCTCTGCCTTTCCCCTATTCTCCCCATATGAGGTTTCTAGACCAGTCCGATCTATGAAAGTTGCATCAAAACCGGTTCACCCCTGTTCCTCCAAACCCATCAAGGACCACATTGGCACCCTGGCTCCTGCTCTGGCTGATTTCTGCAACCACTCCTTCGCCACTGGAGTCTTCCCCTCCCCCATGAAGCACTCCCTTGTGCACCCTCTTCTTAAGAAACCCTCTGCTGACCCTTCCTGCCCGGCTAACTATGGTCCAATCTCCATCACTCCCTTTCTGGGCAAACACCTGGAAAAGCTGCCCATCTCTCAGCTTAACCTTCACAGTGCTCTCCTGAACGTCCGTGAAGACCTGCTCTCCAACCTTGACTCCAACACCCCCTGTGTCCTCATCTTACTTGATCTCTCTTTTGCCTTTGACACGTTCAACCATGCCATCCTGCTCAACCGTCTCTGTGATAACCTGAGTATCACTGATCATCCCCTGGCTTGGCTGATGACCTTCCTCTCTGATCGACCCTCCTAGGTCCAACTTGGGTCCCTCCTGTCCTCTAGCTCTATCTGTGGTGTTCCCATGGGTCTAACCTCTCTCCCTGGCTGTTCCGCCAATGCCTGGCACTTCTGGCTCACTGCATTGCCACTCTCTGCCCCAACTTTCAGTGTTATGCGGATGACGCCCAACTCATTTTCAGGCTCCCTTCCGCCACTTCCTCTCCTTCTCTCATCTCTGACTGTCTTTCTGCTATCCAGGAGTGGTGTACCGCCAATGATCTCTGCCTCAATGCCAGCAAGACGGAGAGTCTCCTCATCGGCACACCTGCTCCCTCCTTTTCTGTCACTCTCTGGTCGGCCTCCCTTGGCCCTCTTCCCGCTCCCACCTGTGAGGCTAAAAACCTTGGGGTCATCTTCGACTCCACACTTTCTTTCTCTCCTCGCATCTCTGACGTCTCTAGGTAGTCACACTACCAGCTGCACCTCCTCAGAGGTATTCTTCCTTTCCTCTCCTTCCCCCAGAAGCTCACTGTCTCCAGCTAGCACTTGACACCTGATGGCTGCACTTGTATTTATTTATTGTCTTTATTTATCTTACTGTTATCCTATGCACTGCACTATCCCCTCCCGTTCCCTCTGCACTTTTCCCCTTCCCCTCCCCCCTGCACTTGTGCGATCTCAATGTCACCTGGCCTAGTAAGATCGTTGTCGTTGTCTTCCCTCTGTTTCCCCTCCCAGGCCTTATCGTGCCTTGAAACGCTTGTGTATAGGCACGTTATAAGTGCCCTATCATATCATATCAAGCCATAGAGAAATTGCTGACCAAGTAATATGCCTCATAATCTGATATCCCTTTTAACGCATCCTCAATTGAACGCCATAAGCTACTCTGCATATACCCTGATTCTTACTTCTCTAAGTTCCTCACCATCCCCCCAACCCCACCTCCAATAATGTGGTCAAACCCTTTTTGATTTCTTTAAAAGTAAATATTGGTATGTATACTGAGGCACCTGTAAAAACATGCAAAGCCTATGGCACATGGTCATCTTACTGGGAGAGATGTGGGTAAATGATTATAGGGAGTTTAATCTAGAAGTCTATTCCTCTCCCAAACAACTAAACTAGTTTCATGATATGCAGTAATTGATCCTTCATGGCCTGATAGCACTGGATTGTGAAAGTGTGTGCTCTTGCCAACTGCAAACAAAAGTGTCTGAAAGCAATGTCCTTAGACTTGCTAAGGGGAAAAAATAATTGATTTTCCCCAATTTATATTTAACGCACAGCAGATCCCATAACTCTTGTTTTAGTTGGAACACAAGTGGGATGCTAAGAAATTTTTGTCATGCATCAATAGCAAGTCTTTAACTTAAAGCACAACTAATGCTCCTTATCTAGATCGGTCGCCTCGGTGTGTTTTGCTAAAGGTTTCATGACCATGTCAAACAGCAGAAGTGACCGGGGAGAACTCTTTTATCCCTCTCTCCTGCCATCTCCTCTCAGGGATGATGTGTCTAGTTCGAATTCTAGCTAGCCAAGGGAGCAGTACAGAGTAGCTCTATTAGGTTAAGGAAATTATGTACTTCATTCCTGGCTATGTACTTCATAGTGTGGAATTAAGGAGGTTTATTTAACAGAATGGAAAGCTTTCTCTGCATCGAGAAAAACTAAATTGTATTCTTATGATTCTTCATCCACCCCCCTCACCCCTTTAGTACATGCGCTACTCTGCACAGGTTGAACCTTGTACTGTGACCATGATTGAACCCTGCTTGCTCTTGATGAATTCGTCCAGGCATATAGAGAAGTCATACAGTCGGGATTTAAATAACTGTTTCTGAGTCCACAGAAGGATGAACACTCCACTTGGTCCTTCCCTGGCTTCAGCAGCATGGGTGATTACTGCTTCCCTCATGGATAACCCTTGGGCAGCAGTTGCATGTTCCTTCTGATAGACCGCTATCAGTTTATGGGCTATTAAGACGATATAAATTACATAAAAATCAGCTGCAAGGTAGTCACTTTCCAGAGCCTAATGGCTCTCTAGTGACTTAATCTCTCTTTTAACCTCTGGTATGGCCTCCTACCTTCATTTTACTGTGTAATTCCAAACTGAACGCTTCCAGCATTTGTTCATCTATGTCTTGGGATTGAGTATAAATGTGGACGGGAAAAACATTTGCAAATTGAGGCTTGTCTCTCATCCCTTTGCTTGATGAGCCATGAGAAAAAGTTACTTGAACTGACACAAAATGTGTTGCCTCGTTTCCCATAAGCTATATTTAAATTCCTGTAGGACTTCTTGCGTTGCTACATGTTGCTTTCTAGCATCAGACCAGATCTCAGTCCAAACTGGCTATCACATGTTCTCAATTGCCATAGGATGTCTTCTAACACATTGTTGTGTGTGCACAATTGTCCATGTTACCTACATCTTTGCAGTGCAACAACCTGAAATCACCACCACATAGGCTTCTCACAAGTAATATCCTCTCTAAATGTTGTGCATTGGGTGACTTGCCTGTGATCCTCTGCAGTGGTACTGTCGATCTGATCCGTAACAAGCTGAAATAGCCTCTTGGTGGAGAATGTTCAGGTCTAAGGATCCTGTGCAGGTACTGAATGGATGGAAATCTGTTTGTCTGTCTGTCTGTCTGTCTGTCTTCCCCATGCTCTCCAAACACAAGTAATTTACAGCTGCCTCAAAATGTCCTCCAGTGAGCACTAGATGTGCGTGACAATTTTGATCTGTCCAGTCTTCTGTTAATTGTGCAGGTACCTGCCTAAGTTACAATACCATCAAGGCACCCAACACATTTGCCCTCAATATCTGGTAAGAAGGATTTGTCTTCTACATTCGGAACATAAAGATTCATTATCCATACATCTCACCCCTCCAGCTGTCCATTAAGCATCACATAGCTACCGTTCAAGTGTCTAACCACAGTAGCTATCTCTAAGGGTACCCCACTAGTCACACAGGGCCAGGATGCCCGTGCATAAGACGAGAATGACACTTCAAGCATTGGACCACCCCCTGTTTTAGCCAGCTTGAATAGCAGCACATCCAACTAATGGGATTCCTGCATGAATGCAATTTTTATGCATTGTCTCATCAAAAAAGCCCAAACCTGTTCTCTGTTCACATAGTTGTTCACACCCTGACTGTTGGCATATTTAATTTGCCCCTCTAGACTTTCTTGGCCAGCCCCCTGCGTCAGTTAACACATAGTGGCCCCACCTGTGATTTTGCCAACCAGATAATTTCAACTGGGTTGAACATGTGAACCACCTCCCTCTAACCTTGCTCCAAACCTTACAGTCCTTCACACACTTGGACCTGCTACTAACTAGCTCATGCGCAGGGACTTCCATGTTCGCTGCATGCGTGTACGGTACCCTTTCTTTGTGCCCCTCAACTAAATGCAATAATCTTAATACTGAAAAGAAATTCTGGAATACATGTTACGACAAACCTGTGCAATGTGCAGCTAGATTTGTGAACTATTGGCAAATTGCAGGATAGTGGGCAGAAGGGTGTATGTACGAATACCTTAACTTAACCTGCTCTTTATTCTGCCTAAGAAGGAAACTACATCCGCTGCAAGGATGAGGCTATGATGGTCCAAAGTGTTCGGGATTACAATCGGCGCTGTGCTCTCGTTTTCCCATTTTATCTCAAACTTGCTATATTAGATCTTAAAGCCCACAAAATACTATTTACCTAGAGTGTTGCTTTTGCTGAAAAAGGTTCCCCTAAATTCACCATTCCTAATCAATGTCTCTGATATCCTCCAAGTACCAAGCTTCTAGTCCTGCCCTGGGAGTTGGAGGAGTCTTTCAATCACCAAAGTCCATGTCTTCTTTTCGTGCTGCAAGGCTCCGAACAACATGGCTTGCCCTCGGCGATCTGTTTTGGCTGGCCTCCTCATGTGGGAGCCTTGAAGGTGACAATCTTCTTCCATCCATGTCGGGCTTGTCTCTTTCAGACCGAATCAGTCAGCTCTGCCATTCAATCCATTGTTCTGCCTTGCATGGATTATCACAAATTATGGATTTGCCCTGTGAGGAACTCCCCGTCCATATACCATAGCCGCATACATTGGATTACCCCTTGGAACGAATAATGTGGCATCTTTACTGTTGGCTGAAAGCAATGCAAAAAGAAATCCCTTTTGAAAAAGAAAAGGAAGATGTCTCTTTAACAAGTGATGGTTATTTAACTGGGATGAGTAGCAGAGTCTGGTGCACAAGGGAAGCCTCCTGACATTACGCCTTGTGGAGGTGAAGCAAAGCCAATGTCAGAGCCCGCGACATTCAACAAGGCAGAGCATGCCAGTACAAGACGCCGGAGGCCCGGTGTTAACAGACGTGAGGATGGCTTTGTGAGGAACAACCTATCCGGTGATGGTGTGATCACAAGTACAGCATCGTGGGCAGGACGTCCGAAGAACGATGCCGAGATCACCGGTATGGGAAGTATGGAAAGCTGACCGCGAGTGCAGAGCAATAATCCGTTGATGGAACGGGAATCTGACGAGCAAGAAGAATGAGAAAGCACACCCGAGCAAGAGCCGAGCACTGCCACTGTCGCGCGTCAGAGAAAGAGGTACCGGGAGAATCAGGAAATTAATGGGGCCTCGTTATAGATCAGAAGAAACTTGTCCCCGTCTTAAGGATGAGAAAATAAAACTTAGTCTGTATAATTGGAGTTATAAAGAAGTAATCAATAACCCAAACAGGGAAGCGGGTTATTATATAAGAAGAAAAACTTGTCCCAGTCCTAAGGACGAGATACCAAGAGTGAAACCAGTTAAGAAGAGAAGTTAGCAGTCTGTGCCTACCCAGGTAGTAAACATGCAGAGACTGGGAACAAGTTCCCTTGGTGGAAGGGAAGAAAAATTATGCCCTCAGAATTGAAGACTGCAGCAAGTCTAACATAAAAATATGTAATGCGAAACCGAATGTAAAAATCTTGAATGAACAAGATAAAAGAAGAGACATTATAAGACAGAGAAGTTATGACGGAGAAAGCCTAAAAAGGGGTCAAGATGAACCCATCTCAGGAAAGCCGGACTGTAAAGAGAGGAAAGTTGTAAGCAGTCATAAGCAGTTTTGCAGAGACTGCAGGGTGCTTGCGTTACTTACTGGATTGTGATCATGAAATTTCGAGATTGACAACGGCAACGCTGTTTGAACTCTATAACTAATGCCTGGGAGCTGCTCAGTGTTCTACAACTCTACACTGGACCCAATAAAATCCCCTTGCATGCGCGAGGGTGCGCAATTTCGCAAGCAAAGACAGACCTCAGTAATTTCATCGGCCTCTAAACCTCGACCCAAGCACTCCAAAAGTTATTTATCCCCACCCCCTCAAATGAATACTGAAACTCTGATCAGCTGGGCCTGCATCAACAATGGGCACTTTTGTTTTTCCATCATTGCTGCCACATTTGTTTATCCTGCAGGCACCGGAGTGCCTCACCATCGTTAAGCACTGCAGCTGCAGTGACTGGGCCATTTCTCCATCAAAGAGTCGATGAGAGAACTGGCAGCATTAGCCGGGCCACCCCCTAAGTCCCACACAAAGTTCCCTGTCTGAGCCTGTCTGGGCCTGTCTGGACTTTTTGCCCCCGCCTTCCTCTGCACTTCGTGAGGACACCCCCTGGTCTTGGGGGAAGACTGTGTTCTTGGCCCACCAGATCATTTTCGCAAGCCTGAAGATCTGCCTGTGAGTTCAGCTTTCCTAATTCGATTTCTCATGACTTTCCATCTGCAGCCATTACATTTTTGTTTGCCTAGTGTGCCTTTCCCTGAAACCCTTCTCCTCCTTTCATGTCTCATGCACTGATCACTGTCAGAAACGATATTGGGCACGCTGTTTGTCTTAGTGCCCTGTCCGTCTTACCCTAGCCCTCCCCATCCCCTCTCATTTCTTTATGTATAGCTCTTGCATTATTGGAACAACCGTCTGGCACGTACAATAGTTTGTCATGTAGTAAACGGTCTGTATTCCTCCTTGTTCTATGTTGTACCTCTAAGTGCATAGCACTTGCCCATTCTGAATGTTCCAATGCCTTGCATTAACTACTTACCCTCCTTGCGTTGGAGCGCTTTGAAACGCTTGTTAAGTGTATAGGCGCTATATAAATGACCAATTAATAAATAAAATAAATATCCTAATGCCGAAAAGGCATTAATTGCATTAATCGAAGTCTTATGCTCCTTTATTCCCTTCTATGAGAGTATAAAGGCAGAGGTTCAAATGCATACAATAACATTGGGGATCATTCAGAGGAAACTTGATACTGTGACAAATGAAGCAGAACTGAAGACTCTTTTCTTGCCTAAAAACAGCAACAGTGTTTGGGCATGACAGATATTACCCAAGTAATTCAAATGCTGCACCACACTGCGGATTCTGCACAGAGGAATGGTGACACCGACATGTACATTTGCCAAACCCTGTTGCCGCAGATATAAGGCATGATGAAACAGATCAAGGTTTGGAAAATCCATCCACTGAAGCCTTTGAAACTATTGGCCAATCGGACATTCAGGTGGTAGACCATTCTAATAATCTACCTCACACGGACGTTATCTCATCAGTGTCTGTGCCGCTGTATAGAATTCTAAGGCCCAGAACAGCAAAAGAAATTAATCTAAGACATTTTAACGGAATGTGTCGATAAAGGATGCAATGGCTAACATGAACTCAAAGACTCCCAAAGCTTGCTCTGTGATCACCAAAAATCCAGTAGAAGTGATTGTTGATGGCTTTTCTGAGAATGAGGAAGACTAGAAAATGGCGAACAGCACGGGCTGCAATAAATAATGTTCACACAGGAGATACTCCAACGACTTTAACAACCACATCGGCTTCATAGTGGGATTCGACAATCCATTCAGAAAAAAAGCACAGAGCTCGATGTGCATAACAAATCATAAAAATAATCGACCTCAACTGATTTCATCATCCACCCAGTATGAAGCTGTAGCACTGAGACCCCTTTGTGCAGGGGGAACGGCACCTCAGTAAACCAAATGACTACATCAGTAACCCAGTATGAACTCATTTCACAAAGCCATGTATCAACCTTATGTAGGGAGAATGGTTCTGCAGTAAGCCGGAATTCTGTTGTAATGATGGGGCATCAGGTTCAGTGAATGCCTATTCGGCTCCGCCAACTACTTCTGCACACTTAATTATATGATCTCTGATAGCTTATAGGAAAATGGGTCACTTAAAGGTCCGGTATTTGTTTACTCAGTCTGGAGAAAAAAATGGGCAAACGGGTGAAGAATCTGTTGGATTCACAACAGTCTGAAACAACTACTGCTTTTGATTCCAAAGCTCATTGTATATACGATAAGGGTATTCTCAACAGTATTCTTAGGGGAGCTAGCAGTCCAGATTGCAGCAATGATAGAAGTTGGGATCAGACCCCAAAAAGCACATGACACTTTATCAAATAGGTTTCTTATTGAAAGTACTTTTAAGGACGACTATCGCCTAGTCCTAAATAGATTGTTAATCTTGACTGTCTTTTTCGAGTCCCCGAATGTATGCGCAATAAGATCAAAAGACATTGAGCGTTTTGAGTTCTGTGATTCGAGACGCACTAACATTGTGATTATCCACGTGGGCTCGAATATGGTAGCAGAGTCAATAAAGCTTGAAATTCCTCTTTTAAGAAGCCTTGCATTTACTGTGACTGAACTTGGTGCAGCTGATAAGGCGTCAAGGTGTCATCTGGGTCCGGTCCACGGACTTCCTTACCTATTCGGTCCACGGACAACCCCTGGGACCAGCCAGTCTAGTGTGATGTCCACGGACATCGGACGCGCCCACTGATTTTTAAATGGTCGCCGTGTTGGATCCGTGGAATGCTGCCACTGTCTGCAGATAGAGCGCTTCGGGGGAAAAGAGCAAGTTATTTGCAGGTGGTATTGTATGTACTTGTTATATGGTTTAATTCTATTGTGGTGGTTGTAGCCAGTGGCCAGATTCTTGTGGGCACGGCCATGGCCCCAAAACTCTGGCCATACCCATTATAGTAACTATAGGTACTGGAGGGGGAGTAGAAAGTGTGTGGTATTTATGGTTGTAGTATTGTTAGGAAAGATGTCAATTTCATGTGCAATTTTCCCTCCAGATGTAACCTTAAATTCTTCTAAATCAGAAACACTTAGAATGATGTGTGCTGAGAGAGGTTTACCTGCTCAAGGCACTTAATTGGAAATGATCCCAAGAATTATGGAATGGCAAGAGGTGCAACTCAGTGCCATAACCTCTGATGAGCGTGCAGAAGGAAGTGGAGCTGCTTCCACTGGCAGAACTGACCGTTCTGTCGCTGCCCTCATCCATGGTGCCCATGATTACAGGGATGATGTGATGTTCAATATTTCCTCTGCAAGCTCTGATGCTGAGACCATGCTAGAATTCAAGAAGCAAGAGCTGATGTTTAAGCAGAAGGAGATTGAATTCCACATAGCCAACCTGAAGATAAAGCAGGCAGAAAAACAGAAGGACAGGGATCGCCAGTTGGAACTGGCCAAGCTTCAGGTTTCCAATGGATCCAAGAGATCTGGACATGGGTCTGGGTCCTCCTCTCATCCAAGATTTCCTAAAGATCTGCTCAGTGTGTATGATGAGAAGAATGACATTATGGACTGGCTGAATGCATTTGAGTATGCATGTGAAGTTCAAGATGTTGTGAATGCTGATAAAATTGCATGGTTACTCAGCGGATTACCCCATTCTGGCTGCAGTGCTATTATGGAGATGTCAAAAGCTGAAAGAGTAGATTTTGCAATGTTGAAGCAAACTCTCATCTTCAAGTTTGGGAAGACTACTGCTCAATACTTGAAGAGGTTCAGAGAGTACAAAAAGAAAGAAGGTAGTACTTGGGTGTCATATGTGACTGATCTTTAAAGAACTTGACTGGCTGGGTTGAAGGCTATAAGGTCTCCACCTTTGAGGGTATGAGATGTCTTGTCATGCTTGAACATATTTTTGCATCTTGTTCCCCTGAGCTTAAGCAGCATTTGGCAGATTCAAAGGAGTTAGATCCTAAGAAGCTGACCATAGCAGCAGATGTGTGGGTGTCACATAGAGTGTCCCATAAGGACAAGACTCATCCTGGTAAGCAGGAGGAGGGGGAAAAGTCAAAAGATAAGGAGGATGGGGATCTGATAAAATTTCTTCCCAAAAAAGCCACAAAAAGAAATGTAAGGGTAAGTCACAGGAGAACACACAGGGTAGTGGAGGTTATCCTCCAAAACAGAACTCTGGTTACAGTAAGCCTCCCTATGTCCTAAGACCCATTAGATCTTGTGTGGCCTGTGGAGCAAGTGGCCATGTGAAGGGGGACCCCAGATGTAAGGTCAAAACCTAGGGGGGTCCACTCAGCTAATCTGGCCTCCTTCTCCTATGAGGAAGAAGAGATTACAGGGGCATCCTTCTCCTCAGACTCCTTCCCCAGTGGGATAGATTCTGTGGTAGTTTTAGTGTCCATGGGTTCCTGGAAGCCTGAAGTCTCAGAGGTTCATGCTAGCGTTCCTGATGATACCAAGCACTACTATAAGGACAGTGTGCTGATTAATGGAGTAGATACTTCTGTCCTTAGGAATAGTGGGTGCAGCAGACCTGTAGTGGAGTTGCCAGAGCTCCTCTGTTACCCACTAAGCTGGCTGATGGCCCACCTCTCAAGTTCCCAGTTATGACTGTAAATCTTACTATAAATGGTACAGTGGTCAGGATTCCAGTGAGCATTCAGAGAGATGTCCCAGGAAAGGTCTTACTGGGGAATGATCTTGGAGCCTTAGGGCTTGTGGGAGACACAGCAGAGATGCCCTGCACAAGGTCACAAACAAGGGCTGCATTGGTCATGTCCAATGCCAAGCCAAAGGGGAAACCCAAGGCTAAAGGAGTCAAGAAAGACAAAAGCGGGAAAGAGAATATTCCCCCTAACTCACCTGCCACTGAGGAGGAGGTAGTTGGTCAAACACCTGAACCTGGAGAGGAAGAGGTATTACCTGAAGTTTTTGATCCCAATGACCATTCTGAACTACAAGGTTTGTTAGTAGAAGGTGGTCCTGACAAGATTGAATTCAGTAGGGCCCAACGTGAGTGCCCATTTCTGGAAGGCCTATTGAGACGGGCCTGCTCCCAGCTGGAGGGCGAACCTCCTGGGAAGCATGGGATTTATTGGGAAGGTGGGCTCTTCTACAGAGTCTACAGAAGGAGACCATAGGAGGTTGGTGGTTCCCCTTGCTGTCAGACCATTCCTCTTGCAGTTGGTTCATGAAGTCCCCCTTGCTAGTCACCTTGGCATCAAGAGAACCAAGCAAAGGTTATCCATGCATTTCTACTGGCCCAAGATGGGGGTGCAAGTAGAAACTCCTTGCAGGAGTTATGCCAACCACCAGTTATCTGGAAAAAGTGACACAACAACCCAAGCTCCATTGGTACCACTCCCAGTTGTGGGGGTACCATTTGAGAGGGTAGGGATCAACATTGTTGGTCCCCTTCATCCCCAAACATCCTCAGGCAATAGGTTTATCCTGGTACTGGTTGACCATGCTACCAGGTATCCTGAGGCCATCCCATTGAAGACTGTGACTGTCAAGTCAGTTGCAAAAGCTTTACTTGGCATATTTACTAGTGTTGGCTTCCCTAAAGAAGTTGTGTCTGATAGGGCAGCAACTTTTATGCAGGCCATGTGGAAGGAATGTGGTGTCACCTATACGTTTTCATCCGCATACCACCCACAAACCAATGGTCTCGTAGAAAGGTTTAACAGAACCCTAAAAAGCAGAGCCCCAAAGAAGAACATGGGATCTTCTATTACCATTCTTACTGCTTGCCTACAGAGAGGTACCTCGGGAGGGTGTTGGCTTCAGCCGGTTTGAACTTCTGTTTGGTTACCCTTTGACGCGACCATTAGCAATAGTCAAGGAGGGATGGGAGATGCCCACTCCCCCTATCACTACCAACGTGGTAGACTATGTGCTAGGGCTCAGGAAGAGGATGGTACTCCTGATGGGTCTTGCTAGTGAGAAACTGAAGGCAGGGTAAGCACTGGTGAAACATTGGTATGACCAGAAGCCTGCCCTCATCAATTTCTTACCAGGTCAGCAAGTCCTGATCATGAATCCTAGAAGGCCTAGAGCTTTACAGGACAAATGGTCAGGCCCTCACACCCTGGTGGAGTTACTGGGTGAGGTCAACTATTTAGTGGACCTTGGAAGAGCTGGACAAACTCCAAAAGTGTTCCTTGTAAATAGAGTGAAGGCTTTCATCCCTAGAGTTGAAATCGCTGCTCTGCTGCTGGCTTCAGATGTTGATTAGGAGGAGCCAGAACCTCTCCCTGACCTGTTCCAGGGCAGCCCTTCAGATAGCTCCGTTGAGGGTGTCGAAGTGGCCCCTCACGTGACTTCTGATCGACAAGCTGAGGTGAAAAGTTTGCGGAGGCAGTCCCCCCCCCCTGTTCTCACAAACTCCTGGTTTGACACATTAGTGCAAACATGACATTTACACAGGAGATAGTGTACCTACTAAAAGTAGGTTATACAGAATGTCCGACAAAGTAAAGTCTTACATTAAGACAGAGGTCAGCAAAATGTTGGATCTTGGGGTGATTGAACCCTCTAGTAGTCCTTGGTCCAGCCCTGTGGTTTTTGTTCAAAAGGCAGGCACCTCTTGAGTTGAGGTTCTGTGTGGATTACAGGGCTCTGAATGCTGTCACCAAGACAGATGCACACCCCTTGCCTCGAACAGATGAGCTTATGGATACTTTGGGTGCCTCCAAATACCTCCTCACATTTGACCTCACTACAGGCTATTGGCAAATAGCTCTTACAGAACATGCTAAGGAGAAGACCGCTTTCTCAACACCTGAGTGTCTTTACCAGTTCAGGGTAATGCCTGTTGGGTTGATGAATGCCCCTACCACTTTCTAGAGGCTTGTGAATCATGTCCTTAATGGGTTGGATAAATTCCTTCTAGCATATCTGGATGATATAGCAGCTTTCAGTGCCACCTGGGAGGATCATGTGAAACACCTTAGGGTTGTGTGGCCGGCTCTTCACAAGGCCCACTTGACCATAAAGGCCAGCAAGTGCCAGATTGAGCAAGGTTCAGTGGTCTCCCCTGGGCATGCAGTAGGTGGAGGTAGGATACAGCCTCTACCCAGTAAAGTACAAGCAGTACAAGATTGGCCTACCCCCACTACTCAGATCCAAGTGAGAGCCTTTTTAGGACTCACTGGGTACTACAGACATTTCATGGCAGACTATAGCACCATAGCTGCCCCCCTGACTGCTCTCATCACTCTTAAGAAACCCAAGAAGGTAACTTGGTCTGAAGAGTGTGAGAAGGCCTCCAATGGCTTAAGACTCCTTGTGCCAGGCCCCTGTTCTCAGGGCCCCTGATTACCAAAGGCTTTTTTTTTGTGCAGACAGCTGCCTCTGACACTGGGATAGGAGCTGTACCATCACAAGTAGATGAGAAGGGTAAGGAACACCCTATTGGCTTCATTCGTTGCCAGCTTAGGACAGAGAGTTCAGGTGGTCCACAGTAGAGAAATAATGTTTCTCTGTTGTGTGGTCCCTAAGGAAGCTGAGGCCCCTACCTCTATGGGACCCACTTAACTGTGCATACTGACCATAAGCCCTTAAAGTGGCTAATGAACATGAAGGGAGAGAATCCAAAGTTGCTCAGGTGGTCCATAAGCCTTCAAGGCTTTCACTACACTATTGAGCATAGGCCAGGTGTCCAACCTGGGGTTGGGTTGGGGAGAGGTACAGCTCTACCCTAGAAACCTGACCACTTGGCAAAACCAATGTCCAAACTGCATTGATAGGCCTCTCACCCACTGTACAGGTGTCTCAAACTTAGCAGGGCCTCTGGGCCCAAACTGCATTTCATGTTATTTAGATCACATTATTAGGCCTCTCTCCCACTATACAGGTGTCTCAAACGTAGTGGGGCCTCTGTGCCCAAATTGCATTGTGTGATCTTCAAACTGCATTGATAGGCCCCTCTCCCACTGTACAGGTTTCTCAAAGTTAGCAGGGCCTCTGGGCCCAAACTGCATTTTGTGATATTTAGATCACATTGATAGTTCTCTCTCCCGCTGTACAGGTGTCTCAAATTTGATAAGCCTCTCTCCCACTATACAGGTGTAACAACTTAGCAGGTCCGCTGGGCCGAAACTGCATTTTGTGATTCCCAAACTGCATTGATAGGCCTCTCTCCCACTGTACAAGTGTCTCAAATTTAGCTTCCTCTCAAATCTAGCTCACTCGCAAATTTAGCTCACTCTCAAGTGAGACAGAACCCACCAGTGAATTACGGTGGAGTGTCACTCTGACTTAGGGCCTCTCACATCACAAGGCAAAAGTCCAAGCTGTGCCCGTCCAAGCCACTCTTCAACCAGCAGATACCCTTCCCAAACCCACATAGCCTGCTCACCAGAGTGAACCGCGCTCAGGGAGACGGACAGTAAAGAGAGCCAATGATAACACCCAACTAAATAACCCTTACCACCGCTCTTCCCCTCCTAGGACAGCGACTGAGCGACTCGCCAACTTCAGCCGGAATACCACCTACAGACAGAGCCCAAACTAGTAGCGGATTCCCCCCTCACCTGTCACTACACCACAAGACAACCAGACCAAAGCAGGACCAACTAGACGTCACCAAACAGACTAAACAACTCTCAATCTTATAATGCTGAGCAAACGACCCATTGCAAGGAAAAGACGAAGAGAAGAAAGAACAAACACTCCAGAACAGCAACTAAGAACGACAACTATAGAATGGACCCCCACAGACAGGAACACAAATCGAACCAACACTAAGAGAAGAGACACATCCCTCTACCTAACTCCATACCTCACTGACAACTGGCCACCACAGCAATCCAACCCAACGTTAGAAGCAGCAACATCAAACAACCTAACACAAGCAAGTAGAAGAAGGATGAACAAGACAAACAACAAACAGAAGACCGAGCCGATAAAACCCTACATCACCAAAGCAAGAGGAACTTCCAATCAACAACAACTCCCGGAAGACAAACCCGATGAAAACAAAAAAAACCCAAGACAGAACCTAGAAGAACTCTTCGAAGATGCTGACATCCCGAATCCCACAGCCCAACAAGAGATCGACCAGGAAGGAAACCTCAACACCGAGCAGAAGATGACCTCGACAAGAAAGCCCAAACCAAACAACACCTCCAAACTTCACTGCAATCTAATAAAAGCAAGATCCATGTCAAAACACTCAACAGAGATTTCGACCTACTCGACGACAACGACATTGACATCCTGTTGATCACAGAAACATGGCTGGACGACAACTACAAAATCACACTCCAAAGCTGCCTTCCAACCAATTTCAAATGCCTGCAAATAAACAGAAAAAACAAAAAAGGAGGAGGCATCGCTATAGCATTCAAAGAACACCTGAAAATAAAAACTGACGAACCGCTCAACATCCTCAACTGCAAAACCATGGTAATACACCTAACAGCGAGCCCAAAAACCAACATCACATTCATCCTGGTATACAGACCGCCGAGATATGATGCAACATTCGTCGACAACTTCATAGAAGCCATCACCAACTTGGCCATCAACCACGAACACCTAATCATCCTGGGGGACTTCAACATCTGGTTTGAAGACAGCCACGCCAACTCCCAAAACTCACTGATTGAACAACTCAGCACCGTGAAACTACGACAACTAGCCAAAGGAGCAATGCACTCGGCAGGACACACCCTAGACGCAATTTTCACCAAAGATAAACTCATCACCACGGCACCACCAATACAAATACTGTGGAGCGACCATCTCATCATCCCATTCGTGATCACACTGTCTACTCAATCCTACATCCAACATCTGAAACTCACAACCACCACCAAAAGAAACTGGAAATACGTCAAAGAAAGCAACCTATTCGAACAACTGGAATTAACCAAACCCTCAACTACAGAACTAGAGCTAGCTGACCTAGACCGAAAAGCAGCGATACTACACAAATGGATTGCAGATACAATAGACAAGATTGCCCCAGAAAAACCGTTCACCCCATCAAAAAAAATAGCAATGGCAAAATGTTTCACCCCACTATTAAACGCCATGAAAAAGGAAAACAAAAATATGGAATTGGAATGGAGGAAAGCATACAACCCAGGGAAAAAAACACTGTACCAGAAACAAATCCACTCATACAAGAAGGAAATTCAAAAGGCAAAGAGAAGACATTACGATGACAGAATCAACAATGCCACCAACACACAAAAAGAAATGTTTAGCATCATTGAAGAAATGAGAAACTCACCAGGCTGCGATAACACCCCAACCCCCTCAGAAAAACTATGCAACGACCTGGCAGACCACTTAAAAAAAAAAAAAAAATCTATGACATCCGACAAACCATACAAAAGAGACCAACCAACCACAACATACAACCCAACGAACCTAACGCGGAACCACAGCACAAACTCCAAAGCTTTCCTGAAGGCATTCCCAATGCTGGTAAAACGAAGCAAGAAAGCGGGATCACCCATGGACCCCTGTCCCCCAGACATCTACAAATCAATCCTTGCGCAAGGATCGCCAGCAGAACATTACAGAAACCTTCTAAATCTATCACTAGCAACAGGGACTGTACCGAGGATCTTCAAATCAGCATACATAGAGCCACTCTTGAAAAACACAAGTGGTGACGTAGATGACCTTTCCAACTACAGGCTGATCTCTTACATCCCCTACCCAGCAAAACTTCTAGAAACCTACGTATATAAACTAACCCAAGAACACGTAGAAAAACACCACTTGCTGGATCAAGCTCAAGTCGGTTTCAGACCAGCAAGAGGAACGGAAACAGCACTACTATCCAACTGGGATGACCTAAAAACTAACGCAGACTCAAACACTACCTCGGCCCTTATTCTGCTCAACCTCTCCGCAGCCTTTGACACAGTTAGCCACGACACCCTGACCAAAAGACTAGAAGACATAGGCATAACAGAGACAGCACTATGCTGGAACAAATCACTCCTAGCAGACAGAACAGAAACCGTATGGATCAAACCTTTCAAATCCACTCCACGAGTTAACGACTGTGGAGTGCCACAAGGATCCTCACCATCTCCACTATATTTCAACATCTATCAGACTCTGCCATCAGAATCTTCAAAAAATACATTACATGTTACAACTACGTAGATGACACTCAAATCTACAAAATCAAAGACACCGATGCCGACCATTCAACCCTAATCGACTGTATAAAAGAAGTCTTCAACTGGATGGATACCAAAAACCTGAAAATCAATCCAGGAAAGACAGAAATCATGATCATATCCAAAGACCAAGAGAACGAAACCACCATCCCGTTGCCTACGGAAATGGGAAACGCACTGACACCATCGAAGGTAGTAAAAAATATGGGAGTACTAATGGACAACACCCTAACCCTAGAACCACAAATAAATGCAACAGTGAGGAAATGCTTTTTCCTCCTCCACATGGCTAGAAGAATCCTACCTTTCCTCTCCTTCACGCACAAAACACTCACTATCGTTGCTCTAATCATGTAAAAAATCAACTATGCAAACAGCCTCTACCTCGGAATACCAGAATACCCCCTGAAGAAACTGCAACAGATCCAAATTGCAGCAGCAAGACTACTTCTCAAACTATCCAGACGAGACCACACCACTCCAGCCCTAAAAACACTACACTGGCTCCCAGTAAAACATTGCATCACCTTCAAAACAATGTGCATAACGCAGAGGGCAATCAGCGGACAAGGAGCAGAATTCCTACAAAAGAAAATAACAGTCTACAAACCAACGAGACCCCTCCGATCAAGCAACGAAATCCGCCTGGAACTCAAACCAGAGCTCAAGAAAAAACTTGGAGGCACCTCCTTCTACCACTTAGCCGCAAAAACCTGGATCAACATCCCAAAAGAAATAAGAAACACTGAAGATCACCTAAAATTCAGGAAATCACTAAAAACCGGGCTCTTCAACACCACAGACTAAAAACTGAAAACCGAAACGGGAAAAAGGATGACTAAACTGGAAAGGACACAGACAACCCCGAACCGACAGGGAAGCTCCCGCGGCACCTGGACGGGTGACACCGGAAAGACTGGAACACAGGCGACACGCACGGAGACTGAGTCAACTACCCCAGCCAACCCCACCAACACTTTCGCCCGCCCCTTAGTTACCGCCAGGTACCACAGTGTTGTGGAATTGTGGAGATATTGGTAATCGCCACACTACCTGAGATGTTGACATGGGCAGGTGCACTGGCCACAGGAGTATGAAGGGAGGACAGGGGGGCTATGAGAGAGCATGATCGAGGTGGGGGCCAGAGGAGTAAGGAACCTTGTATGCCAGACAGGCCCAGATCAGGACAGAGGCGCATCAGGGGAGACTACGCACGCCGAGCGCCTCAATTCAGGATAGAGATGCAAACTAACCAACCCCACAAACAATTTCCCCTTCTGCATAACCAACCCCACAAACAATTTCCCCTTCTGCATACACCTCTCAAACTCCAAACCAAACACAACCAAAACCTACAGCACAACAAACGGCACAAACTTCACTACATTGCAACAACAAAACAAAAACACACATAGACTCGCACAACAGTACACGACGACTACCAGCTGCAAACACCCCAGGCCCAGCTAACGGACCCACCGGGCTGAGGCCGCCAACAGCACATCACTGCTCTCTTGCACTTTTCCTGCTTCCTCCCACTAACTCAACTTCCCCTCCTCTTTCAGAGCCGCCAGGGGACCACTCCGGTGGTGATAGTGCACGGTACAAATGTCCTTTAACATTAACAACATAGCAATGCTGATGGGGTTGTCCAGAATGTTTATTCTACCTGACCGAGACTCATCCAGGGGTGGATTAATTCCCCGTCTTTGGTCGGGGAGGGGCGATTGTTAGGAAAGATTTCCATTTCATGTGTAATTTTCCCTCCAGTTGCGCACCCCCCCACCCCCACCCCAACGTTATACACCATAGTCTGACTTTGCCAGAGGAGCACAGCCTTCAGCTGCACTCCACTGGGCTTTTCGCTCACTTTATTATGGGGAAACTGACATGCCCTTAAAGACAGTCAGTACTGGGAGACTTTGTTTCCCTTAGTCCTTGTCAATGTTGCAACTTTCCTGCAACATGTTACAAGTGCACACTGTACCTTTCAGTATAGTGCACTTGGGGTTTCCTGTCATTTGTAATGGTCCTAGATATTCTCGAAGGATTTTACAGGAGAAGTGCAGATGTGCCTTGGACATGGCTGGTGGCAGCTTATCTTTTCATGTATTTTTAACCCTTTCCTGCCAGGTAAAATGCGTTTGGCACAAATAGATGGCCTGGCTCCAAAATTGCCATGCCACAAGGTTCTTCGTCCTGTCCTTTGGCCATCTTGCCCCTTCACCTTCCCCAGGCCAAGCTGACCCAGGTCAGTCCTTATTTGGGCATGCATTCTCCCATGAAGCGCCAAGCTTTCACAGGCTTCTGCATGCCTTGTGTGTGTGCTTCCAGGATGTAAGCTGGACTGTCTGGTTCCAATACACATCCTGGGTGCCAGAGAGTCTGGTGTGCTGTGAATGCCTGGCACCACCGTGGTCCATGATTGGTCCACGTATAGTGTGCCTGTATGTGAGCAGATCTCCCATTGGCTCCTCTTTGTTTTGGTGCAAAGGAGATTCTGGATAAGATAAGGCTCCAACACCCATACCATGTTGATCTCTGGAGTTCTCACTGAACGAAGGATAGGTTCCAAGTCTCCTGAAACTAAGAACCCGAGTCGAGGAACCGCTGGTGACCCGCTGGAAGGTTTGGCACCCTGAGCCCGCTGTTGTCCCTCTGGACCCTTCTGCATCTAATTGAACTAGAAGGTCTGTGAAGATGCTTCGACCCATTGAAATAGTGGGACTAACTATTCTCGCTACCTTCATCAAACCCTGCAAGTGAGCCTTCTCGGAAGTGTCCCTGGGCCAACTAGGGGGCTGACCAGCTTGCGCAGGATCTTTGCCCTGTCACCACTGCTGTTTCGAGGAGGTCCTTGAAACTTGGTACATCGCAAGCTCTGTGTTCACTGCACTCGCACCGAATTTCGTACACTTGGCGTTCCCAGGTCTGGAGTAAAGAGAGTGCCCGAACCGAAGTACACACGGTTACTGTGTCGCCCAGCCGTGGTGGCGAAATTTGCAAGTGCATTGGAGCTGTGACCCTCTGTGCCCTGAAGCCTGCTACAGTGAAACTGGCCTGATCCATCCACCAGGAGCGGAGAAAACGCCACTGTCTCGTTTGGGAATCAACGCTGTAACTTCACTGCTGAAAGCCGCAGAGCAACTAGATTGCCACATTTGAACCAGCAACCGAATTGGACTTGACTGCCGAAGTTTGGTCTGGAGTGCGACAGGGGTTGGTGAGTAGTTGCAACCCTTACCAGTGGCCCTGAGCACATCCATCCATTTTTACGCACAAGTGGCCCCTGAGGGTCCCCTCTCCTTTCCACAGATAGCCTGAGCTATCAAACTATTCCCAACTCCTGGAACCTGTTCTGCTCTCTCGGGGTGACCCTCCAAGAATAGTGGAAACCTATTCTGCATCACCTCACCCACCTTCCTGAGCTGCTACAGACCCTACAAGAGACCCAGATTTTGCCCATCTGCACTACCGCGTGCGCCAGCATTGCAAGTACATTTGAGCAATGGGCTCCCCTCTTCTTAGGTACTGGACTGCCTTTCAGTTAGGATTGTGATTCCTGCAGAACTGCCTAACGACTCTTTGCGCTTCCTGCTTCTTTCCCTTTTCTAGGTTGTGGACCCATTTCGTGCATTAACCCTTTAGGCCCCTTGGTTTTGTATATATGTATTTTAGTAGGTTTGTATTGGTTTAAAAGTGTTACTGTTAAATAACTATTGTGTTGAAACTCAAAGGCCTTGAATACATGTATTTGTATTTTTGATATACATACACCTGACTGAGAGTGATTTGTAAGTGTCCTTAAGTCTGTGTTCTCATTGAGGTCTTTCAGTCACCCTCGCCCCTCTTGAGACCTAGTCTTTACCGCCGCCAATATTACCTTGATTGGTCTGGCGTGTCCAGAAGGTTACCCTGTTCCAAGAAACTAGGCTGGCCTTCTGAACCTCTGCCCACCAGGTTAGAGTTCAGAAATCCATCTCAACAAGTATAATTCAGGATAGTGCTCATGGAATATATATTTCTTTACACTTGGTACGGTTACTTAGTTGTATACCGTAGTAAAGCTGAAATCACTGGTTTATTTTCTGTTAGAATAAAAACGGTATAATTACAGGATAGTTGAAAAGCTTTAATTGCATACAATTTTACATATACATTTACTTTTTCTGACCCTTAACCAGTACATTTTATGTACTATGTTTGGTACAACATTAGTGTGTGCTACACTGTTGTTGTATTGACTTTTTTTTAAAACTTTATTTTTGGTTTTTAAACAACAAACAAAACTAAAGTTGCTCAGCCTGGTGGCCAATCCCCCTCCATCCACCCTGTGACATGAGTTCAATATTTTGCATCAGCATTACATTAACACATCGATTTGCATTGAGCATCCAGAAGAAAACTGAAAACAAAGAGAAAAGCCAAAGAGGAATTGGTGGGATTCAGTCTGGTAGGGTAAGCAGATAGTTAATGTAGGGGCCCCATACATCTGGGGGTCGTGTATGTAGAGATAGAATTCTGATGAAGGCTGTCTCTGTATCATGACAATATGCCACGTCCTGGAGCCAGAGCTGTGGTGCGGGCGGACAGCCTTTCCCCCAGGTTATGGTCACTTTCCTGCGTGCGTGTACTAGCAGTAGTCCTGCCAGTCTCCTCACTGAGGGTTGCAGGTCCTTGGCATCGCTACTCGCGGACTTTGCTCCACCTGTTGACCCACGATTAATGACATTTTATCTAGCACCTCTGTCCAGAAGTGATATACTGGATATAGTGAATCAGTTCATATCTAGAGTTCAGGGAGACTTTCTGAGTTTGCCACAGTATATATGCCCAAGCTTCTTCAGTGATCGGGCTCCTCGGTGATGTTTCCCATCTCTCTTTCGGTGTTGTCAGATTGCTTATAGTGCTCGTTAGTAGGTCTTGGTAAATATTCAATATCAACCTGCCCTCGCCTTATGTTTGAATCACCCCGTGTAGGAGTTGCCATGTAGGGGGTTGCGCCGGAAACACTGTGAAGAGTGATTTGAGTGTGTGTCTGAGCCGAAAGTATATAAAGTCTGCTCCCTGTTCTCTAGCCTGTTGGATCAATAGATATTGTCCTTCTGTGTATAGAGTTGTTGTATTGACATGAATAATCATTGGGAAAAATAAATCCATGGAGGATTTTTTTAAAAAAAAACCTTCTACAATTATATTAGTGTAAGTGTAATAGTATTTTTTAATTGTGTTGTTATTATGGGAATGTTTGAAGTAGTTAGATACCCGTTGGCGTATTCTAACTGCATTAGATTTTAGAAGAGGTTTTGTACTAACAAGAATTGTGATGGTGTATTTCAAGTGTATTAAAATGATGGATATTTTTTAAGTAGTTAGATACCTGTTGGCGTACTCTTAACTGTTTATTGTGCTACAGTTTAGTCAGTAAATTTGGGTTAATGGAATATTAAGTAGGCATTGGTTTGATTTGCTGGTAACCTATGTTTTGGAGTAGCAGAGGTATCGTCACATTTAAGCCAACCACTTATTTTGTTGACATATGCACTATAGTGCCCTAAAGTGGTTGTAGCACAAGTGTGGTATATTATACCTACTATTGTGAAGGTTTCCTACCCTAGAGATACTTGGCCGTGTGTGAAGCCAGTAAGCTTAGTTATTTTTGGTACCATCTGCATTGTACTATAGTTGATTTGCATGCTGGAATGACTGTCATAATTGCAAAAAATGCACAATATGCCCTGATTTGCATTCTGCAGAAACTAGTTAAATGGAATGGATTCACAATTTGGTATGGATACATATACAAATCGTTCATTAGGGATGCGCTCTTGTGAAATATGGTTGCAAAGTGTATGCGCAGAACCACTCCTCTCCCTAATAACCGCCATAATCACTCTGGACTCCTCACTAAACATTTCTCGCTACGTCAGTCACATCGCCACCACATCAGGCTATGCCACCAAACTGATCACAGCCAGTAAACCCTTCCTCACACCAAAGGTCCGGCTAGATGTAGCCCGAGCCATCATTTGTTCGAAACTAGACTACTGCAACTCCCTAATAAGGGCACATCCGGAAAAAACCTGGGCAAGCTCCACATGATACAGAACGCCGCCCTGAGAGCAACCCTTGACATCGATAAAAGAAAGCACATCTTTAAAAAAAAAAATTACATTTTTATTTTGTTTATTGTGTTTTAGCCATATAAAAATAGAAAAACAAAAATGTGAGTTAACACATCTACAACATATAAATCTAAAAAAATTACAGGAGAAACTCTTAATCTATACATTCAGGAAAGCCATTCAAAACTGAGAATAAGTAGATACAAAAGTATAATTCATAATATGAAACACATATTAGTGCACAAGCCATACACAACTCTATATTCAAGACAATAACTTAGTAGAATTTGTTGAATTTTTCCTCCAAAAAATAAAAATCACTTGGCGTCGAGAAACAAGATAAAAAAGAACAAGAAAAACTCCCAAAGACAGAAAACACAAACTCTCAGTAAAACAGACATTAAGAGCGCCCCAAACATTCAACCTGATCAAGCCCCACCCCACCCCCCCAAATAAGAACTGTTCAGGGCACAGAAAAGATCATCCATTTGATTTTTCTTCTTACTCAAGTGGATTTCCCCTCTTCACAACCAAATTCAAATCCTTCAAAAAAATAACCCCTTCAGCAGTTAGGAAGTTTTCGTTTCCTGATGCTAGTCTGTCCCAAAACAGATACGAGTTCAGCCAGCATACATCATGAACAAATCTCAGCAATCTTGCCACTCAAGTTCCAGGTCCCTGGACATTTGAACAATAAGTGTTGGGAGTGTCTGCCTTTCTTTTTCATCACATATGTTAATAGGATGTTCCTCTTTGTCTCTGATAGCCAAGATTTCTAAAGTTGGAAGCATATTTAATTTAAATGTAACCGTTGCTAAGTTGCCTGCAAGCTCTGTGTGCTATAAATAAATGTATGTTACCACGTGTATGAAATTTGGAAGATTTCATTTATAGGGATTCTTTTGCTTTTTTAGTGCTTGTCGTAAGTACATTAGGAATTCTTGTGGATCTTGCGGTGCGTTTATGGTCAATTTCACCATTCCTGCAGAGTAGTCCAATTCTTATCTTATACCTGAGACACTGTAAGCATTGTCAGGACTATTTGTGACATTCCTATGAATGACCAGGATTTGTAAACACAGTTGGTCCAAGCCGTTTAAGTAAATGTTATGAATGATAGGTGGCAATTGAAAGAGAATATTGATTTACATTTGCATAGCAATTTACTCAAGTTGTGTTGCTGAATTTAAGTGCATCATAGAGTTCTGTCTGTGCATCGTTTGATCGGCTTGGAGACTTTATATTTGATAAGCGACATTTGTTTCTTTGCTTTCTGATGCAGGTGCAGTTAAGTTTGTACTAATCAGTTTTGTGGTCATATTTCATGGAGAAGGAGTTGGTTGTTGTTTCTTTAGTAGTATTGTTTAAAGATCTGTTGTACATTCTGTTTGCATTTGTTTTCTTTTTTTTCAACAATACTTTTTATTAAGCATTATAACAAATGAAAACAGACATTGTGTTATGAATATCAGCGAAGGCAGGCAGCAACCCCCAAATCGGCTCAATCCACCCACCCCCGGGAGTCAGGGCCAGCAAGTGCTCCTAGTCTGGGGGGCCACATACCCTAGGCCTGCAGAGGGTCCAGCCGAGTCTCAGTCCTGTAACCAGCCTGTGAGTGGAGGCCTTCGGGTGAGGGCAGGGTATTCTGTAGCAAAGTCCATCAATGGAGCCCAAGTATTTGTGAAGGGGCCCAAGTTCCCAGAACGTATTGCTAAGATTTTTACCGCTGCCACCACTTCCCAGCATTTATACCACCATAATGAGCTTACCGGGCCCTCTGCACTCTTTCATACTCGGGCCAGAGCAATTTTTGCGGCAAGGAGCAGGCGCATGCACAGTCGTGACATGTGTCCAGAAACCGGAAATGCCCCTCCCCCCCATTTCACCCAAGAGAATGACCCCGGATCACAAGGGATAGATAGACCTGTGATTTCTTTGATGTGACCCACCACTTCCCTCCAGTACTTCTCTACTTTAGGGCAGGACCAGAGGAGATGGAACAGGGAACCTTGTTCAGAACAGCCTTTCCAGCAGTTCGGGGAGATGCCCGGGTTGAGTTTAAGTTGGACCAGCGTTGTATAATATCTATAGCAGATCTTGTAGCCGCTTTCTTTATTCGTGACACACTGGGTGTTTTTGTGTAACCTGGACCAGATTTTCCCCCTTTCTGTGACATCAATCTCACGTCTAAGATCCCTCTCCCATTCAAACCTGTATCTCTCCCTAGTGGACGGATCGGACCTATCTACGAGTTTGTAGAGTGAGGACACCTTCCCCCTGGCCTTCGGAGCAGTAAGAGTGAGCTCCAGAGCCGAAAGGGCTCTTGCCCCCTTTTCCTTCACCACCTTATTTGAGGCCCAATGCCAGAGCTGGGAGTATCGAAACCTCTCCACTTCGTAGACCCCGAATTTCTCCTTGCACCTCTCAAATGAAAGGGGGTGCCCCTCCTCCAGGAAGTGAGATATGATCCGGAGCCCTCCCAACTGCCACGCACCGAACCCATGTGCGGAGATTCCAGGAGTGAATTCAGGATTGTTCCACCAAGGGGTCAGTGGGCTTAGCCAGGCAGTGCAACCCCATTTGCGGGCTGCGGCTTTCCATTTACACACTGTGTTGCTGGTAGAGGCAAGCGGGCCTTGCATACCCTGAACTTTGATAGGCGGAAGGTGCGGTAGGTCCGCCAGGGACACCGGGCTCCAGGCCTCTTCTATGTGCCTCCACTGGGGGAATCTGAAGGGAGAACCCAGGCGAACGCGTGGGACAACTGTGCCGCGAGTGCATACCTCTGCACATCGGGACCCCCTATGCCCCCCAGCTCCCTCCCCCGACTTTCTTCGATATTCTGGGCCTTTTCCCTCCCCAGATGAACTTTCGAACATTCCTTTGCAGGGCCATGAGTTCCTTGTCTGGGATATGCACTGGCAGGGCAGAGCAGAAGTATAACAACCTAGGGACCAGGTTCATCTTCACCGCAGCTATGCAGCCGATCCACGAGATTTCCTGCGCTTGCCATTGTTATAAGTCTCTTTTGAACTCGCCCAGAAGCCGAAGGAAGTTGCACTGGTATGTTAAAGATGGAACTCTGGGGATCCGGCCCCAAGTACCCTATGGAAGAAGCCGCCAATGGGACTGGGAGGACCTGGCCCAGGCCCGCCTTCTGCACTTTGGTGAGGTTAATTGACAATGCTTCCGATTTGTCGAGGTTGACCCTAAACCCCGAAAGCTGGCCGAATACTACGATTTCGTTCCAAAGTAAGGGGAGCGAAGGGAGAGGATCAGCCATCGTGAGTAGGACGTCGTCTGCGTAAAGCGCCACTTTGTACTCCCGACTTCCCACCGTGAGTCCCCGGATCCCCAAGTTTTCCCGGATCCTATTCGCAAATGGCTCCATGGAGAGTGCAAAGATCAAATGCGACAAGGGGCAGCCTTGCCGCGTGCCCCTGGAGAGATTTAACGTCTCTGACCAAATCCCATTAACCCGCAGTTGCGTTGTAGGGAACTGGAAGTTAGCCATCACCCAGGTTACAAAGTTCCTGCCAAAGCCCCAGTGCTGCAGAATGGCCCGATGTAACCCCAATCCACCAAATCGAATGCTTTATGGGCGTCCAATGAAATTACCAGCATCCCTTCCCCCATTCTGGTGGCACATTCAGTAAGGTTTAGAATACGCCTAATGTGCTCCCCTTCCCGGGATAAATCCTGTTTGGTCTTGATCTATGTTGAATGGGAGATGCGCGCTCAATCTAGCTGCCAGCATTTTTGAGAGAAGTTTGCTGTCATTATTCAGCAGGGAAATAGGTCTGTATGATGCAGGATCCTCAGGATCTTTACCAGGCTTATGCAAAAGCACTGTTACGCATTCGCCCATTGATTTGGTGATAGTCCATGTCTCAAGGAAGGAAATGAATAGCCCAGTTAGTTGTGGAGCTAAGATGTGGGAGAAGGCTTTATAAAACTTGGCCGATAATCGGTCCGGACCAGGGGAGGAATTTTTCAAGGATTTAATGACGCTGGCCGTTTCTTCCACTGTGATTGGGCTTTCTAAGGCACTCAATCTGGACCGATGGTCCTGGGATCTGCTGGCTCTAAGAAATTCCGGAAGCCCCTCGAAGACAGTGGGGGGACCCGACATGATCACTTTATGGTGGTCTACAAGCACCTTCATTTTATCCCGGTCATCAAAAAGGAGTTGCCCCGACTTGTCCCTCAAGCAGGCTATATTATTCCTAGTGTGGACTCTCTTTAGCTTGTAAGCTAGGATGCAGTTCCTCTTATTAGATCTTCTGTAATAAAACTGCGTGGTAAACGCTAAGGATTTTGCAGAGTGATGCGCCCAATGCATCTCTAACACTATTCTAGCTTTGCGTAGCGCCCTTTCCCCCTTCCTGGACCATCAACCTTGTAGGTCTTTTCCCAATGAGGTAACTGTCCCCTCTAGCTTAGTCCCCACGATCCGTGAGACCCTTTGCATTTCGGCCCCGGCACCAATTAGAGATCCCCGGATCACCGCCTTCATGGCGTCCCAAACCACCCCGATGGGGGTATCCTTTCCCAGGTTTTCGGAGAAGTAGTTCTTTAGTACTTCCTCCGTTTCCCTCTTTACGTTTGCGTCTAACAATAGAGTATCGCATAGCTTCCAGCATCTCGTTGGTGGTGGCGGGGAGCCATGGATGCCCAGGTGCGACGATACGGATGCATGATCCGAGATAGTCCCAGAGTGAATCCTGACCCCTTCAAGGCATGGGTATATTGCAGCAGTGATGAGTATTAGGTCAATTCAAGAGAATCCATTATGGGCGTGAGAATAATGCGTGAAGCCTCGGTCCCCCCCATTGGCCAACCTCCACGCATCCACCGTCCCCGTATCCCTGAATAGTTTGGCTAAGGCTATCGCTGAGGTGAAATCTGACTTGGATGGAGGGATAGCTTTGTCCATGGTGGGGTCCGGGACAACATTAAAGTCCCCCGCCGATAATCATGTGCCCCTCTGAGAACGACAAGATCAATGGAGGCTGCTTCGCTAAAAACTTGTCCTGGGCGGCATTTCGGCAGTAAATGGAGACTAGAGTGATCGGTTGTTCCACCAGCCACCCCTTCAGCGAAATATACCTCCCTTCTGGGTCCCGCTTTACAGAGGTTCTTGTCAGAGGGACTTGTTCACTTAACAGGATGGCTACTCCTGTTTTCTTCCCCCCGTAGGTGGCAAAAATCTCCTGTTGAACCTTTTGAATCTCACCTGAGCTCCGACTGAGTGATTGTTCCACCGAACTACGTTTCCCCCTGGGCGCTCTGTCGTCAGCCTGCCCCATGGGACGCCCTACAAGGAGTTGCTTTGGTGATGGCAAGAGGCCCTCCCGTACCGGATTCTGGAGCATTGTGCGATTTGATGGAGAAGCCCCCGGAGAGTGATGACATGGGTGTCTGACTACCCTTGTGTGTCTGAGAGAAAATGAACTTGCCCCTCTTTACCCCTGAACCAAATTCCCCCAACTACCACCCACCCCGACCCCCCCCCCCGCCCTCCTCCCCGCAAAAACTAAGACAGGAAATATTCCTACCCCAACGGGCAACTGAATGGACTCAAACCGCAAGCCCTTGGGGCCAACCGGGCCCAGCCTGACAACCTAAAGAATTATCAGTGACCGGACATCATAATCGGTGTGCGAGACCCCGAGCAGAGCAGCAAACTATGCCGTAGATAGCCGGGTCTGGAGGAAAGAGGAGTGTTAGGCAGAAACCTGTGCAGTCTCTTAGGGACCACTGCAAAAGGCTTAAGACTACAGGTGTTGGCAGTAAACCCAATTGGTAGCAGTCTGCACCACCCAGATTTACCTGGTAGCTGTGGCTGAGCAGTTAGACTTCTCTCAAGAAGAGTTAGGCATTATATAGAGTATACACAATAGGTACAGAGATACAGTAGCACAAGCAAACACTGACCAGAGCTTTGGTGTAAAAGTATATAATTTTTTATTTAAAGACACACTTGTAAATTACACTAGCACAAAAAGAGGTAAGTAAATTCAACACACAGTCACTATTATAGATATACAACCCTGATTACTTATTAGACAAGTCTTAGTGAGAAACACCACTTATTTTCAGACAGAGGTGAGCACTTAACCTAAGATGGCACTCTAAGTTATAAAAAAAAAAGGGAGGGAAAAGGCAGAGTTATGAAAGCACACAATTTCAATACTTTTAAAAGAACCACAGTGAGGCAGGTTAGGCAAAGTCTACTGGAGAGCAAGGAAGTTCAAATGCCAGGCCCACTCTTGGAGAGAGCGAGTGAAATGTGTCCAGGATCACACAGTGGGGTTATGCCCAAAGAGTCTTGGTAGATAGTTCAAAAAAATGAAATCAAGTCAGGAAAAGTTAGTTAACAGGCCCCAGGCTAACCGAGGTTAGAAAGTCGAGGATTTACTGTCACCCTGAACGATCTGTCGCAAGGGAAGCCATGCGGGACACAGTACCTGTGGTGGGAAGAACGCTCCAACGGGGGCAGTTGTTCCTGGCAGCGGGTGCAAGTCGGTGTTGCGTCCAGAGGAGGTCTTGGCATGGAGGAAAGATGAAGGTCGTTGCACTGCCAGGGAAGAAACCAGCCGCAGAGTTCTCCGGTTACAAGGTACTACCCTTTTCTTCGCGGTAGTGGTAACCCGTGGTATCCCGGTTGGCAGGGTGCTTGGCACAGACAAGGCGGCCACGAGATGATCCAGGAAGGCGAAAAGACAGGCAAACTGGTTATCCCCACCAGTCAAAGAAAGAAGACTCTCCGGACTGGAGATCTCCTCTGTCATCGGGAAAAGTGGTGAGACGGTTCAGCAGGGCTCCACCGGTGGTGTCGTCGTTGCAGGTCGGCTCGACTTCTCCCTTCTCGGATTCTCAGGTCCTGTGGCGACTTCTGAAGTTCCAGTCCCCAAAGCCCTGCTTTTATGCAGAAAACCCCCATTCATCAGTCCTAGCTGTCACTCAAACATGCTGAGGGGTGAGCCGGGCGGCTCAGTCCAGGGTGCCTAAACCCCCTCCCACACCCTCTGTGGTACCCAGACAGAGTGGCACCACTTTTGGACGCTTCTGTGGAGAAGCCCGCCAAAAAGTGGAAGAAAGGGCTCGACTTGGGTTGGAGTCACAGAAGCGAACACAAACGCCATTTTGGAACCGAGTTTCGGCAAAAAATACCAACCGGGAAAATCCCATAGGAATATATTTGCGGTCGAATATAAAAAGTAGTATCCACTGCCACCAGCCAAAACTCGGTCGGGGGGGGACTGGACAGTGCCCCCTCGAACAACAGACCCCGGGGCAATCGAATTGCCCCGACCAGTACATCCACAATATGATGGTTTGTACCGGTTCTGTTCACAATTTAAAACTAGTAAAGCCAATGGTGACTTTACATGCCCTGGGAGACAGTAGTCAGTCCCAGGGTCTGGAGTCTGTTTGGGGGTCCCTACGACACCCCTGGGTTACTGCACGGAGGGTGCTGTGTAACCCACATACCAAAAACACATGAAGCCCTAGGGGGTAAAGAACCCCATAGCCCATAAAACACATACAAAGTCAAAGGAACACCTCAAATCATGTCTAAGAGTGGGAGAAAAAGAGTCTCACTCTTAGCAGGAGAAAAAAATAAACCACAAAAATCCAGCAAAGCTGCTGGGGGACGCACTAGTTTTGGGAAATTAGCCTTTACAGAGAATTCTCCCTAACAAGGAGGACCAAGAACCCCCCCCCCTCCCCCCCAAGCCCAGCAACAACTGTTCCCAGCCAAAAGGCCAGGTCGAAGTAGAATAAAGCAGCTCAGTCTTGATTAGGCTTCCTCTGCGGAAGGCCCCAGGGTTTTCGTTGCCTGTTCACCCTAGTCCAGGTTTTCCCAACATGCTTCTCGCCTTGGTCTTTGGCTAGTGCCCACGCCTCGGAACCGTCGTTCAGCGCCTCCGTGCCCATTAGTTTCTCGGCCTACTTCAGCGAATGAAACTGGTACTGCACCCCCTCATATAGGAATCTGATGCATGTGTCGCTTCCTCCGTGCCCTTTTGGATTTCTTTGGTTAGGGCAGTCAGAAGGTCCCTCAGGTCCGCCCTGGTGGCCACCTGCTCTGACTCCTCAGGTGGCTTGGAGGCACCCAGATCCCCCGACCGCTCAACGGCCAGCCCCCCTTTTCTTGATTTGTCTGGGTCGCCGTGGCCATCATGGTGGATATGTCTGCTTGTCTGGCCGTCTTGCCGCTTTTTTACATGGTTCTCGGTGCTCCGGTGCAAGATCCAGAAACCGAGTGGCCCCCTCAGCCTACGACCGAGGGCACTCTGGGAGAGGGGCCCAACACCTGTGTCAGAGGTACCAGTCTTTCCTTCCACCTTTTGGGGGTGTCCTGGTATGGGGAAGGATGCCGCTAGCCCCACAGCCCCCAGGGGGCAGCACCCAGTCCAGAAGGCTAAACCACCCCCGCTACACCAACCGGCACCCGGACCAACCCAATTCCCTGCTTGCGGTATGATCTGCTTATCCTTGAACCCCCCGACCTCAACACTGGAAAAGGCCGATTCACACTGCGTTAGAGCCTGATGACAGAGGGACAGTGCGAGCCAGATATTCGCCCCGTGGGTGGTGGCGGAGCTCCACGTAAGCTGACAAGGAGGAAGGTGAAGGGAACTCCCAGGCAGAGGTGTAGAGTCCGGGCCGCCGGGAGGCCCAAAGTCTAGGTGACAGCTGATGGGCGGCAGGTGTAGACCCAGTACCCGAGCTATGGCAGTAGAGGGGAGACGCCACGTGGTAAGGCCGAGAAGAGGAGGGGTGGTGCTCCAAGGCGAGACTGAACTGCTGCAGGGGCACAGGACCGCAGATCTCAGGAAGGCAACAGCCGCTCGGATGGGGCCCGGCCCTCCGGACTAGGCCACAGCAACGATGATGAAGGGGGGGCCTCCAGGCAGCCCCAAGCACTATAGGCACCACTTCAGTGGTCCGGGAGCGAGGAGGGGGGAGGATCAGCCGGGGCGGAGGGGGGAGGCACTGTGTTCAAGGCCCGGGGTGGGACGCTCCGCAGGCCGGGAGCCTCCGGCTCCTGGGGCTCCTGGGGCTCCTGGGGCTCCCCTTGCTATGGCAGCCGGCACTGGATTCAAGCCCCCAGCGCTAGGTGATGCGGACGGGCTGTTGCGCCGATGCGTAGCTCTGGCGAGGCAGGAGGATAACAAAGAACTGGAGGGCCTGCTTCAGACCATCAGGAGAAGGGAAGGCGGGGGGGATCCGGCCAGGATGGGCAAGGGCTCAGTCCACCCCCCCTGCAGGCGAGCTTCACCCCCATTACCAGGAAGCGCCAGAGTTCCAGGGAGGCACCTTGTCCCAATCTCGGGGCTGGGGCTGCGAGCACCGCGGGCGAAGGTTTCCCGCCTCCTGGACTTCACCTTATGCCACTCGCAGGCACCATATCCAGGAATCGGCGGAATGAGGCGGGCAGGCTGGAGTGCCGATGCGCAAATCCTACGTGGCGAGATGGGACCGCCGCCTCAGGAGTCTGCTGTTAGGGCCAAAAGTTCTCATAAACGGTGCCGATCAGACCCGTGCAGGACCACAGTCAGAGCTCTCATTCAATCCGGGGTGAAGGTGCCACACACCATCGAAGGGCGCTGGGCATCCAACGCGAGGCAGAGCAGTCTGTCAAGCTGGGGCGACAGGGCGCTTCATGCAATGGCTCCCCTCCTCACCCCGCCATCGGCCCCCCTCTCCGGCCGAGTGGCCGCCGGCATATTCCGAAGCCACCTCATGGCTCAGCCCAGACCGTGAGGGGCTGCCGCTTCGTGCACCAACTGTATCAGGCGCTGGGAGAGCAGCGACTCGCCCCCGAGGGCACCAGCATTCCAGGGAGCCCCACCATGGTGAGAATCTGAGAGGGGAGCCCCCGTAACTAAGCTCAAAGTCTCAGGTCCACCAGGAGCTGTTCAGGAGCCATGCCACCTGCGGCAGCTCCAAGCCACGCCCCCATTTGTTTTCTTTTTAAAGGTTTAACTTTTTGAGGTACAGGGTACATATCTAGATGGGGGTGCACAGTGTACGTAGCCTGTTGTATTCAAGGATGCAAGGAATGTCCGCGTTGAATTTGTTTGCATCACAGTTTACTAGGAATAGACCATTGAGTGTACGCAGACGTGAAAGTGATATGTAACTCATACCTTCCTTAAAGACTGTGCTGCCAATTGCAATAAATGTGTGATCTAGGGATAGACCTTGCGATTTGTGAATAGTGACCGCATATGCAAGAGATAGAGCGAATTGTTCTCTGCGTACGCACATGTGTTTGAAAAGAAGGAAACGTGCTATTGTGCAGACAATCTTTTTAACTTCTGTACATTTGTTAAAAGTGGATGTTGACAAACTGAATGTTGTTGTCATGTGGTTATGGTTGGAAGCCAACAAGTGTACCAATTGTTCCATTGACTAAACCTTGTTCTACATCAAGGTAATGTTTTAGAATTAATGTTATGCACTAAGTTAATATTGTATCCAATTGGGCTGTGTGGGAGATAGATTTGTCTAAGCTATTAAGTTGCGCTGTTGCTTGCATAGGGAGTCTCATGCCGTGCACTTCTAGTTTGTCTGTAGAGCTGATATGCAGTATGGGCTCTATTTCCTTTTACAACGTTGTCTTGTTGAATTGACTACAACTTTCAAGGGTTGGCATTAAGGACATGCATTTTAGATTTCGTTGAGGCTATTGTTCCATTACATCAGGAGCAGATGTGTTTCTTCTCCCATATAGCTGATGGATTAGTCTAGTATTTAAGATGGATTTTGCATCTTTTGTAAGCAGACCAGTTCTAATGCTTTTTAAAATGTTAGCATAAGTGAGGTCTGCAGACTGACGCATGTTTTAAGTTATTCATTTTTATGTATTGGTAATTTATATAGTGCCTATACACTTAAACAAGCATTTCAAAGCGCTCCATTGTGGGGAGGGAGAGTGCATTATATTCGGAATAGTCATTGGAACATTCAGAATGGGCAAGTGCCATGCGTTAGAGGTACAACATAGAACAATACAGACTGATTACAACATATGAACATAATTATTGTACGTGCCCGACGGTCGTTGCTTCAATGCAATAGCTTTTACATTAAGAAGGGAGAGAGGTGGAGGAGAGAGGGGAGGATAGGGTAACAAGAATATAACAAATGGGACTATCACTGTGCATGACAGCAGCTCTGATAATGTGAAGTGCTTGAGCCCTAGTGGAGAGGATGAGGATGAGGAGGAGGAGGAGGGGTGGCAGGAAGAGGCACAATCACTAGCTACCAGGAGCACAAAAATGAAAGTGGCAACAGGATAATAGTTAAAGAGTTGGAGTTAGGTGAACTGCCAACTCACAGTAAATCTGTAGGGGGCCAGGTTCTGCCTTCCGAGTCCAGAAGACATTGTCATGGTGTGCTGACGCAGTGAAGAAATAAGGGGACGGTGGTTGCCCTTGGCGCCCTTCAGGCCCAGTCAGGGCCTTAGTTTGTGGGCCTTGGTGTTGGGGGCCGGCTATTCGCTTGCTGGTTTTCCATTGGCCCAGTGGAGGAGAGAGACCAATCGGCAGAGATTACGGGCGGGCAGCAGGGCACTCCAGTGCACAGGGGAGACGGGCGGTTATCTTGGAAGGTGCTGCCCAGAAATGACCATGTGTGCAGCAAGGCCGCAAATATAAGAAACCAAGGCCTCCAAACCTGTAAGATGTAATAGGGGCGCTCCTACAACAAAGTAAAGTCATCAGGGCAGAAGCGGAAAGTATTGCGCGCTTCTTCGCGCTGGTTGAAAAACACAAAGTGAGGCCACAATCCCTGCGGGGCATACCTTGTGTTGGTTGTGGAAGGGTCATGCCTCCTGCATCCTCCGAACAGACGCTGAAGTGAACCCCTCGCTGAGGGAGCAGTAGAGGCAGAGAGAAAGGACCGAGTTCTCAGTACTGAAAATGTTGCCGGAGATTTACATTTCCAATGCTGCCAAGTGTTTTGCGGCATTGTTTGTGTCCTAATGTTTTAAAAATATGTTGACCTTTTACTGTGTTAACTGTAGGAGGTCTCCGAAAACAATAACATGTTTTCCTCCAAACAGTTCTTCAAAGCCGGTTTTTAGGACTTCTTGCATTCTGAGGTGAATTAAGGCCAACATGAGGTTGGAAGCCATACTTACTTCATTTATTAGGCGCACTTTCATTTGTTTCTTAATTCTGCATAATTCAGTAGCAGCCTCTGCTGATAAATTGTAGTATTCTAATTTGTTTTGGTGTTCTACTGGAAGGAGAAGTAGTCTGTGTAAAGTTACACCTCCTGTGTTGTAGGCAGCTAAAACTGCAGGCTGTTAAAACACCTGAAATGGTGAGTTGTTCATCATTTGGCTGTGATTTGAGGACTATCAAGTCTTCAGAATGTTTATATTGATGCATGATATTTTCTACCAAAGTCATGGCTATGTTTGCTTCATTTAGAGCAAGTGGTTCGCCAAGTGGTTCTTGCAAGAGTAAGGGAAGGTTGACTGCCCTCAGGAGTGTCTTTATCTAGTTGAGCTTCAATTTCTTCCTCTTGTTGGCGCTGATTGTCCAACATTTCTTTGTATTGTTTGCAATTGACATTTGTTATACTGCTTTGAATGCAGCTTCAAATGAGTCATAGTCACCTAATAATAATAATAATTCTTCTTTTTTACAAGGTTTAAAAAGTTGCAGTAGGGCCATGTAATACAGTTCTCTATGTTGCGGAGGTTTAAATGATGACTTTATATGATTAATTAGGCTGAGTTTGGTAAGTTTGACTAGGCTTCCTTCACAAGTTGAGACTGCATATTTGCCAGTTGTATCATCTGTTTGACATTGTTTTTGTCGGAGTCGTTTTGGGCTATGTCGTACAAGCACATGTTTTCCAAAACAGTACTTCCGTTTGGGTAGTATGTGTTGATTAAATTGTATTTTTTTTTTATAACACATTTTATTGGTTTTAGGACATACATTACAACTGAAGACTCCAAGGAAGTCAAACAATGACAAAACAACATAACAAGAGGTCACTGGATCCGTGCAACTCATACAACACACTTGATATGTTTGTTCGCAATAGCAGCATCACTTCACAATACTTTCCTTCATATCTTATATAGGTTCGGCAACAAGGCAGATCATTGAGCCTCCTCCCACTTTCGCCAGATCTTCCCAGCTTTGTGGGGACAGCCTCTGTCTTTATACACCCTCTGTTCCATAGCTATACAAACATTTACATCAGCAATTCATTGTTCAACCTGCGGCAACACATCAGATCCCCATAGTTTAGCTGTTTCTCTTAATCAGGGCGGTTACGGTTGAAAAGAGCATTTTCTCATATCGTGTCATCTCACCTTCGCCTTCCATTCCCAATAGCAAGAGTTTAGGTTCTCTAGGTATTACATGTCCCATAACTCTCGTGAGCACATCACAGCATTGCTGCCTTTAGTGTCGAATAAGTGGGCACTCCCATATATGTGAAAAAAGGTTCCTTCCTCCTGATGACATCTTAAACAGTTGGGATCTGTACTCTTGCCCCAGCGATAGAGCGCTATCCTTGGATAATACACTCTGTGCAGTCTCTTGAGCTGAATGAGCCGGAGTCTGGACGAGATGGCCGTTTCGCAAGGATATATAAGGGCCGCAACCCATTCTTCCCGGAGGATATCACCCACATCCCTTTCCCATTTGGACTTCAAGCTCGACAGCTCTGGCGTAGCAAAGGAGGTAATAACACTATACATAGTAGAGGTGACCTTATTGACAACTATTCCCAACATAATGTTCCTCTCTATAGGGGTGCAGTCTGGCATGTTAGATGAGACTGGAAGGTGTTTGTGTAATGCATGTCTTAACTGCGTATAGTGATACCTTTCACTTTCAGGGAGGCTGAACTTTACCAGCAGATTTTCAAAAGGCATTATTCTCCCGGCCTCCATCACATCCCACACATTTATTGTTCCCTTCGTTACCCAGCACAACCATCTCGACAACTTGCCCACCTCAGATAAGTTCCCATTCCCCCACAGTGGCTGAGCTGGAGTTATCTTCTTGTCCCAACCAATGAACTTGTGTATCTCTGCCCAAATCAGCGTTGATTGGGCCACCAATGTTTGAGGGGTTACCAAACCCGGTTTATGGTAGAGCCCTTCCAGTGGGGATGGTTTTTGTCACAGTTCTAACTCGGCCCTTACACGTGGAAGTAATTTGTCCCCATGTAGCATGTCATTTACTTACGACTTCCAACTGACTTGCCCAATAATAGGACTGTAGGCGCGCGAGTCCAATACCTACCTCCCAGATCGATCTTTGCAGCATGCTGAGTGCAATTTTGGATGCCCATCTCCCCATAAGAGCTTTCGTAGCATACATTCAATTTTGCGAAAAATTACCAACGGGACATGCAATGGGGCGTTCTGCAGGACATATAAAAAGCGGGTCAGTGTCATCATTTTGAACAATGCGGCTCTTCCGAAGAGGGTCAACGGTAAGGACATCCAGTGGTGTACATCCTCCTTGAACCTTTCCATGATTGGCTGCAGACTCATGTCCGTATATTCATTCAGGTTTTTGGTGATGAGTATGCCTAGGTATCTAAAGCGGGTTCTCTCAGTTCAATATGGGCAATTCTCTGGGATTATTTTGTCCATCTCTCTGACTGGGAAGAGTACAGATTTAGCCCAGTTCACTCTCAGCCCACTAAAGGATCCATATTGTTGCAGGATGTCTGTCACTATGGGACAGGAAGTAATCGCTTCCCTGAGATAGACCAGTAGATCATCCGCATATAGGGAGACCCTGTCTTTCCCAATCTACTGAAACCCAAAAGCCTTTCCAGTGCTTTGAGTCTCTCAATAAACAAGCTAAGGGCTCTATGGCTAATGCAAAGAGCAACGCTGACAGGGGACAGACTTATCTCGTTCCCTTACCCAGCCTGAATGGTTTAGATGGCCAATTGTTGACTCTGGTTTCAGCCTCAGGGGAGTTGTATAGCAGTTTCACCCATCCCATCTGTCGCATTATCTCCCAAAGTGCCTCCCAGTATACAGAGTCGAATGCTTTCTCAAAGACTATTGCTGATAATGCTAGGGGGTCTCGGGAGTCCTGCGCTCTTTCTAGTGCTATATGTAATCTACAGATATTCATGCGTGTTGACCTGTTAGGCATGAAACCGCACTGGTCCGGGTGCACTAATGACGTAATCACTTTCTGTAGTCTAATCGCTAATATTTTGGCCAATAGCTTTGTTTCACTATTTATAAGGGAGATCGGTCTGTACGAGCTACATTGCTCTGGAGGCTTATCGGGTTTAGGGATTACTATTATGGTGGCCTTTCTAAGGTTGGCCAGTAGGTGTCCTTGTCCTTTGAGTGTTTGTACATCTTTAGTAGGTATGGGGCTAGCACACACGGACCAATACTCTTCCAAGTCTAGATCGGGAAGCCATTCGGGCACAGGGTTTTACCGTTTTGGAGTTGCGACATTGCTGCAATCAGTTCTTCTGTAATATCTTTTTCTAGAAGGGATATTTGTTCAGCACTCAGGACTGGGAGGGTTATTTTATCTAGTATAGAGGTGTCAACAGGACCAATGGGGGCCTTATACAGCTCGGTGTAGTAGGCTGCAAAACCTTCAGTAATACCCTTGTCTGTTGAAAGCAGATGTGCATTCTCTGTTCTGATCACCCTGACCTATGTCCCTCATCCCTACGTTCCATCCAGGCCAACATTTTGCTTGCCTTGTCCCCGATTTCATACATTCTGGCTTTCATTGCTCTATGAGCTTGCTTGGCTTTGTCTAACGCCACATTTTGCAGGTTCTTTTGTGCCACGACAAGCGTTCTAGGTGACTCGGGCCGGTCTTAGATTAGGTGGGCTACCTCCGCTTGTTTAACTTCTAATTCTGCTGCAGCCGTTTTCTCCCCATGTTTTTTTTTCGTAGCCGCGACCCAGGAGAGAATTTGTCCCTGGAGCACCGGCTTGTATGCTTCCCGCAGAACCCTAGGGCTATCTACTGACCCTACGTTCAGCTCAAAGTATGAATTGGTAACAGACGGTATATGTTCTATGAGGTCCGGAAAACCCAAATAGTAGCCATTAACATGCCATGACCTGGGAGGGAGTGGTCTCGACGTTGTCACTTCTATCAGTAGGGGGGAGTGATCCGATATACCTCCCGGAAGGAGTTTTGCTACAGTTGCCCTGTGGATGCTTGTCGCAGGGAGAAAGAAATAATCTAGCCTAGATAACGAGGCATGCACCCCAGAGTGGTATGAGAACTCTCTTGCATCGGGCTCTAGATCTCACCATACATCACTCAAACCCATTGCATCAGCGAAGGTGGCGAGCTTCGTATGAACCTTGGGGTTTCTCCCTCGTAAGTGTCCAATCAAGTTCTGCATTCAACACTTCATTAAAATCACCCCCTAAGATCAACAAATCAGAGGTGTCATTGGCAATCAGCGCAGTGATGTCATTTACTAATGCAGTCAATAGCGCGGGAGGAGAGTAGACCGCTAACAAGCCGATTGTTTGGTTTCATAGTGTTCCCACAGCAAACTGGAGTCTACCCCCTGTGTCACTGTAGAGAGGGTGAAAGGTTTTGATTTATGTAATAGTATGAGTACACCTTGCAAGCCCATAGTAAAGCCAGCATGTAGTGCCGTGCGATAGTTGGTACGCTTAAATAAGTTACAGGTTGTACCCGCTAGATGGGTTTCAGTGAGGAATGCTATATCCGGTGTGTGTTAGTTATATACTTCTTGAACAAATCTTCTTTTGAGACTGTTAACTATCCCGTTGACATTCCAGGTGAGGAGCTTTAGGGCACGGTCTTTGTCATTGGGCGTGTTCTGCCTATGTATGGTGGGTCTAGGGCTGTGTTACGCCATGTCTTCTATGGAAAACTATGATTGCGTATTCTCGATGTGTTGCAAACTGAAAAGGACCTCTACGAGGAGGTACATGGGTACATGGGTACATGCCTGAGGAGTTATGTTCCACATTCCATTCCGACCTTCTATTAACACTTTTAACCAAAAATGAACCAAACATTTCCTTTTCCCCCTCCCACCCATACTCTGCCACAATTCGAAGTACCTGTCGCCCGAACATCAGCCTAGAGCTAACTAAAACCTACTCCTGACCGCAACCAAAAACATTTACGACACTCCCAACAAGTCTCAGTTGGTAGGGGGTGGTTTTCTTCCATCCCAGCTGGCCACTCATTTTGCGTTCCTCCATGCTGTACAGTATTGCTCATGCAGCTTCGTTTGAGAGATTGCCAGCGCACATGTGGCACAAGAGTTGTAGATCATGTTGTATGTCGCCGTTTCGCATTTCAATTGTCCTCCACACGTGGCGGTACGTCTCGCTCCTGTCCCAGTGGGTGTCCGGCAGGGTGATGTCGCGCCGGCAGGGCTCTAGGGTTCCTGTTTCTATTATTCTGACTTGTACTCCAGTCGCCCTCAATGTGTTGTTCTGCCCACTTCCAGGCTTCTTTCGGGTTCGTAAAGTGGACTGTCGTACCTTTATGGTAGATCTTCAATTGCGCTGGAAACATTAGACCATATTTTACATTCAGAGAGTGCAGCTGTTTTTTAAGGTGATCGAACAACTGTCTTGCCTTCTACACCTCCCTGGTGTAGTCTGGAAAGAAAGCTATTCTAGATCCGTTGTAGGTTATCGTGCCTTTAGTGTGTGCCATCTGAAGTAGCGCTTTGCGGTCTCCGTAATTAAGGAATTTTGCTATCACGGCGCGCAGTGGGGCATCCGGTATTGACCGTCCAGTAGTCATGCAATAAACTCTTTCGCTCGAGAAGAATTTAGAAAACACCTTTGGATCAAAGATATCCGTCAGCCATTGTTAGAGGAACAGTTCCACACTTGGTCCTTCTGCTTTTTCTGGCAATCCCAGGATCCGGACGTTGTTCCATCTCGACCTGCCCTCGCCTTCATCCACTCTCCCCTCAATTGCTTTTAGGTGTTTTGTGACTCTATTGAGCTGTTGTTCCAGATTCCTCAGTCCATCTTCTGCTCCAGAAATGCGTTGTTCTGCCTCCCCAGTGCAGGACGTCAGTTTCTGAAGGTTGTGTTGCAGAAGTGAGACATCTATATTGATGTCGTCCATCTTCTGCTCCATGGAAGCCCGTGACTCTGCTATTGCAGCCATGACGTCCCTTAAAGATAATGCATCCCCCGCCTCGGCCATAGTTTCTGGATGATTTTGGTCAGGCAGCGTGTTTGCCGAGGGTGTGGCAAATTGGTCTATTTTACTCTGGGTGCCTGATTTTTTGCCTGTGTCTTTGCCCATGCTAGTATCGCATGGCGATGGGGGATACTCTGTTGCTTGTTCCGTGGTTGGATGTGCTGGGAGGTTGTTAGATTGCCCGTTGCCGCTCAACGACGACAGTCAGCTCTGTAAATGCTGGTTTATGCTTTCTTTAGTCAGTAGTTTTAGCGTGAGTACGAACACTCAGAGCCAAGGGTCTGCGGCTCCTGATGGACTCAGGGGGGGGGTCAGACCGGCCATCTCCCTCGGGGACCCCAAGGTCCGACCTGTACTGCTCCCCTGATTATCGCCAAGGCTCGCCTAGGTCAGAGCGGTTAGGTGAAGTTTTCGATCCACCCTATCGCTGGGCACTGGCGGGGTCTGTGCTGGTTCGTGATTCCTGTGGTCTTGGGAACCGATTTCCACTCCGAACCTTGTGTGTCTTTATCCGTGGGCCATAGCTGTATTGTAATGTGGTGATTCCCTGCCTGTACTCCTTAATACAATTGGTTTCTTCGAGGCTGTGGGTGAGTTCCCCTATTTCCCACAGGGCGGGGCCGTACACGCTTACAGTAGTAGGATGTTCGGCATGCGGTAATCTGGAAACTTTGGTAGTCCGAGGTGTGTCGGGCTTCCGTTCTATGTTAGCACCGGTTATGCCTATGCTTATAGTTGGCACTTTGCCGCCAGCACACGCCCTCGGCCGGATTCACGCTCTCTCGTGCTCGTTTTCCTAGGACTAGCCCAGCAGTTATTCATAGTTTTTCCTGATGACTACCTTCACGTCCAGGAGTGTGTCTATTGCCAATCCAGCTCTATTGTCGGATTGGAAGAGCTGTGTATCAGGGCTCACTCCCACGGAGCCGGCGCTGCTGTTCCCATCTCCCTGCGCCACACCGTTGTCACAGGAACAGCAGCCACCTTTTATTTTGAGCACACTATTATTTTGCCTTTTTACACCTCGGGTCTCATGTAGGTTCAGCAGTCCACCCGCAATGTCTGGCAGGGCAGGGGAAGGGTGGTGGTGTGCTCTTCCGTACTACCTCTTATTAATGGCAGGGCACACTTGCAGTCTAAATGCCTCTCTGCATGCCGGTCAGCAGCTCTCCTATCTGTACTGTCTTTGCTGCATCCCGATGTGTGCTGTGACGTGGACCAAGCATGTGGAGCCTAACTGTGCATTGAGTTGGGTCCGTGGGTAGATCGCCGAGGCTCGTGCATGGGACCGTTACTTTTTACTATAGTGCGCATACTCCGCTGATATCCCATGTGTTCCGGAGCTGCACTGTCCGCAATCTTTCCTTGCAGCCAGGCTCACTAAGGCACCCATCGTTTGTATCCGCCGAGGGCCGTTGCATTTCCCTCACGATTGCACCCGTTCCGTCCCTTTTCAAGTTGCAGTAAGTCTGGGTACATGGTGCGCACCTCTTCACCTTACGTAGAGTGGGCCGATAATAGGACCAGTCAGCCCGTCGGGCACAATTCTTAATCCTCACGGTCTGTGTGATTCCAGTAACCGCCCCTTCTACGTCGCTGATCTTCCGTTCCTGGGCTCTCAATTCACCTCTCATTCAGGTTCTCCCTTTGCCGATGGGCTCGTTACTGTTACGTGTCGCGCTCCGCCATTTTACTTTCTCTCCTCCGGACACCCACAGGGAACGCTCCACGTCTCCGTGTGGTCACAGTTGCGCACTGTTCACGACAACAGCACACACTTGCTGGAGTCTTTTGTCTTTCAGTAGGATATCTTTTTATTCATAATTGTCATGGATGACCGGCTTTTTCTTCAGGATTTCTGCGGTGGTCGCGGGAGCTCTGAAGACTCGGGTCCACATCGCTCTGCTGTTGACCATGCCCCCTGATTAAATTGTTTTTTAAAAATGTCTTGGCTGTTGGGATAATTTGTGGCGATTGTTTCCATCTCCTGGTAGGAATTTAGTACTTTTTTTTTTTTTTTCCAGGATGAAGCTGGACCAAGGTTTAGCCAGACAATGTGTTCAGATTTGCCATATTAGGCTGTACCTGTTAAATGGTCTGCAGCTTTGTAGCACCCGTATTCTCTATGGCAGAGCATTTGTATACCGAAGCTGTACAATTTTTGTGACAGTGTTTTGTCAGATGATCAATCATCCCAAAGGTCTTTTAGCTCTGTTCTCTCAGCTTTGGTGAGATAGGCTGTGACATATCTTGCAACTGCAGTGGAATTGTCTGCAATATATTGTATGTCTGTTTGCATTCGACAAGAGGGCAATGATTGCATCGCAATCATTGATGTACTTTGATGCTTCGCCCCTTTTAATGTTGTATGTGTTTTTAGCGGATTTGCCTTTTACACTGTGTCTAACAGAAGACATCAAGCAATTTACTTGTCCTTTTTTGGAAACTGGTCTAGGGAAGACAAACCGATATTTGGTTTAGTATTTACCTTTTTTTTTTTTAATATCTGCGTCGGCAGCATTTGCCACACTTAAGCGTATGTTTTGTGTACAGAAGTCACTGTCTGTGTTTTCTGAAGGGATATTGCAGGTTATGTATTTTCCAGTAACGGTAAAACAGTGGCGTCAATGTCATGGCCAAATTTGGGAGCATATTTTATTCACAAAAGCATGTGGATGTCTGGTGCTCCTCCTGGATTTATATTCTTTTCTCCAAAAAGAGAATTGTTGCACCTCTCCGATCTGAGGTGTAGTTTTATTGCAGATGAAATGCAGCATGGTAATGAAGCGATGGTGAAAGTATCTTGATACATTGACAGGGTCAAACAAACAGAGTTCTCCTGGTGTTTTTATATCTGTTCCATCTTTTGTTTTTGGTTTCCTTGCGTAAAAAGTTGTGCAAGTCATCCCAGTGCATACTCTGTACAGCTTAAAGTAACAAACCATGTGGGTGGGCCTAGGTTCCTTAGCATACAACGTATATCAGCGTGACGTTGGAAGCACTATTCTTTTGTACCACGCATGTTTGCCAACAGATTTGTGATTCTTGAATGCAAAACGTAATCTTTGTCTTTTCCTTTTTGAAGCAGTTGGGTAGCAGAGATGTTAAAAAAAAATTAGGGCCTGTTTTTAATGTTTGTGCCACTCCATAACATAGAGTTGTGAGTTCACTTTCAAACAGGAGGTGGAAAATGTATTCTACTCTTTGTTTGAATCTGGGGTCTTCAGAATACATTTGTAAGGAGCGATATTCTGATGCACTAATTAGTATTAACCTTTCTTCATATCTTCCTCCTTTTCCTGTAGGAGAGGAAAAGAATGTGCTTCTCTACTTTTTTTCCCCATATGCTCATTGGGGATCCTTTGGCTTGATGCATTTGAAATGTTTCTAATGCATCTTCAATGGTGTCTTTGCAGTGTAGTGGGTGAATTGTATACTGGTCTAAAATGTTGGCTGCAGTAACAATATCTACATGTTCGAATTGGCCAGTTGCTGGTGAATCTTGAATTATTTGAGTGGTTTCTTTTAAGTTATGTTTGTAGTATTGTTTTCTTTTAGATATTGTAGGGCTTGTCTAACGTTGTTTAAATCAACTGGATGTTGCCAAATTATTTTGTCTTTTGTTGGTACACCATTAACTAGTACAATCAAAGATTCACCTATTAGTCATTGTACTCCTAGAGTTTCTACAGTTTCTTCAAGATTTTATGGCAAATATACTACTTTGCACGGATGCCTTTTTAGTAATTCAGATGGAGGTAATTTGGCTGTTTTCGGCTAGAGTTGTATTATAGCTTGAAATTGGTCTATTGTTTGGATTATAATGCTCTCATACAAGTTAAGTAGTTGGAGAGCCTTTGGAAGTGATAGCACATGTTGGCATTTGGTTGTAAATTTTCTTGTGTCAGTACATGTAAATTATTGAGGGGTCAGTTATTTTGCATTTATTTTGTGATGTTAGACATAAAGCGAATTGGAACCATTGGGATTCTTTATTGTTCTCTATTTTGTAGGCAATATCTACTGTTTTTGTGCTCTTTTTATAAAGTTCTGCGACAACAGAGACAAACTTTGTCTGGTATTTCAGCAGATGTGTTTTGAAACGTATCTATTTTTTTTTTGGAGTTTGTTAGGAGGATGGTGTGTGTGAGGTTTTCAGTAATGTTTTCTGAAGTTACTGAATTGTCTAAGTCAGCTTGAGGTCTAAAGTATGTACTTTAGATGTGCTCTATTTTTTTAAGGAGTTCTTTGGCTGTTCCATGTAGGAGAAAGTTATTTAAGTTTTGCAGTTATATAGCAGGACGTTTGCATAGTATAGTCTATGCACACGATTCTGTATAGCGGAATGGTGTGTTGCTAACAATTTGTGTGGAAGGTGCTTTCGCAAGCAGTTCCCGAAATGCTGGCTAATGAATGTCCTCACAGACCAGTGTGGCTGCGCACTGGACAGGAGTCCATGGTTTTCATTCGACATTTGTCTTTTAGTTTAACATAGTGATTGAGGAATTGTTGTAAAGATTTGAAGGATTGTTGACTTACTGTACACATTGATCTACATGTCTATTTGTACACTGGACAGTTTGTTTGGGTGAAAGGAACATTTGGTGGACAGTTTGTAGGAGAAGTTTTTTCTAAAAGGGTTTCTTTTGCCATAATGGTGTCTCCTAACATTTCATACCCTCGGCCATTACTGTCTATGGCAATTTGTTTGTTTTTGTTCTTGTTTATAAGCATCTTCATTGAAATACGATTCTGTGCGGCTTGTGTGAATCCATTCACCTTCACAGAAGTTTGAAAATGTATCTATATTGACATTGCGCATGTTTAGAAGCACTTTTTGTAATGTATTGATTAATTTAGTTAGTGGTTTGATTCTGTTTAAAATTAATATAAACAATGTTCTCTTAAGTAGAAATGCTATGTCAAGTAGAGCTTTGAGGATTAGTATCCTGTAGTAGTTTTTAAGGGTCGATCATGACTTTTCAGCTGTTTTTATAAGATTGTGACGAACTCTACAGTGAAACTTTTGTAACATTATTTTTTGGGATTGCTTTATAGTGGTTATGTTACTACTGGTAGATATAGTAGTAGGTCTGCTTTTCTCTGCCTATCTTTTTTTACTTTTATTTTTGCAAGAGGGACTTTACTTGGCTCCTTTACTTTTCTTGAGTGAGGTTACTAGTTCTTTTGTTTTAATGTTTTCTATAAATTGTTGTAGCGGTGGATGAGCATATGTCTTGCTTCTGCTCTATTTTTTCCTTTTCTACGGAGTTGTTTATTAGTATGCATTTTACTGTCTGTTGGGAAAACAGAAGGTTTGGAAGTTGTGTGATGTATATGGATGTGTGGTGTGTGGGTGTGATTTGTTGAGCTGAATAGCGTGTTGTGTGATTGTGTAGTGGGATGATAGTTGTGTTTGGGAAGGCTGTAAAAGTAAGAGTGTGTACAGGTGTGATGGATTTGGGTTAGTGAGCAAGAGAGTGGTGATGCCAATTAATAAGTAAGGACATTGTGATGTTTCGAGGAAAACGGTGGGTGTTATACCGGTGGTGTTGAGATGTTAAAATATAATGAGTAAGATTGAAATAATGTTGATTTGAAAATAATACTTTAAGCTAATACATATTGACACTACATTGTTACAATAATAGAGAGATGAATACTATATTAATGTACTTACTCTGTAGGATGTAAAGAGTGTTATTTTTTCGATAGCTGTCTTCAGGGATTTTCTTCTTTCCCGTTATTGTAAAAGAAAGTTGGTAGGTATATATGGTAACGGTCAAGTACTTTTAGTGAGAGAGATTGTTTTTTTATGAAGGTAGGGGGAGCTGTTGGCAAAAAGAGTTAATAGTTGTGTTGTGGATGGTGTACTAAAGTATGTTAAGTATGTTGATAGAACAATTGGAGTATGAGTAGTTGTGTTTGGGAGTTAGAAAGAACAGGACAGAAATGGGTGTAAGAAAAAGGTGTATGTGTAGGTTACTTTAGTGCTGCAGTTTTTAATGAAAGAAGTACTGTTTGTGGGGCAATGTATTTGTAATGTGTTGCAGTGTTTTAAGTAATAGGGAATGTCTGGCCTAGTGGTAATGCATTGGCGGATTGTTGCAACAGTGTTTGGTTTCTTATAGTTGGAGGTTGGAAAAGAAGAGTACTTCATATGTAAGGTGAAATGTTGTATATAGATACTTTGGCGGTAGACACACGTGTGAGCAGACAGACAATGGTGGCATTGTAACGGATGTAATGAGTGAGGTTGTAACATGTGACATGCTTATAGAATGGAAAATCCTGAGCGTTTACAAATGTTTCTTTTTTGGAGCATTTTTATGAAAGTTAAAAAATGTATATGTGCATTTATATGAACTCTGTGTGCAACTTTGTTGTAAAAGAAAATTTAAAGCAAATGGAAAAGATTTGTAGCACTTGGTGTGTGTAAGTTTTTAATATGTTGGTAATACATGCATACTTGCCAACATAATCTATTCCAATCTGTAGGTACTTAAGTAGTCCTAGTTTTTTTGTATGTGATTTGGGACTTGCAGGTCCGCTTTTTCCGATTATAAAACTTGAATTACAAGCACAGAAAAAAACACGACTTGCTAAGCACCTACTGATTGGAATGGGTTATGTTAGCAAGTATGCACGTACTGCAAGCATATTACACTTCCACATATCAAGTGCCACTGAAAAATGTAGAAATGTTTTGCATCTGGTTTTTATTTGTTTAAGAAAAAGTGACACACAGTGCTGCTATAAATGCACATGTGCATTTTATCTATTTACATGAAAATGCTCTTAAAAAGAAACTTTTTTAAACACACAGCATTTTATGTTTCCTTCGATATAAATGTCACACTTTCGAATATTGCATTCCAGTCCTCTTTTTTTTTTTTTTTTTTTTTTTTCCTTCAGTTTGTGGCACGAGTTTTATAGTAGGAGAAATGGATGCAATGTCATCTTTGATGTCCAGGTAGTGGCGTGAGTTATGGTTGCTTAGCTTACCCCTCAGTTTACTTGTAACCATACCGTCCCTTTTAACGTTTTTTCACTTAATTTCATTGGTTTTTAGTAGTGCAACTTAATCATAACGTCCCTTTTTAACAATGTTGGAAAAAAACTATCTGAGGGTCCTACATGCGTGGGGGATCATGGGTACAGCGGACGTCACATTAGGGGTAGTACTACTGGCACGCCCTAGTTTGACGCCCATTTTAGAGTTTCGAAAAACAAACTGTAATACTCTGCAGCTTCCACTAGATGTCGGCCTATGCACAGCATGTGAATCTAAGCAGATACAAGTATCAGAAATACAGAAATACGATTACGGTGAGTAATGTATATATATATATATATATATATATATATAGAAAGTAATTACTTTCTCTCCCAGAGGGGATGGCACACAATAGAATCCAGTCGAACGCCAGCAGATGGCTCCTTTTTAAAGATTCATCAAAAACACAGCTGTATAGTCCTTAAAGTGTCCAGTTTATTCAGCATGATTTAAAAAAAAAAGCATGGTAGAACGCGTTTCACAGCACCCTTGCTGCTTGATCACGTACAAAAAGTGCATTCGATAATTCAAGCATACAGTCAGTCTCTATGGTAGTTTCAGCATATTGTCCTTTTTTGCTTTTGGTCCACTGAATTCACAGTGCGTCAGCTAGAAAGGCTTCTTGAAGGTTGTGGCCATTTTGGAGTGTAGTTGAGCCAACACATATTCTCTAGCATTCAATTGTGACACTTATCTTGCAACTCATGCCTTTCGCTTATTGTGAATAAATATTTCATGACAAAAGTGCACAGTGCTTGCATTTTTGAGTCAGTCTCAAACCATGCGTTGTCAGGGAAAGAGTATTATTTATCAACATTTTAATAAAGTGCATAGTGCATCCTTTTATATTGTAAAGTGCTAAGTGCATAGATATTTGGTTTTGATTCCAAGGAAATTCCAATTCAGCGCAATATCTAAAGTGCAACGTGCTTATTGTAAACATTCAATAAAGCGCATGGTGCATGTTTCGAACTGTAAACAATAAGGTCACACAGACCTATTTTTAAGGTGCATAGTGCATTTAGTACATTTAAAATGTCCTTGGCTATAAAACTTGTAGTTTGACATCCATTTTAACCCCTGACCTTTAGAGCTTGAGTTACTTTGGCACTTCATAGCACATTTAGGACATTAATCACCATTAAAGAGTTAAAAGCAATATGCTAAAATAACAATAGAAGATAGAGACTGTGCAAAAATTCTAAAATGGTGAGTCTAAACACTATATTCTGAGAGACAAGTACTACACATTGACAATTGCACATAATATCTTAAGTTGAACCAACAATTTCATAGATGTTCCTATATTGACACCAAACTTGTGAAGTCAAAGAAAGAGCAAAGAGAGAGCAAAAGGAGAGAAATCAGATTAAATCAGAAAAAGGAGATCAGAGTAGATTGTTCAGGTCCCTAGAAATGTATATAACTCTTCATCAAGGTTCTGGTTTTTTATTTTCAAAATCTAAGATAAACTTTGTCTCCATTTGGCGCAGTTCAAGTTCACGATTGCCCCCACGAGGATTGGCTTTAATGTGGTGTAACACAAAAAGTTGAAGCTTTCAAGTTTGCCCTGATGTACATCCTTAAAATGAACCACCATAGGATAAGACGGATCAAAGTTTTTTATAGCTCATGTGTTGTAAAATTCTCAGTTAGAGCTTCCCTGTGGTGCCAGAGGTTGCAAGAACACAAGAGAGCATATATGACAAACTCAGTGTTGCATGTAGTTCGACTTTTTAGTTCTACTGAGTGGCCTAATACAGGATATATATAGCTGGTTCTATTCAGGGCATATTTGCACGCTTTGCATTTTGTACATTTGGTAAAACCACTAGTTTTCTCATTAAGCCAAGTAATGTTGTACAAGGTTTTAATTTCAGGGGGAAAAATACTGCTAACCAATGAGTCTTTCAGGGAGACAGATTTCCTAAAAGTAATGTTGACACGTTCTTCAAGGAATGGCAATAAAGATTCATCTGACTAATACATGCCAATGACGCTGCAGTATTCTTCTTATAATATTAGCATGTGTACCATATGTGAGAATGAGTCTGATTTTGTCATTTTCTCTTTTTTTCTCTGATATCCTATTAGTGGAGAGCAGAGCAGTGCAATTTAAGTCACGAGCTTTCAAATATGCTCTCTCCAGAATAGCTTTAGGATATCTTTGTTGGACGAATTTTGTAGCTGTATATTTACACTCTAGATCAAAACGTTCTATTTTTCTACAATTACGTCCTATTCTCAGGAATTCTCCATACGGTATGCTCCACTTCAGTGATGTCGGGTGATAACTGCTAGCGAAAAGTGGCATGTTAGAGCTGGTTGTCTTACTGTGTGTGTGTGTGTGTGTGTGTATATATATATATATATATATATATATATATATATATATATATATTCGTTCAGGATTCCCCCTTGGCGTCCTGTTTTGTTTGTTTGTGTGTGCTTGCTGTGTTTTTAACCTTTAATAAACTTGTTTTTTTACCTTTATTCAAGTTTGTCATCATCTGGGATTTTCAGTGCCTCATCTTTGGAGTGCGCTGTATTTCACTATATATAGTATATATATATATTTATTTATCATGGCCACGGTAGTGGCCATGTAGTTATGGTTAAGTTGCTGTTTCCATAGGAAGAGCACTTTTTGGGTGGCTTATAACTTCACTCCCCCTGGACGAATCCTCACCAAACTTTTGCAAAAAAATATATGGCCCACTCTGAATTTGTTTGCAAAGTTTGGTGAGGTTTGGTCCAGGGGGGGCAAAGTTAGAGGTTGGGGGTCCCAAAACTTCTTTTTCCCCTAGACGTAATGGGGAAAAAACTTTGCTCACGCCTACAACTACCGGACGGATTTACACCAAATTTGCGGCGGGAGCGGCAGCTTGGTCCCAAAAGCGTGCTTTTTTTTATTTGGTGTAAATCCGTCCGGTAGTTTTTTAAAAAATGACAAAAATGTAAGTGCAAAAAATTTGTGACACACTTCCCTGTTCGCTCCGCGGACAGGACGGGGATTGGGCAAGCGCTTGCGTGATGTCCGCGGACATCTGACATGCGCTCTGATTGGCTGCTGTGAAGCATGCAGTGCGTCTATTGTGAGAGACGCCCGCCATCTTTGTTCATCGGTTCATGGAGCGTTTCACAGTAAGCTCCGTGTGTTCCTCAAATTCCCCCCACCCCCCGCTCATGCTCCGTGTCTCTCTTCCGTTCCCCCCACCCCCTACTCATGGCCCGTGTCTCTCTCCCATTCCCCCCCACCCCCGCTCATGCTCCGTGTCTCTCTCCCGTTCCCCCCACCCCCCGCTCATGGCCTGTGTCTCTCTCCCGTTCCCCCCCACCCCCCGCTCATGGCTGGCCCATGTCACTCTCCCATTCCCCCCACCCCCGCTCATGGCCCGTGTCTCCCCTGTTCCCCCCATCCCCCGCTCATGCCACGTGTCTCCCCTGTTCCCCCCATCCCCCGCTCATGCCACGTGTCTCCCTCCCATTCTCCCCCACCCCCTGCTCATGCCCCATGTCTCCCCTGTTCCCCCCCCCCCCGTCATCGGCTCATGCCCCTTGTCTCCCTCGTGTTTCCCCCCACCCCCTGCTCATGTCCCGTGTTTCCCTCCTGTTACCTCCCACCCCCCGCTCATGCCCCATGTCTCCCTCCTCTTCCCCCCACCCCCGCTCATGCCCACGTGTCTCCCCTGTTCCCCCCCACCCCTGCTCATGCCCCGTGTCTCCCCTGTTCCCCCCCACCCCTGCTCATGCCCTGTGTCTCCTGTTCCCCCCCCAACCCCCTGCTCATGCCCGGTGTCCCCTGTTCCCCCCCCCACCCCCTGCTCATGCCCCGTGTGTGACCTGTTCCCCCCCACCCCCTGCTCATGCCCACGTGTCTCCCCTGCTTCCCCCCACCCCCCGCTCATGCCCCGTGTCTCCCTACTGTCCCCCCCACCCCCCACTCATGGCCCGTTTCTCCCCTGTCCCCCCCCACCCCCCGCTCATGCCCCATGTCTCCCCTGTTCCCCTCCACCCCCGCTCATGCCCCGTGTCTCCCTACTGATCCTCCCCACCCCCCGCTTATGGCCCGTGTCTCCCCTGTTCCCCTCCACCCCCTGCTCATGCCCCGTGTCTCCCCTGTTTCCTCCCACCCCCTGCTCATGCCCCATGTCTCCTCTGTTCCCCCCACCCCTGCTCATGCCCCGTGTGTGCCCTGTTCCCCCCCTCCCCCTGCTCATGCCCACGTGTCTCCCCTGTTCCCCCCACCCCCGCTCATGCCCACGTGTCTCCCCTGTTGCCCCTCCCCCGCTCATGCCCACGTGTCTCCCCTGTTCACCCCACCCCCCGCTCATGCCCACGTGTCTCCCCTGTTCACCCCCACCCATGCCCCGTGTCTCCCTACTTTTTCCCCCACCCCCGCGTCTCCCTCCTTTTCCCCCCACCCCCTGCTCATGCCCCGTGTCTCCCTCCTTTCCCCCCCCCCCGCTCATGCCCTGTGTCTCCCTCCTTTTAACCCCCACACCGATGTCGTGGGTGTTAGTCTTAGCAGTGCACGTCGATGGCGCGAGTTATGGTTGCTTCGCTTACCATGACTGGTGAATTTCAAGGGTTTTTCGGTTTTACTTGGAACCATAACGTCCCTTTAACAAAGTTTTTTCACTGAATTTCATAGGTTTTTAGTAGCGCAACTTAACCATAACATCCCTTTAACAAAGTTTTTTCACTGAATATATATATATATATATATATATATAACAGATATCCACAGCAGCTGAGTGTTGATGGACTGCAATGGGTGAACTGTAACAGACGCCCAAGCACACTAGACCAGACTTGGTGTAATAAAACAGTATTCCTTTAATTCATATAAGCATGTGTATCACATACATGGTTAAAAAATATAATACATATTGGTGCAGACCAGGTGTAGCACAAAACTCACCCAACCGGGTGGATGACGCCACGCTTTCCGCTCATGTCACGACTTCTTCAAGCTTGTTCTCAATCCATTTGTTTGCTTGCGCGTATTTAAAGAAACAAAACGAAAATCGAGTGACCGGCCCCGTCCACCTTTGCCTGGTTGATCATGTGACCAGGAGATCATTAAATCTAGATGGAGCTCTATGATCTCTAAGGTTACGAAATCTGCCATATTGGACTGATTTAAAACTCCGGAAAAAGATTAAAAATTAAATTCTGTCAAAGATTATAAATAGATGCAACTATTATAAGTATGCATCTATAAATGGCATGGTGAGGTGTCTCCTGTCACGAGACTTTTCGCCTTTTTTTTTTTGAAAAAATATCTTAATAAAAAAATGTTTGTGCGAGATGTGCACTAATGTGCTCTTTAATATAAACTTGGCTGCACAGACTGGGAGAACATTCCCATCTGGCAGTCAATCAATCCCCAGTCGTGCACGTTTAAAAAAAAAAAATAAAAAAAATAAGGGAAAAAGGCGCAGCATCCATTGTCACCCTATGTCCCCAGGAAAGCCAGTTTACCAGCTGTGTTCATGGTAGACTGCAATGCTGATTTGTACCAATGCATTAATTGAGTTACTATGCCCAATGTGCGTATCAAAGGTTTGATCTGTAAAGCATAGATGAAACTGCTATACACATTATGAAAAATGTATTTATACTTGAATCCATCTAATAACGAATCAAGATGTGACCAACAAATTGTATAATAACCAAATGGACTAAAGTGCTGGTGCTCTCTACATAAATGTACACATTTCTCCAGCATGGATTCACATGCTCATGAATATTCCCGTCGTCAGGCTGGGAATCCTCGGTAAAGAAAAAATCTGTTTCAGTTTCGTTTCTGAACTGTCTTTCTACTAGTAACCAATCACTGGTCTCTGGGTCATACTGCCACCAGCCAATGACTGCCCTCTACCTAAGCCCCTCCTCTGGCAGCCATCTTCAGATTTGGTAGCACGTAAAGTGGCAGTTGGACCAAGTGAAGAGCCGCAGAGGGGTAGGAGGGAGGGTTCGCATGTGAATCCATGTCAGACCCATGCTGGAGAACAACAGTTACAGGTAAGTAACTTGTTCCTTCTCCAGCATGGGGTCTGGCATGGATTCACATGCTCATGAATATAAGAATACATAGCAGTACACACATGCACAACCACGGGAGGTGGCAAGGCTCAACATTAAGCATCTCTTACCTCCTCACCAGGCCCACCTTTAGGTGAACAGGTTGCGCAGCACTGCCTGGCCGACTCTGGACTCCTCCCTGGAATCCCTGTCGACGCAGTAGAATCTCGTGAAGGTGTGCGTCGACCTCCACGTAGCAGCCCTGCAGATGTCCAGCAGGGGCACACCAGATAGGAACGCCGTGGTAGCAGCGATCGCTCTGTTCGAATGGGCTCTCGGACGGCCGGGCAACGGTCGGGTTGCCAACCGGTGATAGTGCATGATCCAGCCGGAGAGCCATCCGGAAATGGAAGCCTTCGAGAGGGCCTTCCCTTGGTTCACAGGTCCAAAGTTCACAAACAGCTGTGATGTTTTCTGAACGTAGAACTTCAGCGCTCTGGCTACATCCAGCGAGTGCAAAGTCCTCTCGGCCGGCAACAAAGGCGATGGGAAGAAAACAGGTAACACCAAGGACTCGTTGAGATGGAAGTCTGATGGCACCTTGGGCATGAAGGAGGGGTGCGTCCTCAGCACCACCCTAGAGAGCTCTAGCTTTGTGTACATAGGTAAAGGGAGTTAAACCAATTAACTGTTCTCCCATCCAGTGACTCGTCTCCGAGACCTTTGTGGAACCTGAATGCATGTGTTCGAATTCTGGCAGGGGATTTTCAGCCTTTAAATACTGGGTTTAAATGTTGCAATTTATCAGCACTTTTTTTGCAAATAATTGGGCAAACACCATGAAGGGCAGACGGGTTTCTGCCCATTATGAACGAGTGGCCCCTCGTACAACCATACTCTTTTCGGTCAACAGATATTACCATTCATTTCTTTTCTGTTTTGGTTATGTAAATGTTGCACATTTCATGTCATCTCTGTAAAACAAAATATTTTAGCCCTGTGGTCTACACTTTTTTAAATATCTGGTGGCTTACATTGATCAGATCATTTCCAATTGTTAATTTTTTTAATCTTGCCCATTATTTTAACATGAAAACGTGTTAAGGTCAGAAAATTAGGCTTTGGCTTAATTGAATTATGTGACCTGGCATATGAGCAATATGCATGAATTGGGAAAGTGCCTAAGTGACAGTTGATTGTATTTTTTTAAAGCGTAACTGTGTATTCTGAATACTGTAATACATTGATAGAAATCCTCCTCATATTGGGTTTCCATGTGCAGTACCAAAGGAAAGCGATAAACTACCCTTGTTGAAACCACAGATGCACAATTAGGCACACCATCCAACAAAAGGTAAAATATGTACAATTTCTATCTACAGTTAGAGACAGATTTGTTTTTGTCACGCATCAATGGAAAGTGTGCATTTAATCTACAGTGCCCAAATTACAGTGGGATAAAGAGTAGTAACGTTGAGAGGCACTTTGCAATAATGCACTCTAATTATGAAAATAATTTTCTCAGAGGAGCCTATATGTGATCCCAAAAAGTCAGTAAACTAAACACTGCACTGCAGGTGCAACAATATTTTTTTTACCCACTCAGCAAAGAAAACAAATGCAGCAACAAAGGTATCCTTCAAAGTTGCTAGTTATTTCATGAAAAACAAAAATACTTTTACAGATGATGCTATTGTGAAGAGCGCAGAGGCTCTCGTGGCTAGGTCTGTTGAAAGAGATTTTAAAAACTGTCCTGAAACTGTCTGCCATGTCAGATGTGCAGTTAGGTGCAAACACTGTCGCAAGGAGGATAAATGCAGCTGGTGTGGTTACCTGCCTCTGTTAATCTGCATTTTTCAGACAAACTTCCTGAAATCAAAACTGCAACTTGTAACACATCTAACAGCATCTGAGTGACTTCATCTGAGTTGCTTTTTCAAGCTACACACCAGATTAGAGCACTGGTACAAAAGCATGCAGTCTCAGCCCCTAACGCTGACTGTCCGGTTGGTTTCCTACATCCCAATATGCTTGTCATTTTTTATGAGCCAGCTACTAATAAAAAAATAATAAAATAAAGATATTTTGACGTAATATAAAGAGTAGATAAACTGCCCAAAAAAATCTCAGTACAAATTCTCATCACCACCACCACCCTGGTAGCTCCCGCCTACTGGCCCTTAACTACAAGTAGCTCTTTCTAACAAAAAGGTTGGAGACCCCTGCCTAGTTCCTACGTTCAAAAACACAAATATCACTTTGAAAACAGAATTACTATTCTATGTCAAGACCGGAGGCGAGCATTATACTTAAAACTCTTTTTTTAATGCCACTTCTCATAGCAGCTTTTTCAAAACTTAAAAGCATCTGTTTTAGTAAAACCTTTCCTTTTTTTTCTTTTTTAACAGTAAACAGAAAAAACAGTCCACAAAACTTGCAGCATCTGGGACCACCAATCCCCACAAGTCCCCAGTGCTCTCCTGTAGTTTTGACCTCTGTCCAACCACCAATCCTGGACCAGCACTGTCTATGCCTCACATCCTGGCTGAACTGCTTCCTCTTTCTTTGTTGTTTCTCTACCAGATAAGTCACCTTTGCCTTTGCTCTGTGTTTGTGTGGTCAATGGAGTGGTCTTTGAGAGATTGGAGGCAGAGCAAGGGTACTTTATGTGACTGTACCTAGTTTTATTTGTACTTTTCCTAAGGGACAAAGAATGAACATCGGGCCCCATGAGGAGAGATAGTTTAATTGTAGAGAATTCTTTGTTGCGGGTTACTGTTAGCAAAGTGTCAGTGTGGCCGAGTCACGCTGGGAGAGCACCGGGACCGCGAGTCGTATCGCTTGCCTGGGGGTAACTGGTGCTCTCCCATCGAACACTGCAGTCGCATCTTGCAGAGACAGTAGGTGTTTTACGGCCGCGTTGTGGTTTAGAGGAAAGGACCTACTATTTTCTCCCGATCCCGTAGGAAACGCATTGTACCGAGCATGTGTGATTCTTTTTTAAAGCGCATTGCTTGAATGAAACGGCTACTGTCCATACGGAGGTAAAGAAGGGGATACGCTGCACAGAGCCTCTCGTCTACATTGCCCTTTGCAAGGCACAGGCAATCAAGGCACAAGACACCTAAAGAAAAAAAAAGAAAGGATATTATATATCAAGAGGGCTGACCTTCCCCATAGATGAAATGGAGGAAGGAAGCACCACTCCCAGAGTACAGTGAAGAGGAGTGGGAGGGTGACAGAGACCTGTCTCTCAGAGAGAGTTCAGCCCTGGAGAGGGCACGTCACAAGGCCTGCACAAGAAGCAGACACCGGCGCATAAGGGGGTGGAAAAACCCAGATGTGCCCCCACTCTTCTTCCAACCCCCCATCACCCTCCACCAGGTCAGATAACAAGGGCCCAGAACAAGCCCCAGGAGGTCGCTGATCCCTTTTGAAAAGCTGAAGACTCCTTTTTTAGGGAAGAAGGCATTGCCAGACCTCGTACCCCCCACCCCAGGGGTGTTACTTACAGGACAGCCAAAGAAGGCAAGAGATCCTCTGAGGAACAGGATGATTAGGTCGAGGAGGTCCTCGCAGAGGATGAGAAAGTGGACAGTGGTGACAAAGGACCTCAGGATCCAGAGGAAGGGGACAACATGGAGGACATCCAGATAGTATTAGACACCCGAAATCTACGGAATGGCTGCTTTCCACGAGAGTGGCGCAGTATATGGCGCAGCGCATATGCAAACCCCTGGAGAGAGAACTGCACTTCAGAATGAGGGCAGAGTGTGCCTGGAGTCCTGTCAGGATAAAGTTATAGATGTGGCAGGACCCCTCGCAAAGATTATGGACCTGGCGGAAAGGTCCAGGGATACCGGAGAGCAAGTGGACCCGCATACGCTGGCCAACTGGGCGCAGAGGGCGGTATGTTTTCTGGGTAATGCCGGCTGCGCCCTGTTTGCTGAAAGGCGCTGTAGCCTATTACTGAAGATTGACAGCAAGTTAGGGGACCTCGCCAACTATGAAGCAGACGAAGCAGCGAAAGCCATGTTATTTGGCGAAGCTTTCGCCAAGGAGATCCCGGTTTGTTGGGACCTATACAGCACTAGAGAAAGCTCAGACATCTATCCATAGGATATTTCCTGGACGAGTTTTCACTGGGACCGGTCGCCATAGAGGCCGTTGTTCCTTTGCAAGACGGCCTTAGGGACTGAGGACACAGTACTGGTAGACTAGGCAGCAAGATGCCATTTTCCTCTCTAGAGGAAGAGGTTTTCCGTGGGAGAAGAGGCTGAGGGAGCTCCTGACAGCACAATGTGTCCAGCGGTAAGGTTTGGGGGGCGGCCTACATTGCATATAAGCAGGTGGCGCGCAATATCAAGCAATGCTTGGGTGTTGCAGACTATAGTGGGTTTAGGGTTGGAGTTAGTGGGTTCTCCACAGCAGACCCGTATCCCGACAAGTATCCAAAATGTCAGGGGAAGAAGAATTGCTCCTCGAGAGATAATTACTAGCCCTTAGTGGAGAAAGGAGCGATAGAGAGGTGTCCCGACGGAAGTTCAGGGTTGTACAGCAATATGTCTCTGGTTCACAGGAAAGGGAAGTCGAGACGGTTATCAATCTGAAGGAGTTGAACGGGTGGCTGAAATACAGGCACTTCAAGATGGAAGGGGATTCACCTCCTCAGGGACATATTGCCCAAGGGAGACTGGTTGCCAAGATTGGATCGGAAAGATGCCTACCTGACCATTCCAGTGGCTCAGGAGTTCTGAGATTTTCTCAGGTTTCACTGGGGAGGGCAGAGCTGGCGATTTGACATCGGCCCCCTGGGCTTTCACGAAAGTAATGAGGCCAGTTGCAGAAGCCACTAGAAAAGGAGGCATCGGGATTATTATTTACTTGGACGATAACTTAGTGCTAGCACAGAACAAGAAATCCTTGACGGAGCAGGTGCTCTGGGTGAGCGCTCTATTGTCCTCCCTCAGATCAATCAATAGAAATCGGAACTCAGCCCAAAGCAATGGATGGAGTTCCTGGGTTTTGTGATAGACACCAGGAAGGCCATATTAGAGCTACCCCAGCAGAAAATGAAGGGTATAAAGAAGGAATTGAGGATAGCGATGGGGAAGACACATATTTTGCTTCAGAGTCTAGCGAGGATAGTGGGGCTTCTGGCAGCCTCCATTCAAGCAATCTTTCCGGGGCCTCTGCACTACAGAGCACTTCATAGACTGAAGATCAGACACTTGCCAGGCGGTGCAAGGTATCATCAGTTGGTTCCACTAGACGAGGAAGGGAGAGTAGAACTGCAATGGTGGCTGCAGAACATGAAGGCCTAGAACAGCAGAGCCGTGTTTGGGGACGTGCCAGAGTTAGTAATAAGATCAGACGCAAGCAGGTCCGGTTGGGGCACCAAATGTGGTCCGTTTCAAACAGGAGGGAGATGGTCGGAAAAAGAGTTAAGACTGCATATAAACTGCCTAGAGCTGCTGACAGGGTCTTTCATGGTGAAGGCATTCGCCAAGGAGAAAGCGAATTGCTGAATTCTATTGAGGTTGGAAAACATCTCAGCAGTACGTTGCATAAAGAAAATTAGGAGGAACAAGGTTGAGAATGTTAGCAGAGATAGCAAAGGACTTCTGGCACTATTGCCTGCAGAAGAAGTTGGTAATGGCAGCAGAGTAGCATCCGGGGAAGCAGAACGTGGTAGCCGACTGGAACTCCAGATATCTGGCAGACTGCAGCGATTGGATGTTGAACAGGCGAGTTTTTGCGTACTTAGAGAGTGTGTGGGTCCCAGTAGAAATAGTCCTTTTCGCCTCCAGTTTGAACGCACAAGTTCCCAGATACTATAGATGGAGTCTGGATCCCGGAGCTTTAGGGACAGATGCGTTCCTACACAGCTGGGCGGGGGCACTTCACTATGCCTTTACCCCTTTCATAATATTGGCGAAGGCCCTAGCAAAATTCTGCCGGGAGCGAGCGGAGGTAGTGATGGTGGTGCCGCTTTGGAAATCGCAGGCGTGGTTCCGATTCTGATGGAACTTTCCTCGGATTTCCCGAGACTGATTCCATGGGAAGCGGACCTTCTATGTGATCCGAAAGGGCAGGTACATCCCTTGGTTCACATAGGGTCCCTGCAGCTGCTGGCGTGTAGAATTTCAGGAGACAATGGGACTTTCCAGGCCTTTAGAGAGAGGCTGAGATTGTATCAGAGATTCATGTGTGCCTTCCACCCTTAGGAGCTCTGACACTGCATGGGCCAAATTGGAAGAATGGTGAGCACAACAATGCGTTCATCCCGTTTCAGCATCTGTAGTACATGTACTCCATTTTCTAGCTGAAATATCAGGCAGTAGGCGAGCTTTTTGCACGCTGGGAGTGTATCGATCAGCAATCTCTGCGGGGCACGAGAGATGTGAAGGTCGACCTATCGAGGAACACCCAGCGGTAGTGAGATTACTGTGAGGAGTAAAGATGCGTAACGCCCGGTCCCAAAGTACTCCATGTTGTGGGATGTCGAAGTAGTATTTCGCCTCTTTAAGCAGTGGCCGGAGAACGAGCTTCCATCAGTGCATCGCCTGTCTGGTAAACTAGCTATGCTTTTGTGTTTGGTTTCATGTAGGAGGGTCTCCGATGTGAAAGGTTTAGAGGTTAACAGAAAGGTTTTCTATCCTGAGGGAATAGCTTTTCAGATTGTGCAGAGGACGAAGAGTGTGTCTACGGTAATTTCATACCCCTACTTTCCGGGGCGAGCCCAAGTTGTGTGGCTCGTTGCATCAAGGAGTATGAGAGAGTGACGAAAGACGTTAGGCTGGTTGGGGTGCAGCAGCTGCTGATAGCTCGTAGGAAGCCTTTTCATGCGATGGCTGCAGCCACCATAGCCAGGTGGGTTAGAGAGGTTATGTGTTGGGCAGGAATAGACCTTAGCATCTTTGGGGCCCACTCAGTCAGGGGAGCCATGGCATCCAAAGCATTTATGGCAGGTGCTTCTTTGCATGATATATTGAAGTCAGCATACTGGTCTTCAGAGGCTATGTTAAAAACGTTTTCCTTTAAGCCAGTCTCTACTGTAGCCAGTGTGGTATTACAAGCATAATGCTCGCCTCCGGTCTTGACATAGAATGAAGATTAGCCAGGCTATTAGCGTTGGTAGTCTAGATTCTATTAAAGACACTGAGGCGAGCATTATCCCGCCCTTATACACATGGGGGAAAAAGCGGAATTATTTGTTATTTCTGCTGTCACATGTATATGCCTATGTTGTAGTTAGACTACGTATTCCCACCCTAATATGTTTTGGTTTGGGTCCTAGGAGACAAGATCAAGAATAGCTGAATGGGACAATGGTGCATGACTAAAGAAGTCGGAGCAGAGGAGTCAGCTGGGAGTCGAATAGGGTCTGAAGCAGCTGCAGTTCCATGTTGAGAGAGTTCACGGTTTATTACAGACTTTTCAAGTCATCAAAGAAAGAGGAAGGAGTTCAGCCAGGATGTGAGGCATAGACAGTGCTGGTCCAGGATTGGTGGTTGTACAGAGGTCAAAACTACAGGAGCACTGGGGACTTGTGGGGATTGGTAGTCCCAGATGCTGGAAGTTTTGTGGACTGTTTTTTTTCTGTTTACTGTTTTAATGTGAAAAAAGGAAAAGTTTTGCTAAAACAGATGATTTTAAGTTTTGAAAAAGCTGCTATGAGAAGTGGCATTAAAGAGTTTTAAGCATAATGCTCGCCTCCGTGTCTTTTATATAATCAAGACTACCAGCACTAATAGCCTGGGTAATCTTCATTGGTGACTATAGAGCTCATGGCTCTCACATCTTCGTTGCTCAGCTGCTGTTCCTTCTGTCAAACAAACGATCTGAATATTATTTAACAAAACCTTCCATGACAACTGCGGTTTATCCTCAAAGGAATGTTACTATCAAATTTCCGCCAAGCAAATCTTTCGAACATCATCTACATTGCAGGTTGCTTGATTATGACTTGTAGGTTTGATTTAGTTAAAAACGTGACCGTTGATTACATATAAAGAGTTTGCACTTTTTGGTTGTCTGGGACTGTTTGAAGGGGCCATTATGAAGCTAGAAACGTGTAGTTGAATGTGAAGTTCGCTAACCAGTTTGGCATGCCCCGTATCTATTTATAACCCTAGCTCCTCTTCGGCTTTTTTGCTTAGCTAGGTATTTCCATTTGACGTTGAATGGTCTGGTGTTCCAGGAGCACATGGCATACTTCAGAGAAGCCAAGAATGGCGTTTGCTTTCTCTGTTGGTTGCACAGAGTGCTCTCCGAAGAACTTGCATGTAGCAGAGCGCCACTTGCCAATACTACTGCTACGGTCCAGTAGTTGCTTGTTGTTGCCTTTATTCAGAAGCACAATTATTTTGTTCTATTCGTTATTATGCTGATAATTAATGTGTTTTACCTCGTTGTGCGATTTTCTTTCTGGCACATAATTGATCTGTGCTGTCCGCGTTGCTCACGTACACCCTTTTCCCCGCGATAAATCACATGTCCTATATGACAATGAACCAAAAATGGCCTAGCAGTATAAGTCGTTGCTGACCGGATGATTGTCGTTAGTGGCAATCCACAGACATCCAGGACCTTTTGTGTACAGTTAAGAGCCTACTCTGATGTGGCAGGACACACAATTTCAAATTGTTTGTAACTAGATCGGCTCTATGATCCCTTGGTACCGTTTGGGAAAGGAGGCCGTTTATCAAACAGGAAACGGAATCGCAGCAAATGTACTATAACGATACATAGACCCCGACTGGCGAATTATGTAACATTAAAGTCCACATATCAAAATACCCTGTCAAAACAGAGTCCCGTGCCCTTCTTTTGTCCTTAAGGCATCATATGTGATCTTGGGCAACAGTGATGCCCGAGTATTCAGGGGAGGGCGTGTCGCTTGTTATCCGTCACAGGGGCAACTTGCCCGACTATCCCACACGTGCAGCATTTTCCGCACACTGTGGCAAGCAGTATTGTGCATTTTTTTAACTTAGTTTCATGTATAGCCAACTCATTTGTTTATTTTAAATAAGGACACCACAGGTGTTCATTTCCAGTTTGCATTTATGCACAGAAACAAGGTCCTCAAACCACGCATTTCCCATGCTCACAAAATAGGCTTTCATACCATACTATCCATGTACTACAAATATTTCAAGCTTGCTATTCTTGGACCTGTACAAAATGGCACTGATGCAACACAAATCTGCTCCCACACATCACCCAAACACGTTATTTAACGAAATCCTTTTGAGTAAATTAAAAATAACGAAAACATTTCGAATTGTTTTCTCTCTTTTCCCCAGTAAGCCCCCCATTTCCCTAGCTTTATTACCCCATGCCAACCCCTCCACCCGTTTTGATCCTTTACCCCACCCCATATATACCTTTAACCCAACATTCGAAATGTTTTCATTTATTCTTCATTATTAAAGTTTTTAGGTTTTTCGCTATTTGCATTTCGTTATCACTGTATAAAGTTATATTTTCTGTGTGTGTGTGTGTGTGTGTGTGTATGTATATATATAAATATATATATATATATATATATATATATATATAATTTTACAAGGCCCTCAATAGCGGGCGTGTAGCTATGGTTAAGTTGCTAAACTCATAGGAAGACCACTTTTTCAGCAGGTTAGAACTTCGCTGCCCCTGGAGGAATCCTCACCAAACTTTGCAAAAAAAGTATATGGCCCTCCACGTTGCTGAGGGGGGCAATGCCTGCTACCTCCCCTATGGAACTTTTGGCAGCTGACTGCGTTCCATCACCCTCTGCAGGAGTGGACGACTCCATTGTGGCTGTGTCGTCGCCTGGTGTTGTCTCCTTCTGTGCTGGCGTGGCCTGTACTGCTGGCCTGTGTTGCACTCTGGGCGTTAGTGTTGCCCTGGAGGTGGAAGGTCCAGTGCCTTCTTGTCTGGCCCTGGATCCCTTTGAGGATGTACTGGCCTTTGGGTCAGACTCCTGGCCTTCACTTTCTGCATCTGTGCCTGTGGGGGGAACAAGAGATATAGGGCATAAGTGATGGTGGTACATGCAAGATGCATGATTTGGTGCCGTTCAGTATTTCACATTTCATGCATTGCTTTCTTGTAGATGTGATGCTCAGGGTACTTGCAATGTGCGGTGGCCATATTGGCATACGCCCTGGACACTCCTTTCTGGACTAATGTGTACTAGGTGGCATACCGTTGTATTGCGGTTTGCGTGATGTGTGACATGTGATTGATCCCTGTGTGTTGGGTGTCTGTTGGTAATGGGATTGGCACACAGCATGCATTTCATTGTGCCAGGGTTTGGAGCCATCATCTGGACATGGATCTGAATATGTGTGTATGATGGGCCATACATTGGCTTGGTTCACTTTCACATCTGTTGTGCTACGCCATGCTTTGGTTCTCTGGGGTTTGTGGGGACACTCGCCTCCATCTCCCGATGTCGGCACGCCTGTCTCCATTTCTCCAAAGCCCTTGATCGATTCCATGTTGATCATGGTACTGCACGTCTACTCCCATCTCATCAATTTGGTGGGTGAGTGGTCCCCGCCGCCTGTAGCCATGGCCTCCCTCTGGTTGGCTGCAAGTATGTTGCACACCCGGAGACGTAGATCGTCCCACCTTATTTTGCAGTCCTTCACTGTGTGGGTGGTGGCGCCAACCGCAGTCACCTTCTGTGCCAACTTCTCCCACATTTGCTTTTTGCGCAGTTGTGCTTCGCATTTGAGCGGAGGTGTGGGGGGGGGGGGTAGAGTTATAGGGGGCATCCCAAACATTTTGTTTTCCCATTGACTGAATGGGTGAAAACTTTGTGCACGGCTATAGGCTGAACGGCTGGACGGATTTGCACCAAATTTGCGGCAGGAGCGCGGGGGCTTGGGACAGAAAGCGTGCTTTTGTGTGTTTGGCCGAAATCCAACCAGTACTTTTGAAAGAACTGAAATGTACGTCTCAAAAAATTAGTGATATCTGGCTCCGCTCCGCGGACCCATTTCGCTGTTCGCTCCGCGGACAGAAGGCTCATTGGCTTGCAGTATGCCGTGCTGTCAGCGAACTTTGGACTCGGCCGGTGGTTGGCTGGAGAGAAGCATGCTGTATGTCAAAGTTTTTGGGAAACTCTGCCATGGTGTATCAGAGGACAGTGCCCTGCCGAAAGGGACTGACTAACCTAATGTACAGCATGTGGTGGTGGGAAGAGGGGATGGAAAGGGTGGGGGAGAGAGAAGTGGTTCATCAGAGATATGTGATTATTAGGTGGACGAAGACGGTGGTGTGCCTGCAGTATCGGTGCGTACTCCGCCAATTTTCCAGTCCCTGCATGGGCCCCAACCATGTGTGGTGAATGCAAGCAGCCTTTGTTACGGCAAGATAGCTCGTACCGCGATCTCTTACCGTGCTGACTGGTGGTACCTGAATAGCAGACGGGGGAGTGCATTGCAAAACATATTACACCATGTGGTGGTGAGAAGAAGGGATTGAAAGGGTGGGGGAGTGAGAAGTGAATAATCTGAGATACGTCAATAGGTGGACGGTGACGTTGATGTGCCTGCAGTATCCTTGCAGGCAGGCTTCGTGCAGGCAGGCTTCGTAATGCTGTGCTGCGTGCAGGCAGGCTTCGTAATGGTGCGATAGCTGGTGCAGAGACCTATTTCCGTGGTGACTGGTGGGAGCATAATTGCAGAAGTGGAGTGCATTGCACATGACATTTTGTCATGATGCCTACCCCCAAGGAGCCAGACCGGGCCCAGCAACCCCAGAGGCAGACATCATGTTCCCGAGGGAAGTCCCAGCGGCCCCAGGTAGGGGCCCTTTGGACTCAGTCCTGGCGCCTTTGGCGACAGGCTCATGTTGGACAACAGTCCTGGCGCCATAGGCGCCAGGCTCATAAAGGATGACTTTGTGTGAAGAAGTGCTTTGTGTGAACTTACCTGATGCAGACCGTGCTGCAACATCCAGGCCACCTAGAGGCCTGAATGGGACTATTTTACCTATGGGACTACTTTACCACACGGGTGTGGCCGGAGGAAGAATACATACCTTAGAGGAAGAATACATACCTGGAACTACTTTGAAGGCTATTTAAGCCACGCCCAAGCAGCAACTCACGCTTCGCGTTGTTCTGCACCTAGCAGCTGGACGCTCACCGTGTCTGCTCCTGCATCCGGACTCCAGCCACGCCCGACAGCATCCTGGAACACCTGTAAAGGGAGAAGAGAACAGGAGAAAGAAGAGACATTACCTGCTTAATCCGCATTCCGGAGTCATCTCGCCGACGATGCTAAAGGGAAGACATTCATTTTTAAAAGCACATTGCATTGCTCGCTGCAGCGCCGCATTTCACTCACCTTTACTAGGTGCCTTCTTGCCCATCAGCGACCATCTGGATCATCCGCCGCATTTCAGCGCCTAAAGGAGAAAAAGACAAGAACAAAGGTGAGCAAGGGAAGAGAATAAGAAAGGCTTAATTTCCACCATAACACTTACCTGTTGGGTCAATCCCTCTTCACTTCGGGTCGGTGCCGTTTCTTCGGCTTTTCCGCTCCCCGGCCCCTAAGGGGAAAAAGTCATTAGCATTAGTGAGCGAATGCAAGGACATTAGCAGAACGCTCACATGATATTTATTGGGACATCTCTTCACACTTCGGGTCGGCGCCGTATCTTCGGAATTTCCGAACCCCGGCCCCTAAGGGGAAAAAGACACAAGCATTAGTGCATTAATGCAAGAACACAAGAGGAACCACTCATCAAAAACTCACCAGAGTTTTCCTTCGACGGTTCCATTTTCTAACTCGGAATCTTCATTCAGCACCTGAAATAGAGAAAACGGACAATGGTTATTTAAAGCTTGAACTTGCAACAGAATTCTTACGGTACCTTACCGGAAAACTCAAGCAAACTTGAACTCTCACCAATCCGAGATCCAGTGAAGTAACTGGATAACAACGCGCCCCTGCATCAGAAGCAGGATGGAGAGCTCGTTCTTTCAGACCCTAAGGTGAGACTTCACGGGGAATCGCAGAAGGGTTTCGTGGAGGGTGAGAAGGGAAGTGGGAGGCCTACGCATTATCCCGCAGATTGTTAATACTCCCTTTTCACACACAGAAGGATATTTCTACGAGCCAGACAAGCCAGATTTGGGGGTCCGGTCCATTCCATCTTTCGAGTCCTGCGCATCACCCTAGAAGAGGCCACAGCAATCCAAATCAGGCCAGCGCCTCCGTGGGAGTCAGGTGAGCGTTACACATGTACATTATAAGATAGCGTTTACTCTGGTGTGTTGCATGGATGGAGGCCTTGCAGCGACAACTATGTGCCGTGGTTGGAATAAGGTTTCACATTGTTCCTTTCTATGTGTGGTACATCAGCATTGCATAGATGGTTGATTGCATGGGTGTGGTGCTTCCTAGCACCTAGCACATCCTACAGTGTTTAATCCATGGCTGCAGCTACTGGCGTGAACAGTTGTGCAGTGAGTCCACTGAGTGCAGTGTTGCAATACTGATAGTATTGAAGAGCGTGGGGATGAAGTGCACCTTCTATGTGCATGGATACTGCAGTGTGTGAAGTGGGCACAACTCTTCATTAGTGTGTGCATAGAAGTGGAGACGGACTAAACTGCATATCGGATTGCATTGCATAGTGTCCATTGCGCAGAGTGGTGACTTCTGTACTGCATTATGACATATTGCTTTTCTGTACTGAATAGAGAGCTGGGAGACGTACTATGTGAATGAAAGTGGGTATGCGTGCCGGAGGCTGTGTTATGTTTCCATGAATAGCTGTATTACGGTGTGGAGGTATGGTGGTAGTGGCTGTGGTACGTGTGTGCAATGTGGTACATGAGCACATGATGGTATGCATGCCTGCATTATGTTGCGTGGGTGTGGGCAAGGCCTAGACTATTGGGTGCATGACCAAATGCTGTAGGCCATGCACCCAATAGTGTAGGACTTGCCCACACCCACCGCAGCAATGCTGTTTACACTGCATCTGTTTTACAGAATGTTTGTGGAGCACATCATACACTTGATAGAGCACAAGAAGTCAGCTGACATGCAAATTCGGTTGGTTGTGTTGGTAGTAACACCATCGTATGTGAATGAAAGTGGGTAGGGGTGCTGGAGGCTGTTAAGTTTGTAGATTCTGGTAGAAGGTGAATGTTGTATGCATGGCCTTATGAGCTTGGGTAGGAGTGCTGGTGGCTGTGGTACGTGTCTGGATTGTGGTACTTGATGAAATGTTGCCATGCATGCCTGCATTATGTTGCGGTGGGTGTGGGCAAGGCCTAGACTATTGGGTGCATGGCCAAAAGCCGTGGCCATGCACCTGAAAGCAAAGGCCTTCACCACACCCACTTCAGCAATGCAGTTTTGACTGCATCTCTCAGAGGGTGGTCACCTTCACTGAATGGTTGTGGAACACATTTTACTCTTCATATAACACCAGAAGTGCGCTGACATGCATGCATTGTTGGTTACATGGGTGCGGTTATTGTTGGAACATCTTACGGTTTTTGGTGTATGGCTGGAGATTGTGCAGTGAAAAGTCTTGCAGTGTACCCACTGGATGCAGTGTTGGAACACTGCCAGTATACAAGAGGGTAGGGTTGAAGTGAATGTTCGATGTGCCTGGACAGTATGGTTTGTCTAGCTTCCTGGTAGTAGGCCCACTGTTGTGAGGATTGTGCGGTTTGGTTGCCAGTGACATAATACTTTGTGCATGGAAGTGGGTGGGGGCCGGAGGCAGTGGTAGGTTTGTGGAATCTGCAAACTGTGACCTGTTTCCATCCATTGCTGTGTTATGGCGCTGGGGTTGGGTAGAAGTGCCGCTGGCTATGGTACGTTTGTGGATTGTAGTTTATGGCCACATGTTCTCATGCATGGCTTCATTATGTTGTAATGGGTGTCAGCAAGCAGTAGACTCTTCTGTGCATGGTGAAAGGCGTGATGGGTGTTGCTCTTTCTGGACGATTTTGGATGCTGACATTGTGTTTTTTTTCCCCACACCTTTTGTACGGAAGGTGCTTTGGAACCACACGCAACGTTTGCTCAGAGTGTTGAACGCTAAATATGGAGTGTTGTACAGAAATGATAGTGTTGAATGCAGACTTCTTGGCTGTGATTGGGGCATGTATGCATGAATATTTCACAAGCCTCAATGAGTGCTAGAAGAACAGTGGAGAGGGGAGAATGAATGCCCCAGCTTTACTGGGGTGCAGCTCTCGCTGTAGCTGGGAAAGCGCACGCGCCACATCTTACCATTCTTAGCATGGTGTGCATGCAAATGTAACAGTAGGAATTATAGAATCATGTGTAAAAGGTGTGGTTCACAGGAAGGGGCGGTACTACTTTCTCCCAATACTCTGTGTAATGAGTTTGGTGGACATGGAGAGACGCACAGTGCTGCTCTTGGGTGGTACATGTGTACAAGATCTGTACAGGTATGCCGCGCAAAGAGGTGTTGCTGTTAATTTCGGGTTGGAAGGAGTGGACGCTTTACAGATATGTGGCCTCCATCGTTACTGGTGAAGTTGTCGTGGTGCATTATGGACGTCTGCTTTGGTTTACATGTCGTACAGACGTTTGCCCCGTCTCCTGAAGAAGTTGATGACTGCAGTGATCCCGATTTTTCCCACTGACAAGGTCGTTTTCTCACCCATTCCCCTCAAAGGAGTATTGGACCATGTCGGTGTAATTTGTCCCCAGCCACACCTCGGGAGGTGTCTTATGAACAGAAGCATGTCTGCATTTATGTACACTGATGGCATGTTGTCCATCCACTATGAGAGCATGAATTTCCAAAACATACACTGCTTTCATGCAAATGGCATTTCTTTGACCACCATTGGCACTACCACTTTCTTGTACACTGTGCACGAAGCGTTGCCCTTAATTCGGTAAAACATGAAGGAGGAGAAGCAAACAGAAAGTCATACAAAGAGAAAAAACAGGTGGTTTGCAAGCACGTAAAAAACAAAATAAATGTAAAAAACACAGACAAAAAATAAAATCTTTTCAGCTGGACCACTAAAGACCCTATCACCTACCCGGTTTCCCACTCCCCCCCCTTCCTAGCACGAAAACACTGCGGATTACTCTGTACTTTCAGGATTACATGTGCCTCTTCCTGCCATTTTCAAGATGGGAGCCATGGAAATGGTACTGTTGAGCGAAAGACACTCCTCAATGAGGTTTGTGGTTGTGGTGTGTACGCAAAAAGTGTAGTCGAAGGTCTCTTTGTACAAAGAAGTGCAGAAGGCTGTGGTGGAAGTGGGCAAGGTAATGGCCAGGCATCCTGGGTGTATGCATGAACTGTATTTACTTGTTTGAAGTTCGTAACATGAATGCAGTGCTGTTTGTGAGCTGTCATTTTTGAAAAGTGTGCAGTAAGTTGGGTACTGCGGGGGGGGAAAAAAACCTGTGCAGGGTACAAGGTAAGTGGCTGGCATCCTACTGTTATGAATACATTCTGTGTATGATATCATATGATGTGCAATTGTATGCTATGGCATGCGTAATGCGCCTATACACACATTCAGCAAAGCGCAATGAGACAAGGGATGGGGGAACAGAGAGGAGACAGACAACAAACCTAATAGGCCAGGTGTGACTTACATTGCCCAAGTGCATGTGTGGGGCGAGGGAAGGTGCAGTACATGGGTAAAAGAAGAAATGACAATAAGTCAAAATACGGGCCGATTGCGCCAAGTGCAAGGATAAGTGCACACATCAGGTGGTGCAGGAACTGTTAGGGATACAGAAAACAGTCCCCAAGTGCGGGGTTTGCAAGAAAGGCATTGCAGGGGTTCGCCTGGCAGGGGGGAGGTGGCATGGGCTTGACATCAGAGTCGCCAGATAACCAGTGCAGAATCAGTTTACGCCAGGCAGTCAGCCGGGGAGAGGAGGAGGAGGAGGAGGAGAAGAAGCAGACGCAAAGACAAAGGCTTTGAGGTGCTTCCGGAACCAGCAATGGTTCTCCTCAAGTTTCAGGGAGGCTGTTGCAGAGGGAGGCCCCAGCCGGAAAAAAACATCTACCATCTACCATCAACTGGTTGCTTGCAGAAGCGATTGACTCTGAGGGAGTTGGAGGCGGATGAGGGAAGAGCTCGAACACAGAGATGTATAGTAAGTGAGAGTTGAAGGCATTGAGGTCCCAGGGCCCAGAAGGCTTTGTGCATAATGCAGAGGGTTTTCACCTTATTCCACAGTCACTGGGAGCTACTGCAGACATTACAGTGCAGAGGAGATAACATCCAAAGTCCTGCAGTCATCTTCTGGATGCGTTGCAGAGGGCGGAGAGAAGAAGCGGGCAGATTTAAAAAGAGCCTGTTGCAATAGTGCAGCCTAGCCAGAAGCACAGCTGTGCAGACAGTGACCTTTTGGAAACTTGCTTTAGGTTGGTAAGATAAATGCAGTGCTGTTTTTGGTGGCATATCTTTACGATTTATGTCAGAGATGGGTTAGTGGGGAAAACATTTCGTAGCATTGCCGGAAGGAAAGTAGAGAGCTCGTGTTTCGATATTACAATGTATGATATGGGTAAATGAAAACGTTGCAAGCACATACCACTGAAGTGCCACTTGATGGTAGGGGATGGGAAAAAGACAGTATGCTTTTAAAGAACGTAATGGACGCTCAGTGGCAGATACCGTGCACAGAGGCACCTTTAACACAGTGGTAAACATACTGCAGGAAAAGCTTTCATACCTCCATTTTATGGTGATGGGTGCGCATGTGGACACTTGTAGGCTGATTTTGTAACGGTACCTATGAAGTGGTGTCCAGAACTGACAATGTTGGATGCTAACGTCTTGGATGGCATTGGTGGAATCGTGTGTGCCTATTTACCCGTACCCAATGAGGTAGTTGTGGACAAAAGATAGTGGAAAGGGAAGAAGGACTGCTCCTGCTTTACTGGGGTGTGGCCCTCGCAATACATTGGGAGGTGCACGTGTCACAATCTGCGCTTCTCACCATGCTGGCCAATGGACATGGGACTTTGGGGATTATCCAATCAGGTACTGTGGGTGTGGTTCACAGGAAGGGGTGGTCATACTGTTGTACATTACTCTGCATAGTGAGGCTGGCTGACATGGCAAAACATATTGTCTTGAATTTGGGTGATGGCTTTGTGATAGATCTGTATAAGTATGCCCTGGAAAGACACTTTGATGACAATTTCGGTTTGTAAGGAGTGAACGAACATTGTGGAACACTGTCTACGAGCGCAGTTTCGTTGACATGCATGCACTTTGAAAAGACCTGGCCACTTTTGCTACTGTCGATGTCATCGTCATCCACTACGGCGGCATGCATATACGTGTCTTGTTTAGGTTTGTTCCGTCGACTGAAGAGGCTTTTCCCACTGCGAAGGTGCTTTTCTCATCCATAACACCACAAAGAGTATGGGCCAATGCTCCTGGATGTTCCGAGCCAGAGGCAGCAAGGTTTCTCATCAACAGAAGCATGTATACTTTTTTGTCTGTGGTGGGATGTTCTTCTGCAACAATTACCTCATTAGTTGTGGAAAAGCAGAGTTTTTCCAAGCAAATGGCAATTTATTGTCGCCCATTGGTAATGCTGTTTTGTTTGCCCGTCTACAAGATGCGGTGAAGAGTTTACTGTAACAATGTGAGCAAAAGAAAACACAAAATCAAATGAAAACCGAAAAAGGTGGTTCTCTACAAGCATCTAAAAACAAGAAACAAAACTAAAAGGCTCTTTTCAGAGCCGCTCCTTACAACAAACTCCCCATACCCTGGTTGCAAGTTATTCCTCCAAGCCCGCACGCAGTATGAAAGCCACATCCGGGCATTTTGAGGATAGTGGCCATGGAAAAGGTACTGTGGGGATTGTTCAATCAGGTGCTCAGGGTGTGTGTCACAGAAAAGGGCGGGAATAGGAAGGACTCCTCCTGCTTTAGTGGGGCACGGCCCTCACGGTACTTTGGGAAGCGCACATGCGACATTCTGCGCTTCTTACCATGCTGGCCAATGGAAATTGGACTGTGGGGGATTGTCCAATCAGGTGCTCAGAGTGTGCGTCACATGAAAGGGCAGCAATATTTTTTTTATCACTCTGTGTAGTGAGGGTGGCAGGCAGAGATGGAGAGACGCAAGGTCTTGATAGTCTGTGATGCCTTTGTGGAAGATCGGTTCCAGTATGCCGTCGAAAAAGGCTTTTATGACAATTTCGATTTTGGAGGGAGGGGAGGGGGAGGCTTTGAGGTGCTGTGGCGATGTGTGCTGTTTCGGCGCTGTGCTTGTAGTATGTCGATGAGTGGCCACTTCAACTGCTGTACATGGTGTAGTCGTGCACTATGGACCGTTCCATTTGGGTTCCATGGCTTGTTCCCATATGTACTGTCAACTGAAGAAGTTGATGAAAGCAGCAAAGTGGGCGGGAGTGGTGCTCCTATACTTTTTAATTTTAAGTTTCACCATTCCTATACTTTTATTTTAAAAAGAAACCGTACTGGAATGGTTTAGTTTTAAAATAAAAGTATAGGAAGAAGTTGAATCTTGCACTTCAGTGCACTGCACTGAACATTCCCATAAAGAGCAGGTGTGTTTGTTTGGGGGTTTGGATTGTGTGTCGGAGGGGGTGTGGTTATGGGGTTTGTGGGGAGCGCGGGTCAGGCCAGCAGGGAACATAGTTCCACTACTTCTTTTCATACACTTCAACCACTGTGTATACCACCGAGAATAGTATGGGACTAATCCAATGATTCCTGTCACCAGCCAGAGGTCGGAAGGGGTCTCATCAACAGAAGCATGTGACTTCTTGAGTGCTGTTGGGATGTTCTCCTGTGAGAATGAGAACATTGCTTCTCGATGTGTACGCCTTTTTAAAGCAAATGGCATGCCTTTGGCGACTAGTGGCAATGATATTTTGTTTCACAATCTACAGGCTGCACTGAAGACCCTATTGTAAGAATGTGAGCTGATGTACAAAACACAAAAATACTTATAAAAACTGCAAAAAAGTGTTTCTATGGAAGCACCTTTTAAAAAAAATAAAAGCAATAAGGCTCTTTTCAGAGCCGCAACAACTGACAATGTCTTCATCCCTGGTTGAAATGAATCCCCCCGCTCCCGCGTGCGCTCAGCACGAAAAGTCGGTGGACATCGCAATGGTTGCAGAGTTGCACGTGTCACATACGCCCCTTTTGCAGTTGACAGCCATACAAATGGGCCTTTAGATGCTATGGGATCGGTCAATAAGGTTTCTGGGTGTGGTTTGTACGCACAGACTGTGGTACACAGTGTATTTGTCGACAGAAATGCAGAGGGTGCGGTTATGGCTGTGTGTTTCACGAGCCACATCGTACGGGTTTTGGGGGATTTCTAAATACATTGATTGAAAGTGAATGAAAAATACTGCAGTGGCTGCTCATTTTAGATTCTATTATGTGGATGTGTACTGCTATGGAGTTCCTACAATGAAGTGACTGATTTTGATTTGTCTGTGTGACACTTTGGTGACGCGCGATCATGCCGACATTATTGTTCATTGGTGAGGGAAACTTGCACAGCATGTTACAGGAGTTTCAGTGCCGTTTGCGATGATGGAGGCACTTGCACAGGTCATGCGTCTGTTTCCGATCTTCTGCATAACTTTCTATGGCATTCCGCAGACACCGATTCATTTGGTCCACAAATGGAGAAAGCGCAGTGCATTGTGAAGAAGTCTTTGTTCCTTTCTACGACATGTGCCAATGGCGTACTTAACACATGGGAATATGACGTTTCACAGCACGAGCAGTTTTCACCACCAATAACGTTCATCTTACTATTCCTGCCATCCCGATATCTGCACACCCTATACAAATTGCCTTGCTGCCCTTCTTGAAAGTAGTGTAAGAATTTTTGTAGTAAGTTAAACTCTTCAAAACGCTCTGCAACACGTGAAGAAACCTCTTTCTACAACAAACCCCTTTCTACCCGATTCCACGACAGTGTTTTGCACAATGCCACACCTCCCTTTATTTTGCACACATTGTGTGGAGCGTATACGGTGCGCCGTGCCCTGCCTCTGTTCATTGGCAATTCCATTGTTCAACTCTGAAAGGAGCTTTCTTTATTTCCCTTTTTTCCTTTCCCAGTTCATTTCCATTATTTTGGTCTTCTATCACACGCCACGGAAGGAATGGCAGGCAAGATCTGGTACGGAAGGGGCAGAACCTGCATGGATAACATGGGGTACGTACACACAGAGGGAAATATTGTGTGGCCCTCACCTACATAGGCACCAGTCACTGTCATGCTCCCGGACGGACCCTTCCCACGCACTTCCAAGTACCTTCCCTCTGTAGAGTAGCGCGTTGCAGTGCATGCAGAATACAATGCCCTTTGCCGGGTAAGGGTCTGTAGCACGGCATATGGTCTTCTAGGATGTTTTAGAGCTCTGCTGCCTTACAGGAGGGCCCCTGTTGTTGGCTGCAGCAGATGTGGAAAATGCTGTACATTAAATTACCCTACTGCATTCTTGGAAGGGCAGTACCCTGCCCACTGGTCCCCTGTGCTTCCATTTCAGTTGTCGTCATATGCAGTACAAACACTTCCTGCTACGCCATTAGCCGAAGGACTAGAATTCAGAGATGCATACATTCTGAAATTCAAGAATGCTTGCAACAAAGTTAAACACAGCTTCATTACGTGGAGCAGGAAGATAATTATTCAGTGCGCCCCAATGCGGCTACAGTATTTTTCTAACCAGCAGTGACATTGTTTGCACTCTGAAGATTCTGCTGTTTGCTTACTTGTCTTTACATGCACTAATATGTGCGTGAGCAAGCCGCACCAGCTTTGCCATTTTGCAGACTCACTGCAAACTGTCACACTTGCAGTTACATGTTCTCTTCAACTGTACGACCCACAGGCGACCCCTTGACACTTTCCGTCACAGTGCTCAGTGCAGAGACGGTGCGTCTGTTTCACGGGTCATGGAAAGGCAAGCAGCACATCAATCAAATTAATGAGACATTTAACACGCCCACGTTACACTGGAGGTTGCTGTTCCTTGTTTACCAGTGGGACTCATACAGCCAGGCGTGCTGCAGCCATACATTGGTAGGTTTGCACAGCCACCCAAGTAGTCGGCAGGAGTACTTGAAATGCGGTAACCTACCATATCAACCTGTAGGGCTGGCAACAGGGGCAGTGTTACCAGCACCGAGAGGATGCCCTACGCATGGGTATAGCTGTACAATGGATACACGTGCGCTCCCACAACTAATTAAAAGTGCATTAGAAGATGCGGCCACTAATGTAGTCCTACGGATACTTGCAGTGGTATTGCTCATACGCCGGCCAGGTAAAGTCTCCCTAGGAAGCGTCCATATTGCTCACCTGCAGTCATCATGGACAGTACTGTGCGGCACAGATTCACCATGCAATGAAAGAGATACCACTCAAACACTCACCAACACTTACCATGTACATCTGTAATTGCTAACTTACACCAACACTATTAGGAAAAGGACGGGGTAGCACAAATGGATACATACACCAGAGAATTTGGCCTTTCCACAAGTTCATCATGAGGCAAGCCAAGGAATCAGTGACAAACCATTGTTAACATACGTTATTGTTCAGTTGCAGTACAAAAAACCTATAATCTTTACAGAAAACACTATGCTAAAGCAACGTTCCAGTTAGAGTGCCCCACTAAAAACCTATGAAAGTCACTAACAAAAAACAATGTTAAAGGGACGTTATGGTTAAGTTGCACTACTACGAACCTATCCCCTTCACTGAAAAAACTATGCTAAAGGAAGGGTCTGGTTACAGTGGCCTACTAAAAACCTATCAAATTCAGTGAAAAAACATTGCTGAAGGCACGTTCTGCTTCAGTTGCCCCAAGAACAACCTAGCAACTTCACTGCAAACACTTTTGTTACAGGAACGTTAGTTAATTTGCACTAACAACCTATCCATACTATGATTACAAGTAAAACTGAAAACCCCCAGAAATTAGCCAATTATGGTCATTTAAGCAACCATAACTCGTGCCACCACTGTGCACTGCTAAGACTAACACCCATGACATCAAAGATGACATCACAAATGTCATTGATGACATCACTGATGACATCACATGTGCATTTACCACAAGGTATTGTCAATATAATGTTGGGAGGAAACTATCAGAGGTCATTGGGAGAGCTGATGTACATTATTCATTACACAATGCATTGCTGTAAACACCATTGCAGTACACAATTCTTTCCAGTATAGGAAACAATTCATAAAGCGCATAGTTTTTTCAGTAAAGGGGATAGGTTCGTAGTAGTGCAACTTAACCATAACGTTCCTTTAACAATGTTTTTTGTTAGTGAATATATATATATATATATATAATGTGAAACTTGTTTCCATGGGGTAGGTGCAGGAAATAAACACAGGACTCTGTTGAACGAGTTCAGGATTGTTGTAATCTATTTCTTGCTTGTTGTGAGGGCAGTGCACTGACTGACATTGAATTCTGTGACCAATGTATCTAATATCACATTTTTTTAAGGCTAGCATTAGTATTGATGCACCTAACATCTGTTAGAAACCTGAGGGTATTCTCACTCCTAAACCCCTTGGATCTTCTTCTCAGGTGGCCAGGGAAAGGCCATTGCTTTTGGATCCCGGCTCTAGGGGTGGAGAAGCGAGGGACGATCACCTGGGTGGAGGGTCCTTGGGGGTGAGTTACCTTCAGACGAGACATGGTATCCCCCTTAGCCTAATCTTGACCAACCTAGCCCTCCCCCGATTGTTATGGGTTATTGCAAAACTTATTGCGTCAATTCCCCACATTTAACACTTGAAAAGACTGGGATGAGGAGACTAAAAGCAATGAACGCTACACCTTCATTTTACCACTCTGGTACTAAGACTAGGAAGATGCCTGTAAATTATGGTGACAGTCAGGCAAGTCTAATTAGACACCCACACCTGCAGCCTGTCAAGGGGCTGCATGTGTATAAAGGGAGACCTTTAAGGAGAGAAAGAGGGCAGCAGAAGGAGCAACAGGGAGGCCTGTGTTGGAGAGACCAGGGGTTCCTTTCCATGAGCAGGCAGCTGTGGTGGAACCTGAAGTGAGACCAGGACGCTGTACGACAATCCTGAGGTGTGGGAGCCTCTGTGATGGAGCTTAAGCTGCTGGGAGCTGCGAATGAGCAAAGGAGAAAGAAAGGCCGCTGGCCGCATCCACCCAGAGGCAACGGGGTTGCCGGCGCATGCAGAAGTGGAAGCGTCATGCGAGCAGGGCTTGCAGAGGTCAGAGCGCCAGCCTGGGAAGCCAGAGAAAGCAGAGAAAGAGCTGCCCGAGCAAGACGCAGCTGACCGTTGAGTGTTGGGGAAAGACACTCTGAAACCGGGGTGCTTCTTCGTGCAAAAAATGAAGTGCTGTATGAATGAAAACCTCAAAGCACATTAAGTACATATTGAATGCTGAACGAAATGGAAGTTTCTAAATAGCGCTACACTGTATATATTGAATACCAAACTGAATGGAAGCTGAAACAGCCTTAAAACTATACATATTGAATTCCAAACTGATTGAAAGCTGAAAAACGGCCTTAAAACTACATATATTGAATACCAAACTGAATGAAAGTTGTAAACCGAATTATTCAATGCATATTAAATGCTGAACTGAATGGAAGTTTTAAAAACAATGCTACCCCAATCAGATTGAATACCGAATTAAACGGAAACCTAAGAATTGAAGGAACTATAAACTTTATAAACAAAGCGAAGGACTAATAAGGGCTAAACAGGAGAATGCCCATATGAAAGCAAGCTATGGTGAAGGAAACCAGCATAAAGGAGGGCAACCAAAGTTGGGGCATGAACAACACTCTCACCAAGTGAACGTTGTAAGTGAATGCTGGCAGAGCAAAGAGGCTAATCAGGAGAAGCCAGATGAGTGAAAATATTGCACAAAGAGCCAAGAGCCCAATAAGGAACGTGACCTTGTACATGGGGGCAAATGCAGAGGAACCTGTGTAGGCTACATAGCCAAAGGGAAGCTGGTTGCGCGACCTGTGGTGTGTGGTCTGACAACTGCGCCTAAACCAGTAATTCCTGCATTGTGAAGATGAAGACATGGTGAAACCAACAAAGATGTAGCGCTGCAATCAAACTGTTGAGGCAAACCAGGAGGAGGGTCTGGTTGACCCAGTGTTAAGCTGAACTTCAAAAGACGGAATTACATATTGGATGCTACATTGAACTCTTGAGGAAGGGAACCCTAAAACCTGATGAAATACAAGTATCGTCTTGAGGACAGGCCTCAATACTGTTTTTGTTTGAATTGTGTTGCTTTGAACTTTGAGAGCCCTCAGAAGTTTGTGGAACTATTTGAAATTTAAAAAGGTAAATCCTAAGACCTTTTTGTGGAATTGTCTTGAACTTGGGAAACGGGAGCTGAAGAATAAGCAGGGAGCTGAAAGAAGCTCAGACTTTGTGTTGATCACTATTTATTTTGATTATTGACATGCCTACACACTGTTTAGCTTTAGTTGTGAGTGCAAGTATAGGTTTTGGACACAGACTTTTGAGTTGAACTCTTTGACTCACTTTCATTCGTTGTTTTCAGGTAGGGAAAACCCACCTTAGCATAGGGCAAGTTGGGCCTTTTACCATCCTGACATTTAAGTTAATACATATCTTTTGTTTGAACTTTACGTCTGTTGTCTGTGTCTTGCTTCATGATGCCTATACACTTTCCATTGCAAGGTTTCTTTACATCAAGGTGAAGTATGCAACCACGTGTTAAGAATACCAGGAAGACTGCCCCTCTTCTTCCAAGTAGACTCTGGAATCCTATGTGGACACATAGGTACCAAACAGCCTGCCTATCTGCACAAACCATTGTCCTCAAACCTATTTCAAGATGGCGGTCAGAAGAGATCACACAGCATGTTTACATAAGAACTTCCATCCTAAAATGGGGGGCGTGCTTGATAAAATGTCCCTTCAGGTGCGTCCACACCATTTTGATCTGATTGAACTACTGTGGTTCAAGTAGAGTCTGAACCCACAAAAGATCCTGGCTGTCTATAAATCACGCAACAGTTGAATGTCGGTCTTTGACCTGCAGTCGTCATTTTATAAGTCTTTGGCATTATACTTATTCACGTGTGGGACAAGCACACTGCACAAAATGTGCTCCTTGAAAGCAGTTTACATAATGGGCTCAAAGAAGATAGGTGCTGGGGCATTATTGGAGAGGTTCTGCACCTCCCCTTGACATGGACTTTCTCCAGTGCTTTTGATGGTGTTTGCTCGCCAGGTGCCCCCTCTTCCTAAACAGCATCCGGTTGAACCTCTGGAGTTTGACTGTCTCATCTTTGAACAACATGTCGTTTAAGTCCTAGGTTGTCTCTGTACACTTTAGGGTTAGCTCCTTCTACTCCTTGTTAACACCATGGATCATTGCATGTACATATTGCAGAAACTGTAAAATAGCTTTTTTACCCCCACAGTATACAGCCCCACCACCAAGTTTCCAATGGTAAAACTCTGACACAAAGTCTCTGAATGCAAATCAAATACTGACACTGGATAAGCACAATTGGATTGGATTGTATCTTGTCGGCACATGCAGTAAACCACTGTATTTTTACTGTAGAAGTGCTTTGCATAAACACAACCCACCCCCACACCACTCCCCCCAGATTAGTTGTAAAGTTTAACTTGCGTTGCATGTCCATCATTTCCAACCAAGTGATTGCTGAGCATGGTACATGGCTCTGCCTATAAATGTAGTCCCTCAATGCGAGGACAGCAGAGATTTGCTTGGTGTCGCATTTCACTCACCATCCTCCTTTAACAAAGTTGACTATCTCACACAGGTGCCTGAAAGTAGAGCAAAAAGTGACTTACTTGAATGTTGGCGTTTAGAAGCATGGGTGTGTTTTTGGGAGGCTTTGAGATGGTAACTGAGTACCAAATGTACCCTTTCACTTTCATGATATTTCAGACAAAGAAAGTAGGAGACCGCTCCTACCAAGAGTTTCCCCTCCTACTGTAAATGGGGATGTTTGACCTGTAGGGACAACCTAACTTTTAAGCACACAGTACAACAACCCACAGCCCACATCCCCCCTGCCACAGTATACAATACACCCCTTTCTCGTCCTAATGCTTCATTATCCTCTTATGTGTTGTGCTAGTAGATGGTAGACCCCGAGGGGAAAATCCATAGTGATGAGCCATTGCTGGATTTCTGTAACTGAAGGCCCAGTGTCAGAAAGCTCCCTCGGCTTGGCATATAGATATGGGCCATTGCTTTTAGTAATTGCAGGTATGGCAGGAACAGCAGGTGAAATTGGTCAGTTGCAAAGCATAACAAATGACTTTACGGTCCTCTTAAAAAGTGACCCCTTTAAATAGGTTTAGAAAGTTGGTAGGAATGCAAAAGACGCATAAAAGTCTGCATTTTGTTGAGCACGGGCCAAAGTACACTTCTCAAATCGGGTACCTTAATCATGGGTATTGACATGTCCACCTTGGTATACTGGAATTACTTGTATGGAAAAAGCTTGAACACCTTTTATGAAGCAGTATTGGATGCTTTGCTGGAAGTTAACATCTACATGTCAGTGCGATGTCCTCGCCCCACAGAAATCTAACCTAAAATTTAAATGAAAGACATTTCTATAAAGAGAATATTCAGAGCTCTTCATACAAATAGAGCGCTCCTAGCACCTTAAGTTACTCAACTTGTAATGTACAGAGTTGTAATGCAATCATAGTAATGCAACATGTGAGGGAGTCATGACCCCATAGCAACTCAACTCAAAATTCACACAAAATCTACTGCACACTGTTGATGGCCCCGAGATTGCCCTGACACTGGTAGTAATTGTAGTAAATGCCAAGCTGTGAGGATAATTGGGCTGGGGAAATGTCAGTCCCATGCAGGTGTGCCTCTTGAAAACCAGTACGACTTGAGTCACTTGGGCAGAGTCATTGTAAATTATTGGCTGGTGCTTCTTAAAATATGACATAGGTGGCCCAACACAGTAGTAAGAAATGTGTAAGCAATGTCATATTTTGACTGGGGAGCGATAGCTAAAAACCAGCGTTGATATCCAGGGGCTTCGAACCTGTGTTTTGATTCCTTAATCGATTTGAACCCTGGACGGTCTACTGAAACCTGTCCAGCGTTGTTAGACAGGCAGCAGCAGTTCACCATTTCCACTGAATGTGGGGCTTAAACGAGCATCAACATATCCTCAAACGCTCCCTGTGCTCTACTTGGCCAAAATATTGCACTTGGGTGGCATGGCTTACATCTACCTCCACGCTGTAGCAAGACAGGTGCCATTATTTCTCTTCAGGCCTCTCACTGATGGGGTGCAAATCGACCAGAGGGTACTCGGACAACGGGTCTCGTGTTGGGGCAAAGGGTGCATTGAGTAACCAGCAATGTTTCTAAAGTCTGTGATCAGTATTGTAGATCATTTTCTTTTTTTTGGAGTGTTTACAATTTATTTAAACTTTTGCACTACATACAATGCAACTGTATTGTAAACAATGGACTGTAGATAATAAACATGGAGAATGCTGACATGCAAGTGCAGACTTGCTCCTTGTGGACCACCTCTGCGCATGCTCCTGACCACAACCTCCAGTCCTCTCCTCCGCACTAATGGGAGCGACTGCAAGAGGTTGTGATGGTCGCATTGCAAAACCCTCCTTTGGGGCTCTGCTTACTAGGGATGCCCACCACCATGCATAAATTATATATAAGTGATATATTCGGAAGCTCTCATCGGCACCCAGGTTATCCTGTGCCATGACCTTAGAATAAATGTACACAGGTCATCCCAACCCTCACAAACCGTAGGTAGAGAACTGATGGACCCAATGTAGGTTTATCGGCATTGCCAGCATTATGTCCATATCTGCACATTAGGCGCATGGTCCCAAAACACAGACGACTGAACATTTTGTTAATCGAGGACCACTGTAGTAAAATTTGCCCTGAATAAGTTGGCCCTTAAGAATAGGGGGCTTACAGGGAAAGCACAAGAACAGTTGCACCTCGATTCATGTTTGCATAGGCCTGCCCTGTAAAATGACATTTAGTGACACAGGTGTGGTTTAGGGAATAGGTGGCATGACCATTCATGGGTGTAACACTTTGAGTCTCTGTAGGAAAAACAACTACTATGGTTAGATTCCCTGAACCACCAGAAATCACCAGGGAGAGACTGGGAGGCTGGCACATAGAATTGCAAAGCTGCTCTCTGCTCACAATATTTCCATCTGACTTCAAGATGGTGGACCAGTGTTTAAGCCCTTGGATGTAATGACAGCAAAACTGATTGATTGTAAGCAGTTACCAAAGGGGGAATAATGACCTTGGGCTCCTCACGACAAGCCATAAAACACGTCCAAAATGAGGGCAAAGGATGGAATAATCAAACGCTGTCTGTGATTAATAGTACGGACTCCTCACTAAACCCCTGCTTAAAGTCCGCTCCCAGGTGGCCAGGGAAAGGCAGACACTTCATGAACCTGACATCGGCGGTGATGTTCTGTGGGAGGATAACCTGGGAGGAGAAAAGGCCCAGGGAAGTGAGGACTCAGTGGGATGAGACGCAGTATTTGTCTTCCTCTAGGAAGGAGGTTTCCTCAGTGACAAAGTATGTAATGGCTTATTTTAATAATAATCCTTTTGTTCAACAAGATACACATATGAATAGGGCTGAAAACAATCACTCCCTCCTAGGCCTTAGCAGAAATAAAAAGCCATCCAAAATCCTAGAGGGGTATAAAGCTAAAAACCTCCCTAACCCCCAGATGTATAATGAAATTAAATCTGGGAATAATAACCAAAAAGAACTGCCCCCCCCTCCCTTTCTAATCAGGCCGGGTAACTAATCCTTATAATATACCTTTATAATATTCATATTAAGAATAGTATAGGGAACAGACTTAAAAGTAAAACACAAACTCAACAAACTAACCTTGCCATTAGGCACTTCAAGTGCCATATTTCAAGAACAGAAGGAGATCCAGTAGCAGGTGGTGTGGGCCAAGGCAGATTACTAGAAGCAGTTTGCTAGGTTGCAAACAGCACAGAAGCAGAAGTCCTGTGAGCGACGAGGGGACCAGAGGCGCACATCTTGCCCGATGATTTCACATGCAGGTAGTGACCCAGGGGCGATCCGCACCCGCTCACGTGCCCAAGGCAGGCATTCAGAAAGAGAGCGGCACTCACGTTTGTGTGAAAGCGGCTATGAAAGGAACATTGAATACCGAAATATTGAAAAGCAGCAAACACAGCACTCGCATATGAGTGAAAGTAGTTTTCTAAGCAATTTTGAATACCAAACTATTGAAGAGCAGTGAAAGTCATCACTAACGAAACCCCATGACTGTAACTTTAAACTTGTGAGTCCATGGAAAGCCCAGCAACCCAATGGGGTGATATTGTTGAGAAATAATACCCGCAAGTATTGTCAAAGCCAAATGTGACTAACATCAAGGCAGATACAATCCAGCAGACATTTCCAACAGCAGAAGGAGGCTAATGAAATGTCCCTCAGTTGTGAAACCTGTTGCCCATTCTTTATACAACATGTGTAAAACGCTGGTTTGAACTCCCATTGCTAAAGCCAATGGAAGAGCAGAATAAGACCCTAAGCTTGTCAGCATCTGGTTACTTGTGCAGTGTGGAAATAGTGTCAAAAAAGACTGGCCTTCTGGAAAAGGATATTCAGAAAGAGAGGAGCATTATTGGAGCATTATTTACAGAAGAGTATTAAGGAGCGCTAATGTGAATCTTGGTTTCCCTAAAGAGTTGTTAAAGGTTTTGAAGCTACCAACTATTGAATACTGTGAAGCTGTTGTGAATCGTTTCAGTTTACCTTAACAACAAGAGCAGTTGTTGTGAAATGCTGTTCGTGCAGGGGAATATACCCGGATGGCAAACCTTTGGAGGAGTAGACCTGGCATGGGAGTAAACCAGGTGGAAGTCAAAGAAGTGCTACAAAGTAGTCCTGAATGAGACAATCTATGTGCTGGTGCAGAGGGAATAGCTCTGTAAAGCGGTTACCAAGAAGTTGTATTTCTTTAGAACTTATCAGTTGTGGCAAATCATCCTGACCAAGGCAATTTTTGTTGCTATTGATGAACTGCAAAGTTTTCCTTTATATAAGGAGGATCAATCGTACAAGGAAGAAGAACCTTTTATTTTCTTTGTTGCATCATTGGATTATTGGAACTTTCGAAGTTGCAAAGAACTGTGTTGGAACTTTGTTGCAAACCTGGATTTCCTTATTTTGTTTTCTTGAACTTTGTGATGCAGAATTCCGCTTAAATGGGGAATTCACACAGGTTCTGAGAAGAGGCTGTTGCAATACAAATTCATTTATTGTTATGAACTGCCATGCATTTCCTTATTTATTTATTGTGTGTAAGTGCGAGGGACAGATAACCTTTGTTAGAGTGGTTCCTTTATTTTATTTTAGGCAGGGAAATCCTCAATGGGGTAGGGATAGTGAGGCGTTTATGCAACCTTCTAATTCAAGAAAATGGCACTTGTTGAGAAAACCTCGGTTGTCGTCCTCACATCTCTGACCCCTCACATGTGCTAATGGGCTGGAAGCAAAGAGTAAGCCCAGACAGTGTGAGACTTGATTAAGAAGAAAAGCTCAGAGTGTGCTAGAAGATATAAAGCAGACACTGCTTGAGTCGGAGAGGCAGCTACACGCCGGGTAATGGCTATATCTTGGACACAGGAGAAGGAGAGGGAAAGAGGGATAGAGGGAGAGAGAGAAAAAAAGACTTTGGCTCAGCAGTGGGATCCATGGCTGATGGGTAACAATTTCACAGCCTGACAAAAACTCTTAGTAAGGGAGAAGAAGTACATCTTGGTAGGAATGTGTTATGGTATCACTTTTGGGCCAAGTGGTTCACATGGGTTAGAGGGGGAGACTATCTAGGCCTGACGACCCTAAAGCAAGGGGACAATATACTTGGCCGTAGGTGAAGTTGATAAGCAGGCTGGCCACTATATACTTGCACCAGCATATTAGTTAGGAAATCCTGTCCTGCAGAAGAGCCGTATTCTCACAGCTAGAACCTTGCATAACATTGAATTGCCCCTGACACCTTTGCACAGATCTCCTATATTGTCTCTAGTCTGGCTCCCATATACTATACAGGAGTTCCTCCCACCCATACTATTATTCTTAGTGTTGAACTTTACTGGTGTGTCCTGTGTGTTCTCTTAAACTGTTGTCACAGCAAGTCTTTCTGCACTTTCCTAATTAAACTGTGTCCCCCCCTCCCTCACGGCTGTACTCCATGTGGTGTCGGAGCTGAGAGGGATTTTTTGGTTTCCCTTCCGCAATCACTCAGCACTCAGTTTTCATTGTGTGTGTATGGAACCCTCCTGGCCCATCTCAGTTCCTCAACAACCTGGTAAGTGGGAAACGTTTGTTTTTCAGGGTATTCTGGCAAGTTGACCTATTCCCACCACTGCTCACTAGACTGGGAGACATTTTTCAAATCCTCCTCAAAAGTTCACTTCGTGAGCCTGCGATCGCTTAATACTGGGAACAATTGTGAGAGCATGCTTTGGCACTTTTATCACTTTCCATTTTGGCTCTGGGGCCTTTGCCCAGAGTGTTTTGAAATGATCTTTATATAAGTGGTCCCTTTCTTTCTTTCTTTTTTATTTAAATCGCTGGTGCTGCCTATAAACCTCCTTGCACCTCTCATTCAGTGTGGGTGAATCTTCTCTCATAGTGGGCAAGCCTCCTCCTGCAGCTTGAGCCAGTGAAGGGAAGGGGCAGCCTAAGCTAGCCTGTGCACAGCATCATGCACACGGAGCACTACCAGTTCAGAGTCTCACCTAGCCTTCTGCTTCGCACCATGTTCACATTTAAGTCTTGAACATTTTCAGGACAGCAAAATCTTTGAAATATCACTCCAAAAAGATTATTCCTTATGGTAGGCCCCCTTGACCATGGTGGAGGACATGACCACAGCATTTCTAATCAGTAGGCACCATGTCCAGCGCAACAACTCTTCCTTCGTACCCTTACTGGAGCTCTCCAGCTTTAAGTAGACATTCTGGAATCCCAGGCGAGCCAAGTTTCTACATGGTAGAATTGTTAGCCCCATCAGCCACTGGCATGGGGTTCTGCTCACCCCCCATCCTCTACTTCATCATTTAACAGAGCGTATGTATGTATGTATGTATGTATGTATGTATGCATGTAAGATGTGGATCATCCCAGTCCTTGACTGGACTTATCCCTTCAGCAAGGACACCCAAGTCACTACTGTTGAAGTTCAACCGTAACTGCTCCCCCATGCAATTCTTATTTAAGGTTATTATCAGAGATCGTGTCTCTGGCATCACAGCTACCCAGGCTGTTAACGCCTCCTTCCTCGTGTATGCTGCAGGAGCCTCTCGTGTCCCCTCCTGCATCACATTCACTTGGCTCTCCATTTGCCTTGCATGGACCCCCTCCTTGAACTGTATCCAGCTACTGAGCCAAACCAGTTAACAGATTCTTCTGTTGGTGGTCCTTTTGGGCAAACGGAAACGTTGGTTTGCAGGGCTATTCTAGCCCTCTTCTAAAGTAGGCCAAGAAGATATGGGAAGACCCTTCTTCAGTCATCCCTTCCAGCAGAAAGATAGATGCCAAATTCTGCACTCTATCAGATGAGGAACTCTGCCTGGGATAAACCTGCTTGCTCACTAGGCTGTGGTGACCACTGCAAATTTTCAAGGTAGGCTTTCTTCTTGAATCTCTTCGTTCTGTTCATCCAATTAAGGAGAAAGAATCTTGGCTGTCATGTTGAAAAATGTGTATTTGATCAGTGTGATGCACCTATGTTAAGTCAGCTCCAATGCCATTTTGTGAGCATGCAGCCTTTCTCTCTAGAAGAATATTGCAGAGTTTGCCTCAAACAGTTCTCCATACAAAAAGCTTCATTTTCTTGGGGGGCACTGTGGATACCAAAGTAGTAACTATGATCATGCTGGCCAAGAGAATAAGGCGGCTCTTTTGGCCATGCTCGGCTTCTCATATTGAAGCCCATGCATAAGAAAGTCCTGGTTCTCCTATTTCATAAAACATTTCAAGCATCAACTAGCAAATAATTAATCGATCTGAAGTTAAGTTAGATATGTGATCAGTGCTTGCTGTACAGAAGGAGACCAAGGGCAAGCCTTCCTTGGGTTCCAGTCCTGCTCGCAGTACCACGGAGATAGGAGAGAATCCTCTTACTTTTCTTAGCAAAAGAAAAATACAGGGAAACCTGAAGGGTTTCTTTCCCTCCTCCGCAACCTCTGACAAGTGTAAGGAACTCGGGTGGCAACAGTAAAGACAGACACAAGTGATCACAGTTCAAGGGTGTTTATTGAACTGTATATGCAGGTTGGAAAAACGCCTAATCTAAGTGTAAGATGGGAGCAAGCTACGACCATCCAATAATAATAAGGCAGTCCTAGTGGCGTCTTGTCAAATAAAAGGGCCTATACTAAGAAAAACCTATTGCCAATCCTTACGCTAAATACAAACAAAGAGTGTGGCATAGGGTTCACAGGAAAGAAAGAAGTGTTTACAAATTATAAGTCAGAATGCGGAAGTCTGTTCTCCCTTCCCCACGTTTTGAGCACGGGACAAGGTAGGACTCCAGAGCACAGCACATGCTCGAGCTTTCCCAGCACGTGCTAACAGGTCCGTTCTCAACTATCAGGGCCTTCGGTGGTTAAGTCTCTTTTCTACAAAAAGTCTCCTGCCTCTGAGGATCTTATGTGTTCCAAAATCATTAAAGTTCCTTTCTGCTTGCATGTTGTGATGCCTTTTCACCCCTGGATCCCTCTCTCCCGGGCTCAGATACCCAGAAAGTTCTTAGCGATATCGGGACCTTCAGTGTTTCAGTCTCTTGCTTTCCAGGGCCTGATATATTCAAAACAACAAAACAAAAGTTATTTTCTAGTTGTCTTTATAGTGATGGTTCTTCACCCCTGGTCCCCCTCTTCCATGCTCGGCCTCAGTCTCCCCCTTGAATGTCAGCCTCTCTCCGTCGTGTTCACGACGGCTTTCAACACAATCTCATGTGTGCCATTCACAAATCTTAATGTCTTTTTAAACAGTTCACTGTGGACAATCCTCTGTGTCGGGTTCCCTCCTGTCAACACACTGTACATTGGGATTTCAGACTTTGCCCCCTGTTCATCGGCATCCCTCCATCGGGTTCACTCTTGCCAACTTTTGCAATTCACACAGTTCCTTGAACAGTTCTTATGATGCATGATTCACTTCCCTTGGCTTTACCTTCATTTGTTGATCAAAGACTTTCGAATGTATGGAGGATTTTACTAGACCCCTGTATGACTCGTTCTCAAGGCCTTCTGGTAACGGTAGTTTCAACCATAGGCTAATCGCCCAGAGTTTCTCAAGTGAACACCCATGTGGTGTCTGACTCCTTTGTAGCTGGTTTCCCCTCTTGTATCAAACTGTTCTTTGTACTTTCTTCAATTAGACGTTTTGCTACTTTTGTTCAAACACAGTTCCGTTCCGTTTCTTATCGGCTCTCCCCTTGACTTATCGGCTGTGATGAACCGATTGGATTTTTCTTGTCTCTGGAGTCAAGGCCGGTCCCACGGTGGCAAGCGTCTCCCCTCGGCTTGGTTATCAGCAGAGGAGGACCTTGTGTACCGTTAACATCTGTTGCAACACATGATGGCTGTTGTTTGCAGTCTTACGATTCCATCTGTGGAGGTTTCACGGGCCTGGCTTGGAAAGGGCGAGGTTGCTTCTTTCCTTGTCACCCTCTTGGTTCGCGCCGTCTTTCTCCTCCTCTTGAACTGCTGTGCTGAGTTAGCTCTCTCTTCGGTCTGCCTTGCTCCTCCTGTGGTCTCGTGCTCCACCTTTTATCCCTGTGGGGAAGGGAAAGGGCCATTGGGTGTGTGATTCTGGCCAATTGACTGACTTTGCCTGACCCTGGCATTGGGACATGTCAGGTAAACGGCTTTGGTGTTTCTCCGTCGTCTTTCGTGATGTGTGAAAGTGTTTGTGCCGGAAAAAGGGGGGGAGGAGGGTTAGAATGTTCCAGTATCCTATGGGGTAGGATGGGGAAAAGGTATAAGGAGGGGAATACCGCGTCTCACCCGTCGGTGTCCCACTTGGACTGCCCATCCAGGTGATCCTCCCTCACTGGTCCACTCCCAGGAACTGGATCCAATAGCGATGGCCGTGTCTTGGCCACCTGGATGACAGATCCCCGGAGATTAGTAAGTGAGACACCTTCAAGTTTCTCACACAGCAGAACCAAATGATATGTTGCAGCTCAAAGAGCATCCTACTCCTGTAGGAGCCCAGATCTTCGTGACACAAGGCCTTGTGGCTCTGTTCTTGGACTTTCATGTTTCCACAATCCTTTCCCTCCCTTCCCTTCTCACCAACACAACTACTCTGATTGAAGTTGCCCTGTATGGTGTCTATAGAAGTGGTTCCCCGTTGGAAGCCCCGGAGAATTTATTTGCCAGATTATTCACAGTACCAAAGAAGGACAGGGCGGGGTTGCAGACGATCTTGCACTTTCAGACGACTTCTTCCTGCTGAAAGAGAAGTTCAAGATGGTAAGGCTACCTGCAATCCTGCCAGCCGGTCTACAGGGTTACTGGGTTTGCACACTGGACATAGAAGTTCAAAGTGCAGAGGGAGAAACGGCGGCCAGTGTGGTATATTAAAGCAGTTAAAACATGCTGCATTGGAAGAGTGCCACTTGCATCGTTTCAACTTTCAAAGAGAAGTCTAAGATTATGAAGGTCAGTTCATAAGGCCAATACTTTGATTTAAACCATTGCCATATTGCTGTGGTTCATTGCTGAATCAACGGTCACAATGTTGGGTCAATGCAATGCACTTACTCCTGTACTGGAGGGAGTCTTTTGCATTAAGCAGGGAATTCCCTGTCCTTCAGCTCTGTTATCAGTGGGAGGTGCAGACCCATTGTTGGAAGGCTCAAGTGTGGTTTGGATGTTTGCAAAGTCCCAGGTTTAGGGTTCACCAGGCAAACATATCAACCATCTTCTGGCAGCTCGCGCCCACATGAAGCACTCTCTATTGGCAGATGAAACTTGGCTACTTTCAGCACAATAAGAGCATAGGAAATGTATCCAACGCAGTATAAAGGGCTTTTCTTGCAGTTTGATCTGCTCACCACCATCGCAGCGGGATTCAAGCTCTGTTCCACTGCTCCGTCCTGGAACATGCTGTCATTCAGTGCAGGGATGGATCACAATCCCTGCTCAGGCCTGCAGGAGCACAATGCAGTGCTTGTCGGATGCAGATCAGGCACAACAGGCCCTTGGAAGCATCTAAAGGATGGATTGGGCGCTTCAAGACTGTTGAGCATACCCAATGGCCCCTGTTGGGACACTTTTTCTGAAGTCCAACTAAGAGCTTAGTGAAACTATTCACCTGAGGCAGTACAAGACTCCGCTCTTTGTATAATGCTGTACCACCTGAGTACAGGGTAGCATAGACAGAGCAGCCAGGCTTATCTTAGGAGGGTGAGAGGGCTGTAGAACCAGTGCGAAGAAATTGTAGTACACATATGGTGCAAAGAAACACTGAAACACTATGTATTGTAAAAAATAAATGGTTTATTTAAATCCAAATAGGCTCAGATAATTTTTGGGGGAAATAAGTACTATTACTGATCATATAAACACATTATAGAAAAACACAACACTATGCTTTAAAGTTCAGACCAAATCATATACCCTTATTTGGAACACCTAACAGTAGTTCTAGGGAAGTCAAAACCAATAATTACTTTTGGATTACTTTTTGTAGTACAGTGTAGTAGACCCTAACAGTTGTAACGTGATGCTCAGCAAGAAATCACATAGTAAGTCAACTGGACAATATACTTTTCAGAATAGTGGAACACTTTTTCTAGGAACAGTAAAACACCTAGAACTCTGATTCAGGATATGTTATTCTAGGGGAGTTGGAGCGTGGGGTGTAATGTTCAATTTCATTTGCTTTTCAGTTCAAAGACCAAGGGAAGCAATAACTATAACTTATTTTAGGATAATATAGTTATACTCAAGGTAAGTAAAACCTATATACTTTTGTAAGGAACTACCAGCAACCGAAAAGCTAAGTATGACTTAGCCAGACTTATTCCGGACAGGCTAACAGCAAGTCAGGGGAACCAATTCACAATTAGGGACACTCGTACAATTATTCTAACACGAATAATAAAGTGAAACCAACATTACTTTTGGGAAGAGGGGAACCCAATTCACAGGTGAGTAAGTTAGCCTATCTACTTTCTGTTAGAATGGCAAGACAGTTTCTAAGGAAAGTAAGACTTTGAGAATACTTATTTAAGAAGGCACACAGTTTATTCAAGGTAAGTAAATCCTTTATATACTTTTCAGAATGGCAAAACATTTAAGGTAAGTAATAACTTTTTTTGTAACTGTACACTCTCAGAGCTACATTTGCCAACTAATTAATTTACAAGTAAGTAACTTTTCAACACTTGGTTTTCTTTTCAAGGCAGACCCCTTAAAGTATCCATTCCTTCCCAATTCTAGTCCATGAGTTCTCTGAGGCAGAAGAGGGACTCTAGTGGTCTAGGAGCCAGATGTAGGCAGGGTGAGATAGGGCTCAGCAGCGGGAACTGTTCAGAGTTCCAGAGGAAGACTGTTCAAACAAATAAGTATTTTACTTAAGAGTTAGTTGAGGGTTCAGGGACTTCACAGAAGACACCCTAGGAGGATTCCAGCAGTGGGTCTGGGTGAACTGGAGAAGCGACCTCCTTATCCCAGAAAACACCCCAAAAATCTACACAGGAATCACTAGAGACTTAAGTAAATGCGCAGGTCAGCACACTACCTCAGCACAGAAGGTTTTGCAGCAGGAGGACTTCAGGATCTGCAGCCAAAAACCCAGTTGTTGAATTCCTTCATCAAGAAAACAGGACTCTGGAAGGACATTTGCAGCAAGGATCAGAGGGAAGGCTCTAGGCAAGGTTTTGCTCATGGCTGGATGCAGTTCTGTGGATTTGGTGCCGTTTCAGGAGCATCGCTGGTTGGATTCCCGTTGTTTGCAAGGTACAGCACTCTGTTGAGAGGAAGAGGACTTCTTGGACTAGATTCACGCCTCTGGAGGTCCAGCAGGATGCCTGCAAAGTTTCAGCAAGAGACGGAATTCGGAAGACGGTGCATTGCACAGAGGCTCGAAGTCAAAGGTTATTGGGCTGTTGCAGCCCGGAAGGTCGCACGGTCGCAGCACGAGGTGGGATGGCTCAAAATGCAGGTCTTCTTGAGTCTAGTGGGTTTCACCAGTCTCTGTCGGGGTCGTTCTCAGAGTCCCCAGGTCGATTGGAAGGAAGGGTAACGGCAGTCTCCTGTTACACAGCAGGCTCCCTGGTCGCTGGAAATCATCTTCCTCTTCGGTTTTGGTTCCAGTGGTCAACTACCTCTTCAGCTTCCAGGATCTGACTTTTATGCAGGAACCCACCCAATTGACCAAACATGCAATATTCAAACTTGGGGGCGGGGGGGTGTGTGGGGAGGGAGCTGGCAATCATTTCAGGACAGCCCGCCTTCCAATTTAAACTGGCTTCTCACACTCAGGCTGGAAGACAAAGGACTGCAGAGCTTTGGACTCCTGCCTCACTCCCTGCCTTCACAGACCCTCTGTAGCCTGGGTGGAGACTCCTGCCGAAGATAAAAATCGCACAAACAGATTTCCCACCCTGGAGGTCGGGGGAAGGAACATAAAAGGACAAGGAACACTGAAATGGCGAAAAAGGAAGACCGGGGCCATTTTGGTAAAAGGGGTGCCCCAAGGGCAACCCAGTAACAATAGGCACGTATTGCCGAAAGGTTGTCAATGAGGATAACTTTTAAAAGACACTATGGAGAGTCTTAAAAATGACACCCATAAAAAGAGTAAAAGATTTGTGAGTGTGGAGAAAGATTCCCATTCAGCGGTTTAAGGAAAAATAATCCACCAGTAAAAGCAACATGTTCTGGGGTTGACACAGGCCAGGATGATTTATAATTGCTATAAAAATCTTACCAACAGCCCCAGAGAGAATTCATCAGCATGTTGGTGCTCATGACGGGCGCTATCTTGATGATGCAGGATTGGTGTGCGAATTGTGCTGACAAAAACTCCCTCTTCGGTGCTTCAGTGCCCAATCGTCTGCAACTATAGGGGCCCCACACGAGGCTCTGGTTTTCATCTCGAGCAATTCCAAGCATTTTAGAGGGGGGCAGATACACTACAAGTTTCTTACTTTTTTACTTTTTAAAAAACATTTTTGCAACCCCCTATAGTACTCCTTTATCCAATTTTGTCATGATGGTCTTAAATCTTGTTGCATTTTCTTTTTCTTTCTTGGTTTATGGTTTCCCTTATTTTTCAGTCTTTCCTTTTCTTTTTCCTTTTCTTTTTTGGCCCTCTTTGTCTCTAGTCTGCCTGCCCTTCAGATATCTCGGTGAGCTCATTGCTTACTTCTGAGATTTGTGTTCAACCTGAAAGTGAAGCATTTAAAACCTGACACAGCTTGTCACCGTCTTACCCTTAAGTTCTTCTCAGGCCAACAAATTAAGTACCATGGTATTGGTTTAGACTATGGGAAGGAACTGATTTAAAAACTTGCATCCATTGGATGTGTTGACTTGCAAGTTTAAACTCCAATATCACACCTAATCGTGGGGATTGGCCTTCCTATTCCCTCATGGCATATCTTTCTAATCAGGTTTCCTTATTCTTGAGGTGCGTTACTCAAGAATTGAAAGAATAGATTAGATAACACCTTAAGAAAAATTGATAAAATGTTGTTGGCGGGAGGCTGTCTCGAAGCGCACAGCACAAAAGATTGCTGTAAGAATGTCACAACACTGCATCACTCATTGGGCGGAGGAAGGAAAACAGCCACAGTGGTCCAGGGAGCAAGGGGAAGTGGTACAGTTGGGGAAGCGAGGTGACCTGGGTCAGGAGAGGGTTCAGAACAAAGTTGGGAGAGGGGGTGGGGTCGAGGGGATTAACCCCCAGAAAGTAAAGAGTTGCAAGGGAGGATCTAGCGGCAGTATGGGGTGTAGTGGCCTGATGCCAGCAACCTTTGTTAGGGGGCGGGGGGCCGGGTTGGTCTGTGATAGGTGGCCAGCATGCGCAGATCCCGATAAACGCACAAGCTCTGTTGTTCATAGTCTTATACATCCGGTCCCATTTCCTCCATCCTTGTAGATGTCCACCAACATGGGGGCGGTACCAGAACCTTTTGCAGTGAAAAATGAACTACCCCTTTAGATTTAGCATAGCACGCTCCGGCGCAGCTCCGGCGCTGGGAACGCCCCTGAGGCCCACCCTTCTGGCACCTCACCTCAATCCCTTTTTCCGCACGGACGGTGTCAGACCTGGCAGTTGAGCACTGTAACTTTCAACTTTCCGCATGCTCCCCGTTCTTTTGATTCTTTTGAATTTCTTCACCTCCCTTCGATACCTTGCCTCCCCGGCGCATGTCTGCTGCAGGAGGCTTCATGAGATGCGCATCCTGTGATCGGTCGTTCCCGGCCTCAGACCCCCATGCGCTCTGCCTTGTGTGCCTGGGGGCGGACCACCGGCGCGACGCATGCGTGGCTTGCAGCTCTCTTGACCATCGATCCTTGAAGAATCGTCTTTCCAGCTGAAGAGAGATCTTCCATTCTTCAACACCCAGTCATCTAAAGGACTTTGTCGACGGGATCTCGCGTCAAGAGAAGGTAAGTCCTTTGTTCTCCAAGGCCCCCCAACATGGAGACTCCTTCCCAGGACCTCCGGCTGGAAAGGACTCCTTGGTGGCAAACCCAAGGTCGTTAAGGCTACCGGCTCCCAATCTGAGGGGCCCAGGGGCTCTTCTGGATGATCCACCGATGGGTGCTAGAGCGCTGCATGTTCTGCAGCAGGGTGCAAGGGGCTTTCAAACTCTGGTGCCAGGCGGCAGCCCGAGGCACGGTCCCATACGACTACCAGCTCCCCAGCTGAGGGCGTAAATCCTACTGGAGCCCTATCAGAGGTTGTGGTGTAAGGAGATTTGACTACTGGCCTGCTGGCTGAGGGCCCCAGGCCTGCTGGAGCCATCTCCAAGGTCAGCAGGCGGCCCAAATGCCCTCTGAGTGGGCCACTCAAGGGGGTTCCAGTCCTCTTCCTTCAGGGAGTAGTGTCGGGCCCCATGGCTCATGTGGGTGGTCCCCGCAGGGTTTCATTTATGCCTCCCAGCCATTAGGATACCCCTCCCAGGCTCCTTGGTGCTTCGATCAGGACAGGGTCATGCTCCCTGTGAAGGTCACTTTTTTTAGCACTTCCTCCTCCTCATGCCCTGCCCTCAGATGTCGGGGCTCCTCAAGGGCCTCATCATGGAAGCGGCCCCGCAGGTCGTGCCTCAAAGGCTCCCTCCCTTGGGCCCTCCTCCGGTCCCTCACGGGGCCCTATATCGCAGCCTGCTCCCTCTCCGGTCCAAGCCCTGCCGGTGCCTCTGAGCCTTCCACCTCCAGTGCCACTGCTGCCACCAATGCTATCCCCTCTGCAGTCGCCAGTCGATGCTCAGCCGCCAGTTGATGCTCATCCGCCTTTGGGAGTTTACCAGGGGGCACCCCTCCAACTGCCCATCTGCAGGATCCAGACTCTCCTCAGTCTGGCAAAATGGCGGGCGGTGATGACACGCATGATGAAGAGACTTCGGTGAAGAATTTCATGACAGTCTTCAAGGCCTTGCTGATTATTTTTAACAGGTCCCCCCAGGGGACTGATGTGTTGGCACCATGAGCCGCTCGGCCGTCCCCCTTCAGAGAGACACCCTTTCTGTGGCTAAGAAGGGTTGGGAGAAGCGTCGGACCAATGCCCAAGTCAAGAAATTGGACAGCTGGGTCCAGCTATTGGCTGGGGAACCAGTCCTCCTGGCGTCCCACCCTCAACCGCACTCTTCAGTTGTGGCTGTGTCGTCTTTGTAATCAATGCCGTCCTCTTAGTCTTCCGCGGCTGGGGCTGGCCTCCAGCTGTTTGTCCAAGGAGGACAAGGTCCTCGAGTCTTTTGACAGGGGATGTCACCCCAAGTCTGGGCTGCACCTGTGACAGGCTAATGCTTTGCCCTAGCCGCGGCAAACCAGAAGCTGTGGTGAGAGATCGGGGAGTTTCTGCCCGACCTTTCCCTGGCGAGTTGAGCCTACTTCAAAGCGGGGCGGAGGCGCACGCAATTGCGCAGGATCTCATGGAGGTGAATAGTGTGGATGCATACCACGAAATTCTCCTCGGATGTGCAGGAGAGGATTCTAGACCTTCCGTTCGAAGGGACATACATCTTTCATTCGTCCACTGATGACGAACTGGCAAAAAAGACTTCAACGCAGATTGCAAAGTCCTTGGCCATCTTGACAAAATCAGGGCAAAAGTTCTTTCCTCAGACCCAGGGCAGGTCAGAGTTCAAACCCTGATCCTTCAGCGGCTTCAAGGGGTTCAGGGACATCAGTAAGCGGTGGCCAGACAGGTCCCCAGCGACCATACGAGGAATCGGCAGAGGAGCTTGCAGAGCTTTTTTCACTCCCCATCCTCCGCTCCCACCTCAGATGCCAGCTGGCTCTCTGCGGACAGCTGTGTTCTTTCAGGAGTCCTTGGACTCTTTCAGTGGTCTCCACGGGCATCAGTCTTCCTCTTCCTTTTCCTCTAACCTCTTCTCTGTTGCAGATAGGGTCACTTGCACTGTTGCAGGGGATCCTTCTTTTTTTGGACATGCAGATGGTGGAACCAGTGCTTTAGTCACACAGGGGCTCCGGCTTCTACTTCATGATTTTTGCGGTACCCAAGAACAACCAGGCTGGCCCGATGCATAGTTCTGGACTTGTCATTCCTCAACCTGTCTTTACCTCTCGAACGCTTCAAGATGATCACCCCAGTACACACTGTGGAGTCGCTGTGCGCAGGGGACTGGATGTGTTCCCTAGACCTCAAAGATGCGTACCTACATGTCCCCATCTACCAACCGCATCGGAGATTCCTGTGGTTCATAATTATGTCATACCACTTCCAGTACAGGGTGCTGCCGTTAGACATCAATTCGGCCTCTCCTGTGTTAACGAAGTTCATGAATGCAGTGGCTGTCCTTCGCTTGGAGGGGCACCACCTACACCCCTATCTGGATGACTGGCTGGTGAGAGCCAGCTCGCCTGAGAGGAGGGGGTGCACTCCTAGTAGCTGATGTTCTTCACCAGCTAGGGTTTTCCCTCAACCAGCGTAAGTCGCAGTTGACATCTTACCGGGACTGGGTGTTTCTCTGATTTCATTGGGACACAGCGGTTCAGAGAGTGTTCCCTGGGATAGAAAGGCTTAAGTCCCTTCGGAAAGCATTTTGGCACTTTCTGGCCAACTCGGCCACCTCAGCATGGCGGTTCCAGCACCTTTTGGGCCTTGATGGCATCGTGCATGCTCACTGTGCGACACAACGCCTCAAGATAAGACTGCTCCAGCTCCACCTGGCGGTTAAGTGGGACCAGGAAATGGGAGTGCAATTAGACAGGCTTCCTATTCCTCCGTCCATCCTTCTGGAGCTTCACTGGTGGCTTCTGGACTGCAATGTGGCACTGGGAGTCCCTTTTATTCACCCAGGGCCCACTCTAGTAGTGACGGCAAATTCCTCCCTGGGTGACTATTTGATTCACGGCGCATGGTCCAGGACAGAGGCCCTCCTGCATATCAATCTACTGAAACTCATGGCAGTGGGCATAGCGCTCAGGGTTTTTCTGCCGGTCATCAGGGGCAAGGTGGTTCTGGCCAGGGCCGACAATTCCATGACAATGTTCGAACAAGCTGGGTGGACCCGCTCTCCACTCCTTTGCATGGAGGCGGTGTCAATCTGGAAGTGGACCCTGTCGTAGGAGATATGGATGTCCGCTGTCCATCTCCCGGCGGACAAGAACAATGCGGAAATGGGCCATAACAGCCGCCTGGGGTGCAACACCTACAAATGGGCGATACACATCAACTGTTTGTTGCCCCTTTTCCAGAAATAGCGGTTTCCGAACCTGGACTTATTCGCATCTCCTCTGAATTCCATGTGCCCCCTCTTCGCTTCATGGGTGGGGCAAGGTCAGGGGCCTCTGGGAGACGCCTTCCAACTCTGCTGGCATAGCCACAGGTGCTATGCATTTCCTTCTCTTCCATTGCTCCAGCAGACCCTCTGCAAATTTTGGGACTCAGTGGGCTGCGGCTTCATCCAAGTTGCCCCCTGATGGCCGTCGAGGGCATGGTTCTCGGACCTGCTGCAGTTACGCTCCCAAGGGCCCATCCTTCACCCGACCCCCAGCAGGGATTTCATTACGCAGCAGGGCGGGGCGGTGGAGCACCCGGACCTGGCTTGGCTGGCCCTCTCAGCCTGGCTCCTGATCAACTGAGACTGCACCACTCCCAGTTTTCAGACGGCAACTGTGAAATCATACAAGAGGCCAGGAGGCCTTCCACACGCTCTCAGTACAAGAGTAAGCGGATCAGGTTCTGCCACTGGGCTCGCGACAAAGGGGCTGGACCACCTCTCTTGCTCCCTGGCCGGTGTGCTATCTTTTTCCGCACACCTGACTTGGTCCGGCATCCAAGTCGATACCTATTGCAACTACTTGGTGGCCATTGGGGCCTACAAGAACTCTCTGGAGCGCACCTTTTCTGCAGCCAACCCAGTGGTTAAGGCCCACCTTGTGAGCTTTTCCAGGCTGTTTCATCCGGTGCGTAGGCCACACCCCGTCTGGGACCTCAACATGGTGCTGGCAGCCTTACAGCATAAAACTGTTTGAGCCGATGTCATTGGTGGACATCAGACTGGTGGTGCTCACATCTGTGCGCAAAGTCATTTGCTCTCGTGTGAGCCCTTCATCACCTTCCACAATGACATGGTCTTCTTGCGCACTGATCCAAACCTCTTGCCCAAGGTGGTCTCCCTGTTTATGCTTGAACCAGGAAATCTTCCTGTCGGTGTTCTTTCCGAACCCTAAGTTGGAGGCTGAAAGGGCTTTGCATGCCCTAGTGCTCACGTTTTACCTCTCCCGGATGAGATCTTTCCTCTTTTCAGAGGTGTTGTTAGTCACCTTCGGGGTTTAGCTCCCGGCACTGAAGCATCCAAGGCCTCTATAGCCTGTTGGCTGGTCCAGGCCATTTCGGATGCTTACGCGGGGTCATGGGTAATTCATGCCCACGCAGTCAGGGCCAAGGCTACAGTGGTCGTCTTTGAGAGACACGCTTCCTGGGAAGTCATTAGCAAGGCGGTTACGTGGACCACTCCGTCGGAGTTCTGTACGCACTATTCCCTAGGCACCAGCTCCAGGAGGGATGCAGAGTTTGGTCAGGTGGTTTTCAAGAACCTTTTTGCTTCTTCTTAAGCACGAGGAAGGTTGTCACAGCTCCACCCGTTTGTCTTGTTCAGTGGAATCACCCACAAAGCTGGAGGAAAGGGGATGGTACGTATAAGTAATTAAAGTTACCCACTGTAGTGACTAGAGTACTCATAGACCTTATTCCCCTTTCCTCCATAAGTCCCACCCACTTTGCCCCAGTAGTATGCCAGGGGCTAAAATGTTCAGCATAGCCAGGTATTCAAGCGTCTGATATGTAAAAAGGGGACTGAGGTAATGTGGCGGTGCCCCAGGTGCGTTCTCAACGCTGGTACCGTGCCATCCACGTGCTATGACAAATTTAAAGGGATTACACATTTTATTGGTGGCTGCCAAAGGTTCCGGTACCGTCCCAATGTTGGGGGACGCCCACAAGGATGGAGGAAAGAGGACTAAGGACTATGAATACTCTAATCACTACGGTGAGTAACTTTAATTTGTGGAATATTACTGCACATGTCTATCTTTTCCCATAACCATTGAACTGATTTGAATTATGAATGCTCAGAAGCTGTTTTTAATCTACTTGTGTTTTCCTTTTCTATCGCTCATTTAACTCGCACTGCTCTAAATTCCATTTGTGTTCTTTTCAAACCATGCAACACATTGACTTCAGATGCATACAATATACACCCTACAAAACAACCCAAAGGTCTTATTGTAACCTTCTATATTAAAACTGCGAATACGGCCCTTCTCAAGCAGCTCTAAAGAGCTCAAATAAAGCAAACCTTCTTTCTTTAATTTCATACAGTTATAAATCAACTTTAAAATTATGCACATAGTTTGAATGTATGTATCAGTCTTTTCTTCATAAATGTGCCCTGGGAAAAAAAAGTATAGAAGGCGGTGCATAAACACTCATCTGGTACATTAATCATGCTCTACGCCATACTTATTTAAATCAAACAGACTTTTCTTAAAGTGGCCTGAGTTTCCCATTTTTGGGGCTAGTTCTAGATGCACATAGGACTCTCATTCCACATCTTGCATCTGCCTGGAGTCTTCTCTCGAACGTGAGAAGCTTGCATGAGTGAGGGATTCAGAAGAGCAGAGCAAGTGTTGGCAAGTCCATAAGCGCTAAGCAGTAGGAGGGAATCGGAGAGGAGTAAAAGAGAAGAACCTTTTTGCCAATCCAAGAAAGCCAATTAGTAATGGAGATACTGAGAAAGGGGCAGTAGGGTCTGTTAAGCCAGGGCTTTAGTGAAGCCAGTTTAGAGAGGTGAGACTTTCAAATCTGCTGAAAACCAAACTACAAAGACTGGCCTTGATGCATTGAAAGTACAGCAAGCTGGGTGTTCAGCTCAGACTCTGGTCAGAGTTGTAAAGCCACCAGCCCGAATAAGTGTAGCACAGCTTTGACAAACCCTGTAGGGGACAATCCTACACTAACGTATACTAACTGGTAGCAGTTGAGACTGCCGCTTTGTCCTTCAGGCCAGGTAAAAGACTACTCACAAAGCTATGCCAGTGACCAAGGCAAAGCCAAGATGAATACCAAGGACTATGACCCTAAGAAGACATTCGGAAAGCAGTGCGCTGTGACCCTAGAGAAGACATTCGGAAAGCAGTGCGCTGTGACTAAACAGTGACTGAGTGACTTGAGAAACATTATTCTTGGCAGATTCACAGATATATTAAAATCTAGTATAAGGATTGGAGTCTGGAAATTAGGTCCTTTAGCTTGGGGCCTGGCACAAATTTACTTTATTCCTCCTTCCTCCCACCGTTTTGCTAAATTTGCTTCCTATGGAGTTGGACCCCCTTTTTTGAAGGCATTTATCCAAACCCTATCCCGAAGACTAGGTTTCCTGGCTAGAGTTTGATCTCGGGAGGATAGCTCAGGGGCAACGTGCTCGCCTGGGAAGCAAGACGACACAGAGCCACACAGTTTCAATCCCCGGGTCCGTGCTTAGAAGCGTCCTGTGTATTAAGCGCGTTATAAATAACCTATTATATCACTGATCAGGAGGGGCCTTCTGCATAACAGTGAGGCTGCTCAACCCTTACAGAAGACCATAGAGTCAAAGTGTGAACTTCTTATTGTTATCAAAGTCCAAGGGGTGAACATTCCTTCGTTTTTCTGAAAGTTAGGACAAAGCCCTCCTGTTTGTGGTAAACTTTCTGTTTGAATAGAACTGATGAGCTCACACAACGTGTTTTCATTGTTTTGTTCCTTCTCCAGCGTTGGATCTTTCATAGATTTGCATGCTTTTTGAATATTCTGTCGTTGGGCTGGGAATGTTCAGTAACATAGAGCAGTTAATTTCGTAAAATTAAAACTGCAGTCACCTTAGTGCTCTAGTAGTCATTTTGCATCGTATTGCCCACAGCCAATAGAAAGGGTTCCCATCGCTCCACCCCTGGAGGCCATCTTCATATTTTTTTACTGCACGTTGTGTTGGGTGTCCTCAAATAGATCTATTATAATTCTTCATTGTCATCTTCTTTTCATGCAAGTTTTTCGTTTTTCAAAATTGAGAGTGTAGCATTGGAGACTGCAATCTGGTCCTAAGTCGACCATGCCTACCCCTAAAGCAGCTGCAGTGCCTGTGGGATAGCCCCCTCCTCCAGTGAAACCTACTAGAGACATCTCCTTGAACATTCTAACCACTTTGCAGTCCTTGGTGTCTGAATTGCAACTCGGGCTGCATGACCCATCCACACCCAACGCGACGCGTGTGGATCCCACGATGCACCTCCACACAGGACCAGCTTGCCTCCAGTCCCTGTTAATAATCTTACAGACACTTCATCTGAAGATGACGTGCCTCACAGGGTTGCCTCCATGCACACCACCGGCACATACGAGTTTGATGCGATCACCCAAATACAATCCTCACTGTGGTTTCAAAAGCAGCCAGCAAACGCTCATCCAATCCCTCCTCATCATGCTCTGTTCCACCTGACAAAGAAGGCACCCCTCTAGATGCCTTTGGCAATGCTATCAGAGAAACGGCTTCTACCACCATTAAAGCGTCCAATGCAATGGCTACGCTGTCAAGATATGACAGAACTTTGGTTCAAATTGGGTTGATTCTCGAATTCCACCTGGATGATAAAAAGGAGGAGGCTTTCTCTTTGCTTCGCAAGGGCGAAGCTGCTTCAGAGCATGCAATGTTGGTCTCAACAGCTGGGTAACGATGCCGTCTTACACAGGCAGGCTGTCTCGCTGAAGGCCATCAACGTCCAGATGGAAGGTCAAACCAAAGTGGTGGACATGTCCTTTAATTGGGTAGATTTGTTTGTAAAGAAGGTGGACAACACCTTGCAGACCATTAAGGCAGACACAGAAACGGCACATTCCCTGGGCATCCTTCAACAATGTCACCAGTCCTTTCGATCTGGAAAGTCACACTTTTCTCAAACGTCAAGAGTCTACTGGCCCTTGTACTGTTCCATATCATATCAGACCGGGACATATTCGGTGCCAGACAACTATAAATCGAAGTCTCCGTCCTACCGGGGACACCAGCGAGGCGGCTCTTCACAGACCAGGAGCCAGCCAACCAAACAAACCTGACCCATCTTGCGATGAGCTCCCCCTGCCCTGCTTTCACAGCCCGGTTTTCCCAATTCGTCAACTAGTGGAAAGCCATCACCCCAGACAGATGGGTGTGAAGAACACCGCCCATTATTCCTCCCTTGCAAAAGATAGAAAAGCAAGTGCCCCTGCTACTGAAGGAAATACAATCATTACTGCCAAAAGGTGCCATCGATAGCGTCCCATCAGGTCAGCAGGAACGAAGGGTGTACTCCAGATACTTTCTAGTCAAAATGTATTCTGGAGGCGGGGTGCCCATCTTCGACCTTTGCGGGTCTCGCCAAAATCCAAGGCCCAAACCTTTAGGATGGTGACTATAAAGCACGTCTTCTCTCGGCTTCAAGAAGGAGATTTTCTGGCACCCTGAGATATAGAGGATGACTATTTCCAGAATCCGTAGAGAACACAGGAAAAAAAAGAAATTTTGGCTGTATGAAAATTACGTACGCCCAAGAATTTCTAACGAATCTACCACACAATTCAAATAAGGGGAGCGTGGATTGTAGGGGTGTCCCCCACAGCCAACATACTGTTTTTTTAAATCACCCTGCAGCGCCGGTTCCATTAGTCTCTCTAGCATTATCTGTAAAATTTCTGAAATCCTGTCTGACACAGACTCAGCAAGCACTCTATTTGGGGGCTCATCTGGAAACATGTTCCTGCATGGCCACTCCCTCATAGGAGAGGTTGCGGTCCCTTCATGCCAAACTCGTCTTACTTTCCTGGATGTCGACGGCCTCAGTCAGTCTCCTGAAGTCCCTATTGGGGATGATATCCTTGTGCGTTCCTCTCCTTCAACATTGCAGGCTCCGCATGCGACCTCCCCAGGAGTTCCACGATGCACGCTGGCAGCAGGCCTTTGGTTCCTGGGAGGACAAGATCCCTCTAACAAGATAATTCAAGAATGCTCTGTGCTGGTGGTCAGTTGGTCTTGTCTCATACAGGATGCCACTTTTGGACAATCCCCACACCTAGTCAGTGTCCCAGTGAACACCTTTCTGGAGGGCCTGGGTGCGCATACAGAGAATAAGCATGCCAGGGGCCTCTAGACACCTGAAGAGAACATTCTGCATAGCAATAGTGAGCTATGCACAGTATTTTGGGCCTTCAAGTCCTTCCTTCCTCAATTCAGCAGCCAGGCGGCCACAGTCTTCACAGACAACACTACCACAATGTATTTAATCCACTGTCTCTGTCTCCCTCTCTCCCCCTTATCTCTCTCCCCCTTATCTCTCTTCCCTTATATCTCTCTCTCTCCCCTTATCTCTCTATCCCCCCTTCTCTCTCTATCCCCCTTATCTCTCTATCACCCTTATCACTCTCTCCCTCTCCCCCTTATCTCTCCCTCTCCCCCTTATCTCTCCCTCTCCCCCTTATCTCTCCCTCTTCCCCCCTTATCTCTCCCTCTTCCCCCCTTATCTCTCCCTCTTCCCCCCTTATCTCTCCCTCTTCCCCCCTTATCTCTCCCTCTTCCCCCCTTATCTCTCCCTCCCCCCCTTATCTCTCTCCCTTATCTCTCTTCTCTCCCCCTTATCTCTCTTCTGTCTCCCCCTTATCTCTCTTCTCTCCCCCTTATCTCTCTTCTCCCTTACGCTTTGCCCCCGATCCCCCTGGTGGCTCGGGTGTTAAATGTTTTCAGACACTATCAGTGCAAACTGATCTTAGTAGCCCCTGCCTGGCACAGACTCTTCTGGTAATCCGACCTCCTCTCCCTGTCTTCTGCCCCATCAATGAGGCTTCCTCCTCTGTGCTATCTACTTTTCAGGAGCAACAGTGCAGTGTTATACCATGCCCGAGCCTCTCTGAACCGGGCGGCCTGGCTCCTACACTCCTAAAATTGGGCGATATACCGCAGTCATAAGATTGTATGGATGTCCTGGTTAGGTTGTGTGCTTCTTCCAATTTTAGCCAGTTACAGGAGTAAATGGAACGGTTTTTCTGGGTGGTGTGTGGCTCAGGGCCTGACCCTTTACAATTACAACCTAAAGACGTCCTGCCATATCTGCAAACCTTGGCTAAATTGGGCCTGGCTCATTCCACCACCAAAGTGCACCTTGCAGCTATCGCACACTATACTTGCTCTGCTTCCACGCCTTCTCTGTGGTTTCTGTGCTTAATCAAGGAGTTCGTCAAGGGGCTTTTCCGTTACTTCCCACGGCACCAATGGTTGCACCCAGGCTGGGAGTTGAATGTCGTCCTCTCATGGCTCATAAACCCTCCCTTTGAGCATCTGCAAAAAGTCTCTCTCGAAATCCTATCTTGGACTGCTCTGCCATATTTGGTTTTCCACAAGTTCCATTAACCCTTCCTTTGTAACTAAGGTTCTTTCATGGTTCCACCTCAATGAACCCGTGATGCTACCAGTTTTCTTTGGTTAACCTTCGTCACCTGCTGAATGCTCTCTACATTCTTTGGACGTAGTGCAAGCTTTCAAATTGTGTGTCTGCTGCACAAAATCGTTCCACAAGACATCTGACATTTGGTCCCTCTGGAATGGGAAACTCACTTTCCAAATAGCCATTTGCCAGGTCGACTTCCTCCAGCATCCCCTGTCATGAACAGGCTGACAGGTCTCTCGCTGACAAGCCCAGAGCTCATTCTACAAGGGCCATTGCCGCTCCATCGGTTTTCCTCTCCGGATTCCTCTTGCTGGACATCTGCAGGACTGCGACCTGGAGATCTGTTCGGAACGTTCCAAGGTTTTACTGTGTCGACAGGGATTCCACAGAGGAGTCCAGGTTTGGCCAGACGGTTCTGCGTAACCTGTTTGTGTGAGGCGAGTTTCTCCTGGGGCAAGTGTTTCTTCAAGGAGTTTCTCTGCCCGTTATGGTTATGTGATTCTGTTTTGTAATGTATTCATACAGCATATTAATGTATACAAAAACATCTAATGCTGGAGAAGGATTGTTACTTACCTGAGACTGTTCCCTAGCATTGGTATCTTTCATAGTCGTGTGCAACCCTCCCTCTTACCCCGCTTTATCCTCTTCTTGGCTCATATTCTCTCTTTACATGCACTGTGCTAAACCTGAAGATGGCCTCCAGGGGTGGATATATTGGAGCCCCTTCTATTGGCTGTGGGCAATAGGACCCAAAATGACTCTAGGAGAGCACTAAAGTGCCTGCCGTTTTAATTTTATAAAATAAATTGCTCTGAGTATTCCCAACATGACAACAGGGAATATTCATACAGCATGTGAATCTTTTGAAAGATACCAATGCTGGAGGACGAGAGTTACAGGTAAAAAGAGTAATCCTTCCTTCTACATAACGGAGTCTTTTTGAACCCTCAGATTACATGCTTTCCACTGATGCTAGAATACCCCCGGAACAGGAAAACCTTTATTAGTTCTGTAGAAAATGATTTAAAAAAATGTGAAACTGTCATCTTTCTGTGCAGTCGTTTGTTCTAAATCACTAGCACTGTGCCTGGTAATCAATAGCATTTTCTAAGTGATAAGGGAGTAAGCATTCTAAACTCATTCAGTTAAGACTTAGTATTCAGTAAACCTGTAAAATCAGTTTGCCTTGACTTCCGCCCTGTAGAGCTTACCCACATTCCCTTTAACTATTAGAAACGCGTTCACTGTTACATGGTAGCTTATTTTTGTTTGTTTATTTTTTAGGCTCTTCTAAAGAGACTAGAATCTATTAAGCCAACAGTTGGCATGAAACGCTCTGAGCAGTTGATGGACTATCAGCGTCAAGTGGGGTATCTAGGTTCTTCTGCAACTTCACCAAGACCAGTTAAGTCATCTGCAGGACGGATTGGCACATCAGCAAGTAAGCACTTTAAAAATATTCTATAAATATAATCTTATTTTTTCCTCATTTGCCCACATATTTTTCAACTTTACGTAATGTGAAGATTCTCCAACATGAGGTTTCTTATCACTACATTTTCGGAGCTTCATTATTTTATTTTTATTTTAGTAAACATTTATTAAATGTTAGTTTGGTTAAGTTAATTAAATGGGAGCTTCATTACTAAAACATAACATTGCACCAGGGATATTTTGCCCTACAGTGGAGAACCATAGTTATGGTTTTCCCCCTCCCCCTGTTAAGGGTAAGACGTGTGCTCCTGGAAGGGAGTCTTTCCTTGGTCACCTGAACTGAACAAAATGTTTTCACTACAGCTCCCATAATCTTTAGAGACTGCATTAGCAATTTAATTGGATTCACCTGAAAAGCAAGGCAACACAGCCTCCCTGAAGAGTGTTGGGACACGAAAGCGCTAGGAGGAGGAGAACAGCAGCAGAAATGCAGCAGAAGGGATCCAAACCTTTGAATATTTTGGCAGCAATTTGGATCTAACCCAGTTAATTGGACACTTTTGGGATTTAACCCAGTTATATATTTTTTCTTTCTTCAGGTAGTATGTTGACCAGGAATTGGAGTGCGCACCTCACCCACCTTTTTTTTACATTACTAAAACATAGCACATGAATATGATCCCGCAGCATATTTTCAGTAGATAAATATTTCTGTGAAATAGAGACAGTTGAATCATAGACTAGACCTTTTTTGTATTAACTGAAATATTTGTTTTATTTAATGTGTTTCAGCTCTTACAAACTTTCCACATATTATTTCAGATATGTTCAGTGAAAGAACTTTTATTAATGGAACATCATGGTTGTATCACACAAAGCAGAACTCATCAGTTATTGTTCGGCCACCGCCAAATGGGAGAATGTCCCCACAGTCCATTGGGTACTAGACTAAGTACAGTTACCATATAGCGTGCCTGATTGTCCTGTACAGCATTGTACCAAGGGAATTGTGCATACCAAAGGAGCGACTGGTGGTAAAAGCTCTTCCTCAAAAGGGAGCTATAGAACAAGCTCAGCTGAGGGAGCAAAGAGTATTTTTTTAACCTGCTTCCGGTTCCCAAAACAGATGAGACACTTTTACCTGTGAACAGCAAACAAATTTGTCAAGCTGACTAAATGTTGCACGTAATCATACTGTTGGTGGACCAAGGAGAGACTCCTTTGTAACGCCAGACATATAAGATCTGTACTTTCAATTTTTCACTGCTCCCAAGACAGTACCTCTGGTGCATGGTAGGTCCCCAATGCTACCAATTCAAAGTACTCCTGTTTGCCATAAGAATAGCACCATATGTATTCACAAAGATTGTGTTTTTTGGAGCAGTACATCTGTGCAGGCTAACAGTCATGTGCATCCTTAGCTGGACGACTGACTGTTGTGTGTTCTTTGTGCATTGTTTTGCCCTGTTACCGGTAATCAATCCAACTGTTGTACTATCTAAGGTTCTCAACCTAGTTTCATAGAAAAGATATTTCTGGGGGCGTAGAACTCTACTCAAATCAGGTACTTGTTTTCCTGTCCCATGAAGAACTTCAAGCCTGATAAGGAAACATGCATTCTTTATCAGCCGTTAAATAAGATAATTGTGCAGAAAGTCATGAAACTGTTTGGGCTGATGTCGTCCTGCATCCATGTAGCCCCACACACAAGGCTGCACATGATCCATTTAAAACATGGGTCAGTGCAAAATGGTCACAAACAACCAGGGCTTGAGTGGTGGGGTTGAGGGGCTTAGGGTTGGGAGGATCTAGTGGTTGTTACATAAAAGGTCATCCATTGCCTTCTAACGGGGAAACAAACTAGTTGTGACCAAAGTTTTAGCAAAGGTGGAGTTATTCGTGGCGGGACTCCCTTTCTCCTGCGCACCTCCTCTTTTCTTGTTTCTGAATCTATCCAGCAGCCTGGATCCTGTTTTGTCGAGGAACCAACTCCGGGGTTCCCATTTGTTTGGCAGAAGTGTGGGGATGACAAACTCTGGATCAGTTGGGCACTTGTAGGGTATGATAGTCCAATGGTCGCTGTTGAGCAATTTGATCAATTATATGGTCCAGTCAAGTCTTAGTCGTTAATTTGTTTATTTTTGGTTAATTAGCACCAAAGAAAACATAATTGTAGAAATGAATGACAGGTTTTTGACATGGTTAATAGCTACACAGCCGACGCGCGTTTCAACCTAAGTCTTTTTCAAGGCTGTGATTAGTGAGTTGGTTTGGTGATGGTGTGATGCACACAGTGAAGTGACCTAGTGATACCCATTGTTATTTATGACATATATATTCCATCCAATATGCATGTATTTAATAGAGGAATGGAAGCACATTGTGGCAACATATTGGTGATGGGCAAGCCCGTGATCGTGAGTGGTGGTGACGGGGTGGATAACAGGGCAGAACATATAACAATTGATAGTTACATTTAGGCATAACGAGATGCATATTTGCAGTTAAAGTAAAATGAGACAAAGTAAGAGACAATGTACCAAGGGAGACAAAGGAAAAAAGGAGAGTCAATTAGTTGAGTCAAAGGGCCAAGAGAATTTGGTATGACAGCCTTGTTGAAGGAATTTGAGTTAAGGGGTGGACTTCAAGATGCTGTAGGCTGGTCCTCCCAGATAAGGACGCCAGGGGGGCTGGATAGCCGATCTGAAAAGTAGATAGATGGGGTTCTCAGCAGGGATAGGACCCATGTTTGTTTGTTTGTTTGTTTAGAATTTATTGTGCGCACCGGACCCTGGGGTATAAGGGCGCAGAAAGTAAGAATATGTACAGCTTAGAGCATAAGTTACAGGTTACAGTTACAAGTTACAGACATTACTAGTTACAGACATTACCAGTTACAGGTGCAAGTTTACAATACAAGTTTACAATCGTATGGTGCAGATACTGTGTAGCAAACAGGCGTGAGCATTATCATGGGTTCAATTAGCAGTTGCTGTCGTTAGCCAGTTGATTACAATTTGCCTGAATTTGGAAAAGGAGTGTTCTAGCCTCGCAGTAGTGGGTAATTCGTTCCACAATTGAGCAGCTTTGACTGGGAAGCTAGCTCCGCCTATGGTGGTCAGTTTAAAGCGTGGTACTTGTAAGCGATTGGTGTAAGCAAGTCTGGTTTGTCTTGTGGGGTGTGTTCTGGTGAATCTGTCCTTAAGATATTGGGGGGCTTTGTTGTGTAGGGATTTGTATGTGAGAGATGCAGTTTTGAGTCTGATTTTCTCATGGGTGGAGAGCCATTTGTGTTTCCTTCTTATTACTGTAATGTGTTCTCTCCTGGGGATGTTCAATGCCGCTCGGAGGGCCTTGTTTTGCTGTATCTGGATTTTGTTTATGATAGATTTAGTGGCTCCTATGTACAGTGCGTTACAATAATCTAGTTTAGAGATGATAAGGGCTCTGGCTAATGTTAGACAACTGTGCTGGGAAAGGAATTGTTTTCCTGCTCTAATGAGCTTACATGTGTAGGCTGTCGAGGAAGCTAGGGAGTTTACCTGTTTGGAGAATGATAGGGTAGAATCAAGGTAGATGCCTAATGTTTTAACTTCTTTGGCAACTTGTATGCAGTTCCCATCTATGATGAAGGAAGAGTAGTTTGAGCTTAGTTTTTTGATGAGGGGTGCGGTGCCTAGGATAAGAAGCCCATGGACGAGTGGCCGATGGGCGACTAATGTGGTGTGCCCTGGATGGGCCGCACGGTGACTTGCAGACTGGCAGAGGTGGTGACAAGTAAGTTAATTAGTTATCTAGCGGGAGAGGTGAGGGTGCTAGGTTGTAGCAAATAGGCAGGAGGGACGTCTATGAAAGGGCATCTGGTGGGAGGCTTACCGTTGGCCGGGTCCAGCGAGTTCGTTGCGTGCAAGCGTTCTCGGAAATCCGTGTGCTGTGGACCGGCACTGCTTCCCGGAATTTATAAGAGCATGGGGCGGATTGGTTGGTTCATCGAGCGGTGTGATTGGTCTAAGAAGACCGTCCCGCGGGTTGGGAAGCTGTCAAGGTTTGCGTCACGGGGGTGAAAATTGTAATTATCAATAGGGAATTGCCCAGACCGAGCCTGGTCCATCAGACGGATTAGTCCGATAGGGTGCTGTGGAGGGATAGCCCTGATGGTATGTTTGAACTTGTTTATTTTTGGTTAGTTAGCACCAAAGAAAACATCATTGTAGAAATGAATGGCAATTATTGACATAGTAAATCACTGCAGAGCCCAGTCATGATGTGCAAGTGGCCGTGTGGTGAGTTGTGACGTTGCTATGGAATAGATCCCAGAAGGTTGCAGATTTGGGCTGTATAGGTACAGTCAAGGTGGAGGTGAGGGGAGGGGGGATGTGATGTGTCCCCCTTACCCGTGGGCAGGGAAGGCAATGGTGTGTTGGCCCAGAGGTAAGCAAGGCCTTGGTGCAAAGTGGGCAAGAGTGCCAGACGGTGGGATGGAGGTCTTGGTATGGGCTTGATGTAGGATTAGTACATGGAAGGAAGTTACATCAAGTGTGTCCATTGGTAGAAACCCTCACGGGTTTATGTATGACTATTTACATGAAAACATGGAAATCATGGTCACTATTTAATCCAAAAGTAATGGCGCGATATTTGCATATCAGCTTTGCTTCTTTCTGGCGTAGTTGGAGTTCTCTATCTCGGCCTCTTATGTCAGTTGATATTTTCTCCAGTCCCACGAAGGTGATATCTTCCTTGTTGTCCCACTAGTGTTCTTCCTGCCAGTGTAATGCCAGTGGATATCTGGTGTCCTGGGAATGTAGGGAATTAAGATGTTCCCTGATCCTTGTTCTGAGTTCTCTTTTAGTACTCCCAATATATTTACGATTACATGCACAGTTAATAGCATAAACCACACATTTGGAGCTACAGTTGATGTATTCTCTGATTGTATGTGTGTCACTGGTACTGAAAGTCAAAGTTTTGGTCGTTGTGGCGAATATGCACATGGAGCAGTTTCCACACTTGTAGAAGCCCACTGGTTTGTTGCTGGTGAGCCAGTTGCCATCGGTTTTTGGAATAGGCACCATGAACGATGGACTGAGGATGTTTTTGAGTGTTCTGGCCTTGGTATAGGTTAGGATTGGGTTGTCTGGGATCTATGCCCTGATATCTTCATCTATTGATAGGATATGCTAATGTCTCTTCAGAATCTTCTGTACTTGATGGCTATCACTGCCGAACTGGGTAATGTATCTTATTGGGCTGTCATTTGTTACCCGTTTGCTGGTCTGTACCTTGGGAGTCAAAAGCGAGCTCCGTTCTCTACTGTTAGCCATAGCTATGGCTGCTTGTATTGATTGTTCCGGGTATCCTCTCTCATGAAAGCGTCTGCTAAGTGTTGCACATTCGTTTCCATATGATGGCCGGGTGCTGCAGTTCCTTTTGGCTCTGAGGAATTCACCTTTGGGGATATTATTGATTACAGATCTTTTGTGGCAGCTGGATGCGTGCAAGACTGAGTTAACTTCTGTCGGTTTCCTATAAGTTGAGGTCATTAGCTCTGTGCCAGCTGGCGTGATAGTGATATCCAGGAAGTCAATGCTCACCTTACTTGAGGTCCCCGTTAGTTCAATACCAAAATTGTTCTCATTCAAATAGCGTTTGAATGACTCTAGCTCTTCATTTGTACCACACCAGATCATCAGGATGTCATCAATGTATCTCATCCAAGTGTGGATCAGTTTGTTGAAGTCGTGGTTGGTAAAGCCGTGTACCTGTTCATAATGGTGCATAAATAGGTTGGCCATTGAGGGTGCATATGTAGCACCCATGGCTATGCCTTTTGTTTGCCTGTAGTATTGTTGGTCAAATAGGAAGATCATATTGGTCAGTGAGAATTCCAGAAATTCTTTTGTAAGTTCCAGGTGTGACCAAAATGAGGCTGATGCTTTTGTGAAGGTGAAATCAATGGCCTTTAGGGCTAGTCCGTGGTCTATGGATGTGTAAAGGGCTTTAACATCCAGAGTTACCAGAGTGTAGTCTTGGTTCCACAGGATATCCTGCAAAATTAGTAGGGTGTGCATTGTGTCACGTAGGAAGGTTGGTATCTTTGGGACCTCAGGTGCCAGGACGTTGTTGATGTAATTGTTCAAAGGTTCCGTTACCCATCTTATCCCACTCCGTATTGGGCGTCCTTCTGGTATGGAGTCAAATATCTTGTGGATCTTAGGCAAAAAATAGATCGTCGGCATCCTAGGGTGTGATAGGTGTAGGTATTTCATTTCGTCATCTGACAAAAGTCCACGCTTATGCCATTTGGTCAGCAGGCTTCTGGCTTCTGTTAGGCTTTCATTCGATGGGTTCTTACTTATGGTGTCATAGCAACCTGGTGTAATCAAATGGGTGAGGGCCATTCTTACGTAGTCAGATCTGTCCATTATGACCACGTTGCCCCCCTTGTCAGCTTCCTTGATTATGATTCGGTGGTTGTCTTGTAATCTCTTGAGTGCGAGTCTTTTTGACTGGTAATGTTATCTTCTCCTCTTGAATGGTTCATTCTCATACGGTCCTGTAATGCTTGGAGGTCTCTTGTGACCGCCAGGCTGAAAATGTCAATTGCATTGTCCCCTTGTAGATTGGGAGTGAATTTGGACTTTAGTTTCATTTCGGGTATTTTCAAGTTGCTTTCTTCAATATTCAGTTCTTGCATGGTCTGGTGCATGGTCTGTGTTTCCTTATTGGGTGAATGGTCCAGGGTTGTCAGGAGGTAGGTACATTCAAGATGTTCCATATCTAAGGTGCTCAGTGGTACTGGTACAGGTTTGGGTTGTTTCCACTTGACTTGTTTTGAGAAGAATTTCTTGAGTTTGAGTTTCCTGATGAGTTTGAGTGGTGGGGTTGAGGGGCTTAGGGTTGGGAGGATCTAGTGGTTGTTACATAAAAGGTCATCGATGCCCTCAAACGGGGAAACAAACTAGTTGTGACCAAAGGATGACTCTTCACAAATTGTCCCATGCAAATCATCATTACATTCAATGCCTCCAAGGTATAGTTGGGAGCTCACCTTCAGTCCTCACAATCGTGGTATGGCGTCCTATCGAGCTAACTTGCATAATAATATCTAGGAACTCATGCCTGTGAGGTATTGCACACTGTTAGGGAGAATTCTCAGAAATGTGCTAATTCCCTTCTAACTTTGAGACCCCCAGCTCTTTTGCTGGACTTTCAGTTTTTATCTTGGAGATCTTGGAGAGAGTGGGACCTTTTTCCCACTCTCTGATGTATTTTTCTTTGATATGAGCGCTATTTCGTTTGGTTTTGGAGTCTGACAAACTCCATAGGCATCATCCTTTTACATTGACACACAGCACCTTCATTGCAGTGGCACAGGGAAGTCTTTCAGATTTCCCAAAGGTATAAATACCTTCTCTTGGTTAAAATACTTTTTCCAAGAGCAGTAAAGTGAAATTGACTTTACTTACCTTTTGTAACTTTGTAGACCCAGCACACACTATCTTACATAGGGTGCTGGAGAGGTTACTTAGTGTCCCCTTTGTCTACTTTCTCATATAACATTTTTATGTTACTCTTTCTACAATGAATGGCTGGTGGCAGTGGTTTACTTTTTCCTACCATTGTGTGTTTTTACTGCAGGCTGCATTTGCAGCTGCAGTATAGCACCCATGGTTGCCCATTTTGTCAAAATGGCCTGGTCTTCTTTTTTCACCATTTCTTGTAAAGGTCCTTCTTGAGATTTATTCTGCGCGACAAACCAGGTTTGGTCCCTTTGTTTTTGTTTTTGGCGGGGTTCACTGCTGAAGCCCACCTCTGGCTCCTGCGTGTCTGGCAAGGCAGGAAGCGAGGGAGGTTCCCAAAACTCCCTGTGCTTAGTCTCCTTGGTTACAGGAATGCACCCAAAGATGATTGGCCAGCTGGCTGTCCTTGGAGGTCAGCCACCCTGCTGTGTGAGTGAAAGCTTGGCTGAAAAAGAATGGGAGAGACTTGCATAAAAGGCAAGGTCTTTTGCAAGAAAGGCAGTCGACCACTGGACGAAGGAATCCGAAGAAGAACTTGGAAGAGACGCTTGCTGCAACTCCTGGACCGTTGGTTTGCCCGGCGAAGCCCTGCTGCAGTGCTGAAGCTCGGAATTCACTTCGTCTAGAGAAGCCCTGCAAAGGATGACTTCTTCACTTGGGTTGGTGGGACCAATCGACCCCAAGACAAACTCATCTGGAAATCCTCTTTGCTGGCTGTACTTCCATTGATGCTGCAGGAACCGAGTGCCAGGGACAGGAACACCAGAATCAAGTGCATTGTTTTTAAGCCAGGCCCGAGCTCCAAGGAGATCCTCTAGACTCCCTCAGACAGGCAGGCAGGCAGGCAGGCAGACAGACACAGACACACAGACACAGACACTCGGACACAGACACTCGGACACAGACACTCGGACACAGACACTCGGACACAGACACTCGGACACAGACACTCGGACACGGACACTCGGACACGGACACTCGGACACTCGGACACTCGGACACTCGGACACTCGGACACTCGGACACTCGGACACTCGGACACTCGGACACTCGGACACTCGGACACTCGGACACTCGGACACTCAGACACACAGACACTCAGACACACAGACACACAGACACACAGACACACAGACACACAGACACACAGACACTCAGACACAGACATCACCAATGTCTACATCCACAAATGGTGATGAACTTGGTCAGAAATTGTGCAGCGCATTTGGCATTGTTGCATCAAAAGGGGGAGTGTCATGTGATGGGTAAGAAATGCAAGACTGACACATAGGTACGGTTTTCTCATAAGTCCCAATTTTATCGACTTAAAAGGGGTGTGACAAACGCCTATCTTTCCCTAGCCTAACAAGGATTTTCCTACCTGACAAACTAAGGTTAAAGGAAAATTACCTAATGTCCAAACGTTTCTGGCCCTAACATTAATGCATACAACAAAATTATACAGGAATTCTTTGGCTGTTTAAACTACACAAAATAACATACACATTCAAATTCAAAGGTTATAAACAGGAATCCTTGTGACCATGGTTGAATTCCCTTCCCCTGGATCAATTCAGGATTTTTCAAACCAAAGTTCAGTTTCAGTAAAGTTCTTTTCTCTAGCCAAGTTCCACTCAAGGTTGGATATAAAATTATTCTCATTCAATATGTTTGTCCAGCATTGGATCTTTCATGGATTCACATGCTTAGAATATTCCCCGTCGCCAGACTGAAAACCCTCGGTACACTTATAAAGCCGTTTTTCCATAGGAAAACTTCGACACTTTTGTGTCCTATCCACGTCGTTTTTGGGGCTGCGCACGCCTGCCTCAATAGGACGTGGCGGTATAAATACCCCGCCCCCGCGGCTCCCCTTCAGATTTCAACCGTCTTCCAAAGTGTGGGATCACCTTGCGTCATCTACTCTTTGGTCAAGATTGGTGTTCTTGTTTTTTCCTGATGTCGGGGAAAGCTCTATTCCGCCCATGCGCTACGTGCGGTCTGAAGAAAGTATACGAGGGGGACGGACATATGGACTGCATTTATTGTCTACACCCTCACCACTTGGCAGACAAATGCAACATATGTAAGGGCTTCTCCCAAAAGACTCTTAAAGACCGGAGTCGGCGGTTGGTAGCCTGGTTGAGTGATGGGGCCTGTGCGTACCCACCTTCTGAGGTATGCTCCTCGTGCAGCGTGGCCTCTGCTTCAAAATCCTCAGGAGGCCCCCTGCCGTTCGTTATTGGCTGAACCCCCGGTGAAGAAACCACGCCCGACTGAAAAAGGGTCGTCGGGAAAGCCTTCCTGAAGAAAGCCTCATCTTCATCATCGAAGAAGGAAAAGGAAAAGTCTAAATCCTCCTCAGGTGATCACCATAGATCGTCCTCGAGTCGAGAGTCCGAGAAACGCAGGTCAAGTTCAAAGAAGGCAGGAACGCCTCATGGAACTGCGCAGGCACCACCGTCGCTGACGGCAGGGCGATTATCGACTCCCTCACTGCCGATGACGCAGTCGGCTTCGTCTATGATTATGCCGCAGGTGGTGGCTAGGACGACGGCTGGCCCAACTTTAGCCTCGTCAACGGAGATCCCGCAGGAGGCCTGGCGGCTGGAGGTATTCGACCAGGTTTTACCGGAATCTTTGCTGCAGCAAGAGGCGGCCTTGTCGGTGTCCTCTGGGGAAGAGAAGTGCGAGAGGATAGCTGGGCCTGCAGAGCTCGGATTGCAAGGAGTTAGCCTTTCCAGCGGGACTAATATTCCGGTCCCGACCCCTTTACTTAACCTGCAGTCGATTCTATCACTGGAAGTTCTCACCACATTACAGACCTTGTTAAAGGAACTGGACGAGAGATTACCTCAGGGGGCAACTGCGACCAAATCGATCGTCGACGAACCTGGCTCTTCCCGTCGGCCAACTCCGACGATGTTGATGACTGTACCAGCAGGCCAGGAAGAGCGAGAGCTGCTGGACTCAGACTCTGACGTAAGGTCCTTATCGAATGTGTCGGGATACCCCTCTAGGGATCCAACCTGGGAGTCAGAGGCAGAATTTGAAGCCCCAAGAAGCCTAGCTCAGCCGTCTCCCCTGGACATTGGGTCGTTCCATGCCATGATGAGCAAGGCGTGCACCGAATTCGGATTGGCGTAGGAGGAGGAGAAAAAAGACTATTTTCTCTTCGACCACATGGGAAAGAGAAGGAGGTCGGTGTTCTCGGTACCCATCCTGGATCATGTGTGGCAGGAGGGTTTACAGACAATGCGTCATCCTTTCTCGCAGCCCGCAATAAAAGGTAGGCTGGAGAAGAAATGTAAGGCTCCAGAATTCACCCTCAAATGCCTATCCTCCCAACCAGCCCCGGACTCGGTGGTGTCAGCGAGAAAAGCAAGGGCCCAACACAAGTGCACGACTCCCCCGGAGAACGAGGCCAGGAGGCAAGATGCCTTTGGAAAAAAGGTGTTGTCGGTGGGTGCAACGACAGTGAAGGCGGCCCGCTCGCTGGCTATAATGGCCAGGTATGATAGAGAAATGTGGCACCGGTTGGCACCAATTCTAGAGCATCTCCCAGAGGAACATAGGAAAGCGGCGATGTTACTCGTCCGAGAGGGTGAAGAGGCCTCAAATCATTCCATAAACATTGCAGTGGACCTCGCAGAATCAGGATTCAAGCAAGTCAACAACGAGGTGGTTCTACGAAGGCAAGCGTGGCTTAAATGCACCAACTTTAGACCTGAGGTGCAATACAAGGTGCTGGATATGCCCTTTGAAGGAGACCTTCTGTGCGGAGAGAAGGTGGATGAGGCACTAAAGGGGATGAAAGAGGACTCTGACACGGCGCGCTCATTGGGTGCCCTCCAGATCAGAAGGAATTTTTGTTCTTTTTGCCCCTTTAGGGGGAGCATCAGGGAACTCCAGATTCTCAGCATAGAGAGGCAGATCCTTCAATAGACCGGCGTACCCCTCGCTTCTCGACGAGCTTCTCAAGCGGCACAGCAGCGTAGGGATTACCAGAACTCCAGGAAGTGGACGGGCTACTCGTCGACGAGAGATAAGCAAGCCAAAGACCAACAATGACGGGCGTCCTGGGAGGCAGGGTATCGCATTGTGTCGACGAATTGGACCACAGAACAGGGGGTGCTGGACACCGTAAGATTTGGACATTCACTGCAATTCAAAAGCAACCCTCCGCATGTTCCACCAGCGTTCTTAGCTCAACCCCATCTGAGCGTGTTGCAGCAGGAAGTAGTGCTTATGCTACAAAAAGGGGCTATAGAACTAGTTCCTGCATCACAGAGGGGTCAGGGGGTTTACGTCCGGTACTTCGTAGTGAAAAAACCAAACGGAAAATGGCGTCCCATTCTCGACCTTCGCGACCTCAACAAGGCGTTGAAAAGCCTAACATTCAAGATGCTCACACTCCAGGAAGTGATCCGATCCGTCCAAGGAGTGGATTTTCTGGCGTCTCTAGACCTTCAAGACGCGTACTTCCACATACCAATGTGTCGGCGACACAAAGTTCCTAAGGTTTTATGGTAGGACGTACTCGCTACCAGTTCAGTGCTTCCTTTTGGGCTAAAGTCCTCTCCCGGGACGTTCACCAAATGTTTGGCTCCAGTTGCAGCTTGGCTGAGAAAGCAAGGCCATCACGTGTACCCGTATCTCGACGACTGGTTGGTGAGGGGATCCTCCCCTGTAGCAACTCAAACAAGCTTACAAGCCTCCATGAAACTTTTACGACGGCTGGGATTTGCAGTAAACTTCGAGAAGTCTTCCTTGACTCCGTCAACGCGCTTGGTGTTCTTGGGTGCGCAATTCGAAACCCAGTCAGGGTTGGTGAAACCATCCGTCGACAGAATTCACAAACTCATCCAGCTAGCAAGTCAGTGGAGGATCGATGCCAGAGTATCGGTGAGAAGATATGTCAGTTCTGGGCGCTATGGCATCTTGCATTCCTCTGGTGAACAATTGCCGCCTTTTCATGAGGCCAATTCAAGAGTTCCTGGCGGACCGGTGGACCCAGACCCAAGAACTCTGGTCAGACAAACTGGTCGTCGACGACAAGGGTCTCCTGCGAGCCCTTCGGTGGTGGCAGAGTTTTCAGAACCGGAGTTTCGCGTGACGGTAGTCACGGACGTGTCCCTAACGGGCTAGGGAGCACATATGGACACTCTCCAAACACAAGGTCGGTGGTCTCTGGGAATCGCTCCTGCACATCAACGTTCTGGAGTTGAGGGCAGTGCGCTGGGCCCTGAGATCTTTCCTCCCGCACATAGAAGGATCGGTAGTGAGGACATTAACAGACAACACAACAGCAATGTTTTATCTGAGAAAGCAAGGAGGCACGCGGTCCAGAACCCTTTCCACCGAGGCTCAGAAAGTATGGCAATGGGCTCTGAAACACGATATAACCATCGTAGCTCACCACCTCCCTGGGATAAGCAACGACCAAGCGGACTCCCTCAGCAGGAAAATGGACCAAATACACGAATGGGAAATAAACAGTCTTCAGTTATCGAATGTCTTCAAGAGGTGGGGGTGACCGTCTTTGGACCTCTTTGCAACCAAGGAGAACAAGAAATGCGTACTGTACGCCAGCAGGTGGCCACAGAGGGGCTCGCTGGGGGAAGCGTTCTCCTTCCCGTGGACGGACAAGTTTCTTTACGCCTCCCCCCCACCCCCGGTTCCCCTCATACAGAGAACACTGCAATGGATTCGCAGGTACAAGTGTCGAGTCATCCTGGTGGCTCCGTGTTGGCCGAGACGGGCGTGGTTTTCCGACCTCCTTCAACTGTCAATAGACAAGCCGATAACATTTCAGAAAACTCCGAACCTCCTGTCCAGGAACAAAGGGACAGTGTGGCACCACAACCCGGACAGTCTCAACCTCCCAGCTTGGCCCCTGACTTTTCGGAGTTCGGTACCCTAAGTATTTCGTCAGATTGTCGAAGAATCCTGCAGGCCGCGTGGGCCCCTTCCACGACCACGTTGTACGCAGGCAAGTGGAAGAGATTTTTTGCGTGGTGTCAAACTCAGCCGGGATTGTAACCCTTAAATGTAACTCCGGAGCAGCTTCTCCCATATATGCTCCATTTGGCAAACAGCGGATTGTCTTTTTCGTCAATAAAGGTACACCTGGCGACCATCTCGAGGTTCACAAGGAGGAGGCAGTCGTTTCCCTTGTTTAGCTACAGACTCATAAAACATTTCATGAGGGGTCTATTCCGTGCGTTCCCTCCGATTAAGCGCTTTCCACCGACTTGGAGTCTTAACTTGGTGTTAGCGGGGCTAATGAAAGCGCCCTTTGAGCCGATGGCTTCCTCATCTATGAAGTTCTTATCATGGAAGCTGGCTTTTCTAATAGCTGTTACGTCAACTAGGCGACTCTCGGAGATACAAGCGTTGGTCATAGATCCACCGTACTTGAGATTCTTTAAGGAGAAAGTGGTACTGTCGGCTAATCCCCGTTTTATTCCAAAGGTTCCTACAGTTTTTCATAAACTTTCGTCAATTGTTCTACCTACTTTTTTCACAAACCCCTCATCGCCTGCGGAAAAGGCCCTCCATACTTTGGACGTGAAGAGAGCTCTGAAATTCTACCTTCATCGGTCTCAACAATTCAGGACTATGCAGCAGCTGTTTGTGGCTTATGGCCCGTCGACGAGAGGAAAGGCAATCTCAAAACAAGGGCTGGCCAGATGGGTCTCGTCGACAATTACTTTGTCACTCCAAGGCGGGAAAACTGCTAGAAGGACGTCCAAGGGCTCATTCCACGAGGTCAACCTCGGCGGCACTGTGGGCAGGGATTCCGCTAACAGACATTTGCCAAGCGGCGTCCTGGTCGGTGCTGCACACGTTTACCCACCATTACTGCCTTGAAAGGCAACATGTGGATGATGTGCAGATGGGAAGAGCAGTCTTACCTTACGCCATCTATTCCAGTAAGGTAAGCCCCTTCCAATGGGAACGAGAATATATAATTTTGTCAATATTAGCTATTCCGCCTTTCCATCACCCTTGTAGGTTCTATGACTCTGGGCATCTTTGACATTAACTTCTTTTTTGGTCCGCCATGTACTGTGTGATTTTATGTGTGTTCCTTGTTATCATTCCGGCTCTTCTATATTACATATTTCGAGGTTCCGATTGTTTCTTCTTAACAATGCCGATACTTTGCAATTATTGCAATTTTTGACTCTGCAATAATGGCCCAGTATATTTGCACATTAGTATGCTGCTTGCACTTGCACTTTATTACTATTTTTAACAGGGCCATTATGCTGTCTCTTGCATTGTTTTAGATTTGTACACTGCTACCTCGTTGTAGCGCACTTGCGCTATGCAACTATGCTGCTAAATTACATGCACTTGCACTTTATTCCATTTGCCTGAATGCTGCTACTTGCCTTGTTTACACATATTGCTATTGTCACATTTATCTTGCAATTTTGCACACTAATTGGCTGTTAGAACTGTTTTTAATATCTTATTATGCCTCATTCATCGGCATTAGTCATGTATATCTATGTCCTATGATGCTCCAGATTGATGTCATTTATCCTTTAGTGTTGTCAGACGGTGTGTTTATTTCCATTTTTATATAATGGTTTTATTCATCAGGGGCGGATGTGTAAAATATTCTTTTGACTGTGTCAGTACATCACTGATTCCAATTTTGTACTACTACTGGTGTTTATATTTGGTGGTACCCTGCAACCATGGCCCTGCCCTACATGGAAGGCGTGCTCCCGATTATAATTCATGGTCATTTTGCCATGATTCACATTTCTATGCACTTACTGCAATTTTTATTGTGGTGCCACTTGGCCTTTAATTTTGCTATTTTTGCCATTCCTTTCCAATATGGCCGCCGCCTCTTCCATTTGTCCAGGTACCCATGTAGTTCCAGGGAAATAGTAAAAGGACTTCCTTTGTCATATTATAAAAGTGCTCTAGCCTCTTCACGTGAACAAGCACTCAGTTGAGTGTGAAACGCGTTGTGTGCGGGTCGTGTGTACTGGCGTCCTGCCTCTGTTTTTGCCGCTGCTCCCCAGCCGTATTTTGTGTATTGTTTTGGTCACATTAAATACTCTAAGACCTTTACTTTCTTTGTGAGCTGTGCTGTGTGTGTTTCCTCATGGATTTTGGTCTTTTTATTGACCGCGGAGAGTGCGATATATATATATATATATTCGTTCCCGTTGGAAGGGGCTTACCTTACTGGAACAGATGGCGTAAGACTGCTCTTATATTTCCTTATATATGTGTAGAGATGTTAAGTGCATATGGTATTTGTCGGCTATTGTGGTGGCCGTTCTATGCATTTGCCGTGTGTGTATATATATATATATATATAAAAGAAAGTGTGTGCTAATAAGGTTAACTGCATTCACGCCGCCATATCCGAGTTTTACTGCTGTGCTTTCTAAGCATGTGAATCCATGAAAGATCCAATGCTGGAGAAGGGAATAGTTTCTTACCTGTAACTCCATTTCTCCAGCATTGGTATCTTTCATGGATTCACATGCGCCCGCCGGCCTCCCCTGAATGCAGTGTACAGGCTGTATTTCCCCCATGGTCTTTGGAGGGGTTGAAATCTGAAGGGGAGCCGCGGGGGCGGGGCATTTATACCACCACGTCCTATTGAGGCAGGCGTGCGCAGCCCCAAAAACGACGTGGATAGGACACGAAAGTGTCAAAGTTTTCCTATGGAAAAACAGCTTTAGAAGTGTACCGAGGGTTCCCAGTCTAGCGACGGGGAATATTCTAAGCATGTGAATCCATGAAAGATACCAATGCTGGAGAAATGGAGTTACAGGTAAGAAACTATTCCCATCTTATTTCCAAGGGTTCTTCACACTTAACAACAATTGTTAAAGTTTCCACAAAATCCTGACAAACCAAAAGACTTTTTCTTCACACATCAAATCCAAATATAAGTACTCTTCTCTCTGAAGAGCAATCACTTCATCACGTCAGATTTCCCCTTTACAAGTAACACCTTTGTCAGGACAGTTCTCTTATAAGGATATACTTCAGTCAGGATGATCACACAACAGTTCATCAAACACAGTAGTGGAATTGCCACTTCATTTTCAAGACAACTTTCAAATGGATTTTGTCATCCCACATATTCTTCATCTTTGGAAATCTCCAATATCCAGCTTCAGCTTCTTCGGGAAACATTTTTGGCAGAGGGTGCTGTGTGTTCATGTGGTTGACTCCATGTCTCTCAAGGGCTTCCGTCTCGAGGATGATGTCACTGAAGGTATATATAGCATGTGCAACACCCTTTGGCTTCAGTTCTGTTTTTACGAGTACGTTTTCGCTTTGTGAACTACAGCGCGCTTCAGATATTTTTTCGAGAATTATCAAAAACTGTCTTTGTCTTCGGCTCCGACAACCCCCAACACCGGGTTTAAAAACTGCCATGACTGCAACGCCAAGATGTTGCTGACGGACCCACATAGAGTATACTTGTGGTGTCTCGGTGTGGAACATAAGACTTTGGCCTGTCAGAAGTGTCAGTTGATGACCATAATTTTCCGAAGGAGTGTAAAGGGAAATTGGCGGTATGTAGACTCCCCTAAAAATCCCCTTCGGCTACCCCATTAAAAAAAATAATAATTTCCGACGAGGCGAGAGATGACTCTCCTCGACGGAAGAAGACTAAAAGGTCCAGGTCACATAGTGGCTCCCACCACTCTGCATCGTCATCGAGGAAATCGACGAAAAGGCATCACAGATCCCCTACTTCATCATCCTTGTGCCGCTCCTCCCCAGTGAGGACTAATATCTTTCCCCACTAAGGCCTCTACTCCGGCTGAATGGGAATCATTCAGGCAGGAAATGCGAAAAATGTTCAAGAGACAGAAACCCTCGAAGCTAGTAGGCTATACTCTTACTGGACCTTCTGAAGCCGGTAAGGAAAGGACTTGAGCCAAATCCTGCACACCCGGGACAAAGGCCAGATTCCCATCAAGAGCCATGGAGGCCTCAACGCGATGCAAAGTCATCGAGGAATCCTTCGAGCCATCAAAGTACATCACGGACAAAGGATAGGTCAACGTCGAAGTCATCGGCACCACGGGTGCCGTTTGACGTCTAAGACATCTTCTTCAAAGACATTGTCATGGTGCGTGCTCCAAAACGCCTGGAACTGATGGGCCCAACCCATTCATTGACACCCAATAGGGCTTATCAAGCCCCAAAGGAGCATCCCAGAACCTCCTGGACTCAGTCCTGGCACCGTTGGCGCCAGGTTCATAAGATGGTTTGAACCATATGGACAGCCTAGTAAGGCTGAGCCTTTCTGCATATCCAGGGCGTGACCGAGGGACTACTTTACCTGAAAGGCAGGGTGTGGTAAAGGGACTACTTGCCTGGAACTACTTGCAAGGCTATTTAAGCCACACCCTGCAGGCAGAACACGCTTTGCGTTATTCTGCACTCCTGCAGCGTAACGCTCACCGTGTCTGCTCTGTCCTCGAGCTTCTGCAGCCACGCCCGTTCTAAGATTTCCATCCATCGGTGCCTGAAAGAAGAAAGAGAGAAGAACAGGTGTTATTAGAGCGACAAAGGCCTTACCTGCAATTCTCATCCATCGGTCTCGCCTTCAGCTGATCTTCGGATCGCCGTTCTTGTTGGGAAGAGGGCATCCGCACAGGCCTCCAATACTCACCCACACATCTACATTCCTCTGGAATACGTCGGAGCAGTTCTTCCATCCATCATCCTTGGGCCGCGCCTGCATAGAAAGAACAGAAAACAGCAGGTTAGTCGTGCACAAAACAAAAACGAACAATTATTCAGCCATCCAGCGCCACTCGCCCGCGCTAATACTGCCCAGCATCCTAGGAGAGTCAAATCTTCATCCAAACCTCAGTACGAATCTGCACCTGCAAGAAAGACAAAACACGTTTAAACCTTGGGAAATAAAGACATAAAGTAACTATACCAAGCATCCATTGGCATAGCGACTTACCTACTTAATCCAGATATTCCAGACACAGCAACAGCCACTCTGGACCAGTGAAGTAACTGTGTCCGGGGAAAGACTGAGCTTACTGCGCCCCTGCTGAAGGTCAAGCAGGACGGAAAGCCAACCTCACAAACTCAAAGGTGAGCCAGAAGAGGAGTTGGACATCACGAGGTTGAAGGAGGTGGGACCAATCCAGCCCCCACTCAAAAGCTAATATCTTGTTTCAACATTGCAGACAAACGCCTCCTGTGGTGATAACAGGGGAGAGGACATCCTCATACCACCAGAGCTACGCCAGTGCAGACATCATTCGTACGGCTACGTGCTACGCCCCCACAGAGACCAGGTGACCGTGACACTGTTGGAACAAATTCTGCAGCTGGTTTAGGGATAAAATTTAAGATATGTTTACATGCAGTACACCTATGGTGTTAACATTCTTATTACACCTGGTCAACTTGGGGCTCCTGGTTAGTACAATCAAGGGGAATCTTGCAGCGCGCTCGTTTAAGCGCTCCTCTGAAGAGGTATCCTCTTCAAGATTCCCCTTGTGATACAATTCTTAAAAGCACTGACAAATACATTTCCCCCAGTCCCATTCCAAGTCCCAACTTGGGACCTCAACTTAGTATTGAGATTTCTAATGTGTGCTCCTTTTGAGCCTCTCCATACCTGCCCTTTAAGGTTACTAACCTTAAAAACCATCCTTTTAGAGGCCATTGCATCAGCCTGAAGGGTGAGTGAACTTCGGGCCTTATCCTGCAAGCCTTCTTATTCAATCTTCTATAAGGATAGTCCTTAAGGTGAAACCAACCTTCTTGCCTAAGATTGTGTCTGAGTTCTGTTTAACTCAGAAGATAATTCTATCTTTTTATCCTCTTCTTCCAACTTTTGTAGGTTGCACAGGCCACAAGTTGGATATGGCAATTTCAAAACAAACCTTGTCAAGATGGATTATTTTGGGAATAACTGAATGCTACAGATTGACAGGAAAATATCCTCCAGAGGGTCTTAGAGCTCATTCAACCAGGGGCATGGCTATCTCCTCTGCATTACAGAGCGTTGTCCCAATTAGGGGTATTTGTGCGGCTGCCACGTGGTTCCATGTGATTGCAGTCTTTGCTCTTTCAGGAGAAGTAACGGTCGGGTGTGGGTTATCCTATACTAGTTGTAAAAACTGAACTGAACTCGCTGATCTCCCACATGTCCCCACCATTCGAAACTCCACGACCCTACACCCCCTGGCAGCCACAAAAACAGTGTCAAATTGGAAGAACGCAGCTCACAAATGGGGATGCACAGGCATGCTTGGTCCGCTCACCCCTATCTGGAATAACCCAGATTTCACCCCGGGCATTCCCCCCACAAACTTCACGGCCTGGAGAGCAGGAGGACTCATAAAGGTAGCAGACCTCCTGGTCGATGGCAACCCCCTCACCTTCGAGGAATGCAAAGTAAAATTCAATATCTCAGAGTCAGAGCGGTTCCGCTACACACAGCTAAGATACTGGATATTGCACAGGACCATAAGGGAAAAAGGAGGGAGAGAACTCGCTGCATTAGAACTGACCCTAACCACACCCACACACGGGGGTAAAATCTCAACTCTATACCGCTTACTGGACAAAGCAGACCAGAAAAGAAAAATACTTGCTCAACTGAGAAAAAGACCTGGGGCGTACTATTGAAATCGAAGATTGGGGCATGGGCCAGACTACACAAAAGTACCCACTGTATAACCAACAGGGAGGGTTGTACAAGATATGTTGCTGTTATACATAACCCCGGAACTGTTGCACAAAAGCAACCTGGCAATCCCAGAGGGCTGCTGGAGGGGGTGTACGGCCACGGATTCCTTATTCCACCTAATGTGGACCTGCCCAAAAGCAAGGGAATATTGTCAGGAAGTGCTAGATCAAATTAAGCTAATCACAGCTTTAACAATCCCATGGGATGCAGGGATAACACTTCTGGGAGACACTGGTGCCGGGGCATTCCCACTAACAGACCAGATAGAGCGCCTTTGCACACATCTTCTCAATGCCGCAAAAATTGCCATGGCTTGGCTGTGGAAGCACCCGGAGGGCCCCTCAATACCCATGTGTTGGACGAAATGTTGGGAAATTGTGGTATCAGAGAGAATAACCGCGATCCGCATCCGCCTGGGAAACATTAACAATTTCCGAAACACATGGGCTCCTTTCATGGACTTTGCGGAGAAATTCCTGGCAATCGTGCGTCGTCCGACCACGACACGCTAGCTCCAATGAAGACTTAACATCAGAAGATACCCGAACACTCCACAGCAGCAGAATTACAGTTTGTCCCGTTGGCCAATCTGGCAAAGCACCTTGGACCTCTTTAGCGTCTGTGAAACTCCATATTAGAAATATACTATTACGTTACTAAGATGTTGATGTAAATTTCATTAAAATGGCAATAAAATGTTTTGTTGAAAAAAAACCAGAACTGAAGCCAACGGTCTCTGCGCGTACTTTATACCCTCGATGATGTCAACCTCGAGACGGAGGGCTCCAAGGGAATTCAAGTCGATTGACGCGCGTGGCCCTTTGCTGAAATTTTTCTGAAGCTGGATATGGGAAAATCATAAGATGTGGAATACATGGGAGGAACATACAATCGAAAGAACGTTACCATAGGTAAGTAACTTGTTCGTCTTTGAGTTCTATGATGAATGCACATTGACAATCTGGCTGTTCTAACCCAAATCTGATACTCTGAGAATTCACCTATCTCCCCAACCAGCTTCCTCTCCCAACAAGCAATGTATTTGCATTCTTGTGGATTGGGGAAGCAATTCTTGAGCCCTGGGCAGATGGGCATCTATTCGGTGGCCGCTTAGTTCAGATTCTCAATTTCTGCCCCCCTAAGCTTAGATTGCAATTTAGTAGATCCAGTGCCTCAACTGGATATTTTAGAACAACCCATTCTTGGGTAGCTAAAACAACGGGCGTGGGGAAGCCAAATTGCAAGCTACCAGCCAAGCTTAAAAAGTCACTTGACAATTCAATTATATACATACCCCCATTTCTTACTCACCAATAGTCCATCATCACTAGCCATTTTCTAGTTGTGAGTTTAATTTTTTCACCCTGAGCTAAAATGCCTATTTGCATGAAGCAGAATCCGTCTAGAATCTGTGTAAATAGAGTTGTCCATGAAATAACCGAAAAATAAACTCATTACTGAATGTTTTTTTGGTCAGAAAACTAAAATTACTTTTGGGTTTTTTGCCCCCCGCCCCTTTTTTTTGTTTTTATGTGGGGAGTCCCCCCACTTCCACCTACCTTAACTTATACCCTTACCCCACCTATTTTTTTTCTACAAATTTACAAAAATCCCTAACAAATTCGACCAAAAATATTAGGTCATTTCTTCTTTTTTCTATGGATACCTGAAAATAGAGCTGACCAGTACTTGTCACGTTTGTGTTTATCAATACTAATATAAAATCCAATGTTTCTAGTTATTTAGGGGGGGGAGGTGGTCCAGGGAATGCAAGCCTGGGAACACCATGTGGCTTTGCTTGCATCATCTGAGTACACACCCTGGCTATGGCACAGAAACCTTGGCTACACTGCTGTTTTTTTCATCAGCTTTGGCAGGTTCCAATTGAGTAAAAGGCTTTTTACTCCAAGATGTCCCAGTAATCTTCTCTGTTAGACTTCTTCATGGTTGGCCTCAACTCTAGCAGAAAAAGATTTAGGTTCCTGACTACAGATCTCGGCTACAGATGTTTTCCTTTTAAAAGAAATCTGAAATACCCCATATAGTGCGGGTGTTGGGGTGAAGCAGCGCTGCTGCAAGATGGCCGCTAACCGAAAGGGCTCCGACCAGTGACCACGATATCCTTAATAATCATCCTGTTTCCCTGTCCCTGCAACTGGCACAAAGTGGTGGACCTGAGTGCCACAAGCAAGGGGAACCTGCAGAGCCGACCCAAGGTGCCCAAAAACCAGCGGGCTGGGCTGAAAACTGCACATAGCAGCCCAGCCGCCCGCCAAGAGCGCGAAGGCTTCAGTGGTAGCAGGGCGGGCAGCAGAAAAGTGTGCCACAGCTCCTGGATGCCGGTGACTGCTCACAGCGTTGGGACCCGGCGTGCTGAGGTCTGATGATGGTTGCCGAGGCTGTCATGTGGCGGGAGAGAGCGGTAGCTTCTGTGAGAAACCAAAGGGTGTCTCGCCCACTAGTCCTCGGGGACTTGTCATCTAGGTAGCCAGGACACAGCCATCGCTTTTGGATCCAGTTCCTGAGGGTGGACCAGTGTGGCAGGATCACCTGGGTGAGCGGTCTTCAGGGAGTGGGGGTGAGGCCACCAATGATGAGACGCAGTATTCCCCCCTATTTTGTTTATCTAACCCAGCCTATTTTTTTTAGGATACTCTGAGGTCCCAACTCCCCTCAAATGCCTTTTTACACAAACTTTGGGCAGAGGAAGAGGGTGACTGAGAGTAACAACATTAACTTTCATACATCATACTGGACATGTCCTGCTAATCAGGTCAGGCAAAGTCAGGCACTTAACTCCAAGTGCATACACCGAATACCAATTAGCTCTCATCCCACAAATAAAAGTCAGAACCTAGACACACACTCTGAGCAAGGCAGAACACGACTACGAACAGAACTTCCGGGACAAAGGCAAACCTATTGGAGTAGAGCGACGGACCAAGGTACAAGAGCAGCGGGTCGAAAACCCCAAGAGTTCCCTACTGGAGGTTGTTGCATCTGACATGCCCCGAAAGATGTGGAGAAGGCCAGATCCTACATCAGAAGGCTGCATTGTGTTTCAACGACGCCAGAGATCCTCCCGAGTGAACGGCAGAGTTGGGCAGGCAAGTCCAAGCCTGTGGTACTAACAATGACTCTTGAATTGGAAATGGTAAAACCACAAAAGAAACTCACACAGCCGGTGAGTTGGCAAGCGACCTGAGAGGCCGGTGTGTGTTCAAGGTTGAAGTAGCAACATTATATTGCAAGTGAAGGCTGAACGTGTGTGGATGAGACGCGAAGAAAGGCAGACCTGTGAATGAATTTAGAAGTAAGGACAGCTGTGAGATCAGCACTACTAAGTAATGGAGTGGTCCGGTGAAAGCAAGTAGCCCACTCGCAAGTCTCTGTGAAAGGTACATTGTTTGAAGCAATAAAGGGAATGAACAGCAAAAGTGAAGTAAGCAAGATTAACTCCTAAAGAAGGGGAGCATGAAAGTCAAAATGTGAACTTTGAGTCTAAGTGGTCCTGCGGTAATCTGTAGAGAAAGGTGTTCGGGAGAATTCTCATTCTATGGCTAATTTCCCTTACCTATAGAGTCCCTCAGCAGCTTTGCTGGATTTGAAGTGTTTGTTTTTTTTCTCCTGCTAAGAGAGTGACTCATTTTCCCACTCTTAGGCATATTTGCTATGTGTGTCCTAGGCTATTTTTTTGTGTTTAATGTCTATGGGATTATTTCACCCTCATAGAAACCATCTTTTTACATGTGTGTTACACAGCACCCTCCGTGCAGTAACACAGGGGTGTCGTAGCGACCCCCAAACATAGACTCCATACCCTGGGACTGACTACTGTCTCCCAGGGCATGTAAAGTCCCCATTGACTTTACTAGTCAAATGTTATGAACTAAACCAGTACAACCCATCTTACTATGGATGTACTGGAAGGGTTAATAGTTTTTCCCTGGTGTTCATTTTCGAGGGGGTACTGTACAGTCCCTCTCTCAAAGGTTTTGGCTAGTGGCAGTGGTTTCTACTGAAAATATTAAACTGTGAACATTTCCCTATGGGATTTTCCCATTGTTCGAGGCTACTACATTTAGTGACAGCCTCTAACATACCGCCGGTTCATTTTATCATTAACTTTACTCCGGTAGGTTTTATTTGCCAGAACTTTAATATAAATTCTTTCTTGTGTCTTTCTCTAAACTCCTAACCCAGGTCGGGGATCCTTTGTTCGTCCTTTTGGCGGGCTTCTGCCAAGAAGCCCTCCTTTCGGGGCCACTGAGTCTGGGGTCGGTCCATTGTGTGGGAGGGGGAGTAGGACCCCTGGACAGGGTTGCCATAGCAACTCATGTCGCACTCTAACCTGATAGGCTGGAGGGTCTCCCGCCAAGATGACCACTCCACTGTGTGAGTGACAGCTAGGCTGTATGAATGGGGATCTTTTGCATAAAAGCAGGGTCCTGAGGACTGGAAGAGCAAGACGTCGCCACTGGAACTACGGAACCGAACATGAGAGAAGCCAAAGACATCTGCAATGACTGAACCACCGGTGAAGCCCTGCTGCATCATCTCACCACTTTTCTCCACACAACGAGAGGAGATCTTCATCTGAAAGAGCCCTCTTCCCTTGAGCTGGTGGGGCCAATCGCTTTCTCGGACCTGCCTTGGTCGAATCGCCAGTGCCCAGCACTTGGAGGCCGGATAGCCAGGCAGCCATCCACCCGGACCGCGATTTAAAGGAGCGTACCTTTTATTCTTTGGGCAGCACCGCGGCTGGTTTCATCCCTGGATAGGGTAGTGTAGTCACTCGAACCTTCCTCCACGATGAGAGCCTCTCTTCCTCTGCTCGATCCCCCGAACTGCAGGAACTACCAATAACAACCACCACCGCATGAACCTCTTCTTCATTTTAATGTACTTTGTTCCGCCAGGCCTCCCTTTTCTTGTGGTAGCGCTAAAGATGTTTTAAATCTTTTACCTACCTGTTGGGTTGGCTGCCCCTATCGTCTAACATTGTCTTTCGCCTCCTGCATCCACCTTTTCGAAATCATTAACCATAGACTTGACTGCAGCTACAAGAACATTTTGCTCCTAAGCTCTTTGTCCTGTACCACTGACTCTGGCACAGGCCTATTGACTCTGGCTAAATTTGTTAGAACTGCCTTCTCTCGATTGCTTCTCAACTAGAACTGTGTTGGTGCACCTACTTCTTATAACCACCTTTTCCTTCCCACTTTTAAAACTTGTGAAGTGCCATTTTGCTCGGTTTTCATTTAAGTATTCTCTATGCTAAAGTACTGCCTTGCCTAAACTTGTTCACAAACTTATTGGGAAGTGTTGCTAAGGTGCCTAAGAAGATATTCCTGTATAACTTGTCCTTTCCCTCCCTTGTGAGAAATTGCTAGAGTTGCATTTGTGTTTGGTTTTCACTGTGCCGTTTTGCTCAGTTTTCACTCTTGCCCAAACTTGTCTACAATTTAACTAGGGAGTTATGTATACTTTTCTTGACTGATTTTAACTTGCTTTATTAACGGTGATTAATGTGTTGAACTAGAAGTGTGTAAAATAAATATATATATTCTTTTTAATACAAAGCTTTGGTCAGGGTTTCCTTGTATTATAGTACTGCAACCCTATTGTGTAAACCCTGAATACTGCTCATCTCCCTCTTGAGATAAGTCTGACTGCTTAGCCACAGCTACCAACTAAATCTTTGTGGTACAGACTCATACCAAAGGGGATTTATTGCTCATACCTGTAGTCTTAATCTTCTGTAGTGCTCCCTAAGGGAACTGCACAGGATTCTGCCTAACAAAAGGCATGCACATTCGAAAGTCTTCTTCCGAAAGTGGTCTGAGCCCGACAGAGGGGCACCTACGTGAACTTTGTTATGAAGGGTCTGAGCCCGACAGAGGGGGGCCTATGTGAAATTTTTATTGAAACATTATTTGGAAGTCTGGAAAAGAGACTTTAACGTGGAAGGCCAAGCGGGCCTTGATCCTCGTTTTGGAAATGCGCATTGTGTCGAAAACTGAACCAGTGTGTCATCCTGCCTAGAGGGACAGCCTTACTCCGTGAGGTCTAATGTGGGGAGGAGAGCTGGTTCAACCACATTTATTCTTTTGAACACTGATTTTTCCTTTGCATACATTTCTCCTTCATACACCTTTTTTTACAAGAGATAGAACAGGCATTAGGTTTTGTTAGCATAGGATATTTTGGTTATGACAAACTCCACTAGGACTGTATTGTTTATCGTTTGATGGTCGAGACTACTCCTATCTTAGTTATAAGACACAGTAGGAGTTTCTTCAGCCCCAACAGCTTCAATAAAGGTTTTACAAATTATATCCATTGTGTCAGTGTCATACTTGTGATACCATGCCTCCCCTACACTTTCCACCGTGCTAGAGATTGCTGAGGCGGCTGGGGTGAGGTAGTAATCCCTGGTGGGGCGAGACTTGTCTGGAGGCCTGGGGCGCTGTGATGAGGCGGGTTTGAGAGGTGACTCCTTTCCTCACGATTATCATCTGCAGCGATCTGCAGCGTTGGGGAACAAAGCTTCCCTGCAAAGGAGTGGCTGCCCACACCCAATTGCACAAATCAGTCATCCGACCATACCACGCGTGGGGGGCAGCCACTGGAGGTACTCGTGGAGACCGTAGGGGTGTGCACCCCTCTCCGGAGCCTTACCAGGCTTTCACTGCACGTCAGAAAGTCGCAAGCCGGCTGGGAAGCTGTGGAGGCGGCATGTTTCTCTGCAAAACCCCTGCTGTAATTGAGGAGGAGCCTGGGTCACTGCAGGAACGGCCTAGCTGCTTCAGCAGAGATCCTGCCCCCCTTGGAGGTTTGAGGAATGGACTTGTGGGGACCTATGTGCTTCATTGGGGGATAAGTGGGCCCAGATGGAATGGCCTGGGGTGAGCTGGTTGGTGGGGTGTGAGGTGACGGCTCCTCACCCAGGAACAGGGGAGGGGGGGCGGCCTCTGCAGCTCAGTGCCACAATAAGCTAAGCACATATCTCTATACTGTGTGGTGCTTTTTAGAAAAAAGCCTCTTGTCACCGCTCAATCGGGCCCACATTGGAGAGGTAACCTATAAATATGGCTAATGTGCTCAAGACTTTAACTTAAAGGATTATTGGTCACTGCTGCAGTTATTGTGGGGTGGTGTCCCGATTGGCTGTAGGTGGATCTGGAGGTGCCGGATCTAACACAAGCTGATTCACTGCTCCCTGGGCCGTGCACTACTGGTGATCATGAAATGAGGTGCGGGCGCTCGGACGGTAGGAGAAGAGTTCCCAACAATCCATAGGTCGCTGTACCTAGTATGGGTAACCAGAAAAAGCAAGCAAAGCTGGACCAATATGCCAAATCAGATCAACCAGTGCCTCCGTCGGCTGTGTCCCTGTGTCCTTTCCAGATTGATGTAGCTGCTCTGAAGCATACCCTCCTATCACTGAAGGACAGCACGGATAACTTGGGGGGGTTAAGGTTGATGCCCTTACGTGCTAGGTGGACATAGCAATTACATTTTTTCCGCAACTGCAAATGAAAATATATAGCCAGGTTGTTTAGTCGTGCTCATCGATCCTGGACTCGATAAAGGGAGGGCAGAGGCTAAATGTAATAGACTGACATTTCTGGAACAGTCCTTAGTCAGGTGGAACAAGTAAGTGCCTCCTTACTGAATGCCTGAATCAGGCTGGAGAATGAAATCCAAGCAGTTGAGGGCCCTCTAGAAAGGCAGAGTATGTCTCCAGGTTTATTTAACACACAGATTACAGATGTAATCCCTGAGGCGACTAATCTGGACGATCACTCTTTAAATGAAAATCCAACTACGGCAGATACAATCTGCTGAGATGTTTCGGAATCATAAATGAGCACCCTGGCCGCTTTGAACGTTGTGCTCCAATCGTTTATTAGATTATATGACCCAGTTGCCTATGAAGAAAGAGCAAATTCCTCTATTTTGAACAAAATTAGACATTCTCTTTCACTCGAAGCACAGATTCATTCACAAGTGGGGAAAAGGTCTGATGATATCGAAGCATCGGATCGAACTGGCATTCAGGGTCTACTGAATCCCCATGAAAGAAAGAAAGAAGGTGCAATAATGGGTGATCGAGAGATGTCGTCTTTCCCTTCAGTTAAAGATAATATAGTGGGTAAAAAGAAAACTGTGGTTCTCTCCATGAATAAGAAACCAAAGAACATCAAAGGTGGTCCTAAGCCTACCAATAGAGGGGTCTCAGAAGTTTTAAAAGAAAATTCTGGATGCAACCAAAGACGGAAAACAACATGGACTGGGATGTTGTGTATGCCCCGGGAATGTAATTACCATAGATAGTCAGAATGAAGTAACACATCTTTCTGGGGGGGTTAAAGGCAACACTTGACTCTTTCAAAATTAACGGTCATGACCTTGGGAGCCTTGAACCACACCAGTAACATAAAACGGAAGAACGCAAAGAAACTGACAAGGAAAGTATAGTAAATACCCACTAGAGTAAAGATTCTTGATGTGGACTTGACAAGGCAATCTATAGGGGAAGCAGAGCAAAGCCATGTTGCACTAAAACTTGCTTCATTGGATAATGTGAAGAACTTAAGGATGGCTGATTCTAATATACACAATGAAGAGCTGTGTTAAAGAGTGGGCAAGAGCTTACCAAAAAGAGGGTTTGTGTGGACCTAAAAAAACACGGATGACGACCCCTACGTCAGAAGACAAGAGGGAACGATTGTACCAATAATCTTGGAATTGGTGTTTGAGGAAGATCCGGACACCCCCTGAATAGAGCAAAAATATTGGTACTATTATCTACAGTTCCAGAATTCTGTTACATTTCTTTGTCAGATATCAAATTTGTCCACCTATTTGATTATGCATGTGTGCAAAAAAGTGCAGTTCATTCAAAGCTAATTGAGAAGCTTGTGAGTGATCGACAAGAGGATATTCTACTAAAACATTTTGAGAGCTACTACTTCCAGCAAGCTCACTTTGAACAAATAAGGTGCAATCGAGATATTACAGTAAGGTGTTACTTTGAATCTGCTGAGCGGAGTCAAGTCATTTGCGATTCGGAATCATCGAGTTGGAGATGGCTTGCTTCCGCACTCCCGACAACATCAAGATTTAGGCCTAGATTTAAGAAAGAGTCAATGTAAAATCTCAAGTTGGTACTCTTGTGGATATTCATTTCTGAATACTGAAGTAAAAATGGTTTTTGATATATTTAATATTAATTTCCTACAAGAAACCTGGCTAAGAGAGCTTCCAGTCATTGATTTGTTTTATGGTGGAAAATAAGATCACTAAGAAAGGTTTAAGACAAGACCCATGGGAGGGATTCTAACAGCAGTAAAAATGTAAAAAACACTACTCTCTTATAAACCTGAAGTGTCCTTAAGATGCTTTGCATGCCACAATGGTAACGGATTTGAGTGAGGGTAAACAATCCAGCATTTTATGACTTAACATCTACTTCAACTCATCTCTTTCTGAGATAGGTAAGTGTTGAATGACATTGAAAATGCGCTGATTGATTGGCAAGGGGATAAAAATGACAGCCCTGTAATCTTAAGGGGGCTATTTTAATTGAAGATGTTTAGTTATGGACTTTTCTCATGAAGAACTTGTTTGTAAAACTGTAAAGACCTCAGAAGAGAGAGAGATAGGTAACCATGGGAGGTTATGGTTGTAGTTCCATTCTAGATGGGGGTGGGGGGGGGATTTATGCCAACTTACTTGTTCAATAGAAGATTGAAGGAGGAATTGACTTGGTTTAGTTTGATATCCCTGTTGACCATCGATCACATTTATTTATTTAATGTATTCATGGTTCGCTTGTTAGGCGCTTCTTCAGGAAGTAAATACTGTTTCAAAGCGCCCACACGGCAACAGGGAGGGAACAAGGGATGAGACACATTACAATACAAATATACATATCAATACAGTGGGGAGGGCAAGCCGAACCTACTATGCCCTGAGTGTTCAGAACGTGCACGTGCAGAAGGGAAAGGGAATGGGATAGGTGCTGGGGGTGCTCATGGAGAGCAGTTGAAGTGCAATGAAAGGTAAGTGCCAGCTGAGGATGGGGGGTGAGCCAAGGCAAGTGCTGAGGATAGACAGAAGCTGTTGTAATTCGTGTGGGAGGTCAGTGCCCTGAGGATGCATAAGGGCCCTGAACACCAATCAAGCGACTGTGACATTAGCAGAGGAGAGAGAGGGAAGGAAGGAAGAGGAAAAGAGGAAAGTCTTGAGGATCTTCCAGAATGTAAGAAAGTCCTGTTCAAGAAAAAGAGGGAGGGGGAGGCTGTTCCAAAGAAGGGAGCGGGCTGGGAAAGCGATCGACCACCTTCCCTCTGTTTATCGAAACGCTTTACACACAAGGAGTTGGTGCCAGTGGAGCGCGGCGGTCTAGAGGCAGAATATTTAGTTATAAAGAGGTGCTGATAGAGGTCCCCGGCACCAGGCAGCCTTGTCGATGATAGAGGGATTTGAATTTTATCCGTGAAGCAACCGGGAGCCAGTGAAGACCTTGTAAGGCAGGACAGATGCGGTCACTGGGCTTGAGGCTAAGGATCAGTCTTGCTGCCCTATTCTGGATTAGCTGGAGGGGTTGCATAATGGACAAAGGTAGATTCATGAGGAGGCTATTGCAATAGTCAAGCCTAGAGAGAACCAGGGCCTGGGTAACATTGAGCCTCTGGGGGAAGGTGAGAAAGGGTAGAGTTCCTTGGAGAAGGAAGAGCTGAAAGTGGTACTTATTGGCAATGTCCTGTTTGCAGTGAGGAAAGAATGAGAGGAGTTGAAGATGACGCAGAGGTTTCTGGCTTCCGAAAAGGGAGGAGGGGGGAGAACCCATGGAGGAAGGCCATAGTGAAGGGAAGAAGTCAGGTGCAGGGGTCGCAATAGGAAGGATCTCTGTTTTGCTGGCATTGAGGCAGAGATCATTGGAAGTGCACCAGGCCTCAATGGCAGAAAAGCAGTTGGGGTGATGGAAAGTTCAAGGATGTCAGCAGGAAACGTGAAGAGTTGTGTGTCGTCAGCATAACATGAAGTTGGGAGAGAAGGAGGAGATGAGGCGTGCAAGCTGTGTAAGGTCGATGTTAAAGAGCCAAGGCAAGAGAATAGATCCCTGGGAGACGCCACAGGTGGGGAAGGAAGTAGGAGAGGAACAGGTGCCCAGGATGACTTGGGAGGAGCGGTCAGTTAGAAAGGAGGTTAGGCAGTCCAGTACCCGCTCCGAAATACCAAGGGTGTCATGGAGCCTTTATATGAGGATGAAGTGGTTGACTGTGTCAAATGCAGAGGAGAGATTGAGAAGGTTGACGACAGCAGCGGAGTTGGAATCCAGGGATGCAAGCAGATCTTCATGGGTGTTCGTAAGAGCAGTTTCCGTGCCTCCGGATGCTCGGAATCCAGATTGATGGTCGTGGAGACCTTCAGGTTCAGTGTGAGAGTTAAGTTTGGACAAGGCTAACTTCTCCAGCAGTTTCCCCAGGAAGGATGTGATGGAGCTGGGGTGATAGTTGGCTGGACAGGAAGGGTCTGCTGATGTTTATTTTGAGGAGGGAGGAACACAAGGGAGTGCTAGAGGGAGGAGGGAAATTAATCTTTAGCAAAGGAGTGGTTACAGAGATCAGCGAGTGCAGGGGTGAGAGAGGAAATGTCCTTGATGGTTCTTGATGAACTCTGGTTACTTCTTCCGGAGAGACCAGGGCAAAGGAGGAAAAGGAGGAAGGAGGAGGTTGAGTGGCCAAGGGAGGCCAGGCAGTGAGGGATGGGTTGGGAGAGTGAATGACCAGGCTGTTCAGGAGTTCCTGAGTTTTGGTGATGGAGTGGTGAGTGTGTTGCAGAGGGCCTGCTAAGGAATAGGTGAGGAGGATACTGCGGAAGGGTTGGCAAGTTCTCTGCAGATCAAAGGTCTGAACCTTTGATCTGCAGAGAACTTGCCAACCCTTCCGCAGTATCCTCCTGTGATGTTGGCTGCCCCAGATACCTGTGCCTGAATGTGGGTCCTTTTCTTGGCATGGATAGAGAGTCTGTATTGCCTTTGGAGTAGGCGGCAGGCCAGTTTGTCATAGGGTGAGCCTGCGGTTTGCCACTTCCATTCTGCAGCTCTGCAGTTTCGTTTCAGGTCTGCGAGTTCGGAGTCGTATCAAGTGTTACGCTTAGAGGCAGGCTTAAATCGGATCCTCATGACTCGGGCAGGAATTCAAAGGGTGTTGGTGATGGAAAGGTGTCAGTAGTAGAGTCTGAGTTGGGAGGGCAAGCAGGGATAAAGTTGGAAGTGAAGGCAGCAGCTGACATTAGTTTCATTGGGCGGATGTTCGTGAACGAGGTTGGCAGGGCTTTTGGAGATGCGGTCAGAGGGCCATATGTGTCCAGGTGAGAGGAGAGAAGAGGGTGGTCAGACCAGGAGAGAGGGGCGACCAGGGAAAATGAGAGAGGGAGGTCGGAGTGTATGAGGGCGTCCAGAGTGTGTCCAGCAGAGTGGGTTGGACCAGAAAGGAGAATGGAGAGGGATAGAGAGGTGCAGAGATCAATGAAGTGAGTGAATGCTGTGCCAGGGGAGTATAATTGGATGTTTGTCACTCAGGAGCAACAGGTTGGAAGTGGTTGAGAGTAAAGAGGAACAGAAATTAGCCCATTCGGAGAGGAACAGGGAGGGTAATGCCTGGAAGTCAGTAAATAGTAGGAATGGTCAGGGTGGAGGAGGGAGAAATAACCACTTTACATACCAGGCTCTCAGACGACGAGTGGGTAAGATGGAAGAAGGCACCCACTCAGGGAAGAGTAAGGCATCCCCACTGCCAGTACAGTGAGATCAAGGCTTGGAAATTATCTTCAAGCTGGCGGGTAGGAGGGAGTCAAAAACAGTGACTGAGCTGGCATTGAACTAAGTCTCAGTGAGTGTGAGAATGTCATGGTCAGTGTTGTCAAGAAGGTGGAAGATGTCAACAGAGTGTTTGTTGGCAGAGTGGGCGTTGAGGGTCGCCAGGTGGAGACGATCTCTGCCTTTTGAAGATTTTCTGAGGTGGAGTACAAGGGCATGGTACTTCAGTCAGAGGTGGAGGGACAGAAAGAGTGGTGGGGGAGAGGAAGGAAGGAAGGAAGGATTTTTGTGAGAGGAAGGATAGGTGATAGTGTAGCAGTTAGAGAAGATTGAAGAGATTGAAAGTGCCATTTCAGTGGCAGAAGACTGGTGCGAGAAGGGAAGAGAAAGATGGAGAATGTCTTCTGTTATTTGAGCGCTCTGAGACCTATGAGTGTGTAGCGCTATATAAGAAATAAATTATTATTATTATAGGAAAGGGGGGTGTTGCACTGCCCAGTCCTGGCCCAACTCACAGGCGGACTAGTAGTTAAGGAGGGCACAACACAGCGTAGAGCAGTAGGTGGGGTGCAGGAATCGGAGGTTCATAAAAAATGAAGACAATCCAATCCAATGCAAAGCAGCACAAGTGGATGCAGGATGTGAGAGCCCACCATCTAGATTTGATTGATTTATTTTTTTATTTAAAAAACCAGGACCACAATGCAAAGCAGCACAAATGGATGCAGGGTGTGAGAGCACACCACCTAGATTTGATTTACTTTAAAAACAGGAGCACAATGCAGCAGCACAAGTGGATGCAAGAGGCAGGGCTGTGAACACAAGAGATGTAATTACTATGAGGCACACAGGGAGCAGGGTCTTAAAGAGAAGGTTCAAAGGAGAGGTAGTCAGGAGTGGCACATATACAGTGCAAAGAGTAGGTGGTGGAGGCAGTCAGAAAGGTTCAGCCAACACTTGCGTTATAGCAGAGAATATAGGGTGTGAGGAAGTCAAACATTTTGAAATGGAAAGAACCTGTCTGAGTGATCATGTGATGTTGAAATTAACTCTTCATAAGAGTGGAGCTGTGAGTGAGCTTTTGGGACCGAAGAAGTTGGTTGTAATGGGGACCAGAAATAGGGTTGCTAAACTTGACAGCAACTATGAAAAGGTAAATCATGGTTTTAAGAATTGGTGGAATAATCTTACTGAAGAAGAGAAAGTTATTCCTCTCCTGCAGAGTTCCAAGCTCTACTATCTAAATTGGGTAGACCTCGTAATGACGACTCCAACTGGTCTCAGCAGGTTTTCACTCGACACCCCCAGAAATCGGTTTGACAAAGAAATAAAAAAGTGCAAACTTCGGAGAGCCATCAAAAAGTTGACTAAATGCACTGAAATGGCTTGGGGTGGGGGTGGGGGTGGCGGAGGTGAGGCAAAAAAGATCTTGAAACAAAAATACCAAAATTGGATCAAGCATTATAGAATTCAAACATACATTGGCAAGAATCAGGCGGAAATAGATAAGATTGTCAGGAAAGACTCACGCTCAAATCGGTGGACTCTAAACAATAAAAGTGACGCCCAACCTTATGTACAATCTTGCTGTGTTTCAGAGGAGATTTTGGCAGGGTATTTCACCAATACGTTTTGTGCCAGTATCGATCACATGGGCGGGTCCACCTTCAAGAGTAATAAGCTATCTAATTTGGCCTACACTTTTGATGGTTCTGACATTGATACAGTAATTGGAAAGCGGAATAACTCAAGAGCTTGCAGTCCCAATGGTGTGGCCAATGGAATTTTTAAGAATAATCCTGTGCTCTGGTCTGATATTTGGTATAAATTGTTCTCACACATAACCATTGGAGGTCATTGTCCTATATCTTGGACACAAGCGATTTTGGTGCCAATATTTAAAAAAGACAGGAGAGAGGATCCATCAAGTAAACGACCAATTTCATTGATCGACCCTGCCTCAAAAATGTTTGCAGCCCTGTGTCAAACCTCAGGGTATTCTCCCAAGTAGATCTCATGAATCCCTTATTCGGGTGGCCAGGCAAGGGCCGGCGTGCTTAGATTCCAACCCTGGGGGTGGACGAGCGAGCGAGGGAGGATTACCTGGGTAGGGGAGCCCAGGATTATGCTCCGGGGAATGCCCCAGGTGAGACCAGGTACTATCCCAGAGAAAGGGACCAGGAAGACGAGGAACAAAAGGTGTTTGTGGACTGTATCAACTCGACCTCCCTTCCACCCAATGAATCCCCTTTTCTTGAATCCACCCTCCCCTCCGCATCTGGTGAATCCATTAGACACCCTGTTGTACTTACCACATTCCCCAGAATTCCTGTTTCAAACCTGATTACTGCCAGTCCTTCTTTTTCACTGCCCCTGGATTATTCTTTCCAGAACACCCAATCTACCTTGACAAAACCCTTCCAATCCCGTCCCTCTGATTATCATTTCCTGCATTCCCAACCTACTCGCACCAAAGACTATTGTTCCCACAAACCCTCCCGTTTATTTTCTGATAAAAATCCTGGTCATTCCTGTTTGTTCCACACACCCTACAAATCTCACCCTTCCAAACTTACCCAAACCCCTAGCAAGAGAACTATCATGCCATAGAACACATCTTCCTCTCTATAGCATGTAGGATATTCGAACACTCTAACTCCCCCCCTTTCCGACTCAAACACCTTCGTACAGCACCAAAGACAACAGCCTAATTGTTTTTGTTTTATTTGCTTATATAGCGCACCAACCCCAAAGTTATCTGGGCGCTTCTCTTGAGGTACATGTTACATAGTTATGGACAGCAATTTAATACAGAGCACATTGAGTTATACATTAGAAGATAAAAGATAATTAGCATTTACGAATATATACACGGTATTAGAGAATTTAAAAAATGTACAGTCAGGACAGGTTCATAATTAGAGCTTGAATAGGAATACAGCTGGCTGTAGATGGCCTAGGAGTGAGACCTACCAAGGCTCTGGGCATGGTTAAGTGGGTAGCTAAGGTCTGGAAATCACAATGGAACATAGTGATTATTTAGTTGGATTGTGAGAATAACCAGCATTTTGTTTTGTTTCCAAAAGAGAGGCATACAGGGTCGATTCTTAGTGCAAGTGGAAGTTTGTTCCAAGTCTTGGCTGCTAGCACCGGGAAACTGGATCCCCCTGCTTTTTTTAATTTGAAGGTTGGAATGTTTAGGCAATGGGAATAAGTAGATCTGGTAGGCCTGATGGACTCTTTCCTAGAAAATGTGTTCATCAGGTACTTGGGAGCTGAGTTATTGAGGCATTTGTGGGTGATCATGAGTGTTCTGAAAGGGATCCTGTGTTGGATCGGGAGCCAGCTGGCGTTTTGTCTGGTTTGTGTAATGTGGCTAGATCGAGGGATGTTGAGTGCAGCCCTGAGAGCATTGTTTTGCAATACTTGTAGCTTGTGCAGATTCTTTTGACTAGTGCCCAAGTAAAGAGTATTTCAATAGTCCAGTTTGGTCATTATGAGGGCTCTGGCAAGGGTGAGACAGCTGTTGGAGTTCAGAAATGGTCGACAGGCATTTATCAGTTTAGATGTGTATGCTGTTGATGAAGCAGTGGCATTGATTTGTCTTTGGAGGTTTACAGCAGAGTCTAGGTAGAAACCTAAGGTTTTTGCTACCTTGTCTACTTTGATGAGGTTACCATCAATAGTGAAAGAAGAGTAATTATGGCCTAATTGGCTGAGTCTTAGATTAGATTCGATGAGGAGGATCTCGGTTTTGTCATCGCTGAGACAGAGGCCGTGGTTGGCCATCCATCCCTGTATTTTGCTGTAGATTTCATTGAGAAGAGTGATGTCAAATTGGTAGTTACCTGATAGAGTGATGAGTATCTGCGTATCATCTGCGTAATTCATGTATGATACGCCTAGATCATCTAGATGGTCAAACATTAGCTTTGTGTATATGTTATTGAGGGTAGGTGATATGCAAGATCCTTGAGGGACTCCGCATGTGATAGGTGAAGGAATGGCTGAGGCGATAGGGGAGGAGATCCTCATGGATCTGTCCACCAGGAAGGAGTTGACCCATGCTGCAGCTAGTCTAGAGAATGAGGCAGCTGTGGCTAGATGGTTGGTTAGGATGTTATGGTCGACTAGATCAAATGCTGCCGATAAGTCCAATAGGAGGAGTAAAGCCGGCTTTCCATCATCCCTTGCCTCATCCATTTGGATTTTCAGGTCCAAGAGGGCTTTTTCTGTCCCATGTCTTGGTCTGAAGCCCGATTGTCTGAGGCCAAGGAGGTTATTTGTTTCAAGGTGATTTTGAATCTGTATATGATCTGTATGTAATCTGTATATAATTCTAGAACTGTTCACCTGACATGTCCCAACCTAAGGGTCAGGCAAAAGTCAGGCACTTGACCAAAATCACATACACATCTGACGGCCCTTTCCTTTCCCAACAGGGATAAAAGGTGGAGCAAGAGAGGACAGGACGAGCAGGGCAGACAGCATGAGGTGAGAGCTAACTCAGCACGGCAGTTCAAAAGGAGGGGAAAGACGGCCCAGAGAGAGAGGGTGACAAAGTGAAAAGCGACCTTGCCCTGTCCAACCAAGGCCCTTGAAACCCGCGCAGAAAATATAACGCAGCGAACAATAACCAGCGTGTGTTGCAGAAGATGTCTATGGTACTCACCCTCCTCCGCTGATAATCAAGATGGCGAAGGACACTGATCTCAGTGGTACCAACCCTGACTCCAAGGATAAAGAAAGGCACGCGGTCATCACAGCCGGTGAGTCGTGGGGAGAATCGATAAAAACCGAACTGTTTTGAATGAAAAGTAGCCAACGGCTAATTTGAACTTTGAAAGGTTTAATGATACATTGATAAAAGAAGTGGGGAAAACCAGCAACAGAGGAGTACGGCACCACGTGGATGCTCAAGCAGGAAACTCTAGTAGATTACCCGAAGATAGAAACTACTGTAAACAGAAGCCCTTGAGAAGAGGCGAAGAAAGGTCAAAGTGGTCATACCGGGGTCTTGTAAAATCCTCTGTTCCGTCGAAAGCCTTTGACCGACAAAGAACTGTGAAAGCTAAGGGAAGTGAATCCTGCATGTTGAAAATTAACACATGAATCGTGGAAATTAGCAAGTGTGAACCCGGGCGAGGGATGCTAATGAAAAGGTACGGAGTCTGAAAGTCCCGTGAGGAATTATTGGTAAAAGTCGTCAAGAGTGAATTCGGCAGAGGGATACCGACAACCAGGGGCAAAGGTCGAAAACCTGTTAAAATGGACCTTGAAATTTGTGAAAGCGAGAAACATTGTAAAACAAAGCGAAGTGTCCCCACTTGTTTTTTAGGATCGGAGCCCGGCCGAGGGAGATCCAGCGGTGAAGCCATCGCCTAAAGTGTTTGTACAACAGAACTTTTGTGTTTGGTTGTTGAGAGCATCAGACCTCGAAGGCGAGAGACTTTTATTGAAAAGAGACTTAACCATCGAAGAACCTGATAGCTGTTACGGAACTGGTAGCACGTGCTGGAAAGGCTCGAGCTTGTGTGTGCTCCAAAGTCCCACCTTGTCGCGTGCTAAAAACGTGGGAAAACGAAGGGTAGACCCCTGGCAATCACATCCTGACTTATTATTTGGAACACTTCTTTTCTTTAATGAAACCCCATCCCACACTCTTTTTATAATTAGTTGTAAGGAATCGGCAATAGGTTGTTGTTATTATAGGCCCTTTTATTTTGACACAACGCCACTAGGACTGCCTTATTTTTCATTTCATGGTCGACGCTTGATCCCATCTTAGATTTAGGTTTAGTTTAGGTGTTTTTCCACCCGGCATTTATAATTCAATAAACACCCTTGAACTGTGATCACTTGCGTCTGTCTTTACTGTTGTCACCATGAGTTCTTTACACCTGGTATTAAGGGAGCTCACGGCATGGGCTAATCTGTTGGTAGTCTTCATGACCATCAGTCTGGTCTCATAGCTGCCAGAAGCACGGAAACTGCTCTCCTGAACATCCGTGAGGACCTGTTCTCAAACCTTGACTCTAACACCCCTTGTGTTCTCATTTTGCTCGACCTCTCTTCTGCCTTTGACACTGTCAACCACACCATCCTGCTCAACCGTGTCCGTGATAACCTGGGTATCACTGGTCAGGCTCTGGCGTGGCTGACCTCCTTCCTCTCAAATCGACCCTCCCAGGTCCACCTGGGTTCCTTCCTCTCTGACATCTTTTTCTCTACCTGTGGTGTCCCCCAGGGATCTAACCTCTCCCCCTGGCTATTCAACCAGTATCTGGCACTTCTTGCTCACCGCATCGTCTCTCTCTGTCCCAACTTTCAGTGCTATGCGGATGATACCCAGCTCATTTTCAGGCTACCCTCGGCCTCCTCTTCCCCTTCCCTCATCTCTGACTGTCTTTCTGCTATCCAGGAATGGTGTGCCGCCAACGACCTCTGCCTTAACGCCAGTAAGACTGAGATTCTACTTATCGGCACACCCACTCCCTCCTTCCCTGCAGCTCTCCGACTGACCACCCTTGGCCCTCTTCCTGCTCCTACCTGCAAGGCAAAAAACCTTGGGGTCATCTTCGACGCCACACTCTTTCTCTCCTCACATATCTGACGTCTCTAAGAAGTCACACTATCAGCTGCACCTCCTCAGAGGTATCCTTCCTTTCCTCTCCTTCCCCCAGAAGCTCACTGTCTCCAGAGTCCTGGTTCTCGAAGCTGGACTACTGTAACAGCCTCTATCTAAATCTTCCTGCCTCTACTCTCCGCCCTTTGCAACTCATCCAGAACAGGACCGTGAGACTTGTCCTTGGCCTCAAGCCCAGGGACCGTATCTCTCCAGGACTGAAATCACTACACTGGCTCCCAGTGGCTGCGAGGATTAAGTTCAAAACCCTCTGCATTATCCACAAGGCCTTCTGGGGCCTTGGGCCAAAATACCTTCAACTCTCTCTTCCTAAATATCTTCCTTCTCGAGCTTTTCGCTCATCCACCTCCAACTACCTCAGGGTCAGCTGCTTCTCCAAGCAACTAGCTGGGGGTAGATCTCTCTCCGCAGCAGGGGCCTCCCTCTGGAACAGCCTTGCTGCCTCTCTGAAACTTGAGGAGAACCATCTCCGGTTCCGGAAGCACCTCAAAACCTTCCTCTTTGCCTCCGCTTTCTCTCCCTCTCTCCCCTGCTAAAATCACTGAACCTTCACTGAATCTGCAAATGGGCCACTCACCGATCTCGGTCCTTGGCCCAGCCACTCTTCCCTGCACTGCCTACCTGCACTACGGGACTGTCTCTGTATCCTACAGCCCCTTTCTCCCGGCACTTAACTTGCACTTGCCACCAGCTGGCCCTATTATTTATCTTGTATTCTACTAACCATGTACTGCACTTTCCTTGCACTTGCCACCAGCTGGCCCTATTATTTATCTTGTACTCTACTAACCATGTACTGCACTTTCCCCTCTCCCCTTCCCCTTGACCTTTTCCCAGTCCCCTCTACCCTTGCACTTGCGCGATCTGAATGACACCTGGCCTAGTAGGATCGTTGTCTTTCTCCCCTTGTTCCCCTCCCCCCTGCCTCGTCGCGCCTTGAAACACTTGTGTATAGGCGCGTTACAAATGCCATATATCATATCAAGAACAAATATAGATTTAATCTGCTACAAACTGGTTTCAGGAAAGGGGTCGGAACTGTTTTGAGTGGTTTGGCACTGTCAGCATGTATCTCTGACATAGGTGGTAACTTTGTAAGAACATTTATTTATGTTGTACGTTTAGAAGAAGCGCTCATAGCCCAGGGGCATCTAGGCGCTGGTTACAGAAGAAGAAAAAGGGGAGGGGTTCTGGAGGGAAGAGAGAATGTCAGTTGAAGGGATAGGTTTTAAGATGTTTCCTGAAGGCGTCGTAGGAAGAGCCGTCTCGCAAATAGGGGTCAGGAGGTCGGGGTGAGGTCCAGCGAGCCGGTGCATGGGCTAGGAAGCTTGCCCCTCCCTGCTCTTTGTACATTGTACGTGGAAGCAATAGACTTATCTTCTGCTTTTGATCATGTAAATATAACACAGCTATGGTGGAAATTAACAAGTTGGGGGATTGATTTGGGCCTACGGCGCATGATCGATTTTGTATCCTGGCAATGCATCGAAAGTCAGACTAAACACCATAGGAGAGCTTTAAAGGAGTATTCCTTTGGAGAAAAGAGTTAGCCAGTGCTGCATTCTTGCCCAAACTCTGTTTTATCTTTATATTGCAGATTTGTGGGAAGAAAGGAAGTCCTGGTAAGGTTACTCCCCTAGATGGTCTGGCTTGAACGTGAACTGTATTGCCTATGCAGATGACCTTGTATTGATGGACTACTCTCTGGCGGGATTGCAGCTCCTCTTACTGGGAGTTGCGTCCTATTTCAGTGTTAATTAACTATCCACCTGGTAAAATCATATGTCATGACTTGTACCACCTGTAGAAACACTAAGAGTTATGTGTGGAATCTTAATAATGAGGTAATAACAAATGTTGAGTCGTTTTGCCCCTTGGGATTTGTAGTGTCAGCAAAGAGGCAATTCAAAAGATATAAAATAAGGATGGAAGAAAAGGCCTGTTCATGTATCTCATTGATTAAGTCAGTAAGGAGTAAATTATCTGCGTACTCACTGATTCCTGTAATTGAAATCTATAGGTTAAAAGTGACTGCAATTGTGTTGTATGGCAGCGAATTGGCAAACTTTAAAAACAGGAAATTATTTGACTTATTGGAAGGGAGTATTTTAAAGCAGGTACTGGCTATTCCGACATTGGTCCCAATTAGTAGTATTAGATTAGAACTGGGACTGCTGTCTTGGTGGGCACAGTACATTGAGATGCTTATCCTTATCAAATAAGTTATTGAAGACAGATGCATTGAGTATTGGTTCCTACTTAAAAGAACTTCTAATGAAAGCGTCAACCCCTTTTTGAGGAAATTTAAGAAGTGATGCAAAGCATTTATCACAGTGGTAGATCTTGGCTGTCTTGACTCCAACCACGTGACGAAAACCAAAATAAAACTTTGGGATAGGATGATGGGCTTTCAAGACCTGGGTAGATTACATTTATACAAAGAGAAACATCTTTTTCCTCTCGAAAGAACTATGAACATATTTCAGAAACTTTCCATCTCAAGTCTATTGTGATTTGTTTCTTAAATTTCTCCAGCATTGGATCTTTTTCATGGATTCACATGCTTGGAATATTCCCCGTCGATAGACTGGGAACCCTTGATACACTTATAAAGCCGTTTCCCATAGGAAAACTTCCGACACTTTTGTGTCCTATCTAGTCGTTTTTGGGGCCGCCCACGCATGCCCCACTAGGACGTAGCGCTATAAATGCCCCGCCCTGCGGCTCCCTTCAGATTTCAACCGTCTCCAAAGTAATGAGAGCACCTTGTGTAGTCTACTATTTTGTCTAGGTTGTACTGTTGGAGTTTTGTCCTGATGTCAGGAAAAGCGCTGTTCTGCCCGTGCGCTACATGTGGGTTGACGGTGTATGAGGGGGACGGGCATATGGATTGCAACGATGGAGCGGGGGCATACCCGCCTTAGGAGGTAGGCTCCACGCGCAGCGTGGCCTCAGCGTCAAAATCTTCAGGGGCCCCGCGGCACTCGACATCGTCGGAACCCCCGGTGAATAAATCACGACCGGCGGAGAAGGAATCATCGAGAAGCCATTCTAAAGAGTCCTTGTCGAATAGTCATCCTTATCTTCGACGAAGAAAGACAGAAAGGAAAAGTCCATAGATCGACCTCGAGTCGAGAAGCGGAGAAGCGTAGGTCAAGTTTAGAAAAGGCAGGACGGCGTCGACGGTAGGGCAGTCGTCGACCCCTTCTCTGCCACTGACACAATTGGTCTCAACTATTCTTGAGCCGCAGACGGTGACGGCGACGGGGCCAGCTTTAGCCTTGTCGACAGATTCCGCAAGAGGCCTGGCGACCACAAGTATTCGACCCGGTTTTGCCAGAGACCCTACTGCAGCAAGAGGCGGCCTTGTCGGTGTCCTCGGGAGATGAGGATGTGAGAGTAGCTGGCCTTGCAGACCTTGGGTTACGAGGAATTACCAGGCCTCTCTCCGGGGGAGCCAGCATTCCGGGGTTTACCCCTCTTCTCAATCCGCAGTCTCTCTTGTCGCTGGAGGTTTTATCCACGTTACAAACTTTGCTGAAGACACTGGACGAGAGGCTACCTCAAGCAACTCCGGCCAGGTCGGCCATCGACGAACCGGGCCCGTCTCGTCGGCCACCTCCGTCAACCCCCACGGCAGTGCCAGCAGGTAAAGACCTTTCTGCTGCACGCCACGAGGAGGGAGAACGGATAGATTTGGACTCAGACAGGAGAACCTTATCGGATGTCTCACTTTCCCCCACCAGGGATCCAACCTGGGAGTCTGAGGTGGAATTAGAAACCCCAAGAAGCCCGGCTCAGCCGTCTCCCCCGGACGACATTGGGTCATTTCACGCCATGATGGCCAAAGCGTGTACAGAATTCGGGTTGGCCCAGGAAGAGGAGAAAAAGGACTGCTTTCTTTTCGATCACATGGGAAAGAGAAGAAGGTCGGTGTTCTCGGTACCCATCCTGGATCATGTGTTGCAGGAGGGGTTACAACCATGCGTCACCCTTTCTCAGAACCGGCAATAAAAGGTCACCTAGAGAAAGAATTTAAGGCCCCAGAAGCTACCCCCAAGTGTCTGTCCTCCCAACTAACCCCTGACTCGGTGGTGTCAGCGGCGGCGAGAAAGGCGAGGGCCCAGCACAAGTGCACGAACCCCCGGAAAGTGAAGCCAGAAGACAGGATGCCTTTGGAAAAAAAGTGCTGTCGGTAGGAGCAACCACAGTGAAAGCGGGCAACTCTCTGGCTATAGTAGCCAGATACGACGGAGAGATGTGGCACTGACTGGCACCTACGCTGGAACATCTTCTGGAAGAACATCCTTAGGCAGCGATGTTACTTGTCAGGGAAGGTGAAGAGGCCTCCAATCATGCCATAAACATCGCAGTGGACCTCGCAGAATCGGGGTTTAAACAGGTGAATAACGGCGTGGTTCTCCAAAGGCAAGCATGGCTGAAATGCACCAACTTTAGACCAGAGGTGCAATACAAGGTGCTGGATATGCCCTTTGAGGGAGACCTTCTGTTCGGCAAGAAGGTGGACGAGGCCCTGAAGGGCGTTCCTTGGGTGCCCTCCAGAGTGGTTGAAGTTTCAGGTCTTTTCGCCCCTTTAGGGGAGCATCGGGAAACTCCAGATTCTCGGCATCGAGAGACAGATCCTTCAGTAGGCTGGCGTACCCCTCCCAGGGATATAGACGGGCTTCTCAAGTGGCAAAACGACGCCAGGGCTACCAGACCCCCAGGAAGAGAACAGGTTACTCGTCGACGAGAGATGAGCAGACCAAGGACATGCAATGATGGGCATCGGAACGTTCTGGGTGGCAGATTATCATGCTACATCGACGAATGGGAGCAAATAACAAAGGATCAGTGCGTGTTGGACACAGTAAGATACGGACATTCCCTGCAATTCAAAAGCAACCCTCAGCACATTCCACCGGCGTTTGTAGCTCAACCCCATCTGAGCGTGTTGCAGCAGGAAGTGGCACTTATGCTACAAAAATGTGCTATAGAATTGGTTCTGTCATCGCAGAAGGGTCAAGGGGTTTATTCCCGATACTTTGTGGTGAAAAAACCAAACAGAAAATGGCATCCCATTCTAGACCTGCGCGATCTCATCAAGACGTTGAAAAGCCTAAAATTCAAAATGCTCACGCTCCAGGAAGTGATCCGGTCAGTTCAGGAAGGGGACTTTCTGGCGTCTCTGGACCTGCAGGACGCGTACTTCCACATACCAATGTGTCGGCGACACAGAACGTTCCTAAGGTTTGTGGTAGGGCGGACTCACTACCAGTTCACAGTACTTCCTTTTGGGCTGAAATCCTCTCCAAGAACAGTCACGAAATGTTTGGCCCTGGTGGCAGCCTGGCTGAGAAGGCAAGGTCATCATGTGTATCCGTATCTCGATGACTGGTTGGTGAGGGGGTCCTCCCCTATGTCGATTCACACAAGTTTGCAGGCCACCATGCAACTCTTACAACGGCTGGGGTTTGCGGTAAACTTCGAGAAATCTTTGTTGACGCCGTCGAGAAGCTTGGTGTTCCTGGGCGTGCAATTCGAGACCCAGTCAGGGTTAGTGAAGCCATCCCTCGACAGAATCACCAAACTCAATCGATTGGCAGGTCGGCTGAGAATCATTACCAGACTATCAGTGAGAAAATATGTGTCGATTCTGGGTGCTAAGGCGTCCTGCATTCCTCTAGTGGGCAACTGCCGCCTGTTCATGATGCCGGTTCAAGTGTTTCTGGCGGACCGGTGGATGTAGGCCCAAGGGCTCTGGTCGGACAAGCTGACTGTCGACGACAACAAGCTCCTACTAGCTCTTCAGTGGTGGCAGAGCTTTCAGAATCTATCCAGGGGGGGTACCCCTACAGGGGCAGGAGTTTCGGCTAACCATAGTGACGGACGCATCCCTGACAGGCTGGGGAGCACACATGGGCACTCTACAAACGCAAGGTCGTTGGTCCCGGAGGGAGTCACACCTGCACATCAACGTTCTGGAACTGAGAGCAGTGCGCTGGGCCTTGAAGTCTTTCCTGCCGCACATCAGAGGGTCCATAGTGAGAATATTGACAGACAACACGACGGCGATGTTTTACTTAAGAAAGCAAGGGGGCACGCGGTCCAGAACCCTTTCCACCGAGGCTCAGAAGGTGTGGCATTGGGCTCTGAAACACGATATATCCATCGTAGCTCTTCATCTCCCGGGAGTAAGGAACGAGCAAGTGGACTCACTCAGCAGAAAAATTTACCAAATACACGAATGGGAGATAGACAGCGTTCAGTTGTCGAAGGTCTTCGAGAAATGGGGACGGCCTCCGCTGGATCTCTTCGCAACGAAGGGGAACAAGAAGTGCGATATGTATGCCAGCAGATGGCCACAGGAAGTTTCTCTGGGGGAAGCGTTCTCCTTCCCGTGGACGGACAAGTTCCTCTATGCCTTCCCTCCGTTCCCTCTTATAAGAAGAACTCTGCAGTGGATACACAGGTACAGGTGCTGGGTCATCCTAGTGGCACCGTGTTGGCCGAGGCAGCCGTGGTTTTCTGACCTGCTTCACCTGTCAGTAGATCAACCGATAACGTTCCCGAAGGTTCCCAATCTCCTGTCCCGGGACGAAGGAACAGTGTGGCATCACAATCCAGACAGTCTCAATCTCACAGCTTGGCTCCTGACTCTTTCGGAATTTGGTGCCTTGAGCATTTCGTCAGATTGTCGGAGAATCCTGCAAGCAGCACGGGCCCCTTCCACCAACAAGTCGTACGCGTCTAAGTGCAAAAGGTTCTGTACGTGGTGTCAAGTACAGCCGGGAGTGCAACCTCTAAGGGTAACTACGGAGCAACTTCTACCGTATCTGCTACACCTGGCGAAGAGCGGTTTATCTTTTTCATCAATAAAGGTACACCTGGCGGCCATCTCTAGGTTCACGAAGAGGAGGCAGTCGTCTCCCTTGTTTAGTGACAGGCTGGTGAAACACTTCATGAGGGGTCTGTTCCGAACATTCCCGCCGGTTATACGTTTTCCACCAACGTGGAGTCTTAATGTGGTACTAGCAGGGTTAATGAAAGCACCCTTTGAACCAATGGCCACATCGTCGATGAAGTTCTTGTCATGGAAATTGGCTTTTCTAATAGCTATAACATCAGCTAGGTGGCTCTCAGAATTGCAAGCATTGGTCGTAGACCCGCCGTACCTAAGGTTCTTTAAGGACAAAGTGGTTCTGTCAACTAATCCTCGTTTCATTCCAAAAGTTCCTATGGCTGATCATAAACACTCGTCCATTGTCCTGCCTACCTTTTTCGCGACCCCCTCATCGGCTGCGGAAAAAGTCCACCATACCTTGGACGTGAAGAGAGCTCTAAAATATTACCTTCATCGGACTCAACAACTTAGATCTATGCAGCAACTCTTCATTGCATATGGTCCATCGGCGAGAGGAAAAGCAATTTCAAGCAGGGACTGGCCCGATGGGTCTCGTCGACGATTGCCTTCTGTCATTCCAAAGTGGGAAAACAGCTACAAGGGCGTTTGAGAGCTCATTCCACGAGGGCAACTTCGTCTTCGACGGCATTGTTGGTAGGAATCCCGCTGGCAGACATTTGCCAGGCGGCGGCATTGGTCAGTGCCTCACACGTTTACCCGCCATTACTGCCTCGAACGGTAGCATGCGGACGAGATACAAATGGGAAGAGCAGTTTTACGCCATCTGTTTCAATAAGGTAAGCCCTTTTCAGGAAGGGTCTGTACTTATTTTAGCATATGTATATATGGACGTATATAGGTGTGTGTGTGTGTGTGTGTGTGTGTGTATATATATAGATATATATCTATATAGATGGATATAGATAGATATATGGATATGTGCATGTACTTTTGCGTATTTATAAGTTGGCAGTTTTACGTAAGCATGGTTCGGTATACGTATGCTTAGGAGGGTGCTGGATTGCATTCACACCTCCCCTTTTCAGGATCACTGCTGTATATTCTATTCTAAGCATGTGAATCCATGAAAGATCCAATGCTGGAGAAGGGAATAGTTTCTTACCTGTAACTCCATTTCTCCAGCATTGGTATCTTTCATGGATTCACATGCCCCGCCGGCCTCCCCGGAATGCAATCTACTTGTATAACTAGGTTTTCACCCCATTCTGCTTTGGAGGGGTCGAAATCTGAAGGGAGCCGCGGAGGCGGGGCATTTATACCGCTACGTCCTAGTGGGGCATGCGTGGGCGGCCCCAAAAATGACGTAGATAGGACACAAAAGTGTCAGAAGTTTCCTATGGGAAACGGCTTTATAAGTGTACCGAGGGTTCCCAGTCTGTCGAAGGGGAATATTCTAAGCATGTGAATCCATGAAAGATACCAATGCTGGAGAAATGGAGTTACAGGTAAGAAACTATTCCCTTAGATTAAATTGTTTGCCAACACTGGAGGTTATCAGGCCTAAACTATGCATACTTGGAGAACTCTGAAGGTGTTGATTATGTGGGGTCGAACCTTTGGGGACTTTATATACTTTCGTGGTGGACTGCCCAATACTTTTTATCATAATATTCTGAGCCTAGGTCCCTGTAGACATTCCACTGCTCAGGTACTATCTTATAACTTGTGGAACAGGTTAATGACAAGTTCTCAACTCGCTCTTAAATTAGCAATGGTTAAATTTGTGATGAAAATGTTGTCTGATTTGAATAAGGTGGTGGAATGTTAGAATCATTTCAGAGAAGTATATGCATCAATTATGTTGGTTTTTTTCTTCATTTTTATTGTGATGAGACTAATGTAGTGCACTTTTAATTGGATTAGTTTCTTCTTTCTCTTTTTAATGTCTGCTCACAATATTAATCTGTGTAAATTAATTTTTGTACTATAAATGCAAACACAAAAAATAAATAATGGCACTTTATTAAAATGTTCTACCCCTCTATATTCGGAGCCAGCTTTGCCTCTGCTTGCTTTATTTAAACTTCTGCAACATGTCTGAATTTATTGGTGTGCTACAGGGTTCAACTAAATGATGAGCTATCTTAAATATTGGATTACAAAAAGTTAATCTAAAAGCTTGTTAATCATTGATGAAAAATGCTCAACATTTATAATATTTTATTTTTTATAGGCTGTTCAAGGTCTTCTAGTGCTGTCACCCAAAGGTCTGAAAGATCTGCATCCAGTACGTCCAGTTCCGCGTTACTGCGCCCCACTAAATCCACCAATGTTCGAGCAGCATGGCTATAAACTCTTGACTTCACTCATCGATTTTGTACTAATGTCTGCCGAATAAAGTACTCTATTTTTTTTCTGGGCTAACTTGGAAAAAAAATGGGATTCAAAGAGACCAACACTCCATTTATTTTTGTTCAATCTTGTATTTATATTTAAATATATGTAATATAATTCAAATAACTTTTAAATGTATATGTCTTCTATTGTGGTGTATCTCATTGCTCCCCTGCTTTTTGTCCTTATGGTTTTAGAAGGCTTTTGATTCAAAAGGAAAAAAGAAACCTATCCTCACGTCGTGCTTTCACTGTAGTTGTGAGACTAGACATCAGTTTTCAACTGCATGCAAAGAATGCATTAGATGATGAGGTTGCTTCAGAGATGTATCTCCTAAATAGAAATTATTTGTGTGTATTTTTGAAATATGAAAGCAACAAGACAATGGAATGATTTAAGTTTTTCAGCACATGTGGAATATGCTTATCCAATCACTGTTTTCGCCAGTAACACTGGAAACGGAGACGGAACAGGTACCCTGAACGACCACACAAACAACCTAACTCTAGCATTACATGGGAATAGTGATTTAAATATCTGCATTACAGGCAACAGAGGGGAAGGGAGTTTATGTTGGGGTTAAATCGGTTAAGTTAGTTACTGTTGTATGCTATAATCACAACAGTATATCTAGAAATCCTCATTTCGCATGACTCCTTCCTTATTGCTTTTTGAATGCTGTAGATATGTGCAAAGTTAAAATCAATTAAAACAGTTCATTAAAAAAAAGGTTTCTAACCTAAAGACATATATAAAGTAATCATCCCCTTACCTGCAAAGAGAAGAACTTAGACAAATCCAATCAGCTGGAGGAAAGATGCGCAGAGAGGACACAAATGCTGCCACGTGGAGGAGACTATGCCTGGAGACAGGATCAAAGCCCATACGTGGTGGGTGAAGAGCCCACGCAACGCTGCCAAGACCAGGAGTGCCGGAAAAGCAAAGCTTCCGGCTCTGTCCGAGAGCCAACCCACCACCAACAAAGTGGAATGCTGGCGTGCCGGAGAAGAGTCACCCGTTGCTAGAAATCTGGACCCTGCGCCCCGAAAGAAGACTGGTGCTGATTGAGGGAACAGCCCTTCCCGGGAGAGAAGACTGTGTAACAGTAGGCATGCATTGTGTGAGCCAGAGAGAAAGGAGGGGTGTTTTACTCCACGCGTGCCATCGGAGGTTCAGAATCCCATAGGCCCAGCAAAGATACCTGCTTGAGACCCACGGAAAGGGAGGTTATGTCCCTTGTGACAAAAAAGACCTCTTGAGAACAGAACACGAAGAAATACGCCATGGGGCTCAGCCAAAACGGTATACCCAAGAAATGGGTGCAAGTCAGACTGAACAGAAGAGATCACCTGTGGCAGGGGAACCAATATCCCTCCTGATTCAAGGGTCCATTAGAACGCAGGGCATAAGAGAAATATGTCTAGGGGGAGAGCAAGAAGAGTAGACCAAAGAAGTGGGTGTAGGTCAGACCGAACAGAAGAGATCACCTGAGGAAGGGGCACCAATATCCCTCTTGATTGAAGGCACTCTTAGAAAGCAACAAATAAGAGAAATTCCCCAAGCGGTGGAGCAGAGAGTATAGCTTAGAAGTTGGGTGCGAGTCGAACTGAGAAGAGAAGACTCAAGGAGTCTAGGTGAATGAGCTTCCTCGCCTGCAAGAAATATGGAGTGAAGAGTACAGAGGTGCGAGTTGACCAAGTAGTCAACCTACATAGAAAAAGGAAAGCAGAAAGAACTTTGGACGCCAGGTAGCAGAGTCCCAAGGTCCTGGAGAGACCACTAGAAATTGCCACAAACAAGAAGCTAACATGGTCAAAAGGGGAGAATCAAAGGGAGTGCCAAATCTTTCTTTTGTATCTTTCTTCCACGCTACAAAACCTAAAAAAACAAGTAGAAAGGTGTCCAGAGAGGATGGAAGGGACCAACAGTTTGCCCTAGTGAAGATGCACACTTGATATCCCAAGAAGCACAACTAATATTCCTCAGGACAAAAGGAACCCCGGGAATACAAAGTACTCAAGAACTGGCTACCAGACATACCAAGCAGAGGTCGAGACCCAAGAAGGGTGTAACCAGACAGGCTAGTTGGTTCAAAAGGACCATGGGGAGCCACATAGGGGAGACACAGAGGTCCAAAACGGCCAAATAATGAAGTCTATATAGAAAACCTAAAGAACTTTAACCAACACTGGGAACATAGTCCCTCGGTCTAGGGAAGGGCCTGAGAAATTACTGCGAAACGAGAATGTGAACTGGTCTGAGAGCCAAAGGGGCTATCAAAAATTAACTTCAATCCTATTGGATTACAAAACTGACACAAAACCAAACAAGACCGATAATTTCACCTTTATACATGTCTTTTTTGATTTGTGTTGGAACTGTGATGAGAGCCAAAAGCCTGGGATGCTATAAAGGACATTTCAAAATAGATTCAGTGGGGGGCAGGTCAAGCACCACTCAACAACCAACTAAGTCAGAGTATTCAGCTGTACTATTTTTGTTTCTTTTCCTTATAGTGGTAGGGTCAGTTAAGTAGTTTAGATTTGGACAGAGACCGTATTTCGTTATGTAAGACGTTCTAAATATCATCTTTGTTATTTTCTTTCATAGATAGGGGAACCTCATTGTAGCAATAGGGCTAGTTGAGGGACGTTCTTTTTGTTAAGAAAACGTCTGTTAACCATAAATATATATTTTTTAAAAACACTTTTTCAGCACATGTACCGATGTCTAACTGTGGTGGGTGACTTAATCCTTTGTATGTCATTTGAATTTAAAAATTGTAAGAATAATGTAATATACTGTTTGCAGCGCCAATTACTTTTTTGGGCTTATTTGTGCACATAGTTTATTGAATTTCAAGTTAACTGTTCGAGGTGGAAGACTTCACATCTATGCTTTGTAAACTGTGTTCTTGTTGGAGGGCATCTTCCCCAATTTGTTGTTGTACAACATGTCTGTTTTTTTCAGTGGATAGTTGATGATGATACATAAATGTTTAGGAAATGATTCAAACTTAGCAAGGAGAAAGTGTCAAGCCTTACCTCTAATTTGCTGGCTTATTATTCAATTGACCCTTACAGTTTAGAGTACAAGATCTGAAAATACTGTACATTGTGTGCCAGACCATGTAGTGCAGAAGGAGCGACTTTATTTATTGATAGCCATTGTAGTTTTACTTTATGTATTAAAGCATTATTTTTAGTATCTTTTTTCAGTTTTTTGCAATTGCAACGCCCTTAATTTATTTAGAAGTGCAAGTTAAAGAGATGTAGGATTTTTTGGTAAACCACATCAACATTCCTCTCCTTAGCAGTGCCAGTTGCATTGAATATTCGGCTATTATGAATAGATAGAGCTATGAATACTTTGTTTTTAACAAAACTTCCCTTTAAAAAAAAAAAAGAAAATGAAGAGCCAATATAGTTATGTCAAGCTAATCTTGACATAAGGCTATCCCAACTGTAATTACTCAAGGCGCCACTGCTTCCTCTTTCAATGTACTCCTTGACAAGTGGTGTCCTATAAAAAAGAAGTGGATAAGTGTGGCCAGTCATTTACCATTGATCTAACAACTTGCCATGGACTGTTGTGCCCGAGTGAGCACTGAAGAAATAAATTGTGTATGCAGAGATGGTATTTAAAGTGAATCCTGATGAAAAGGCAACACATTTCCTCTTTGATGGAGAGGGAAGTATTCAACAGGTGGACACTGACACAGATCGGGTTCCTTCCCAGTTCATGATGCTGGATTGTAGGAGTCCCCAGGAGAGGGGCAGAAGGTGCATACATTCAGCGTAAATGGACAGCTGATATAGGGAACAATGTTGATTTGCTGACCCTTGTGCTGCACAGACACATATAAACAGACTTGCCATTCTCCTAGTGTGCCAAGTAGTAGGGATATTAGTGGTAAAGTCTCTGTTAGATGTTAAGAAGTAAATCAGCCACTGAAACTCAGGTTGAAGTTGTCTTTATCAAACCACCTTGACCTTTGGTAGAAGGACTGTTTAAGGGTATAAGCTTACTAATCAGTTGATTGTAAACATAAGCCAAGATGGTGAACAGGTTTGGGTATTAAAAATGGATAAAGGGGAATATTTATGTATTCCCTTTCTGAAGGGGTACTGGGCCTATGACTTGAAGCTCTGGATTGGAGTGATTGTGTAAGTGAGCTGACTGACAGCCATTATATTTGTTATTTTGGCAGGTCTGTATGGTGACTAGATCCAGTATTATCCATATGAGAGTTGTCTCACGCCATTGTAGGTGAGTAGATAAATATTGAAAGTTAGAGAAAGGAATCCTTTATTTACACCATGTTTGAGATTGGGTACTAGTGAAGTAGAACAACTTGATGTGTTGATCGTTCGCTATGAAGACTGTAAACTAGTATCTGGTTGGGGAGGAGCAAATATTTACATGGTCTACTATGACTGAGCAAAAGACAAAATATTGTTGCGCTTTACCCTTTGTCTGCTGCAGTAAGAGCGTTGCTCCAAACAAATTGAAGGGCCACTGCATTCTTACCATGTTATGAAACACTAACTAAAAGGGACAGAGGATCTGATTTCTTCCGTACAATTCGGAAGCAGAATAGTAGAAATGTTTTCTTTTAGCTGGGAGTGAAATGGCAGATTTTTAGTTGTCTGCTTCATCTGGCTTTAGACTTGCCTTCTTGAGTAGTATCAAAATGATGGTGTGTTTGAGTGTGTGGCAAGTATGCTTCCTTCTGTGCGCCATTGATTAGTCCTGTCACAATTGGGATCATTGCCGAAACATTATTTGGTGCTTTTAGGTATGTGGTTTACAAAAGGAGTTTGATGGTTTCCCTTCGTCCAGTAAAATTTTCATGGCAATATCATAGGCCAGAAGAAAGATTTTAGGAGTGTAGCACTGCATTTTCTTGCGATTGTTTGTGGTCTCTGTTGCTGCTCTTCCTTGCTGGGGAGGACATTTTATATATTTCCTCTGAGATTGCTTGTGAATGTGATGGCTTTTATTAATGGGTTTCATGTGGTCCTAAAGACATGTAAAATGTTACATGTTTATTCTTGCACGAAGAAAGAAGATACACGTATATGTGTTCGTTTTTCATAAGGCCCTCTCCCATACAGATTGTAGTTTGCTTCATAGGTTGTGCAGATTTTCTTAATTGAGATTTGGCATAATACATTTTGAATTTGAGGTTTGTTTTCCTCTGTTATAAACAGTTTTGAGTTTTTGGTTATATATTTGCTAGTATTTAAGTGGGCTAGGGTATGAATAGCCAACGAGATGGGTGTTGTAAGTAGTTCTCCAGGCCTGTTGCTGATAGTGGCTCAGTAATGTAATGTTAGATGGTAAGTGGTACGAAATTGGATCGATGAGCATTGATTTTGAAACCATTGACAGTCAGTGCGATGTGGAGAGGCTGAAGCATGTGCTGTGTTGTACCCTTGCACACAGTTATTGTGTAAGAGGCTTGTGTGGCTTGCCACACCATTCTCTACGCTCCTTGGATTGAGGGCTCTTATATGCAACAGTGGTTTATAAAGCTGAACCCAAAGTGGTCCATGCTGCATCTGAGATCCACTGCAGCTGCAGTGATGATAAATGACCTTGGCAGCCCGGATTTCTGTGCCCCACATGTTGCTGCCTTGTAACACTGGACAAGGTTCAATGCAGTTCTTGTGGCACACCAAAGTAGCTGTTTTTAGGTGGAGTGGGCAAACTGAGGGTGAGCATGTTTAGTCATTGGGGAAGCAAGATAAGTGGGCTTCAGAGACAAAGGGGTGCAGCCAGTGATTATAGAAAGGACTTTATCAATGGTGTAAATGCTTTTCGGATCCCAGGCATGTTAGCACTGCATTAGCCCATCGCCAGCATCCTCCTTCACAACATAATAGCAACGTTTTAAATTTGCTGGCTTGTGGAACAATGCACATGTACTGGATCACTTTGAATAGCACTGCATCCTCTCATAATTTTACAAAACTTGCTTTAACACACACTGTTTCTAAAATCGCTAAACTGTACATCTTAATATACATCATCCTGGCTGTTAGGTTTCCTGCCCTTAGTGAGTAACTGGGCTTATTAGCATCATCATTTTCCTGAATTGTCACCTACAGATATACACCATATGTAAATTCATTGTAGCCGTTGGAGCACAACTAGAAACATCTAGATGGCTACCCTTCTGGAGAGCTCCACCAAAACATAAACATCAAGGAAAGTGGCGAGGAACCTCTGAAGCAGGGTCAGAGAAAGATCAAGGATATGCTCAGTTTCTATAGCAACCCTAGCAAATTGGCAACAATTGTGACAAGGTGCCCTCTTATAATTGGAGTGCACCTGGTACCAACCTGCACATTCCCTACAATTGCACAAATCCTTCCATCCTAACTGGCAAAATCTGGGGAACATGTGACTAAATACATCAGAAATCAAGATGCAGGGGAGGGGCCATATGAACAAATCACTATATTGAGCAAGCAAGAATGGTAACCCAAGAGGCGATGGAAACTAGTGAGTACCTACCAGTGTTCCAACTTTCTTTTCAGCAATCTTCAAAGTGGTATGAAATGCGTCCTGTCATTGTTGAACCAAAGCAGGAATACAGCAAATGAGAGAAGAGCTCCTCAAAAGAGTGGGGATTGGCTCCACTGAGACCAAACAACACCGTTGACCTGTCTTGCATAGGTAAAAGGCTGTATAAACTGAAGCCTTGGGAAGGCTTCACAAAGATAACAGCATGGGGACAAAGGCATCACAAACCTGATTGTACCCTCCCCAATCATCAGAAAGTCTGCCGGATAACCATGAAGACCAGGAATTTCCCTGATTCATTCCAATTAGGTGGCATTATCCCAAGAAGACTTGGATAATAAATCCTCAAAATGTCCACCCCTCCACCCTACCTGATGTGGTCTGCCTTGGTGGAGACCCAAAGAAAACCTATTGTTAGACTGGTGCACTAGTTCTTCAGGATGTCCAAGGCTAGAGGTCCGTGCCAGGATGGCTGGTTTTCTGTTTGGTGTCCCATCTAAAGGTAGTCTGTGACGCAGGAGGGAACTTAAACAACAAAATTTGCATTGCACATGTTATGCCCAAACAATGCTCAATGGAGGATTAACACAATAATCAAGCCAACCCCTCCAAACCCACACACCATGATAATGTCACAGCGTTCAAGGCCGGAGTTAAGTGAAAGTGCAACGAAAAGCAAAGAACTGAATGTTGACCATCCCTTGGCCCGTATACTCTCTGAATCCAGGAAAGATCATGAGATTTGTGTTGGACCAACAGAACGAATGACATGTAATGTTTCAAAATGGGATATGGGAATGTTTCTTGTGAGGAAGTATAATGGGATAAATGCCTATTGGTGCTAGGGATTTTTCTACTAAGAAAATTGGCGTTCTCTGAACAGTCTAAACTGAAGGAATAAACTATAGTGCTTCAGGATTTTCTGTCCATCATGGATACTAGTCTCCCGCTCTACACCGTTTCTCTCCCAAGTTCACATGGTTGGAGTGCCCAGCTTAATTCCTGGCCCCTAAATGCAGTCTTGGGTATATAGCCCTAAATAGGCTTCTTAATATATATATTTTTATGTTATTAACATTGATTGTGGTACAGTCAAAAATGTGACTTTTTACAAAATCCAAAATCTAATACAAGAGAATATTTCATTCATAATAAACCAAAGGTAAATATACAAAAGGATAATTCATTCATAATAAGAAAAAAAGAAGATATACAATTCGTTACACCAAATTACATTACAAGTAAACATTTAGCCTACCAATCCCCAGGGTGAATCATAAAGTTTTAAAATGTTCAGGAGTTTATGCAGTTTCATATTTAAGAAAGTGTTGTGCCCTGAGGACAGGCTATGCCCGAGGTTTCTCGTATTTAACCAGCCTACCGTATCCACAAATCTGGAGAAGCATGTATCATGTAATCCTATGAGATCTAGTACCTGTGCATTCTATCAACAAGTGGTGTAGGGATTGGCCTACAGTTAGACTGCACAGGGGACAGTAATTATAATTTAATCCTACGGTATACCTACTAGCTAGTATTTCACCAGATGGTAATAAATGTAGGTAGAATCTCAATATGGCTTCATGTCCTTTGCTATCCGGAAACTGCACCAAGTAACTGGGTAGTGAGCCAAGACTTTTGTCCAAAATCGATGGATTACTGTGTAGTTTTAATGACCTCATTGAGTCTATGGTAGTGATCCAATCCATAACTGCGAGGGCTTGTTTACAATCTTGTTGGTTAAGGTTCAAGTCAATAGTCGTTTTTTGTATACGTGACAGGATTGATTCAGCCTTTACCTTCAATTTTCTTTAAGAATATACCAGATCCCTGCCTGTCTTCCTGTGCCAAATCCATATACAAAGTGTTATGCTGTGGCCATCTAATTGACCTATATAGATGTAAGAGACTCCACTCAAAGCTTGCCCTTAAGGATTTTAAGGCAAGTTCATACTACTGTGATACAATTGGTAGCAACATCGGAAGTCTCAAAGCTCTTTTCCACACTCGTCTTTCCCAGTAATCCCAATCTAGGTCCCAAGCCCTGGGATTCAATATCGAGTCCATAGATAATGGTGGTGATGATTTTACCCTTGTAGAATTTAAGCAGGGGTTATAAAGAGAACTCGCAATATTTGGCCTTTGTTTTTCAGTTGTGACGTTAATTGATCGATCTTCTCTCCCAGTGATCTTTTCAGTAGGGGCCCATTTGCATGTGCTGCCAATCTGAAACCTAGATATTTAGTTTCTAGATCTGGCTTAATACTGATTGTTTCCAATTTCTACTCCAGCCGTAGAGGCACTTTACCCCTTTTACTCATCCTCAGAATGTTGGTTTTCGATAGATTAGTAATTAATTCATTAGCCAGGGCATATCTGCCTATGGCATCAAATAAACATTGAATTCCCTTTGGGGTGAGAACCATAAGAAGGATGATGTCGGCATAGGATGACAAACGCAGCTTCTGCGATCAAATTCTTGGACTCGCAAAAGCAGCATTGTCCAAATGATTCTTGCTATCTCCCAAGTACAGATTGAATACAAATGGAGCACAAATACATACTTGCCTCACTCCTCAACTAGTAGGTATTTATTTAGACAGATTCCCTGCCCCATCCAATTTCACCACTATATTAGTATCTTCGTGGAGGTAGACCACAATTGCAAGCCTCTACCCTGTCAAAAGCTTTGGAGAAGTCTTAGCGCCAGATATAGGGGGGCAGATCCCATGTACCAAGCTTTATCTCTCACAGAGTTAACAATAAGACTATTTAGAGTGGTAGACAGTCCCCTCCTGAAACCAATCTGGGCTTTGTCAAGTGTGTTATTTGTGTCTGCCCATTTTACCAATTCCCTCAAAACCACACCGCAAATATTTTGCTATATGCATCTAGCAGGGCAATGGGACGATAGCTGTCTGGTATCTTCCGATCGCCCTTCTTGTTAATAGGCAACACTACAGCTGACTTCCAGCTTGGAGGGCACTGCTCAGATTAGAAGCAGTTTGCAAATAACTCATGTAGCACTATTGACCAGTCATCTGCAGTCCTCTTTAATATATGGTTAGAGAGGCCATTCGGGCCTGCGGATCTAGAGCCGGATGCCTCCATAATCAATTCTCTAACCTCCTCTCTTGTACCACACCTCACCCAGGGAGCCCTCGGGACATGAGTCCCCACTACCGCCTGTTGGTAAACAATTCTCCAAAGTGGGTGAACCATGATTCCTCCGTCACACTAATGCTCTGTGCTGTACAATGAGATGTTTCACCACCATTCATCAGAGACCAATAGTTGCAGCTATTCTTAGTAATAAGGGCTTCCAGCATCTTTTCCTCCCTGGTGCTGATATCTAGCTGACCTATTGGATCTATTCCATCGCTGATAAACAGCCATTAATACCTTTTTTTCCCCCTTTCAAATTCTTCCTGGTCTTTGCACTGCTTTCTTAACAGGCTCAGTTTGCATCTTTGCTCACGTTTACAGAGCAATGTGTTCTCATCAAACTGATTCTTGTGAATCGGACCCTTCCTGAATCCCACTGGTTGCGGTTGCTCTAATTTTCTCTAGGAGTTTTCAAAATTCGATGGAGCACATTCCCACTTTGATGTCTCACTGGGGATGGTTTGAATTGCCTTTTCCAAATCTGTATTCAAACTCCTATCATTTCTGCTATACCTTTTTAAAAGACGATTTTTTCCCCTGATTGACTTCTTCTTTGCTAGGATAAACCCCCGGGTCCCTTACAGAGTCAATAGCAATCTTTTAGCATAGCTTATTGTGGTTGCTATTAGTTGTTTCTTTTACTATTTATTCTTTATAGTCCTGAAATAGATTGCAAGAGATAATTATGTAGTCTATTATTGACGTCGAGTTATTACCCTGCCATTTCTTTTGGGAGGACAATCCCCCTGAATGTTTCCATTCCAGATGAATAGGTCCCATTCTCTACAGAAGCTGACCCATTTCACACACCTCTCCTCCGCAAAGCCCCTCTTATAGCTCCATACTCAGGAATAGGACAACTAACATTGAAATCCCCCACAGTTAAAATAGCAACAGAACCAATTCTGTTAACACAACCCAAAATAGTATCTGCAATTTGGTCCAAAAAGTTCTATGGCGAAATTAGTGCAGGATTGTGGTATACATTGAGCAGCAGCAGGGGCGTCTTATTATAATTCTGATCCCCTGTCAGTAGTACAGCGAGAATACCATAGAAACAGTTTGATATTAACTCTGCCTTTCCAAATTTTGAGTTTCTGTAGGCCTATAAAAGTCCCCCTGATGGCCGCCCTGTGTTATTGGTCGTGGAAATTCGGCACCAGGTACTGACACCATCCATGCCAATTTCTGTTGGCAGCCAGGTCTTGTGTAGCAGAATAATATCATGTTCATATAGAAGTTCTCTGCGGACTACATCACACATAAAAGGTCTATAGCCACAAGTATTCCAGCCAATTACTCCTACTATTGACTTTGCTAAAGCAAAGACTCATTTTCGTTCAATTTGCTAAAGACTTGTGTTAGTATTTCTGGCAGCACGGCCCAAATCCTACTGCCTGCAATCCCATCTGACTCCTTTCCCTTTGATTGGGCATCTCACCCTTAAAGGTTGAGATGGTGGACTCCCTTTGGTTACCCTTTATCCACTTATTTGCAGGCAATTTCTCTTTCGGTTTATTAGTAGATATTCTGTAACCTTTTCCTTTTTTTTTATATATATATATATATATATATATATATATATATATATATATATATATATATATATAAAAGCTCCGGCCACTACATGGAGTGCATTAACCACCATGCGAGATTGCAGGCCAACCTCTACAACCTCAGTAGAGCGTTCATAGGCAAGTGAATATATTCAATGTTCAGAGATGAGAACAAGTATAATTCGGGGATTTCTTTCATCAATTTTAAGATGGTCTGTCTGTTCAGTACCATTCCTGCCACACTGTCGCCAATCTGTTCGATCCAAAGGTGGGGCAGTTCGAAGAAGGTGTTGGACAAATCCTCAATCGCAGCAACCGATCGTTCCTGCCTGTCTGGCACTCCACCTTTGTTTGGCTCCGTTCTTTTATTCCCTTCACGCTGTATACGGCTGAACCGGTCACTAGTCGCAAACTGCGAAGGAGGATTTGCACTCTGTCAGGGTTCCCTTGGCAACTCCTCCGAGATTCTTCTAATCCATATTAGGAGCGGAGGTCACTTCTTTATATTTACCTATGCGAAAAATGGGGGCTCATAATTATCTATGCTGGGTATTATCTGCTTATTTCCTGGCCCCTCTGACCCTATCCACTGTTTCATGTGTTTCTCGTATACCTGGGTTTCAGCGTTGGCATAGGATTTCTGTGGGGTACAATTTTCATTCTCCTAACTCTCTTGATTTTAGCATATTGATGGTCCGTCATGGTCTTTTTTTTGCAGATTCTTCTTGGTCAGCACTTCTCTTGGTAATCTCGCTTTCCATCTCAGCTGTAATCTCATGGTTTACATTACTAAGACAACAGTTTTTAGTAGCTCTTCCCGAGTTACCCTCTCGACTTTCAGTGTTTAGGTTGTTCTCTTGGATGCTCAGGTCTTCTGAGAGGTCCAGGAACCTCAAGTATTTCCATGACCCTTTCCTTTGGCTTCCTTGTTTTTTTCCTTCTTTTTCTTATTTTGTCTCTTACTGCCCTTATCAGTAGTTCTGGAGGGATTCACTATAGGAGGTGCTATGGTGTCAGTTTTTGTCTGATGCTCCTTCTCCTTTGCCTTCTTCCCTCCCTTATTTATATTGTCCCTCTGTTCTTTAGAATGATCAGCAGAGGGGCTAAGAATTCTTGTTTGCTCCTTGCATATGTCTTGTTCTATTATTTCCAGATCTTCCAAATGCACCTCTTCAGAAGCCCTATTGCGTGTCACTCTTGCTGACTTCTAAACATTGGTTAATAACAGCTTGTTGGTCTAGCACTGTAGAGGAAATAAGATTAACCTCCGGTTTGCGGTCAGTGAGCGCTGCTATTATTTTTGCTTCGAAAAATAATAGCAGCTTTGGGTGTGGTGACAGAGTCCTTTATGTTTTCATAAAGATTTACAAATGCGCTTAACACTATGTTCAGACCTGAAATCGAAGGTAGTGTTAGTTTGACTTTATCATCCATCTCTTTTAAAGACTTGTGTAGGGACTCTTGCACAGGCCTAATGCTGGCTTCAGTTGAAGGACAGATGCTCTGTGAGAAAGGAGGCATGGGCAGTGTGTAGAGCAATACCAGAGCCATCACCCTGACTAATGTCACTTACCTCCCTTGTTGCTTTTAAATCTGCTGCAGATATGTTTTTTTTGTTTCATCCTCAACTGAGCAGTAAGCCTCCAGTAAACTGCGATCTGAGACTCCCAGCGAAGGGTCAGTCGCTCTGAAAATGTTGCCCTTTGAGCCAGCATTATTTGCCGCAGTGGATCTGGCTCCCGATCTCACAAAAAAGTCCTTCATATTTTTCTGATACTTGTTTCCAAAAACGAAAAGCTTGTAATCGTATTTATTCATGTTTGACTGATATACCTGCGCAACAGTGCTCACTGTTGTAGTTCCTGCAGATGAGTCTTGATCTAGAACAGGCAGAGATTTTGTTTGAAGCTTTTCAGATCCGAGCTCATTGTGCAGTTTGGAAATGGGGGATGGGCGATCAGTCGTTTCCCTTGTGACTCGAAGCAGAACTTGGCAGCTGCCCTTTGTCCTGCTAATTTTTCCTCCTTGTATGGCAAAGGGCATAGAACTTCATTGAGGTAGCACCCTCCTCATCCCTTTATTGAAAGAAGGGGTCTTTCAGGGCATTTATGATGGCAAGTGACTTAGTGTGGAGTTGCACCAGTATTTTGTTTGGAAAATGCATCGACTCGTCCAAACTTGTGTCTACAGTCACTTCCTCCACAGATGGTTGTTTGTTAAGCATTGTATCTGGCTCAGTGTATTGAGAAGTCCGCACGAGACCAGGAAAATGTGGGCAGGTATGATTTTTAGACCTTGCTACCCGCCCCCAGTTTTTACCGCTATGCAGTTTAGACATGCAGGGTGGGGGGCAGAGAGGATGCAGAATGACACAGTAAGCACGACTTGATCCGAGCCGGAGTACTCTGCAACTACTTCAGTGTTTGTTGACAAGTGCCACGTGGAATGTTCAAAGGACTCCTTAGTCCCACAGTCACACGCACACGTGGGCTGAGCTTGTTTGTTTGAACGAAATTAGTAACAAGGTAGAGTTGCCTCACAATGGCAAGCGCAGCAACAGTTTTAGCTGCCACCAGCAAAGGCTATACACCTTTTACTTGCCACTGTCTCAGGGATCCAGTCCCTAGCTGGCTCCTTGAGTTAAAACGCTCAGCTCTCTATTTGCAGAATCGCAGTGATGGTGTCCAGTGCAGCTCCAGGGGCCTAGCTCACTCCTTGGCCGGTTCAGAGCTATAAGGTCCAGTTTACAATTTGCAAAATATCAGAGATATAGTGCCCAGCTCACTATGTCTTTGGGATGTAGCACCCTGCTGGCTTCTGCAGCCAATCCCACATCCCCACTCTTGAGTTGTGCTCGCCCCATGGTCCATACTCCATTATGCAGTTGCTTTCACATCAGCTCTTTTGGGCCTCCCAATGCTTTCAAGCCTCCCCTGTTTTTGGTTATTTTGATTTCCTCTGCTAATTATTACTCTTTGCCAACTCCTGGTAACTGCCACCACTTATATCACACCTAACCCTTTAACACCTGCTCTATTACAGTGATTCCTGTGGTTATGCGTCCCTAATAAAAAACAGCACAAAACTCACAGGACAGTGCATAAGCAGTTCAAGCCATCTTTATGCCAGGTGGTCTGAGGGCAAGTTCTCCTGTCATGAACCCTCAATGGTCTAACCAGCAAAGTGGTTGCTTCTGCTGAGCATTCTTGGGGCTGACTTCTGCCAAAAAAAGGAAGGACTTTTAATGGAAACTGATATTTGCCCCAGAGTGTGAACTAAAGGAATTTCCGGTGAAGCGTCCAGATTGGGATTTTCAAATAAGTGTCCAAATCTACCACGCAGAGCTGTTTCCCCAGAATGAGGGACGACCGGATCTGTGCTGGTGTGATCATCTTGAACCTTTGTAGTGGTAGGTACAGATTCAGAGACTGCACACCCAATATTGTATACAGGCCCACCTGGTTCTTTTTCTATATTGAAAACAACCTGGAAACAGTTGGCAGTGCTATTTCATGGCTAGCTCTTGTACATGAGGGGCAAAAGACAGCGAGCCATCAAAGATCACCCCTAGGTTCGTGGCTTTAGGGACCAGACAAGGGGCCTCATTACGAGGTTGCCGGTAATCGAAAATCGATGCCGATAAAGGATTACCGGCATCGCTTATCGCTCCGGTGTATTCTGACCCTGCAACCCGCTACTAGCGGCACCCTAAATAACGGTGCCTCTAATAGCGGCATGGGCGCACGCGCGCCCCTTCGGGGAGCAAATACTGGCATGCCGGTAATAGGAGGACAACCCAACCCACACGGACATGCAAATCCCGACAATCACGGGCTGCACGATGCCGACCATACAGGCATCGCGGACCACCCGCAAACAGCAATCAGGAAACAAGCCAACTGCCACAGGTGCACACAATCCCCACAGGTGGAGGCTGGGCCAGTATAAAATGAGCACACCCACACCCCTTCCAACACCAAAATGCTACCACTAGCTGTTGCAATCATGGCGCTGGAGGACATGCCAATACTGCTACAACTACAGCAACTACAACAACTACAGCAGCAACAACAGGCAGCACAGAGGAGATGCAGGAGGAGAAGGAGGGTGAGACAGGCCCAGCAATTACCACCAGCGCAGCCAGCAGTGCCTCGTAGGCAGCCACCAACTCCTTGCACCAGACCCAGCCCATTTAACCTAACCCCTAAGCAGATCCACACCCTGTACCGGTTGGACCGGGACACCATCACCACCATAGTGGACATGATACACAACGACATTGCCAGCCTCATAGAAATACGCACTGCCATCCCCCTGCTACTAAAGGTGGTGTCTGTGCTACACTTCCTGGCCACAGGCACCTATCAACAAACAGTGGGCCAGCTGCATGGCATTAAACAGCCACCATTTTCACGCATGTTGAACCAAGTGCTGGATGCCCTCCTGAAGCACGCAAGCACCCACATATCCCTACCACGGACTGCCCAGGAGATAGCCGACACCAAAGTAGGCTTCCATGCACTGGCAGGCACGTCCAATTGTGTTGGTGTCCTCGACTGCACCCATGTGGAATTGGTAGTCCCCCATACCATAGAGGCGGTGTACCGCAATCGCAAGCCATACCACTCCATCAATGTGCAAATGGTATGTGACTCCAGCAAGATCATCACACATTGCTGCTCCCGATTTCCCGGATCAACACATGATGCCATGGCACTGCGCAACTCCACGCTATCCCGTCACATGGAGCGACATGCTGGACCACGTGCCTAGCTGCTTGGTGAGTTGCACAACTGGCTCATGGCAGTGCTGTGGCGTACTGATGTGTAGGGATGCATACTCCACCTTGTTGGGAAAGGGGGGGGGTGCATACTCCACCTGGTTGGGAAAGTGGGGGATGCATACTCCACCTGGGTGGCAATTGTCCGTGATTGGAGAGTGCATGCAGAGCTAAACACTCCAGACCTGAACCTCCCAAACGGAACATGACACATCACTGGCACAAATAATGCATATCGATGACAACAAGTAAGAGGCACAACCAGGCCATCATGGTGATGGCAAGCAATGCATGACTGTACAGGACTGCCGTGGCCAATGTGGCTAGTGTGACCATGCATAGTGTACAATTAACTTCTTGAATGGGAGGCAAAACATTGTCGTACTACCACAGTACATCCGCCTCAGCATGCATGATTACACCCTGCATCATCTATTGAACGCCATCCAGACTACCACACCTCATAACAGTATCGAATGCATCTAGGTGACAATTTATCAGACGTACAGGGACATGTGCATGTCCACACCAAATAGCTGCAGTCATGACTGTGTTTCCTGAAGGTGGCAGCTCAGTGTGACACACACCTATTTGTATTTGCTTGCAGGTGATGGAGGATATCCCTTGAGGCCGTGGCTACTTACCCCTGTGCAGAACCCGCAGAACAGCCATGAAGAGGAGTACAATCGTGTGCACACCCGCACCGTGTTGTGATTGAGCAGACCTTTGGCCTGTTGAAGGCACGTTTCCGCTGCCTAAGCAGGTCTGGTGGGGGCACTCCTATATAAGCCTGAGAAGGTGGCAAAGATCACCATGGCCTGTGTCATGCTGCACAACATGTGTGTCCGGAGAAATGTACCACTGCCACCTGACATTGACATGCATGCCCCGGGTGAGGATGATGAGGATGGAGACGGAGGTGAAGTAGCACCCCTGCCAGTACGTGATGCACGGGATGGCCATGCTGTATGCCAAACACTAATTCACGAATACTTCTGAACCACAGGGACTATGATAGACATGTGTCATTGACACACTGACTCCATGTGGACATGCACACTTGGATTGTTGGGAGTTGGCCACTGAACACCAGCACACATTAAATGGATATGCACAAAATGAACACGGTTCAGGCATTGATTTTTTTGGCACACAACGGGTGTATTTTTTCAAACTGAAAAATGTGAACACTCCCCCCCCCAACCCCCAGTGACCTCCCCCACCCACCCTACAAACCCCAAAACCCCCCAGTAAACTCCCCAACCCACCCTACAAACCCCAAATTTTCCCAAATGTCCTCCAAGAAATGGTTACCTTCACCCCAACCATGTGTCCCACTGCCATTATCTGGGCACTCTACTTCCTGGCCTTTTTGTTGTCCGGGGTTGGCATCTGAGTGCTGTGAACTCCTCCGGGTCATCCGCACAGGGCTTGCGGGGACAGAGGATGCAGGTGTTGTAGCAGTGGATATGTCCGAGGCAGGTTCCATGCCTGCTCCAAGTCGTGGCCGCTGCATATGGAGCAGGGTGGAGGTTAGGACTTTGGTGACTGCCCCCAGACAGTCCCTCATGAAGACAGCCGACGCATTTACGGCAGCAGTGTTCGCAGCAATGGCCGCTGTGGTCTCCCCAATGGCAGTTGTGGTCCCCGCAATGGTAGTAGCAATGGCCCTCCTAGTGTCCTCCCCATCAGCAATATACTGCCGCAGGAGGTCTAGCATTGACTCCTGTCGTGCCTCCAAGGTGTTGGTGGGAGCTAGAGTGGTGGTAGCTGGAGTGGTTATAGCTGGAGTGGATGGTGCATGCACGGGGCCTGCATCCTGGGTGCTATCCTCCTCGAAGGGGCACACGTCTGAATCCCTGACGTCAGAGTCATGAAGACAGGGATCGTCACTGCTCTAGGCCTCCATATGGGGTGTGGGGGTGGGCAGGGGTTTTGGGGTGGGTGTAGTAGACACAACTGTAACACCCTCTGGGGCCACATTGGCATCCACAACATCTGCGGTGGTTGGTGAGGCAGGAAGGGACACCCCTCCATCTGTTGTGGGTGTGTGCTGCTGGTCCTGATTTGTGTGGGCCACACTGGCAGCAGGTGTTTTTTGCTGGCTTTCTACCCGGTCAGGCACACTGCTTGTGGGTCTGGCCTGTTTATCTGGCTGGGGGGTGGTGGTGGCCCTTGGCCTATGGCGTGATGTAGATGCCCTTGCGCTCGGCTCCTGAGTGGCATCTTCCTCATCGATGCCTGGGGGTTAGAAGAGATCCAAGTCATCAGTGATGGTGTCACATGCCAGCAACATACTATAGTGCTATTCAATATTCATACATTGATGAATCCATGTCTTACAGGTGTGTGGCACTTGGTGTTCTGAGGGGGCATATTGACAACCAATGCATGGCAGGTGGCATGCCGTTGATATGGGGGTTGTGTGTTGGGTTACATGGGCACGGTCCTGGTATGTTGCCCATGTGTTGGTTTTGGGATTGGCCCTCAGCATGCATTTCTGTGTGGCAGGGTTTGGGCCGCAATCTTGACTTGGATATGTTGATGTGGGTGTAGGGACATGCATTGCCTTGCCTAGTCTCGCTTCCACGTCACTTGTGCTAAATCATGGTTTCCCCTACAGGGATTTGCAGGGTTACTGACCTCTTTCTGGGGATGATGCTGCACCCATCTCCATCCCTCCAAATCCCTCTATTGACTCGGGGTCAATAAATGTGCTGACAGTCTCCTCCCAGGGCATCAGCTCAGTAGGTGAGTGTGGACCCCCACCTGTCGCCATGGCCGTCCTCCTGTTGCTTGACAGGATGTTTTTCACCCTCAAGCGGTCGTCCCACCTCTTGCGGCAGTCACGTACAGTACGTGGGGTGGTCCCCACGGCCGACACCTTCCGGGCAACCTCCCGCCAGATTTCCTTTCTCCTCATCTGGGCTTCACGCTTAATGTTGTTGCCTTTCATTATGTCTGCATGTGCAGCCAGAGTGTCCGCAGGCATATTGAGCTCTGCATCAGAGAAACACTGTTTCCGCTGCCAGGGGGTCGTCTTCCGGGTGGCCTTGAACATCCTCATGGTTTTCCAACACAGCAGGACATGAAAAGACTGGTGGTTAGGGAGGATGGCAATGGATTGTGTTTTTAAAGATGGCCGCCGGCCCATTTCCCGTTCCTGCGCGATGATGTTCTTTCCGGGTCCGGTTTTGCGAACCCGGTATTAGCATGTGGGTATTACCAGGCCGGTATTTAGGGGTTGCTCCGAGGTGGTGCTGGTATCGCAGGTCCCGTGATGCCGCTATCGGGGGGGTTGGAGGGCCTTTAGCATCATGCCGGTATTGCCATTACCGGCATGGGGGTTCGTGCGTGCTCGCACACTCGTATTCACCCACTATTAGCGGGTTCATACGAGCACGGACCTGCTCTTACCGGCATGCCGGTAATGAACCCATTTTTACCAGGCTACTCGTAATGAGGCCCAAGGTGTTGTGCTCATAGGAGGCCAGGAAAAAGGTTAAGAAGCAGCAATAGCAAAACAAGAGGTGATAGCTGGAAGGTTTAGAATCAATCTTAACCTCTGTCATTGTCTGGACCATGGTTCTTCGCTTGCTAAGCCACTACAAAAGGGGAAAGACCATGTAAATCAGGCTTGGTCCCACCCTAAAAGGGGTAGTCCAGCCTGAACTGCTTGGTCACATCCCTTCTGCACGAGGCCACAAGCATCCCCAGGCATGTTTTGGCCTTGTTGGGCCTCATCAGTGAGAGTAGCGTCGGTCTCTATGCCCAGCAGGCATAGAACTCACTTATGGGCATGCCCGTCCCACTCAGGGTGACTATAGCAACCTCTGGCATTGTTCTGGGGAACCCTCCAGGTCATCGTTCTTCACCTGCCAAGCAATTACCAAAGGGAAAAGACTGGTGGCTGATTTGCATATGGTTGGACCCCTTTTGTAGTGGTGCAGATGGGCTATAAAAAAGGTGGTGTGGAAGGTTGCCCTGAGCAGTGCCAAAGGTTCACATTTATTCAACTCTGCCACCGATACAAACACTATGGAGCAACCACCTCATTATACCATTTGTGATCCTGTTACCATTTAAAACATTCAAATAGGCCCAAATGCTCTCCCTGATCTGGAAAAGAAACTGGAATAATGTCAAAAGAAGCCACTTCGAAAAACTAGAATCCTCAAAACCATTGATTGGACCCAAGTGACCTAGACAAAAAAGCAGACCTAATCCAGAAATGGATTGCAGACACAACCGACAGCATCTCCCGGGAATAAACCCTCATCGCAGACGTGAGAAAACAGTGGCAAGATGGTTTACATCACACCTCAATATAATGAAAAAAACAAACAAACCAGAAACCAGAACAAGAATGGAGGAAAAACTACGACCAAGCCAAAAGATTGATTTTTCAAAAACAAAACCGAGCATACGAAAAGGAAACTCTTAAAGACAAAATGAAATACTACATCAACAGGATCACACAAGTCACCAACGCTCAGAACTGTTCAACATAGTAAACAAGATGAGAAATCCCCCTGGATGCAATAACACACCGGTACCTTCTAAAGAATTATGCAATGATTTTTGACATTTTAAGAATAAAATCACTGACATACACAGGATCATACAAAGTAGACTAATCAAGCAGACTGTGCTCCATCCCCTACCTAAGTCGGGACCACAGAATAGGCTAAAAAGCTTTTCCCAAATTTCAAGAGAAAAACTTAACCTGGTGAACAAAAAAAAGGGCAGGCTCCCCAATGGACACCTGGTCACCAGACATTTATGAAACAATCCTTACACAAGGCTCACCATTGGAATTATACTTAAACCTTTTCAACTTCTCACTCTCAACGGGGAGAGTACTGCAAGTATTCAAATCTGCATACATCAAACCACTACTCAAAGATACAACAGGTGATGTGCAAGTCCTCTCAAACTACAGACCAGTCTCAAGCATTCCCTATCCAGCAAAACTACTAGAGACCTATGTCTACGAACAAACACGAACATGTGGAAAATCACCAATTACTGGACCAGGCACAAGTCGGCTTCAGATTCATGAGAGGGACAGAGACGGTGCTACTCTATACATGGACTCTCTACATGGAATGACCTAAAGAACAGCGCAGACTCCAACACTAACTCAGCACTGATACTACTCGACCTCTCCGCAGCATTCGACACAGTCAGCCATAACATCCTCCATCAAGAGACTGGTAGAAAGAGGGATCACAGCCACAGCGCTGCTCTGAATTATATCTTTCTTGTCTGAAAGAATAGAAACAGTATGGATGAAACCATTCCAATCAGTAGCGCGGGAACGCACCTGTAAAGTACCACAAGGATCCTCACTATCCCCATTCCTCTTCAACATCTATATGACACCACTAATCAGCCTCATCAAAAGACGCAGCTTCACCTGCTACAACTGCACAGATGACACCCAAATCATCTACAAAATGGGCAATGAACAAGCGGAGAACACAGCGCTTATAGACTGTCTCAAATTACTCTACCAATGGATGAACACTAATGACCTCAATATCAACCTGCAAGACAAAAATCATGACTACATTCAACAACCAAGGAAGCAACCAGTACATCCCAGGGCCCACTAAACTGGGAACAGCACACACACACAGCATACAAAGTTGTACAAAACCTGGGAATCCTAATGGACAGCAACCTAACCCTAGAACTACAAGTAAACGCCAAAACCAAGAATCTCTTCTTCCATCTACACACGATCAAAAGGATTCTACCATTCCTCTCCTTCATGCACAAAACACTGGCCATCATCTCCCTCATCTCCAGGATAGACTACGCCAACAGCTTATACCTTTGAATGCCGGATTTACTGAAGAAACTGCAATGCATACAGAACACAGTGGCCAGACTTCTTCTCAAACTCTCACGAAGGGACCACATCACTCCGGTGCTAAAATGTTTACATTGGCTAACAGTCAAAAAACGAGTCACCTTCAAAACAATGTGCATAACAAACAGAGCAATCTACAGCCTCAGAGCGGAATTCATACAAAAGAAAATCACCATCTACCAGGCGACTGAAACACTCAGATCAAACGACATCCGCCTAGAACCTAAACCATACACAAAGAAAACTCCTGGTGAATCAGCATTCTCTTGCCTAGCCGTAAAACAATGGAACTCCCTCCCCAGAAAAATGCGAAACATGAAGGACCATCTAAAATTCAGAAAACATCTAAAAACCTGGCTCTTCAACTCAGAACGGGACGAAAACAAATGAACCACACCTAGGCCGCATGAAATAAACACACAACTGAAAAGGTCTGTGGAGTAGGCCAGACCGGAGTGAAGTGCAGGGAAGTAGATGGGTGTCTAAACGAGAAGGAGTCCCAGGTGTATCCATCGCCATAGAGGGTCAAAGCGAAAACAGGTTTGAGAAATGGGCTCGACTTAATTGAACCTCAGATAGAGGATCCTAGATTTAGAGAGAGAGAGAGAGAGAGAGAGAGAGAGAGAGAGAGAGAGATATAATATATATAATATATATATGTCCCGCTTGAGGAACCTGTGGGGGCGAAGGGGGGGTGTTTCTGCGCACCAGTGTGAGCTAAGAGGAAAGGGATATGGGCAGCACTTGGTCGGAACTCTGCGGGTAGAAGGTTACCACCACTGAATAGCCCATTGAGGACCCACTTATCAGCACACAACATAAGCGTGGTAAGTGTAGCACACCAGAATATACGGCAGGGGAAGAGACCTGGGCCACAGTCAATCAAAACTGTGTGGGTAGGGTAGGGTACCGCCACTAACCCTACTAAAAAACTCACCCTTCTGCATAAACCGCTCAAACTCTTTACTAAACATAATGCATCTCAACAGCACAGCAAACTGCACGAAATTCACACTGCAACAACAAACCAAACCGCACATAGCCTCGCACAAAAGCACACGACCACTACCAACCGAAAAACACCTTGACTCAGCAAACGGTATAAATCCCGAACTGAAGCTGCCAACAGCACATCACAGCTACCTTGCTCTTTCTCCCCCTAACTTATACTCTTGTCTTACAGATCCGCCAGAGCACCAAGGAACCATGCAGGTGGTGACAATGCGCAGCACAAGAACCTTTAACACAACATAACATTCAAAACCTTGCACCCATCACCTTTTTGGTTATAGTTTGTCTCTCTGTGTGAGAGGGTATGCCCAGACATGGGTCCCTTGCTGCACCTCACTGATGATGTCCAACAAGGCAGAAACATGTCTGGGGTTGCTTGTGCTTCTGTGCTGGGGAGACCTGGCCGTGCAGTTTGGGCTGGGCTGCTCCTATGGATTGCAGTACCTGACTGATTTGCATATGGTTGATCCTCTTTGCAATGGCACAGATGGGCAAAAAAACGGAGTTGTGGAGGGTTGCCTAGAGCAGTGCCAGTAGCGCTGTATTATCAAAACATTCCACCCATCATTTTTTTTTATAAGAGGGAAGGATGACGGAGGCGTTGTGAATGATTTCAGTTCTGGCTGGTTTAAGGCATTGTCTCTTCTGAGATATCTAATTCAAGACTGGTTCCCTCTTTCCGGCAAGGAGGATCCACTCCAGGGCACTACCTTTAATGCCAAAAAAGCTTTCCAGTCGGTCAAGCAGATTAACATGGTTGACGATATCAAAGGTGGAGAATATGAGGGGGAATGACTGGACCTTTGGTGCTTGGGGGAGAGGTGCTGGTTCACCCTCAGCCAAACATATTTGCTCTCCTGTGGTGGTCAAGTGGAATGAGAAGGTGGAATGTGGGGCATTAGAAGTCAGAAAACCCTCCTGAAGTGATAGCTATGATCCAAAGGTTTTTGAAAATGAGGCTCTATACAATTGATTGTTCCACTAAACACCTACCAGTGAAATTTGTTCTGATCCCCACATACTTCCCTCCCCCTCCCCCTCCCCCTCCCATGGTATCTAGAGGGGAATCCCAGAGGCTGGTGTGTTGTCTGCTTCATTCACTTTTGGCTTGGGAATCTGCAGAAGTTTGTGCTTCCTCTCCTGTGAATATGGAGGAATGGGGACTAGGTACTAGGAGTAGAGAATTTACTATGGGGAGTCACTTATAAAATGGTTGCCTGGGTCAAGGAAATGGTTGGTCTGATATATTTTGGAGTCCTCAAACGTGGAGGATGAGGAACTATTGTATACTCTTATGCTGGCTCTGGAGTGTGGGCTGTGGAGTTAACTTTAGAGTTTACTGGCAAAGATTCCACAACATGGCAGACTGCTCTTGCAGGTTGCTTTTTCCACACCACAATTGTGGTGCTAAATAACCTTCCACCTCTATGGCTGCTGTCTGTTCTTCCCACAGTCAATTACTTGTTTCATGGAGGAGGAGGGAAGTCTGTTTGGAATCTAAGTTTAAATGGTTGTAGGCTGAGCTGTAGCAATTTGGTTCTGCCTCTCGCTACCTCCATGTCCAAATACCAAAAGGAGCCTGTGATGATCTGTAATTGGCAAAGTTGTAGAACTGCTACTTTACCACCTTGTACTGGAAAAGCAGTAAATGTATCCTGTTCTATATCCACTCTGTTGCCCTTATTCCCCAAGGACATCCATTGCTCTGTACCCACATCCACCTTCTTTTTTAAAAAGAGTGTGTTGTCATAGAAGAGGGTTGTGTCTTATTATGTCATGTTGCTTTGTACAGCGTAGGCAAGCTGTTTGGATCATCCAGAAGGTGATGTGTAGCTAGCACTCCTCAAAACTCCCAAATAAATAGTACACACAAGCGCCAGTCAGTGAAAAGGGCCATGACATCCAAAGTACATCTGCAAATTCAAGCTGATGAGCAGACTCTGCACCCATGTTGGACCTAAGATACCCCATGCTGACCTCTTTTTACTTTTTTACTAGACAAACCCTGATCAAGGTTATGCCATTCTGGATTATGCAGATTAACTCCCATAACATTTTAGCCTCAGCTCAAGACAACCCCAGGCTCTCACACTACTATAACCACCCCATAAAGCTTTCAGCAGGTGTTAAGAACTTCCATCCATACCGATGATAAAAATGTTCCTAGAGGGGCCACGGTTCAAAGCCCACTGACCTATAATGTATTACCCCTACCTCCAGAGACCTCCCATGGATGCCTGGGAATATCCACAATTCAAGGAAAAATATTAAAAAGCACCTATTAATGCACCATGATCATTACATCAAAAAGGCATCACTAAAAGGATAAAATGTTTAGGAACTAAAAGAATTAAATGTCCATTGGGATTAATGATGCAAGCATATAGCCAACCCAGAATAAGGTGTCTGCTCTTAGGTGGTGAGCTGATTTGCCTTTTGGGGAGAAAAACAAAGTTGTTCCCCAAGCAGCTCAAACAAAATCCAAGTTCTGCTCAAGAGTCAATATGCAGAGTCCTTTAGGGACTCAAAATGCTTCAAAACAACCAGAATCCACCCTAGTGGCTTTAAACTCCAGCTCTGAAAAAATGAGAGAGTTGCCCCTCTCTTTTGGAAAATACCCAATGCTCTCTTCAGTCTTTCAGCCGTCTGTCACTTGCCAGCTCTGCTGCCCCAAACAACTGTGTGTAGGGCCTGCAGCTTGTTTTATTTATACTCTTTGGGTGTTAACTGTTCCACGCCTACAATCACTGGAGATGTCAGCTCACAGGGGAGGCGGGAGAACTGCTTCATAGCGATGGTATCAGTGAAGCACATCTTTTTTTGTGTAAGCAGTAACAATGCCAACATTGTCATCCAACACTTGGAATCTTTCCAACAAAGGTGTTAGCAGACAGCACCTTTCTTGTGTATGTATTAGTCAAGGAAGACCTCATCATCCAGCACTAGGAATCTTTCCAAAAAAACTGTCAGTGGACAGCACCTTTCTTTTGTAAATATTAGCCAAGGATGACCTTGTCATCCAGCACTAGGAATCTTCCCAACAAAACTGTCAGCGGACACAAACTACAGCTCAGAAGGAGATTTGTAGTCCTCCCCCCCCCCCCTGCAGTGCCTTGTTATCTCTTGTTTTCTTTTTGCCAGAACATTGGCTCTTGTCCTGGAAAAAGCCTATTTAGCAGTGAACAGCTTTTGTTTATACAAGAGGATTGTGGGGTACAAGCATAATGGTTGCTGTTGCTCAGCCCTGACTATTGAAAAAAAACCTCTAATGTACTGTACTTCAACTTCATAAAAGCAAATCTTGCATTGTGCGTTTGACTAAATATGAACACTTTTGCATCATGGCTTTTGCTATGGCTCAAAATGTCACACTAAGCATGGCCTAGACCTGGTTAGACACAAAATGATATGTCGCCACCCTCTGTTTGAAGAGTGCCTGGTGTTCCTCCCTTCATTCCTCTCCTATAAAACCTTGTTGCCTGAGCCCCCTAAAGTAAGAAGGGTATTTACTTTTTTGTTCCCTTGTATACTGTTTGAACACACCCACGCTATCCATGACACCAAGCTGATGCGGAAGGCCTTTCAGTGTGATCACTGCTTGGAAAAATACACACTCCTATCACTAGGAAATTTCACAAAAAAGGTGGACAAATCTTTACTGCATACAGAAGGAAAATGATTGGGCCCATCCCTCTCTACTTTGTCTTTGTCTCAGTTTGTATTCACTTTTCACATAATCTATTCTTGACTTTGTCACTGGTTTTGCAATCCCAAAGTTGTTATTCTGGAGTTTCATTTATGGAAGAAAGTAATGGCTATAGAAGCTGATAATGCTTCAAGGGTCTGTTTGAGCACATAATCGGATGCAGGCTATGTTAGGTAAGATTTTCATAGCAATGATAAATCTTCCTGACCTGTGTCAACCCCAGGATGTTTTGCTTTCAATGGTGGATTAATTTTCCTTATACCTCTAAGTGGTAACCCTTTTCCACACTCATAGAATCTTTTGCTCTTTTTATTGGTGTCATTTTTAAGACTCTCCATAATGTCTTTTAAAAGTTATCCTCTTTGACAACATTTTGACAATACGTGCCTATTGTTGCTCAGTTGGCCTAGGGGCCCCACTTTTAGCTTTCTCTGGCAAATCTTGTGAGAACTACAGTTCCCAAGTGTAAAAAGGATATTTGAATCCTTTTTACATTTTATTAGGTGAGACAAGCACCCCCCCACCTTATGTGGAGTGCCTTGGAGATACTGAGTATCTCCTTTCTCATTTCAAATGTAACATTTATGTTAAAAGAACAAACATACCTTTAATGGCTTGTGGCAGTGATCCCTTTTATTAATTTGGCACACCTTTACTACAGGCTGTTTCCACAGTGCAGGTAAAGGCACCCATGGGTGCTCATTTTACCAAAATGGCCCCTTTCTTGTTTTATCACCATTTTAGTGTTACTTGGACTTTTCTGTTCCTTCCCCTGACCTCCAGGATGTAAAATTCCTTTGTGCGACTTTTATCGTCAGTGGCAGTCCTGTGGACTCCATGCCCAGGCTGCAGAGTGTCTGTAAAGGCAGGAAGCGAAGGAGGAGTCCAAAACTCTACAGCCTTTTTTCTTCCAGCCTGAGTGTGAGAATCCAGTTCAAACTGGAAGGCTGGCTGTCCTGAAAGGATTTCCAACCCCCCAAGTTTGAATGTTGCAAGGCTTTTTGATTAGCTGGGTTCCTGCATAAATGTCCGATCTTGGAAGCTGAAGAGGTAGTCGACCACTAGACCCAAAACCAAAGGGGAAGATGAAGAATTTGTGGCTGAAACCATTTCCGGCGACCCGAGAGCCTGTTGTGTAAGCGTATCCTGCTATAGCCCTTCCTTCCAATTGACCTGGGCACTCCGATAACGATGACCCCGGTCCAGAGCCTGGTGGGACCCACTAGACTCAAGAAGACCTCAGGATTCCAGTTCTAAAAGTCCCCTCACCAGAGTTCTGGACCTTACAAACGATGAGAATCGGGCCAGCAATATTCTGTCTTCTGGGCTCCTGAAAAAGGCACCAAATCCACAGAGCCACTTCCAGTCACGAGGAAAACCTTGCCTAGAGCCTTCCCTGTGATCCTTGTTGCAAAAGTCCTTCCAGTGTCCTGTCTTCTTAAGAAGGAGTTCAACAACTGGGTTTTCAGCTACAGATCTTGAAGTCCTCCTGCTGCAAAATCTTCTTCTGTGCTGAGATACTGTTCTAGCTTGTGTATTTACTTGCCTTAAGCCTCTTGTGATTCCAGTGTAGTTTAGGGGTGTTTTCTGTGTTTGGGAGGTTTCTCATCCAGTTCACCCAGATCCACTGCTGCAATCCTCCTAGGGTGTCTTCTCTGAAGCCCCTGGACTCTCAACTAACTCTAAATGTAAAGTACTTACTTGTTCTAACAGTCTTTCTAGGGAACTCTGACTTTTTCTACTTAAGAACCTATCCTGACTTGCCGGTTGAACACTAGACCCTAGTGACCCCCCTTCTGCCACGGAGAACACTCATGCTTCAAGAGTAAGGGAAAGACTTCTAAGGATTGGACCTTTTGCCTAGAAAAGAGAATAGGTGTTTGAAAGTTACTTACTTGCAAAAGAAGTTGGTTGGTAACTGTAACTCTGAGAGTGTACCATTACAACAGTTATCACTTACCTCAGAAATGTTCAGCCATTCTGAAAAGTATATGTAAGGTTATAACTTACCTTAGAAATGTTCAGCCATTCTGAAAGGTTTATGTAAGGTTATTTTACTTACCTTAGTAATGTTCTGCCATTCAAAAAAAAAATGATAACATCTTTCTTTCCTTAGAAACTGTTTGGCCATTCTCATAGAAAGTAGATGCAAAGTTATTTTACTCACCTGTAAATTGGCTGGGCATCTTTCCCAAAAGTAATGCTGTTGGCTTCACTAACTATTTCTTTGAGAGAATAGGTGTATACGTGTCCCAAATGGGTCTTGCTTCCCCTGACTTGCTGTTAGCCTGCCCAGAATAAGTTTACCTTAGGTTTTACCTACCTAGAATAACCTTGAATCATTCATAACGTGTAACACTGGGTTTTGCTGTCCCTGGTCTGTTTTAGACAGACCCAAAAACAATCTGAGGGTTATACCTGCCTTTAAGTTGCTGATAGCTCCTTTAAAAAGTGTATAGGTTTTACTTGCCTTGAGGTAGCTGTTTGCCATCCTAAAATAAATTACAAGAGTTATTGCTTATCTCAATCTGTGTTTTACTGATCTCAAAAGCACCAGTAATAGAATATTACAGCCTTGGGTTTTGCTCAACTAGTATAACTGTGGGTTATCACAAAAGAAGTTATAGGTTTTACTGGTCCTAGAATAAGCGTGTCACTATTCTGCAAAGTATTCTGTCCAGTTGATATTACTATGTGATTTCCTGTAGAGCATCACAGTACAACAGTTCTGCTCTACTACCCTTTTATTACTGAAAGTAATCTAGAAAGTAACTATTGGCCAAATAAGGTTATCTGCTTTGTTCTGTGTACCTTTGAGCATGCATTGTTTTCCTATAATGTGTTTATATGATCTGTGATAGTACTTATTTCCCCCAAGATTTATCTGGGCCTACTTGTATTTAAACGAATCATTTATTTTTCCAATACATAGGGGGGTCATTATGACTTTGGTGGTAGCCGTGCTGGTAAATACCGGCATCGCTGCCGCCGGGGTCATTAATTTTCTGTAATTGCCCATTCCCGGGCACTGGAAAATATTACTCCCCATTCCCATTTGAGTCTCATTGAACTCAATGGGAATGGGGAGGACAGATGCATCAGCACCATTCATGAATGGGGCCGGTGCATCCGTCAATGTCTGCGAGCGGGTGCTGTTCCACCCACCAGATCAGACCCGGCAGGCTGAAAGGCACCTGCTCGCAGAACTCATAATTTGCCAGTCCGGAAACAACGGTACTGGCAAACTTACCGGTACCATTGTTTCCGGACCGGGCAACTTATAATGAGGCCCATAGTATTTGTGTTTCTTTGGACCACTTGTATAACAATTTCTTTGTACTGATTGTACAGCCCTATCTCCCTCCTAAAATAAGCCTAGCTGCTCTGTCTATGCTACCCTGTACTCAGGTGGTACAGCATTATACAAAGAGGGAGTCTTGTACTGTCTCAGTTGAATGGTTTTACTTACTAAACCCTTAGTTGGACTTTAGAAAAACTGTCCTAACACCCTACTTTTAGTAATACCTATGTTTCTCTGTGAAACAGCCCACATGTAAATATTCCTTTCTTCCGACACCATAGAATTTACAGTAATCCTATTTTGTTATCTATTTTGAGTCGATCCACATGCACCCAAGCTATCACAAAAACCATTATTCATCCTATAACGCGTTTGCCTCCATTTGAACACTCCCCACTCCCCGTTTATTTGTAGACACATTCCCACACCACTCTCCCCTTTGCTTATCCTTGTCTCTGAAGACTATGGTCTGGAACCCTGGCCGGGAGCACCAAATATAAACTTGCAGACAAAGCCTTAGTGCTTCTGATTTGGTGCAGAGTACAATATATCTAACATAACCTCTCCATCATTGGATCTTTCATAGATTCACATGCTGTTTGAAAATTCCGATGCCAGGCTGGGAATCCTTGTCAACATTAAAGCAGTTTACATTTAGATTTTTAAAACTGCTGTCACTTTAGTGCTCTATCAGAGTCGATTTGGATCATATTGCCCCACAGCCAATAGACTGGTCTTCCTTGGCTCCACCCCTCAAGACCATCTTCAGATTTCTTTACAGTTCAGTGTTGGGAGTCTTCAAAAAATCTTATAATCTTTTTTTTTTGTAAATAGTCCTTTTATTCAGATTTTCGAGTTGAACAAATTTAACAACAAGCAATTCAAAGAAACCCCCCACCTCCCCAACCGATCCAGGTGTGGCGGCTTGGATTAGCTCATTCAGTCTCCAAAATGTGCAGGTTTTGTCGGCAGAATCCTTTCCTAAAGTCATTATTCAGAAAGCCCATAACTACCGACCAGTCCCATGCAAATTTCGTTTGGGTGCCTCGTAGTACATAGGACATCCATTGCAGAGCTGTAAAGTGCCAGATTTTCAAGAACCAGTCGTGCTCCGGCGGTGGGTCCCTGGCCTTCCACTTTTGTGCTATGAAAAGTAGTGCTGACAGAAGAGTATCACATGTGCTTTCTTGGTGGGCTTTGCCCAGTGGTTCCATGCAGGTACATATATACCAAGAGTCTCCACCCCCGGTATGCTCCCTGTACTGGTTTTAAACATCTCGTGCATATGTTGACCAATTTGCGTCCAGAATGCTTCAAGTTTGCTGCAGGTCCTCCAAATGTGAAGCCAGTCCCCTTCTCCTCTGCATTCCCTCCAGCACCTCCCCGTCGTGTTCAGGTAGATCCGTTTCAATTTCATTGGTGTGTAATGCCATTGTGTCATTACTTTACACCAGAACTCTCTGATCAGAATTGCTTGGGTTAGTTTGGGAATGTTCTGCCATAGTTCCTCCCATGTTTCTTTGGCAATTGATTCCCCTAGAGTTTCTTCCCAAGCTCGCATATATCTGTGGTGCATTGCAGTCGTGGCGGGATTCGCCTCTTAGCATATTTTGTATATGTTTGAGATGATGTGTTTGTCCCCTGGGTCAGTAGCCAAGAACATTTCGAACTTGGTTAGGGGTCTCGTGGCCCCTACCCTCATCTTGGGGTTCATGTGCCAGTGTCACAGCTGTATGTATTGCATCCTATCGGATTCTGACAACCCCAACTCCTCTTTGCATTGGATGAAGGATTTTACATCGCCCCCCCCCTGGAACATATCCCCTATCCTTAAAAAGCCAGCCTCCTTCCACTTCTTAAACCCACTCTTAGGCATCCCTTGGGTAAAGTCTGGATTTCCCCATATTGGTATGCACAGGGAAAGGTAGGTAGTAAAGCCTTTCTCTTTTGCTAGCCAGTCCCATTGTTGCTCCACCAAGGAGGTGATGGTTGATTTGTGCATGTTGAGCGGCCGGCTCTCTTTGTGTAGCTACAGGACTTCCCCCAGTGAGGCGCCTACCATGGCCTGATCCATCCTCTGCCACACCTTCCCCGAGTCTGGGGCCAGCCAGTCTATAATGATTCTGATTTGGGCCGCTTTGTAATATGCCCGTAGATTGGGTAAACCCAACCCACCCTGCTTAGTAGGCTGACATAGCGTCTTCAGCGCCACCCTAAGCGGTTTCCTTTTCCAGATATAAGCATCGAACAGCTTGGTTATATTGCGGAAGTATGATTCGAGCACCAAAATCGGGAGAGCCTGAAAGAGGTAAAGTGTCTTCGGTAGGACCGTCATTTTGATGGAATTTATACGCCCTAACCAGGTTGTTGATGGAGGCCCCCAAGTATGAAGTTGGTTTTTCATTTGCGCCAGCTGCGGCGGGTTGTTAGCGTTATAGAGATCTTTGAGTGTCAGCGTGATGTGGATTTCCAGTACTGTAATGTGGTCATGTACCCATCTAAATTGTGAGGAGGTTTTGGGTTAGATGAGCTCGGGCCCCTTCAGTGTTAGATTCAATGTCTCAGATTTAGCTAAATTTACTTTCAAACCTGCCACTTCCCCAAACCCTTGAATAGCTTTTACCACCGCTGGCAGTGATGTTATTGGAGCCCCCAAGGTCAGCAGCATATTGTCTGCGTATGCTGAGATTTTGTATTCTACTCCCCCCCAAAGGAATGCCTATTATGTCTGGGTTATTACGGATGGCTGCCAGAAAGGGTTCCAAGTAAAGTGCGAACAAGAGGGGTGATAGAAGTAATCCCTGTTTTGTACCCCTAGAGAGATGTATCTGAGATCTCTTTTAATCTTTTGACTATTTGGTTGCTATTTCTTCATTTTGTCGACTCAACTTCTGCATTTTGAGAAGTGCTGTGCTTTCTTCCACCCGTCAGTGGTAAAGTTACAGCTTCTCACCTTCTGGAGGCTGTTCAGCTTCTGTCGTTGAGGTCCTTTTCAAGTCCTGTCCCCCCTGCCATCTGATGAATGTGTACATTGAAGAGTTTTACGATGAGCCGCATCGCGAGTTGGGCGCAGTGGAAAAATGCAGTGGTAACGCGATTACTGCTGCATTTTATGCTCCGCCCAATCCCCAATTTGGGTAGAAAGCTGGAGGTAAAAATCCCCCCTTTTCGCCCATTTTCGGCGCTTTTACTGCCGGCGTTAATAGTGCCCCAAAACTCCATTTGGTCCAATGTTAGGCAGCGCTTCTCATGTTTGACAGTCTGTTGTTGGATGATTTCGTTTCATCTCCTGTCTTCCGTTTTTTTCCTTCCCTACAGGTTGTCATCTTCTGCGCCTGTATGCCTCCGTGCCCTTGCTGGCCTGCGCGGTATACATCAATTAAAGTAAATGGGAATGGGTACTTACCACCCCCTCACGCCTGCAACTCGGGATACGGCGCAAATTGGGCGGGAACACTAATTGTGTTGGACGTTATACCGGTGCAATTAGTGCCGGGATACCACCCAACTCATGATGAGGCCCGATGACTTTACTGTCTCACAAGGTCAACGACGGCTTCATTTTCCATTCATTCTCCACCAAGACAGTCAAGGACTGTCACAGAAGGTGGCTGGCTTGGTTGGACAAAGGTGCTGGAGTCTTTGATTTGGCCTCTGTCTGAAGTCATGCTTCCCTGCGCAGAGCAGACCCCTAGAGTGTACTTCCCTCTTCAATGAGGTTGAGGTTTCACAATGATTCTTCCCATTGGAAGAGAATTAAAAAGGGGGCATATTACCCATGTTCAGGCTGCCACAAGGTTGATAGCGGCATCATCATCATCTATGATTGCATCAGTGACGGTCTTGTCTACTAAGTCTTCGTTGTCTATGAAATGCCCATCCATGTCATCTGCTGGCCTGCATTGGTGTTTTGCTAAGAAGCACTTGTCGACAACTACTGCTGCCTTGTCAACAACACTTTCGTCAACGGCCTTGTGGATGACCCATAAGCAGGTCAAGTTCCGTCAACTTTTCAATCTACAGCCACATTGACCGTGCAACAGCCTCCATTTACTGCACTACGACCATCTCATCTACAAGCAATGCGCATGCCTCCTCGTCTGTGACTCCAAGATTGATGGATGGAGACTCAGCAAAAGAGCTTTCAGTGCCTCCCCCTCACTCCATATTTTCCATTCCCACCTTAAAGCACAACTTTTGATCTCTCTTGCTTCCTCTTAACTCTGTATATCTACTGCATTTTTTTTTTACCCATCCCTGTTATTTCATATATATATTGTTTTGCCATTCTACTTATTCATTGATGTAAAGACCGTTGGCGAAAGTGTTCTAGAAGTTACAATAAAATATAAATACAAAATACTCACCCATTCTTTACGCTGGTGCCATATGTACCTCCTGTTCAGGGACTTTCTATGGTTCCACCTTGGGACATATTGGAGCATGCCATCGATGCAGACTTCGAAGGTGTGTTCTATGACAACAAATATGTGCAGGTTCCATCTCTCCCGGCTCACTCTTAATCTGTCATGCCACCACTGTGTGCACCCCTACACCATCAGGGCTGTCTCCAAAGCAGGCTCCCAGCATCCAGAGTCTCCTGACCTCTGTAATTCCATTCTGTTTCTGCTGCACACTCTGGTCTCTGAATTCCAACATAGACTGCCTACACAGTCTCGTCCTACTCGTCAGAATCTTCCTGTAGGCCTATTGCCTGCTCTTCTACCTCTAACTGGACACCCCTCACCTGTCCCCACACCGGTTCTTCCACCTCCTGCCAATCTGATGAATACTGAATCTGAGTGTGACACCTCTCAGGGCAGTGGGTCTACTCCCATGAATACTACTGATAAATTTGATGATATGATACCAGGGTATGGTGAACCTGAGGATCCTCCGCTCAGAGATTCTCCCCCTGATGAGAATGGTTCTTTCTACGCCCTCATGTCTAAGGCTGCAAAGCAGTTTGATTTGAAACCGGAAGAGCAGAAAAGGGAAGGTTTCCGATATCGGCTGAGGGAACCCACAAGGAAATTTGTGATCGCCATACCCATCCTCGAGGTCATTTAGGAAGATAGTCCCTTGACCATGAAGAACCCTTTCACTGTCCCTCTCAAGAAGGACATATTTTAAAAGAAGTATAAGGTGCCTGATTCAGCTCCCAAGTGTCTGCTTGCCCATCCCAGATTCAGTTGAAACTGCTGTGGCCCAAAAAAACCATCTGCTAATCCATCTTCTCCATGCACAGCCCTGCCCGACCAGCAGGGAAGGCAACTGGATTTCTTTGGGAAGTGTATAATCTCTACTGCCACAACCACCATCAAGGCAGATAATTCCATAGCTATCCTGTCCCGCTATGACAGGGAGGTCTGGTACAAGATGGGCCATATTCTGGACTTTCTGGTGGACGATAAAAAGGAAGATGATTTTGCACTCCTTCGTTAAGGTGGGCCGCATCGGCCCTTAACTGTGGCGGTCAATATTGCAGACACTGATGTCAGGCAGATGAGCATTGGGTCAGTCCTACGCTATCAAGGGTAGCTCAAGGTCAATAATTTCCACTGTGAGGTTCAATCTAAGGTAGTGGACATACCTTTTGGAGAAGACCCTTTGGCAAAAAGGTTGATGAGACACTTCATGCCATCAAGGCTGATACTGATACAGCTCGTTCTTTTGGCACGGCATCAGGCCTTTTGCTACGGAGGCATGTTTTTCATGGAAATCCCGCGACTACAGACCCTCCTATTGGTCTATCATACTGTTCCAGCACATAAGCCGTCTTAGACAGCTGCAAGGGGAAATCCCAGGCCTACGGAGGAACTCAATGCTGCAGTAGTTCCTCTCACAGCAGAGCCCAATCCTTCCTGCCCCTCCACTTTCACACCCCCAGTGCGAGGGAAGCTCTCAGGTTTCGTCAAGCAGTGGTGCACCATCACCACAGACGAATGAGTGTTCTCTTTAATCCAGCGCAGGTCCACATTGGAATTCATTGGGTGCCTGTCCTCCATTCCGCCCTTGTCAAAGGTTAAGAACCACTTGTCGTTACTTCTACGCAAGGTCCAGTCCCTCCTAGCCAAAGATGCGGTCGAACACGTCCCGGTCCACCAGCAAGGCCAAGGTGTCTGTTCGAGATACTTTCTCATCAAGAAAGCCACAGATGGTGACCCATAAATTACCTGCATGTCCTTAACAAATTTCTACAGTCTTAAACTTTCCAGATGGTTAAGCTCACATCCTAAGCCAACTGCAGGAAGGCCATTTCCTGTCAGTGCTGTATCTGGAAGACACATATTTTCATATCCCAATTCATTGATGCCACAGGTGGCACCTGTGATTTGCTGTCACAGGACGACACTTACCGTTTCGGTCTTTGCCCTTTGACTTGAAATCTGCACAAAGGTTTTTTGTCAAATGCCTTGCCCTGGATGTGACTCACCTCGTCGTTCAGGGATCCATGTTTACCTGTACCTCGACGACTGGTTTGTCAGGGCTGAGTCTCTTCCTCTTCGCTCTTCAACATACAGCGAACACAATCGTTTGCTTGTCATCGCTGGGATTCTCTGTCAAGTCCTGCTTGACACTTTCTCGGCACACTTTGGTCTTGGGATCTCATTTGCACACACTGTCTTGTGTCGCTACCCCATCAGACAAAAGTGTGAAGTCCTTGCAAAGTTCCCTTCTGCTTTTGCAGAAAATGGCTGCATCAGTCTGCAACCTGAAATCCCTGTTAGGGATGTCGTCCTACATTCCCCTGATCCAGCATTGCAGGCTGAGGAGGAGCCCTCTCCAGGAATTTCTCAATGCCCGCTGGGAGCAAATCTCCAGCTCTTGGGTTTCTTCTGACACGTCCCTTCCATGATTCTCTCCGCTGGTGGATTCTCTGCTCCAATCTCATCCAGAAAGTGACCTTTCGAATACCGGACCGTCGCAGTCACAACAGATGCGTCCCTAGAGGTCTGGGGAGCACACATAAGACGTTAGCATGCCAGAGGTCTCTGGTCACAGGAACAGAAAATACTTCAGATCAATGTCCTAGAGTTGCGTGCTATGTTTTGGGCCCTCAAGTCCTTTTATCTGCTTCTTTAGGGCCGAGTGGTTCTGGTGTTGACCGACAACACGACCACCATGTTTTATATTTGCTAACAAGGCAACATCCATTCCACTGGTCTGTCGACAGAAGCTCAGGCCCTGTGAACATGATTTTCCTCATTCCATTCCACCTACTAGGGATCCTCAAGGCAATGGCGTATTCCTCGGCAGGGAACTGTGGTCCTGCCATGAGTGGAAATCTCTGCAAGGTCAAGTTCACTGCATTTTCCTCAGGTGGGAAACACTCGACATCGTTTTTACTCAGGCAAACAGGAAGTTAGTTTCCTTTGCCAGCAGGTTTCATCATGCAGGCAGCCTGGGAGACACCTTCACTTTCCCTTGGGACGGGATGTTCTTTATGCGGTTCACGCGATTCCGCTCTTCCCTCGAGTACTCAATGGTTTCAGACCGCATTAGTGCAGACTGAACGTGGTGGTACCAGCTTGGCAGTCTTTCGTCGGCTCACCCCATCAAACTGCCTCCACTCTTCAACCTTCTGTCCAGGGACGGCAGGTTGGTGCTGCATCAACATCCAGCCTCCCTCAATCTGATGGGCTGACTCCTGCATTCCTAGAATTTGAATGTATCCCTATGCCTCCGGACTATCAGGATGTTCTTGCCAGGGCCCACAAATCGTCCATGGTTACCTGCTACAAGAGCAAGTGTAGGGGTTCTCTATTTGGTGTGCTGGCCAAGGACTCAATCAATTCTGTGTAGAAACTGAAGACTTCTTGCCTTACCTTTTGTCTTGGGCGCACGCTGGTCTGGCTCATTCCTCCATCATGGTACACCTTGCTGCCTTTAAAGGCTTACTCGTTCCTCTGGGGTGCCTTCTCTGTGGTCTTAGACTCGTTAAGGAATTCCTCAAGGAACTATTCTGCTCCTTCCCTTCTGTTCTAGCGCCTGCTCCAGCTTGGGGACTGAATGTGGTTCTCGCCAAACATGTGGACTCCCTTTTTGAGCCTATTCGGAAGTCTTCTAGGAAATGTTTATTCTGGAAGATTGCCCTTTTGGTCGCTACGACCTCTGGTAGATATGTGGTGGAAATACAAGCTCTTGTCCAAGCCTCCCTGTTTGGTTTTTCATAAATCCAAGGTGGCTCTTCTCACAAACCCAACATTCATGCCCAAGGTTCTGTCTTTGTTCCACCTTAACGAACCTGTGGTGTTGCCTGTCTTTGTTTGCTTCCCCCTTCCTCTCCAGCGGAAACGCTCCCTTCACTCCTGAGATGTTGTGCAGGCCCTGCTGTTCCATGTCTCTTGCAATAACAGTTTCCACAAGTCTGTTTGTGACCTTTGGTCCTTCTGGCATTGGCAATGCTCTTTCCAAGTCCTCTATTTCAAGGTGGCTATGGCATGCATATCATATTGCCATTGGCTGGCTTACAGGCCCAGAGCTCACTCTGGTGTCCCCTTAATGGATATTTGCAGGGCTGCCACGTGGAGATTGGTGCATATCTTCATGAGATTCTTTGTGCCGACAGGAATTCCACTGAGGAATCCAGGTTGGCCAGTCAGTGCTGCACAACCGGTTTGGGACAGGTGAGTGTTTTCTGAGGTGAGTGTTTCCTTCAGGTGTGCTTTACCTATGCCCTTGTGGTATTTTGTGTACTGCTTTCATGCTGGAGAAGGAATACGTTACTTACCTGTAACTCCTGTTCTCCATCGTTGGTATCTTCGCACCTACCCCGCTGATGGCTCTTCTTTGCTTATATTGCCACATTCACGTGTGGTTGCCACAATCTGAAGATTACTTTCAGGGGTGGAACTAAGGGAGACCTTTCAGTTGGCCATGGGGCAATACCCCAAAATGATTCTGTTGGAGCGCTAAAGTGAAAGCAGTTTTAAAAATCTAAAAGTAAACTACTTTATTGTTACCAAGGATTCCCAGCCTGATGACTGGGAATATTCCAGGAAATTCGACACATTAAACCAATCTGGCTGACAACTGCTGATGATTTTTTAATTTATGATTCAACTCCCATTGGTCTACAACATCTTTTGTTGGCATTCTCTAGATATGCTGAGATTCACAAATTAAAGATAAATCAGAAAAAAACAAAAATAATGCACTGCACCTGCAAACGAAGTGGTACATTTTTTAATTGTTAAATTGATGAAGAGCCTTTGGACAAAGTGATTGGCATTATTTATTTGCAATTCCCTATTTTTGCCAAACAGCATACATTTCTCGTAAGTGAATGGTTGTACTCAAATGGTTTGGCTTTATGCAATCAATTGGTATGGCTTGATTCTCGTTATGGCAAGTATTCTATCCTCCCTTCTCTGGAGTTTATGAAGGGGAAAATTGTTTCCAAAATCTTATACGGTATAGAGTTGTTGTCTTTTTGGGCTTCAGGGCTCCTGTCAATTATTGAAGGCAAATTGTGGAGGAGAGGTCTTCAATGCTCGCAAGGTATTCCTCTTCTTGCCATGCGATATGATCTTGGACTGTTATCATTGAAAAGCCAGGCACGGGGGAAAAACGTGCTGTTTTATTAAAAGTTATTAAGTCCAGCCAGTCTTCCACACCATATACTGAACTTAGCGGGGTGTTGGTAGAAGAAAATGTTGGTTTTATGTGATTTAGATGATTTTTGTGAGCGATTACTTGAGAACCTGGGTCTTCTTCCAATTGATCTCTTAACCAATCCATTAAGGGTTAAACAATTATTGTACACGCAAGATTGGGCTAATATGATTGATTTGGTTCACTCCTATGATTCATTAAAACACTTGAGAACCAATTTCAAATCAGTAGGAGTGGTTGCCCGTATCTTGCCGCATACCCACAAAGATCTGTGAGACAGCATTTTATTAGATTCTGTTGGGATGAGTTGGGTCTGTGTAGATTTTGTGGTACCTATGTAGAAACCTTGGAACATCTGATGACATCATGTAGCAACCTAGGTGGCACTTGAGACAGCCATTTTAGGAGGTTTTTACGCACGACGGCTACACTGTCTTGTGCCTCGTTTATGCAACTATGTCTAGCAGGTCGCACTACCTCGCTGGTCATCACAGTCACAAACGTCTTCAAATCTTTGAAATTGGAGTCATTCGTTTTTGTTATGAATGGCTCTGTTTTAATTGCATTTTTTAATGAAGAATATTAATGATTTTGTCTGTTTTTATGAACATGAATTCTGTACTTTTTTTTATGTTTCAACTGTTTCCTTCAGGTGTACTTTACCTCTACCCTTGTGGTATGGTGTGTACTGCTTTAATGCTGGAAAAGGAATAAGTTACTTACCTGTAACTCCTGTTCTCCAGCGTTGGAATGTTGCATAGATTCACATGCAACCGTCCCGCCTACCCCGCTTATGGCCCTTCTTGGCTCATTTTGCCACAATCTGAAGATGGCCTCCAGGGGTGGAGCTAAGGACGATCTGTCTATTAGCCGTGGGGCAATATGACCCAAAATGACACTGTTGCAGTGCTAAAGCGAACGCAGTTTTAAAAATCTAAATGTAAACTGCTTTATTGTTACCAAGAATTCCCTGTCTGATGATGGGGAATATTGAAACAGCACGTGAATATATGAAAGATACTAAAACTGGAAAACAGAAGATACTGGTAAGTATCTTATTGCATTCAGCAACACCCATCCCCACACTCCCAAACAACTTTGCCAGTAGATCCACTGCCAGGGTGAAAATGAGGCGTGAACTGAAATACCCGTCTTGTTCCCATGTATAGTGGGAACACCTGTGACTGCTTTGTTCATATACTATCACTCTGTATGAAGGATTTATATGTAATTACGAGACTCATTTTTTTTAAATGATATCACCACAACCCTGTATTTTGCATTCTAGTCCACAGAAATAACAGACTAAAGAAGCCAAAGTCTTTTTCAGGATTTTGTGGGATCGTGTACTGTATAGGTGGTGTGTGGGAAACGGAAATTGTTTCTATTGGCTCTGCAAGCCACCTTGAACTCCCTCATTAAAAAAGGAACTAGGGTGACAAAAAGAGTAGAATCACTACAGTTCTAGCTTGTCTAAGTTCAGCCTATGGGAGTCAATCAACTGGGGGAAATGGACCTTCTTTAATGAAGTAATCTATTTCTGCTCATGTCTCGCCTCTGATAAAGACCCTGACATTAATCAGTAAAGTATTCAGCAATGAGGTTGTCAGTAAAACATTCTCCTGCCTTGTATGTAATACTTTTTTAAATACCAGGATTTCTAATGTATTCTCTCCTCCTGTGGATACCTCATCTTTGATGTCCATATCCCAGCCCAGCTGTTCTCCCGAATGTTTTCTGCCGCTCGGGGGTGCGCACAGCTCCGTGTTGGCTTTGTCCGAACCTCTATGTGTCCCTCACCAGACATGAGGTTGAGGTCCATATATATATATATATATATATATATATATATATATATATATATATATATATATATATAGTATCTCTGCACCTGTGACCTCACTTCCTTTTTTCCATTTGAAGAGCGAGGCCTAAACGTGGGCCTCATTGCACCTATCCCACTCTCATCTCTGCCACAAAGAGGTGTACATCGCTCCTGTGTCCCTCCTCCCCATCGTCGATGTATCGCAGGTGTGAGAAACGCTATTTGCTCAAACAGCCACTCAGACCCTTTCAAGATGATGTTGTTTAAGAGACGAGCTTGCAAACGACGGAGCAAATTCGGCTGTAACCTCGAAAATAACCGCTGACGTCACAACTGACATCATGACACAGATGCTTTAGACATGAAGCACATAGGCATCCTTGCATGAAGTTACGCAGACACTTAGATTAATTGCTGTTAGACATGAAGAACATGCTTATGACTCAGAGGACACACACTTTTGCTAAGCGGAAACCGCAAGTCACACAAGAATAAGCAGGGTCCTTTTCTTTTTTTTATTTTTTTTTATTTTTACCGGGTGAGCTGCGGGGGTGTCCCTGAAACCCTCGCTCACTATACTGTAGGCACCAATTGTGGCTGAGGACATCAGGGTTTGCGGCTGACATCCAGAGCAGGCTTTTGGACTTGCCTTTTAGCGGCCAGAACCTTTTTGGGGCTAAGGCTGATGACACACTCCAGAAGGTAAAGTCACCTAAAGCAATTGGTAAATCCTTGGGGCTAGCAGTGCAGGAGCCTTGCACACAACTGTCATCTCGGGGTAGGGGGTTTTGCCCATTTCCCGCCTTTGCCCCAATGAGCCATGGTCAGTCTGCACTGGGAAGAGGGCAAGTCAGGTGTTTCCCCAGAGGAAAGGGTACCCAGCGTTCCTCATTGCAGTGGCCAGTGTCCCTGCTGCACCCCATGGGGCCAAACCTCAGTGACAGGCTTTGCCACTCATCACCGGTGGGGGGGAGGAGGCTTTCTGTGTTCAGCCCAGAATGGTCGAAGACCACATCCAATGCTTGGGCCTTACAGGTCATCCAGCAGGCATATTGCCTCCTATTCCTTCAGCGTCCTACGGCCCTCTGGCCACTCCTTCTGGAGGATGTCCGTCAGCGTCTGTCAAAAATCATATCAAGCTAGTTACATGTTCAGAACAAGCGAAGGGGTGGTACTTCACCTGTTTTCTGGTGCCAAAGAAGGGTGAAGGCTTGTGCTTCATTTTGGGTCTGCAGCTTCTGAACTTGTTTCTATACAAGGACAAGTTTAAGGTGGTTACTTTAGCACAGATTTGCAGGACTGGTTGATTTCCCTGGACCTTCAGGATGCCTACTTCCATGTGCCATGACAGGTAGTACCTAAGGTTCATGGTGGGTCAACACTATTACCAGTTCAAGGTCCTGCTGTTTGTTCTTTCATCGATCCCCAGGGTTTTCACCAAGCTGCTAGCAATGGTAGCAGTTCTCCTCAGGAGAGGAAGGCATTCATGTCTTTCCCTAGCTGGACGACTGGTCATCCAAGCTCGCTACCCAGATCTAGTGTTGGAGCATCTGCTCTGCACATGCACGGTTCATCTGGGTCATCTTGGCCACTCACCTGGGCAGGGCTTTCCCATCCAAGGACCCAGTGGCGAACATCTTTTGGATGGTCAATGTCCTCCAATCCAAGAAACAAGTCCCGGCCTCAGATTTCCTGTGCATTCACGGCCTTATGACCTACCGCATCTAAGTGGTACCTGAGGTAAGGCTGCGAATTAGATCACTTCAGTGGCTTCTTCCTTGCAAATGGTTGCAGTTTCAGGGGCCACATGTTGGACCTTTTACATGTCTCTAATCAGGTTGATCAGGATCTCGCATGGTGGGTCTGCGTACAACTTGCTGAGAGGCGTATTCTTTCGTCAACCTTGGCCCCAGTGACTGTGGTCATGGACGCAGCTCTGACTGGTTGGGGTGCTCGCCTATCGCACCTAATGATGAGTATACAGTGGTCTTCTGCAAAGTCTTGGGAATAAATTAACCTGCTGGAGCTGAGTTCGTTCAGGCTGGCCCTGGTTGCTTTCCTCCCCTCTGTGAAATGCAATACTGTGCTGATCCTGACAGACAACACAGTTTCCATGAATTACCTCAACACACTAGGTGGTGTGGGGGGTCCTTCCCTCTGTGCAGAGAAGCAATGCGTCTGTGGTTCTGGGCTCTGGAGAATGGTAACTCTGGTGGCGGCTTATCTGGCCGGACAAGAAAATGTTGCAGCGGATCCCTTGAGCTGACCGAGCGTGCACTCGTGGGAGGCCAAAGTCTGTCAGGAAGTTCTGGAGGACATCTTCTCCTTTTGGGGAATTCACAGGTGGACCTGTTTGCTTCCAGTATTAAGAGGAAGTGCAAGTTGTTCTGCTCCAGGGATTTATGTCGTCAGGGAGCTCTGGGGGATACACTGTCGGTCGAGTTGACTTTCAACCTTCTTTATGCTTTCCCGCTGATCCCCGTCATTCAGCTGGTTCTCAGCAGGTTGCGCCTGTTTGGAACCAGAACGATCCTGATCGCTCTGGACTGGGCCCAGAGAACGTGGTATCTGGAGTTGCTGGATATGTCCATCTGCCCGACTTGGCACCTTCCGAGGAGGGTCGACTTGCTCTCCCAGTCCGCCATCCGAACTTCAGCAGCCTGAACTTTCATGCTTGGATACTGAGAGGCTGACGTGCAAGGAGTTGGACTTGTCGGATGATGTTCTCAATGTGCTTCTTTCATCTCTGAAGTCCACTACGAAATCCCATTATGCCTGCAGGTGGTGTAAATGTTTGGTTTGGTGCCGGGAGATCACTTGTCCGTAAGGTAATTCTCCTGATGACCTTTAGCCATTGTCTGTTTAACCTCCCTGTTTGTTGTTTTTCCAAAGTGAAGGTGACGTTGTAAGTGAGACTCCTTTTGCTGAAGGTGGTCTCGGATTTCCATCGCTCTCAAAAGATCCATCTTCTTGTGTTTTTTGTCTCCGCCTTATCCCTCCAAGGCAGAGGAAGGATTGCCTCGGCTGGACCCGGTACAGGCACTTTAATTCTACATCTCTCATGCTAGAGAGTCTAGGAAGGATGACCAGATTTTCGTTGGTTAGGCTGTTGCGTTTGCTAGCAGGGATGTGACCAAAAAAAACTGTCCATGATCATTCTCTGCATCTCAGAATGCTGTGATCTGGCTGGTAAGGATGTGCCTGAGGGTATCGGAACTCATGCCACCACAGGAGTGGCTGCCACCTCTGCGCTGAAAAGGGAAGTGCCTGTCCTGAATATTTGTCAGGTGGAAACATGGGCGTCTTTGCACACGTTTTCTAAGCAGTACTGCTTGGGTTCCCTCGCGGGCTAGGATACCCATTTTGGTAGGGTAGTCCTCCAGAGTTTACTGGTTTAGGTAGTGGTCTTGCTTCCACCTTCTTCCAGATTTACATACTGGTTGGGAGTCTATCATAGATGAGGAATCCGAGGGGGGAACGAATACATTAGAACACATTGCTTACCTCTCTGTAATGTTCTTTCTGATGGATGTTCCTCCTACAGATTCCTCATCACCCTCCCTAGCTGCCCCGCTTTGTGGCAATCTAGTACACCATTGGTTCTATGGTCCCTCAGCTTCAGAGTGCTAGGGAAAAAGGGTGGAACTGAGGTCACGGGTTGCAGTGCCACTATAAATACACTGACCCGACATAATGTCTGGGGCAGGGTACGTTGATGTGTCTGGCAGAGCCGACGTGGAGCCACGCTGCACCTCATGGCAACAGAAAGGTTTTTGGAGAACATCTGCACTTGGATAGGGATTTTGAAGATGGAGGTCCAAGTGTGGCCCTCGAGACTCCCATCCGACTCGCAGCCAGAAGGCGGAGAAATTACTGATATACATCACTCTTGGGCCCTTTGTCACCATCATAGATGTATTGCAGATGTGATAAACATTATTCGCTCAGACAGCCATTCAAATCATACCTAACTGACTATAGATTTGTCATCAATTGAACAAGTTGACTAACTACAACCTCGAAAACTAATGACACCATCACTGACATCACAACATAGATGCACGTAGAAATGAAGCATATAGGCATCCATACACGAAGCTACACGAATATACATTAGATTATCGCATACAGACATGAAACAAATGCTTATGACTCACGCGACTAACATGGAAAGCCATGAGAACAAAGGTGGAAGCCATAGGTATACTGAAGTGAATGGGGAAGATGAACAGACTTTGAATACATGAAAAGGCTGACAGCCTGATTCAGCTAAAGGTAGGCAGACAGAGTTTCTAGCGCAGGCACAGTGCACATCCTAGCCAAGGACGAGCAGAGTCGGAATGTTTCCAGTTTACCAAGGCGACAAGACACCTGTAAAGGAATATAGCTTAAAATCCTCTGAATTACAAGCAGGAGAACTCCATTTTGGGGTCTTTACACACGTGGCTTGGTAGAACAGGACAATGCTCATTCACTTGAAGTAGATGGAGGAAAGCTGTTCCCATCGAACCAGAGGTGGAAAGATACAATTACTACGCAGGTTCAAAAGTGGATGTACTCTCTGAGGGCCTAAGCGATCAGCGATAGCAACATGATGGGGGACACACAGCACGTTTGTGATTGTTCCCATCGCCTTGAAAAGATTCACTCAGCCTGCTAGCTGTCCAAGTCTCCAAGGTTTGGAAGACATGTTTTACCCAATATTTAGCTACCTTTCGCATTAAGGCATATTATGTTGCAGTGGCCAATAGTTTCTCCAGGTTCCTGCAAATTTGTATTTGTTAAATGTAGAGGTGGTCCTAGGAGGAGCTACCAAATATGGCGATCCAATAACCAAACTAACCCCTATATATCATATATGTAGTTTTCCTAAACGGACCAATCCCCATTCCTGATAGGTCTTGGGGGTGCAACTTGTTCTTGTGACATCACTTATGGTTAAAACGGTGTGATACACATTTGGAAGGCGAGAGCTCTGGCTGTAACTAGTGTTATCCCCGTCATTTTGTTGGATAATAAAGACAGTAAAATGTGTTCTATGGTTGAGTCTTCCATTCTTGCGGCAAGGATTTTGTTGGGGCCCAAGTACCCTCTTGCTGGTAATTGGGGTAGCTGCTAAGAGTGGCCCTGCTGCTCCTTTACAATATCATAGATGCGTAATCCGTGGGAAGAACATCCATCAGAAAGAAAACAAGAGTTAAGTAATTTGTTTTTCTTTTCCCTAAAAGTCAATATTTTACCTGTTTTGCTCACAGCTTCATATACTCTTCCTCTTGTTCCTCTATAAGCCTGCCTGGTGTTGTCCAGGGCCAGATGTCTCAGGTGTTCCTTTGCCCTGTTTCCTGGGGAGTTTTGTGATCAGGATTTGTTGAAAAATCTTTTTCCGGATGCATGGTTACTGCCTCTAGTCCCGGACATCTCTTGGTACCTCTTTGCAGGCCCTCCTCCCTTCTCTCTGACCCCCCCCCCCCCCAACCCCAAACTGCCTGGAGAGTAAGCTTGCCTTTCTGGATTCTGTGCATTTTCTTGTTTTGGGAAAAGTTGGATATCCTTGAGTGCAAATGGAGATTGGAAAGAGAACCCATTCTCTGTTGGGTACATCTCACAAACTTTATTTCCTGAACAAAGGTATTCACCATGTGGGATTTACTGCTCTCCACTACATCTGGATCAAAGTACAGATTCATAACCTCATTGAAGTTGTCCCCCATCAGCACAAGATCTCTAACAGTTCCAAGCAGTAGCTTTTGTCTCTTCAACCGCATGAGGATAACTGCTATACTGATAGATCCCTTTGAGTAGGTAGTATGTTTAACTTTTCTGTATTGTGATTGGTCTAAGATTTTTAATTCAGATACAGTGAGACCTATTTCCTGCGGGAGAGCTAGAACTGGGCAATGGAGACAGAGGAACTGTCGTCAATGCCTCTTCCCGCCCCCCCACCCGCATGTAATGTCAACCACCTTACATTGGTAGCTAAATCATTCGATTTTCTTTTTTTTTTAACTCTCTTTATTGAACGATTCACGTCTCATCAGTCAAACATAATTACAATTCAATGTAACATTGGGTATCTGGTGAGTGCATTTTACAATTCAAACATTGCCAGGCAAGGCATACATTCAGGTATTGGAACACTGTGGGAACTTGCTTCGCTTAGGAGGGGCATATATAAATATCAGTAGACCATTTTGCTCTCTTGGTGGTAAGGTCCACCCCCTAAAAGATACCACAACCTGACATCATCAATCCCCCGCTCAATTCATCAGTCAGGCTGGTTCATTATTCCGGGACAGCCAGTAGGCGGTGAAGGGATTCCAAATATTTTCGGGCCGGCTCTGCAGCCCACAAAGATTGCCATGTTCTTTGTCTGTATCACTAAATCATACCAGGTCCTTCAGCCACACAGTCAACCCTGGGGAGGGTATGTGCTTGTCCACTTCATCAAGATGCAACACCTGGCAGATATCATACTAGTCGAAAGTAGCTTCTGGTACTGTTTCGGCAGCCCCGGGCACCACCCAAACATACAGCACAACAAATCGTAGGGTACTGCTTGCCCAGCATCTCAGCCATAGTTTCCCCCACTCCCTCCCAGAAAGAGCGCAGTTTGATACAAGCCCATATCATACGTAAAAAAGACGGCCAATTTGGCATTGCATCTTGGGCAACTAGCTGCTCTAGTGTTATCGAACTGGTGTAAGCGGGCCAGAGAGAGGTACACTCTATGTAGTGTCTTAAGTTGGATCAGTTGCCCCACTGTGTCACTGCCACAGCGCACCACCCATTGTTTGTCTGTGAGGGGCGTCCCAGTGTCCTCCTTCCATTTTTTAGCCCTTAAGGCATCCTGAGGAGAGTCTGCCTGGGTGAGTTTATAGAGTGTAGAGACCACCCTGCTACTCCCGGGAGAGCACCTTATGTATTTCAGCAACAGAGTAGATTGCAGGATTTCTGTGAACCCAGGGGACCATTCCCTGAACGATGCCCTCATTCTATAATACTGTAACCTTCGTTGCAATCCCCCTGCAATCTTATCTTCAAATAGTTCCTGCGTGATGAAGGTTCCATCCGGTACATATCCTCCATATGGCTATTTATTGCCCTCCGGCAGTCCTGAATGATAGCTTCATCACATGTTGGCGTCAAGGTCTCTATGTTCCAAAGTGAGATACCCGGGTCAAAAGGGCGTTCTACCCCAAGCCTCTTCAAGGTTCTTTTCTAAGCGTGTACTGTGCATGCAACGGGGTTGAATTTATATTTTCCTAATACCTTACCGTTGATCAACACCCCCTGGAGAGAAGACGGGTGCACTGAGTGCTGTTCTATGCATATATGAGGGGGATTCAGGGCTCCTGGCATCCACATTGATGCGAAGAACAGCTGAGATGCCAGGAAGTACAGTCCCATGTCCGGTGCCCCAACACCACCTCTGTCCCATGGCAGGGTCAGTGTTTCCTAGCTAACACAAGGGCTCCTCGGGTGCCAGACCAGCTTGACCTGTAGAGCCTGCACTTCCGCAAAGTAGCCCATCCCCGGCCATAGTGGGATGTTCTGAAAAATATATAGAAGCTTGGGGATCACTATCATCTTGGCGACTGCAATCCTACCCAATAGTGAGAGGGGTGCCTGCACCACCTTTCTACACTGGCTTTCAGGGTGTGTAAGTAATTAATATGGTTTTCTTCTAATAAGGTTTGTGCTTCTCTTCTCACCCGCACCCCCAGGTATGTAACCGCTAACTGTTCCCAGCTGTTTCCTTCAGTATTTAGAGGCTGTGCCATGGTCTCGCTTAGGGGAAATAGAGTGGATTTTGCCCTGTTGATCCTGAGGCCCGGAGCCTCACTGAACCTTGCCACTTCCGGTGTCAGTGGGTTAGATAATTTCAGGATCCTTAATATATAAGATTGCGTCATCCGCATTCAGTGAAATGAGCTCCTTATCCCCTCCCATCGCCAAGCCCCTGTTGCCATGAAATCTTTGCAGTCGGGCAGCCATAGCAAAAAACAAAGGCGAGAGCGGGCAACCCTGCCTGGTTCCCCTCCCCAGTTTGAAGAGACGAGATCTCGAGGGCCTATACCAATCTGGGCACTTGACCCCGCATACAGCAGCAGTACCGTCGAGAGATAGTACTCTAGGACCCCCAACTGACATAACTCAAACAGTAGCCCCATTCCATGGAGTGAAATGCTTTTTCCATGTCAAGGAGTACTACCACGGTCTGTGTCTTGGGATACATCTGGGCTAGTATTGCGAACAACCAGTGTAAATTTAATGAGGTCGACCTCCCTGGGATAAACCCAGACTGGTCCTTGTGTATAATATGTGAGACATGCGGGACAGCCGGTCCGCCAGCACTGTAGCATATATTTTTGTATCAAGGTTCAGCAAAGGTATTGGGCGGTACGAGGAGCAGTCGAGGGGATCTTTATCTGGTTTGAGTATTAACATTATCACTGCCTCACGCATTGTTGGGGGGAGGCACCCCACCTCAACCCTTCCTCCCACATAGCTAACATGTACTGGGCTACTTCGGGACCCCACTCCTTATAAACCTCGGCGGTGATCCTGTCCGTACCTGGTGCCATGGAAGAGAGGAGGGCTTGCACCACAGTAAGAATCTCGTCAATTGTTAAGGGTACTGCCATGGCCTCTACGGCTTACTCGCTAAGCTTTGGCAGGGTCGCCTCTCTGATAAAATCCTCAAGTTCCGCTTTTGGCAGAGTCCCTCGCGATGCATACAGGGACTCATAGGGACTCATAATAGTGTTGGAATGCATCCGCTATGACACCTCCGGCTTTACGACCAAGTCCCCTTCTGCCGTTCTCACCACCATTATCTCTCTGTAGCACCTTTCATGCCTCACCATTGCCGCTAGGAGTTTGCCCGGCCTATCCTCCTCACCATATCTACGGGCCATTACTGGACGGGCCAGGTATTTAACCTCCCGCTCCGCTAGGTCATTGAAGCGGTCAAACTCATCCCTTAGTTTAGGCAGCGAGCCCGGTTCACCTCCCCTGTCTGCCACCCTCTCCCATCTCTTAACTTCTAGCTCAGTGTCATTTAGCTGTCTCGGTCGCTGTTTTAAAATGTCCAATTCCAGGGAGAGACACCTGCCCCTCAGCACCACCTTGAACGCTTCCCATATAGAGCTAATCTCAGACACAGTACCCACATTCTCACAAAAATGGTCCTTGACCATGGCAAGGACCTCACTTTTAAACACTATGTCGGACATTGCCGCAGAGATTTAAACCTCCATGAGGGACGACATACTATCTGATCTGAGGACAGGGACCACAGGACTGGGGAGTGGTCAGAGAGTGTTCTCGGGGAAGCAATACCCAGTCGACCGTTCGATGCACAAGATGAGGGCTAGTAAGGATGTAGTCTAATCGGGATGAAGTGCCATGCACCGTTGAATGGCGTGAATACTCCCTCCTCTCCGGCCTCAACACCTCCACACATCCCCCAGCTCTAGTTCACGCATGCTGCCCAAAACCGCCTCCGCTGCTCTGGAGTGGTGTCTCACCTCCCCAGCCGATCTATCTCTCCTGGGGTCTAGCTTAACATTGAGATCCTCTCCCCTTATGATATTGGTGTGTAGGTATTTATGGAATCTGTTCACTAGAGTCTCAAAGAACCTAGGGTTGTCCACGTTGGGACCATATATATTGATAAATGTAATCATTGTGCTTCCCCAGCATCCCAAGACAATGATGTATCTCCCTTGTGGATCAATCACTGTATCGTTTGTGCGGAACCCCATCGACTTGTGCACCAGTGGCATCAACCCAGCTGAGTATGCTGAGTGTGAGGTGTAGTGTTTGCAGTCCCCCCTGCTTCTGGCTACCCCCTCGTTCCCCTTCCCCACCAGGTGAGTTTCTTGCAGCATTACTTTGGCCCTGTGCCGTTCACAGTACTGAACCACCTTACAGGCTTTGCGAGGGTTAAGTCCCCGCACGTTCCAGCTAATCACTTTACACACTATAGTTGGGGTGTGGACTATAAAGGAATGCACTTCCAGCCCACCCACTCTCCCATATTGTACACCGGCTATTGACCAGTCCCATGAGACGTGAATCCTTTTGAACCAATTTAAACCAACTTCCCCAAAAGCTATCCTCCCCTCCCCGCACACCTCCCTTCCCCCCTATCCATGCCCTACCCACCCACACTGCCCTCCCCCAACTTGCAGTGATTGGAACCCTCCACCCAACAACCTCCAACATCCACATTACCATGGGCCACAACCCGGGGCACTGGACACTGCCACCCAAGCGACCTCCACCACTCCTGATTTCGAGGGGAGGACCTCGAAACTGTTCCTTATTGTGCAACTGGACTTATTCATTACATTTTCAGAAACCTTGTTCAGAACCCATCAGGGAAATCCTGCAAACAACAACAGTCAGACCTTATACCATTTTGGCCCAACTCTTGATTCATGTTTGTAGGGCCCAGCTGGTCACTTCGGAAGGGATTCAAGAAAGTCATGTACTGCTCCGTGATCTGTAAAGAAGTGAGTTTGACCTCCACGTTGAACATGTAGCTTGGATGGATACAGCATGGAATACTGCATCCCGCGGTCCCGGAGCGCCCTTTCTGCTGCGAAGAAAGAGAGGCAGGCCTTCTGGACTGACTGGGTGAAATCTGGGTAAAATGATACCCTGGTGTTCTCATAGGTGAGGTTCCCAAGTGCGCTCTCTCCACTAGCAATTGGAAGGACAGCGGGGGCTCCTGCAGCACCTCCTTGATTAAGTTATCCATAAAGACCTCCATGTTCTGTTATAATAGTATAGGTTATTTATAACGCGCTTAATACCCAGAGGTTTCTAAGCGCAGACCCTGGGATCGAACCTATGGTGCTCTTTGTCGTCTTGCTTCCAAGGCAAGCACGTTGCCCCTGAGCTATCCTCCCTCTCCCTGCAAGATCGACTCCGGACCCTCACCGCCCGGATGTTGTATCTTCTCGTCCTCACCTCCAGATCTTCATTTTTGTCTTTGATGGTCTTCACCTCCCTCCGTAGGCAGATTACGAGCTCAGAGAGACGCGGTCATCTTGGCTGCAGACTCTCTAGCGCCCCCATCATTCTATTTGTTTAAACATTGCCTGTTGCACTTTGTGCATAGTAACTCAACTGGTGTCTTGCAACCATAAATCACCACATGAACATGTCTCCATCAAGCCCTGCCTACATGCCCTAAAATGCAGAACCATCAGCCGCCGCAATTGTAACTTGAGTTGTATAAACTCAAACGAGGGTCGAAACTACTCACCATTCCGAGACCCTTGCCCCATATATAAGCATGCTTTCAGCACTCATTTCACAGTTAAGATCTTGTAAATATTATTATCGTTTTTTAAAATGTATTTGCATTTGGTTTATTACAAACCTTTCAGCAATTTACAGTAACAGAATCATTCCAAGTTTAAAAGAAAAAGGTATCAATTACAGTTCACCATCATATTTGTTTCACGACTACGAAGTATCAAAAGAAAAAAATAATTGAGTTCTCTATAATTTAAATAATTTACACTGTTACATTTCCCTTAAAAATATTTCATCTAAAAATGTTATAGTTGCTAGGGCTAAGTGGGTGTTCAACTAATTAGAACAACTGACCATTCCCCTAAGGATAAAGTGCCAAGTTGTACGACAGAGGTGCCAAGATATGTTGTTCTTAAGGATGTTAGTCCAGTGCAGGACAACAAGAGATGCTGTAAGGTTTCCCGCTCTTTTGTTCCAATACAGTGCCTACAAGTTAAATCTTTTTCACCCACCCTGCATGCAAAGCTAACACTTCTTTTGTCAAAAATAGATTCATCCGTACTCATAGGAATTGACTTCTAAAATAGCTGTTAGGAAATGTACTTAAATACCTCTGTACAGAGCCGTATTATTTTGCTTCATGTTAAAAGTGATAGAACATTTGGAATTTTTTTAACCTCTTCCTGTCTTCAGATCCTGTCGTCTTTCCACATTTTGATCTCAATCTCGTCACGGTTTGTCACAAGGTTATTCTCTGTCATACTTATTCTAGCCATTTGGTCTTTACACGCCTTCCCCCACTCAGCTAAAATCCCTTCTCTACCATTATCAAGGGCATTTTTCAAGATCTGGAATAAAGGAGGAGGGTCTCCCAGTAGGCACTTGCAGTACAATGCCAACGATTTCCAGCATACCATGGCTAGTATAGACAGCAAGCCTAGTTCGTACTGCACAACTTGAATTGGGATAGAAATTGGAAGAGCCAAGACCTTCTTCCAGAAAATACCCTCCAATGCCAATGTTATTTTGCGATATGCTACTTCTACGGTGTCCTGTCATTAGATTGCATGGCTGAGTTGGGAAAAACTGATTTGTTAGTCTCTCCCTCTGATTAATGCAGATCCAGGTGCGGTAGTTCCTTTGCCCACGCAGGAAGGAGGTAAAAAGAATGGAGCTGCCACCAATCTTTCAGGCCATAAACCCTCCTTGGTGTTAATGCCAACATCTTTAAAGCGTGCCTTACTTAATACACGTTCTCTGGTTTGTCATTCAGTAGAACTCGTTGATTCCATTATTGAACTAAATTTAGACCTTGTGGCTATAACTGAAACATGGCTTCGCAAGGCTGCTCTCTATGCTATGCAATTGGCCGTTCCTGAGGGCTATGACATTTCGCATGTTGATCATGAGGGCTCAAGAGCGGGTGGGGGGGGGTGATTGGCTCTGATTTTTCATAAAAACCTAAATGTTTACATCTCTGGCAAACCAGACTTGACCACTGTGAGCCTATGCTGCTTAAATTTAATATTAATCCAGTCAGTTCTCTTAGTATTCTGTTGTACATACCACCTATAGTGATGCCCCTGTTGGAGGAACAACATTTAGCCCTCATTGGTCTCATCTCCAAATTGCATTTGCCTCTACTGGTTTTAGGAGATTTTAATCTATGGGCTAATGATATCCTAGACCATGACGCAGTGTTCTTATTAAATACACTAGAAATTATTGGTTTTAAACAACATGTTAAAATAGCAACACATGTTGGTGGTAACACCCTTGACTGGATCTTGTCCAGAAATCAGGAGGTCTTATCATCCGCAGCACTAGATTGTATATGGTCGGATCATCACCATCTTGTCATCGAACGTCCTCTCTCCTCCTGTGTTATGAAACATTCTCAGTCAATTAAACAACCAACTCTCATTAGGCATTCTAGGAAGGTTACTTTTGAGGCGTTTACTTCCTCAACCCTTCCTTTACTACCTCCTCTGGAAAGAGGTATTCCTCTTGCTCACTTTATTTCTCTTTTTAGGAATGTTGTTAATCAGACCTATGAATCCATAGGACCACTGAAACAATCAAGTAAAAAAGAAAATGGACCTCACATAACTTATGGTTCTCACCAGAGGTGCTGTCTGCTAGGACAGCAAAACATAAAGCTGAAGGCAATTGGCGCAAACATCCAACTGATGCATCCCCTTTGGCCTATAAAGCCACTCTGAAGGCCTTTAAGAGCATTTTGTTCAAGGCCAAGGAAATTAAATTTAACGCAGGATTGAGGTGGCTAAATCCAAACCTAGGGAACTGTTCGTAACTTTACAGGAACTAAAGGGCAGTCTGGTGGAATCTCATCCTGTGGCTGATAACAACTGGTGTCAGATGATCGAAGAGTTTTGCTCATAAAATTCATCTGCACCAACAATGCATAGCAGATCAATTTAAATCCCTCCAAATATCTAGAAATTCGATTTCTTCTTTCTGTAATGCAACTGGCTCTGTGTCCTCTCCTTTTCATGATGTTTCTGAAAGAGAGGTTACTGACATAGTGCTTACGATGAAACCAACCTCATACAAAGGGGACTGCTTCCCTGCCCCCTTATTTCAAGAGTTTTTGAGTTATGTCGTGCCTTGGGTGACCACCGTTATTAACCACTCCTTCTCTGAAGCCTCTGTACCAGATAATATCAAGGAGGCATGGATCACACCTTTATTAAAAAAAGAGAACTTAGACCCCAGTGATCCTGGAAACCTCAGGCCTATTACAAATGTTCCCTTTGTGTTGAAAATACTCGATAAAGTGGCATATACTCAATATGAAACTTTTGTAGAACAAGATTACATCCTTGCTCCAGGACATTCTGGCTTCCGTGTGAATCACGGGACCGAGACTGCATTACTGGATCTTAAATCCAATATAGCAGGTGTCATTGACAAGGGTGGCATGGCACTGCTATTACTCCTGGACTTGTCAGCCACCTTTGATTTGGTCGACCATGCCCTTTTGGTGGATAGACTAGTCAAGGTTGGCAGCTGTACCACCTCTGCAGCGTGTTGGTTCAGATCATTTCTTGGCCCTAGAACTGCATTTGTAACCAAAGCTAATGCGCAATCTCGAATTGTCTCACTTTTGTGTGGCGTGCCTCAGGGCTCATGCCTGTCGCCACTTCTGTTTAATGTTCATATTAGGCCATTGTGCGATTTACTATCCTCTATGGGGGCACAGTTTGCAAACTATGCAGATGATACCCAGATTGTGATATAACTATCGGGTATCTACAGTAAAGACGTTTTCAAGGCAATACAGTCCTGGATGGCCATCAACTCCCTAGCTTTAAACAACAAGAAAACTGAGTTGCTTATCTTAGGCATCCCCCAAAGGCTAAACCAACTTGATGCATCCTATAAACGTTTTTCCATTGTGGGTAATGGTGTTAAGGTTTCTGACTCTGTCAAAAGCATAGGGGGTTGTCTATGACCCTAATTTATCTTTTAAAAAACAGGGTTCTCACCTTAAATCTTCCTGGTCCTATTTTGTCCACTTGCTGTGGCAGATTCATCCTTAATCATTAGAGACTAATAGGACTATGATCGCGGTAGCTATTCTTAATACCAAATTGGACTATTGTAATAACCTGCTTGTTGGAACCTCTCAGTGAATTCGAAAAGCCTACAGGTGATTCAGAATGGAGCAGTATGTGCTGTTTGTGCAATCGGTCATGGGTATCCTGTGTCAAAGGCGCGCAGAAAACAACATTGGCTTTCGGTTAGTCAAAGAATCCATTTAGAAGGCACCATTTTGATGTTTAAATGTCTGGCAGATGAAGTTCCTGCCTATCTTTCATCAAGAGTCTTGAGGGCTCATTTAAGGCGGGCTCTACGCTCTAATAAAGATATTCTACTTCATCAACCTCGAGTTCTCTTAAAAAAGATCGGTGGCTCACGCTTCAATGCCTGGGTACCAAGTCTTTGGAATTCATTACCATCTAATCTTAAAGAATGTGGGTCAATCGCTCAATTCAAGAAATTGTTTAAGGCCCATCTCTTTGATATGGGCACAGGTTAAACCACCTTTTTCTGTTGTTTTTCTACCTCTGCGCATCCCTTTTTATGTTTTATGTTGTTCTTTTGTCTTGTGAGTGCCTTGAGGCCTTTGAACGAATGGTGCTATGAAGGAAATATATAGATACACATTGGGCTATGAGTGGTGGCACTATCGGCAAACACACAAAATCATTAGCGCTACCCTCCCACACCTCGAGCTTGACGCTGAATGTCATCTGAACCCATGCCTGAGACTGACAAAGAAGCAAGACACAGCTCACTTCCCAGTTCACTCCCCAGTATAATATGTTCAGGGTTAGTGCGATTAACCGCACTGTAGCGGTCTCGGCCCATGAGTAATGGACAAGTGCTTTTGTAGTTATTTAGTCCTGACCTCGGCCCATGAGTAATGGACAAGTGCTTTTGTAGTTATTTAGTCCTGACCTCCTTCGAAATCCGGGATCTGGCTACACATCGCATCTTTCAAGACATTCAAATCATTTAAATGTTTATTTTCAATGGCAACTCCCAGATCAACTTCCATGCCACCTTCAGGTACGTCACTCACCGTTCTTTTTATTTTAATGATTTTTATTGTTAAAATATTGATTTTGATACAGAGGTCAACAGGTTACATACTTAGAATAAAACAAGAACCACAAAGAAATGACATAGCAACTGATTTTGGTCTTTTGTAATAGTATTTCTATAAGGCTGAGTCATTTGTTAAATTCACTTACAAATATAATATGAACTATATTAGATATAAACCGCATTAATATAACAAGTAGCTTAAAATTAATAATAGCACAGGTCTGCAAAGAGTGACGTATATGTAGTGAAAATAGAGATTTGGGGGGAGACGTACAGGGAGACAGACTAGAGACATATAAGGATAAGGGGGCGAAGAGGATAGGGGGGGAATGGGTATATTGGATTATTTCATCAAAATAATTTAATCATTTCAAACATTATCAAGTTCTAGCATTTCTAAATGAGTATGGAAATATGAATAGTGATGCAAATATAAGGGTATAGATTTATGTACCATGAGCAGTTGCATTAAAACAGTTAAGGTACCTGGTGAAATAATACCATTTAGCATTATATTTAGGAATTGTGTTGTGATTATTGGCCATGCACATCTCCAGTTTATGAGTGTTACAAATGGTATTCCACCAGATTTTGGTAGAAAGCAAACTAGAGTCTTTCCAGTTAGCCGTAATACATTTTAAAGCAATACAGATGAATAAATCATAAAGTCTTGCAGAGTCAGATGGGATATAAGTTGTAATGGCTATACTACCTAAAAATATGATATGTTAACAAAGGAAAAGGGCACATCAACACAGAAGATACATTTAAGAAGCATCCAGATTTCCTGCCAAAATTTAACAGTGAATGAACATTCATAAAACATATGCATATACGTGGCGGGAGATATGCCACATGACCAACATTTAGGATTATAATTCGGATTAGATTTGGCCAATTTGGCCGGAGTAATGAATGCTCTATGCATGAAGAAATAATAGTGTTGTGATATATTAGCTGATACCGATATTTGTTTGATTTTAGCAAACAGACGATGCCATATTTCATCTTCGAACATGAAGCCCAAATCTAGTTCCCATTTCAGACGTATAGGGCAAATCTTAAAAGTAGAGGTGAGCATATTGTAAATTTTAGAAGCTCGAACTTCACCAACTATGGTAACGTGCATTAGTCTAAGGGCATCTGGAGTAAGAATTTCATTGGAAAATTGGGCAAGTGCATCAAGGCAGGAATTAATTAAGTTGTTATAAAATTGAAAGTCCTTCTTAGGAATGTTAAAAGTGGAGGAGAATTGCTGGAAGGAAAGGACATACGGGTCATCTATAATGTGTTGGATGAATCTGATACCTCTTTGAATCCATGTTTTGCGGTTAATGATCTTGTTATTAATTACTATGTTCTTATGCCATAATAGTGGAGAAAGATGCTTACTAGGAGTTATAGTGTGAGGAAAAAGAAAGGTTTGTAGAGCAGATATTGAAGCTTTAATAGGGTCTAAAATCTTTTTAGCCGAATATTTGAAGATGTATATGTAGTCCGTGATGTTGTGTGGTAAAACTACTTGTTTTTCTAATGTACACCAGGTTGGGATATCGGCGGATATAGGATCCATGAACCATTGACGTGATTGTTTTATAAGAAATGCATGATGATATGATTTAAAGTCAGGGAATCTAACTCCCCCATATCATAGGGGGCTTTTAGTTTCGTAAGAGCAATTCTCTTACTTTTTCCTTTTCCCCATAGAAAATTAAGTAGTATAGAGTAAATGGATTTGAAAAATGAAAGGGATAATGGGACGGAGAGAAGTTGCAAATAGTATAGTATTATGGGAGTAAGCATCATCTTGATAGTATCTAAGCGCCCCCACCAGGAGAGGTATAGTGGAGACCATTTGGATGTTAGATCCTTAAGGGTGCCCAATAGTGTTTCAGTATTGAGTTTGATCGTATTAAGGATGTTTGGGGCAAAACGAAGACCTAAGTATTTGACAGAGCTACTGCACCATTTGAGGCCAAAAGTGACAATATCATGTTTAAAGCAGTAAGAATTTAGGGGCATAATTTCTGATTTCTGTGTATTTAATTTATATCCGGAAACCTGACCAAATTGCGATAAAACATTCAAGAGGTTGGGAATGTGAAGTTTGGGTTTTTTAATTAATATAAGAATATCATCCGCATATGCAGCTATTTTATTTATTGAAGCACCGACTTGAATTCCCGGGATTTTTTTGTTAGATCGTATTGATTCTAGAAGTGGTTCAAGAGAGAGGATATATAGTAATGGTGAGAAGGGGCAACCTTGACGCGTTCCTCTTAGTAAGGGAAAGGAGGAGGAAGTTTGACCATTTAGGTAAATAGCCGAATTGGGGGCAGAATAAAGCAGTTTGACCAATGAAATGAATTTTTCACCACACCCATGCCAGCGTAGAGTTTGAAACATAAAATTCCAGTCAACACGATCGAATGCTTTTTCCGCATCTAATGCAATGGCTGCATATCCTTGTGTGTCTTTTTTGTCATTGGCTGCAAGGTTGATGGCGTTTAATAGGAGTCTTGCATTAGAGGATATATTACGTCCTTTTACATATCCTGTTTGGTCTGGTTTAACTAGATTAGGGAGTGAGGATTCGATTCTATTGGCAAGTATTTTGGCAAAAATTTTGCTTTCAATATTGATAAGGGAAATGGGTCGATAGTTGCTAGGAAGAGTAGGGTCCTTATCAGGTTTTGGAAATATGATAAGCAAAGCTTCAGAAAAAGATCCCGAGGAACATTTTTCTGAGATAAAATATGAAAAAAGTTTTTTGAGCTTAGGTGTTAAGGATTGAGAGAATGTGCTGTAGAATTTTGTAGATAGTCCATCAGGGCCTGGTGCTTTTCCTTTTCCGAGGCCATTGATGGCTTTGGTAATCTCGATGGAAGTGATGTCTTTGTTTAGATGAGATAGATCAATTTCAGGGTAGGTGGTTCTACTGATATTATTCAAAAAGGAATCAATGTTTTCTCTAGGAATAGCGCATTCTGGAGTATATAGATCCGTATAAAATCTCCTAAAGCATTCCAATATTTCATCAGGCCTATGATGCATCTTGCCCATCTTATCTTGCATGTGAGAGACTTGAACTTTTTCTTTTTTGGTTTTTAGATAAGAGGCTAGCATTTGACCTGCTTTATTGGAAGTTTGATAGATCTTAGTTTTATATTTAAGAATGGTTCCTGCCGCTAACTCAGTAATTTCTTTATTGATTTCAAAGCGTATCTTAATGACTTGTCGTAGATTAGCTGAGTCAGTGTCAGAATAATAATGTTGTTCTGCAACAGTGAGTTTAGAGTAAAGATCATCAAGGTGTTTTTTCCTGATTTTTTTATTCTTGCCTGTTAGGGCCATTATATGACCACGAAGGGCTGCTTTGAAGGCATCCCAATTATTGACAGTGGAGGTATCTTGATCTTGGTTTTCGTTAAAGTATTGTTGAATGAAAGCATTGATGGATTGAATAGATTTAGGATCATTTAAAAGAAAATTGTTAAGTTTCCATCTGGGAGAACCTTTGTTCATATCTGTGAGGGAGAAGGAAGTGATGACAGGAGCGTGGTCAGAAATAATGATATTGGCAATCTTGGAGTCTATAATGGATCCAGAAAGAGTCTTTGTAGCGAAAATATAATCAATACATGACAATGTGTTGTGTGGGGGAGAATGGAAGGTATAATCCAAATGTGAAGGATGAGATATCCTCCATGAATCAATTAGACCTGTTTCTTCTAGACAATTTATAAAGGCTTTGTGAGTTTTGTTGGGTTTAAATATGCAACTGGATTTTCGATCCAAAAAGGGGTCAAGAACCTGATTGACATCGCCACACATTATCAGGTTGATGAAGTCATTTTTCAAAATCATTTGTTTGATATTATTCCAAAAGGAGGGATCTGGTAGTGTAGGTCCATAAATATTGAGAATTGATACTTGTGTCGTGTCAATTTGCAGTTTAACCCAAACCCATCTACCATTTATATCTGCATCTTGGGCAATGATTTTGTAGGGTTGTTTTTTACTAATGAGTATAGCGACACCATTTTTCTTGGATAAAGCTGGGCTAGCAACAACTTCCTTCACCCAAAGAGACTTGAGTTTCATTGATTCTTTGAGGGATAAGTGTGTCTCTTGTAGACAAGCTATTGTTGGTTTAAATTTATTTAAGTGAGATAATACTTTACATCTTTTCATTGGATTCTTGCAACCCTTAATATTCCATGTTATGCATTTAAATATCATCTAGCTGGAGGAAATTTGATATTCATACATCTTATAGCTGTCGTACAAAAATAAACATATACCATTATAATTCGATTGAAATAATGTTTACACCAATATTTTCGCAGAAGGAAGGAACATTGGGGGTTAGGGAGGGGAGAAAGGGGTTTGATCACATCTTGACAAGTAGTATACCATGACGAATGAATGATTTTAGAGATCAAACAGGACATAGGATAAGGAGTTAAGGGGAGATATATATAGGGGATAGGAAACGCCTACTGGGTCGCTAAGTAGGAAAAAGCGACTACTCGTGGAAGATGGACCCAAAAGAGCGCCCTCCCCACATAGTAATTATCAAAGTAAAATCATAGCATTAGGTAATTAGATACTTATGAGTATAGAAGTCGACTGATGGAGATCCAGTTTCAAGTAGTAGATGAAGTGGAGGCTGCCGCTGGAGAAGAGGTGTCCATATTTTCATTTTTGATGGATTGTATGAAGAGCCTTAAATCAGCAGGATCATCGAAGACTGCAGAGCGTCCTTCGTATGTGACTTTAAAGGAGCAAGGATGGAATAAGCCATATCGGACATTAAGTTGTTTAAGTGTAGGCCGGAATGCCAGAAAGACTTTTCCTCTTTGTGCTGTGCTTCTTGCCACATCTTGTGAAATATATAACTTGCTGCCATGCCAGATTAGGGATTTACGTTCTTTAACTGTGGAGATGATAAGTTGCAGTTGAGAGTATTCCAAAAGGTAAAATATTAATGTTCTTGGTGGTTGACGAGATGAGGGAGATGCTGAGGGTTGGCCAATCCTATGGGCTCGTTTTATGTTAAAAGTAGTTTCCAAAGGCAAATGTAGTATGGCCGGTAAGAATTTTTGTAGGAAGACAATAGGGTCCGTACCCTCAGCTCCTTCAGGAAGGCCAGAGATGCGTAGGTTATTGCGCCTACTTCGATTTTCCAAATCTTCATTATGCTTTTGAAGTTCTTTAATGGATTTCTCCATTTGTGCTACCTTAGGCAATAGATCTTCAAGCACGCCAATTCTTTTCTCTGCCTCTTCTACTCTGTTGTTAACTCTCATCCATCTTTCATCAAGTTGTTGTCATTTAATATTTGTGGTTTCCATAAAGGGTTTAAGTGCCCTGATTTCAGTAAGAATGGTTTCAATAGCTGGGTTCGAGATTCCACTTGGAGGAGGAGAGTCACTTTTGGGTCTTTTTAGAGTGGTTGAAGAGGCGATAGCGTCTTTGATAGAGGCGCCATTTTTCTGGTTGGCTTTACTGGTTGCCATATTTAAGCAAATGTTAACAATAAGATTTGTTGTGGCGTCTGATTCTTTATTATTTATGATGGTTAGTAGTATATAATTATTACTTCCATATTATTCTTCAGGCTTTATCATGAGCTAGAGTGACCAAAAAATGGAAAAACCCAGAATAATAAGGCATATACTACTGGAGATATAAATAGATATGTTGATTAGAGCTGTTATCCAAAAGGAGAGGTTTGTACCAGTGAAGCTGTAGGAGTACTGCGATGGGTTGCTTGTAAACCAGTCTGTTTGCTTCATATAAAACGGTTGCAACAATAATGTATGGCAGTGGTATGAAATTTAACAGGGGAGAAGAGATTATGCAGATGGGAGACTGGATAACGTGTTCAAAAATATTCTTTTAAAGCTTTGAGATGTGACCTGCAAGCCCTTTCGCTGTCTTTTTCCTTTTCTTTCCCCTTTTTCTTTCTCTCTTTTTTTTTCTTTTTCTCCTCCTTCCCCTTTCCAACTTTTTTAATAAGACACAAGACTAGCGTTGCTTCTATTAATCAACCTATATTTCTTCTTTTCTTTTATATCCAAACAGTCCTCTTAATAAAAAAAAAAAAAAAACAAAGAAAAATTTCTTTCCTCCTTTTTCCCTTTTCTTTCCTTTTTTATAATCTTTCCGCTTCAGTATTTATGCATGTACAGTTTAAATATTGCATTTGAATAGCTTCTTACTGTATTGTTTTTTTTTTTTTTTCTTTCCTCTCCTTAGTTTTACCAGCAGATGGCGTACACGTGTGGAGGAGCGGCCGTCTAGGCCAAGACCAGGATGTCAGCTGATATAACACGCCGCTCCTCTCCTCACGAGGGGCGGTTCGCGTGTCGGCGTGCGTCCGATGCAGAAGCCTGCGTGAACAGCTGACAGCGTGTGAAGCGTTCCAGTACGCCGGAGCCGCGAAAGAAGACAAGTGCAGGCGGGATGTCGGCGACGTTCGGGATGAATATTAAGGTAAGTTTAATAAAATAATATGGTACCTAAATGCTTTATTTATTTTGAAGTGGGTTGGAGCCGGTCTCTCAGGCAGCCATCTTGCCTCGGCGCCAAGCCACGCCCCCCACTCACCGTTTTTAAAGTACTCACCAAGTTTGTTTCCAAACAACCATTAGTTTCAAGCACAAAGTCCTCATTCACTTGACTGATTGTTGCATCTTTCCTCTTACGGTTGCTTTGAAGGCTGAGAAGGCCGTCGGACATTGCCTCCACTACACTGATAGATGAAAACACCTGGCAGGCCAACTACAGTGCTATACTGTGCACCTTGCACTCTGTGTTCAGACTTTTGCAGGAAGCACTAAGGCATCATAGAACACAGAAACAAACACCAAGTATTTGTATTGTTTACTTTGAAGCACTCGTTTTGTGTCTAAGCGCTAGGCGAACGCACCGTCAGGACGTCGATTGGCGGGTGCCACCCTTAGTGGAGATGACCACTGAGCCCTGGGAGGGTCCTGGCTGGGCGGGCCCTGCCCAGGGGGAGGGAGGCAGAAGCCACATCACAGGGTGGCGGAAGAAAAGGAAGCAAGGCCAGAGAGGTGCCTATATAAGGTGCCGAGGGCAAACGGTTCTTTCTCTCCTAATTTAAAGTGCTGCCGCCCTCGGACGGGGGGCCCTCCATGCATGGAGCCGATTTGATGTAGGTTTGAATGTATTTCGTGATGCCACTGCCTGCAGGCAGAGGGCCCTCCGAATAAGGACCCCAGTTGCATTACCGACTGTACAAGAGATGCCTTCACGCAAGTGTGAGGACCGGGGACTGAGGTCCCCTCCATTGTTCGTCACGACACTGGACACAGTCTGGGTGGCCTTCTGCTGGCATCAATGCTTGTGGTGAGTGTTGGTGTGCGTGCTTGATGAAAGGTAGTTGTTTAGTGGAAAAGCCCCTTGTCCTAGGGGGATTCACAACCAGGTGACTGGGGGAACTCTCTGCCGCCGGTATCCATCAGAGAGTCATAACGGAGTCACAGGTCGATCCTTATAGAAAGCACTTGCAAATAACATAATGGTGCCCAGGAGTACTTGACTCAGGGGAGGCCCGGGGAAAGGAGGAGGTTTAGGGGGCTTGGAAGTCCTTCCAACACCAACAATGTGGTTGGGTGGAAAGCTTGTGAGAAGGGGAATGAAAGAAAATGGGGAATAAAACTAATGTGGAATGAAAACTAACGGGGAATGGAGGGGAAGCGGTGGGGAAAGGGAAGAATTAGGGAACAGAAAGGATTGGGAAATTAAAGGAATTGGGGCAAGGAAGGAATTGGGTAAGGAAAGACCCGGGGAATGGGAAAGACCTGGTGAATGGGAAGAGTTGGGGATGGAAAGGCATTGAGGGGAGTAAGGAATTTGGGACTGGAATGAATTGGGTGGTTGAGGAAATTGGCTATTGGGGTGTTGGACGATCTGGGGAATGAGGGTACTGGGGATTGAATCGATAAGCGATGGAAGGAGTTGGGGGCAGGGAAAGCATTGGGCACTTTGATGTGGGGCATAGGAAGAATTGGGGATGGAACGGTAGGTATTTGGGGAATATGAAGAATTGAGAAAGGGAATAGTAGGGCAAATGGTCAGAACCAAAGGGAGAAGAAAGCACTGGAGTGAGGAGACAATCAGCGAATAGCAAAATTGGGGACGTTATAGAAGGGGTGAGAGGCACGGATTGGGGGAATTAAAGATGTTGAGAAAATGGAAACTAATGAAAAGAAGGAAAGAATGAGAAAGAAAACTAATGGATAGAAGGAAAGAATGAGAAAGAAAGGAACACCTATGAAAAGGATAGAATGAGAAAGAAAATGAATGGATAGAAGGAAAGAATAGGAAAGAAAACTTATGAGAAGAAGAAAAGAGAGAAAAAAATAAAATATAATAAATATCCATGGGTAGAGAGGGAATGGCTAGGGAGGGAGGGGTCTACCTGGCAGGGTGCTCCGATGCTGACGGGGGCAGGGGCTTAGGAAGCCACACGCCCAGTGCAGCATCCTGAGGTGTAGTGCAGAAACGGATCACCTGTAAGCTAACCCTTGGCTTGATGTTCAATAAAGCTTGCTGCAGCATTTGTGACTTCCACCTTTGACAACTGGCCCTGCCTCCTTATTTTGGGGAAACTACAAGGGGGTCTTGGGAATGTGGTGGGATAATGGGAGTGTGGATACAAGTTTTGGGTCCAGCATGACTGGTGTGGTGGATGAAACCGGAGTCTATGGGGGAGGGTGGGAGTGCAACTGTGGGCTGTCCCTGCTAAGAATGTGCTAAACCAACCATGTTAACTGGGAGCCAAGAGCCAGGAACTGAGGCTCACTGCGGGGAACTGCCTGCTACGTCTAACGCTTGGCTCCACATGACTAATGAGCATTTTCTCACGCTGCTTGCTCTGCCTCTGCGATCACAGACCCATTGGACACACTGGAAAACCGAGGGAACTGTACGCTACTCCTAGCGTTTGTAATGTTAATCAGTCCCTGTGTAAATGTATCATACTAGTCTTCTTTTGCCTGACGGGGTCTATAAATATCACAGATGCCACTTGTTACAGCATTCACTTCTGTGTCTGTGTCTATCCGGTACTATGCCTCCTGTGGATTGGTCAAGTACCATGTTTTTGTCATTTGCAATCTCCTTCATAGAGGCCAGAACCACAGGTGAATATTTGCAGTTTAGAGTATGTATTCTGTTTTCACTGCTCCAAAGACCACATCCTTTGCACGTTTCTTGTGTAGTCTGGAACAATTGTACCATCCATAGCCAGTACACCCTGCCTCCTGTCCACCCATAGAATATCATCGTGGTCTGTCAAATTCAGAAGTCTTGCAACAATGGCCTTTGGTGCATCTGTCTGTGGGGGAAGGAGGAGAGAAGTGGGGGCCCACAATATCATTGAAACATCATTTGAGGTACATTTCCACTGAGGGCCCCTCAGTGTGTTTTGGAACACCAACCACTCTGATGTTGCTCCACCTGTAGCAGTTCTCCAGATCTTCGGCCCTGCCCTCTAGGCTCTAGTTATAAGCTATACTATCTCTGCCTTCAATTCCCCGCTGTGAATTTGAGACCAGAGATTCTGCCTTTTGGCTTACCTTTACAAGTTGAAATAGTTTGAAAATCATGTCTGTTTTCCCTTCTGCCGATTCTGGGTTGCTTGATGGCTTTCAGTACTTCTGCAATTGTCATTTCGCTCCCTCAATAATGTGAATAGCAATTCATAGCCCTCTGTTTGCTGGCCACTGTGTTTGTGGATTTAGGCATCTGTACCATGTAAGTAACTCAATTTTGTTTTGATGCCAGTGTTTACATGTCTGTCTTGGATCTTGGAGATGGTGATACTTTGTTGTTATTCTGATTGATAAATTACCTCGACAGTCCATCCTGGGCAAGATGCAGCCTAATCACCGACTTTCAATTTGTTACAACTGGAGCATTCTCTGAGCAGCCCAACCCACCTTCTAGATGGTCTTGCATTTGTGTAATCACATCTACCTGCCCAGGAGGGGCTAGCCCAGCAGTTTACTAGCCCTCAATTTATTTCTAATAAATCCCCGAAAAGTCCACTGCAGGGACAACACTTCCTGGACGGAGTAAATGACAACAGACTCAGGTGCAATATATTGTCACGGCAATGCTAGGTGTTGAACTCTATTGTTGTGCCTTCTTTCACCCTCCCCAATCACTGTTGACTCTTCCCCTGCCAGACTGGCCACAACTCACTGTGTGTACATTGATTCTGGTTCTCCAACAGCGCTGCCCTTCCTCCAAGGGGGTGTTCTCCTCCCACTTAAATAGCAATCTGTGGCCCAGGCCTCTGGACTAGGCCCTTGCCTCAAATCAGCTAAGGGATCCCCAGAAGGATGCCTGGGGCCAGCAGTTGCAACCACCTTAGCTGTCCTGAGGTTGTATGCACCCACTCTTTCTACTGCCTGTCCCACAATGTTTTGCTCCTTCATCATGCACTCTCCTAAGCCATCCTGGTCTGCTGTTTTGTAACTTGTATCTCAATTTACCCGGCACTCTTAAACTCTTTTCTGGCATTGAATTCCTTGTTGCACGGGTTTCAGAATGTGAATCATAGATTCCTGCACAAGAATGTGCTTCGAGTCAATGAAAATAAGATTGAAATAACAGATAAAGGGCAGCATGGAACTTGGAGAACAGTAACAGAAGTTGTGTGGGGTCCATCTGGCACCTGTTCAGACACCTCTCCTTTTCTCTTGTTGATCTTTGAGGTTAATATGTAGGTTTTTGTCAACATGAAGTATCATTTGTTTTGTTTTTTATTATCACAGATGGCTTCAATAACTCCCAGACATGGAAGGATGGTTCAAGGAGTTTTATTTAGCAAATAGAAAAGAATTCTCTACGCCTTCCCTATCTTGACCTCCCCTGAACTCCCACTGCGCTAGTCCATGCTTTCCCAACCCCAGATTTGGTAACTAATGAAAGGTAACCTTTACTATCTAAAAGCTAGCTATAGGTGGGGGCCTAAAAGTCATAGCTTTATCTATCTAGCTCCCTCTGGGGTGCTTCTAAGGGGTCCCTAACCTAACATTGCCCAGATTTTCTAAATAGGCATGATGAATTTCTTGTTCCTGTTCTAGACGCCCTGGTCTGTTCTCTTGTTTACATGCTCCCTCTTTCCCTTCTCCGATCTTACTACTTGTTTTGCACATGCTCTATTCTCATCCTCCCCTCAACCTCCCTTACCTTCTCTCACACCCTCTGGTCTACTTCCTCTCTTGTCCCTCCCCACCACTCTTCTCACTTCTCTCCTCACCATTCTCACCTATCTACGCACCCCTCTTCTAAGTCACCTTCTCTGTACTCTTCCTCTCACCTCTCCTCGCCCTTCCTATGGGGTACATCAGGAACCCCCATATTCATCTCACGCCCATTATGGCAGACATTCTAGATTTCAGGGAGCTCTTGGGTCTAAGGGTAAATTGAGGCAAATCAGAGCTCTTTCCCCTGACAGACATTGCTACTGAGACAAGGGATCTGCAAGGGCTTACTTGGTCCACATCCACTATCTGTTACTTTTGAATTGTTGCGGCCAGACATGGCACTTTGCTACATGAACATATATATGCACCTCGCGCCGAAGCTCAAGACCTGGGGCAGAATTGCCACTGACTATAGCCGGCAAGATTGTGCTGTTAAAAATGACTGTGCTCCCTAAACGGCTATATCTTTTTCTTAATGTTCCAGGCAGCCGTTTTTTGAGGAATTGGAGGCGGTGGTCAGGAAATTTGTATGGCACTCCGGCGCTGTGTGCTTGAAATAGGCTACACTGACCCAACCATTTGGAAGGGGTGGGGTTTGTAGCCCCTGACATCCGCTTCTACTGGGGTGCGGCACAGGCACAGTTTGCTGCTGCCTGGTACTGGGAGGGACCATCTCCCCTTCATGTTCAATTGGAAAGGTATTTCACCAGAGATAAAGACATGTGGTCACTGATCTTTCCTTCCCGCTTTGAAGATTACTGCACATTTTATCCAGTTAGCACCACGTCATGAGCCTGGTGCAAAATATGGACATGGCTGGGAGTGACAACTCCGTACCACAGGGACTATCCCTCTGGAGCTGTGTGCCCTCCCTACCGCAGGCAGATGCTGCTTCCCAACGTATCTGGGCGCGTCATGCGTTAAGCACGATGGGTGCAATGTACACTGATGGTAATGTTGTGTCCGCTAGCGATATACCTATGCTACAACAGAGTAGGTCCTCCATTTGGTTGGAGCATGGTCTTGCACTTAGCATGTAGGAAACAGTGGGAGGAATTCCTGGTTGAGCCTGAAAGTGATACAGTCGTGGGGTGTATTCTAACAGCGGGTGCGAGCAACGGCCTGGTGTCATCCATGTACAGCCCAGTTCCTGGAGATACCACACACTAACGCTTGCTCTAGATGGCCAGGGAATATGCAGCTGGATGTCTCGGATGATATGTGGGCAGACATGTGCATTCACACATGTAATATGTCCTATAATTCCAGATTCAAATTGATACAATCGAAGGTGTTGCACTGCTACCACTACACACCAGCCAGGCTATGGAATTCTCACAAGAATAGACGAGTGAATGCCCTAGATGTGGTGGCGCAGATGCTAAATACTTCCACATGATATGGGATTGTCCGCAGTTAGTACCCTTCTGTTGAGATGTCTGTATGCTGTTGTCTGAGATGACAGGCATGAACATAGCTCCCCACTTGCAATGTCTATTCCATGTTTTTGAACCCCAACTGAAGCAAATGAGCAGATTGTGGCCCTGTGCCTTTTGTTTGCCAAATACTGCATACTGTTGTGATGGATGAGTGCTAGAATCCCCACTAAGTACCATTGGCTGAGCTCTGTTGTCTGGGCCAACGATATGGAGGAACACAGTCCCTTATGCTACCTGTCGGGTCCCGCCCCAAAGAATATATGGGGCCCGCTCAAAGGATATCTCCTGCGTACATTATCGTCACAGGATGCCGCTGTGGCTTCACAATCAGACTAACTCTGAACTTTGAGTGCCCATTGGCTGTGCTGCCATGGATTGCATTGGTCCCCTGTGTTTTTCGGACCCCACCCATCCCAAATTCGTCTATTTTGGTTATGTATGTAATTTGTGTTTGTTCTCGCCCTCGATATGTCCAACGTTGTTGCATGTAATGTACGATGCAAAGTGTGTTCATGAAGAAAGTTTCAAAAAAGAAATGTTCGTAGTCTTGCATTCTAGTTGTGTGACTCTTCTTGTCGGGCCTGTGTGGTTAGGATGTGTGTTTTCACTGGAGCTTTAGCTTTCTTCATGTACTCCCAGTTGTTCTGTACCACGGGATGGTCATTTTCCTGTCGTGTAGTGGGTTCTTCCCATTCCTCCAGCATTATGTCGATTACATCTCTGGGTTTCCGTCTATCGACCAGTTTGAAAGGGAAAAATCCTGTGGAGGCTTAAGGCATATTCAGCATGGCCTAAGCAGCCCAGCGGATCAAATCATCCCAGTTCTTCCTTTCCTCATCCCATAATTTCCTTCAGATGCTTTTTACGGCCTGGCTAAATCTCTCGAGGAGTACATCATTCTGAGGATTGTGCACCGATAATCTTACTGGTTTGATGCCCATGAGCTCCTTCATCTCTCCCATCAATTTATACATGAAGCTGCTTCCTTGGTCAGAAAACAATTTGAGGGAATCCCACTTGAGTGAACAAAGGAATCAATACCTTCAGGATAGCTTTGGTGGTATAACTCTTTAGTGCAAAGGCTTACAGATACCCGGTTGTATAGTCAACGATGACCAGGGTGTACTTGTTCCTAGTTCCAGAGAGCTCCAGGTGTCTTAATGTGGGTGTAGGGACTTCAATGTACGGCTCTCCTCCTCTGGTACTAATGCCATCCAAGCTTACTGCAGCAAGGGGTCTGTAAATTGGGCTGCTGTGAATTCCAATGATACAGACCCTGTCAACCCTGGTTGATGTTGGCTCCCTCTTTGGGCTTCAGTCATCTCTTCTCACAAGGCTTTTCCCTCTCGGTCTCTTCTAGGTCCTCGACTTCCTCCATCTCCAGGACTAGGATCTTCTCATATACCGGCTGGGTGATGGATTGTCCGGGTTTGATTTCAAAGGTGTTCTTCCCTTGGTTGAAGAGGACAACCTTAATTTCCCCCCTGTAGTCTCTGTCATTGACTATGGCTAAGGCTTCCCACATCTAGGAAGTGTTTATGGGCCAAGCCAGACTTTTTCCCGGGTATTTCCGGCAATTCTCCCATATGCACCTTTCAAAACTTTCACACAGAGACCTGTCTTGACCTGCGCCCCCATCGATGAGACCACCACCACCTTCTCATCTCCATATAAGTCACAACAGGCTGCTATGGGTGTAGCCATTATGTATAATTTGGTGGTTTTAGGGATTAAAACTACTTTAATTAATTATAGATACAAGATGGCCGCCGGGACAGGGAGACGTGTTTAGGTCTCTCTCCGCCTGGGCCGCGACAAGAACCTCAATAAAGCCAGGCAGTTCAGGCAAAATGAATAAAATCATTCCTGTATAAGTGTGACCAGCACCCGACTCACCCCGCAACTGAGAACTGACCCTCCAACACGGCGCTACTGGAAAGCGGGAACTCGTCGGAGGAGAAACTCGGCTGCCCCTCCCCCATCGGAGCACCTCCCGGGCCTCTGCGCAGGAGGGGGGACCCGCTTGGAGGGGCGGTGGGCGCGGCACATGAGCACTGCGCACCCTCCCCCGGGGCTGCGGCGGCTGCGCCGCCCCGAAGATCCAGGCCCCAGGAGAGAGAAGCAGCGGAGGGACGGGGGAGCGGAGGAGACGAATGCAAGGCTCTGCAACAGAGAGAGCTGGGTGTCAGGGCCCAAACACCATGATCGCCATCAGTCACCCCCCATCCGTAATAGACTTTAGAAGGGCATAATCCCCGGAGGGCACATAACCACACAAAATCTCCCGTTGGAGGCCCGCAAGGCCCATCAGCCGGGCCACGGAGAGAGGGGCAGGGGCGGAAGAGAAATAAAGGAGTGAATAACCTTGCCCCCCCCTCAAAAAAACTAAGCCTCTTGGCAACAGCCCTCCCACCCAGAACACTCTAAAGAGACTTCACACAGGCGGGGGCGCCACAGAATGCACCCCCCGCCGCAAATCTACTGCCCCCCATCAGCCCCACTCTAACAAGGAGGCGGAACCCAGGGGCAACAAACAGAAGGAACGGCCCAGGAGAGATCACAAGGCACCCCCCACCCCACCCCGGAGGAGGCAGCACACCAGGGTGGACATGTTAAAAGCAAAGGGGAAGTGGGGCTGTACAGTTCCGAACAAACAGACATCCAAACAAGACGCAAATCTGGTGCAGATGTGGTCGGCAGAATCCCAGGTCCACACCAGAGGAAGGGCACAGGAAGACCACCCCCAGAGGACCGCATCCACCCCAACGTTGGCCAACCTCCTCCATCAAGGGAGGGTATGCACTCATGGTTCATGGAACTACAGGACAAGTTTATGACCACAGTCCAGGACCAATTCACTACAATGAGAAATGAAATGAAACAAGTGGTCCAAGAAGTAAAGAGGGATGTGGCCAAACTAGAAGAGCAGACAGACACGATAGAGAGAATAGTCCAGAACCTAGAAGATGAAGCACGGCAATACAGCGAAACACAGGAACACCTGGTGCGGCTGACCCACAACCTGGAGATCCAATGTGAAGACCTAGAAAATCGGTCCTGTAGATCCAACATGCGTATAAAGAACATGGCAGAATCGGTACTCGATAAGGACCTCAAAGGTGCGGTCCAGGAAGTGTTCAGAGACATTCTGGAGGAGCAAGAAGCAGGTGCCATTGGGATCGACAGGGTTCACAGAGTGGGGCCGAAAAGAACAGGGGCGCCCCGGGAAAGACCAAGAGATGTGTTAGCAGCCCTCTCCTCATACCCACAAAAAGAACAAATCTTAAAGAGGGCACGACAACTGGACCACATCAGGATGAAAGGGATGGAGATCCATCTGTACCAGGATCTGGCCTCGGTGACTTTACAGAAAGAAGAAATATGGCACCGCTAGTCAAGGAACTTGTGGCAAAGGAAATACGATACAAATGGACATTCCCGTTCGGCCTCCTATTCACCTGGGAAGGCAAACAAAGAAGAGTGATCACATGCGACGAAGGCTTACACATATTGGACATCCAAACAGAAGGGGCGGAAGGAACGGTCAACAAAACAAGTGGAGGGCACCACAAAAGGCTGAGAGGCTGGGAAGAAGTACGACAAACAGGGTAGAGAAGTGAACTTACATGAATGTCCGCGGATCGCACAGTACGGCTGCCCGGCAGGAGACCTTGGATCTGAATCTCAGGGAGGACTGAGAAATGCGGGGTTTAGGAACCCCTGCAACGTTTACACCAAGTTCATCGAGGGCCGGGAGCGATAGGATCAACGCCCTAGCATCCTTAGGTACCCGGGCCCTCCTCGGGAAGTTATCTGTTTTAAAGTTTAAAAGTTCGGGGAAGTTGGGGGGATAGGGGGAAGGGGGGAAAGGGGGAGGGAAAACTCCGGAAGAAGAAAGCGATTCACCCTCACAGGAAACCATAAATATTCACTACGGGCCAATACAAAATGGGGAAACTTAAAATCCTAACATACAATATAAGGGGTCTGAACTCCCCGGTGAAGAAGAAGAAGGTAGAGACCATGCTAAAGAGGGAAAAGGCAAACATTCTCCTACTTCAAGAAGCCCACATGAAAGCTCAGGACAAACAGAACGTGCATCTCAGGGGGTACAAGATGTGGGCGCAAGCAAATGCCATAGATAAAAGGGCAGGATTGCTGATAGCAATAAAAGAGGGTGCGGATGTAGTCCTTACAGACAGGCTAACGGATAAGGAGGGGAGGCTAGCGTTCATCAACGTCAAACTCGAGGGATGCCGACTAACTCTAGCTACGATATATGCACCCAACCTAAACATAGCATGGCATCCTCAAACAGACAGGAGCACGGTGGGCCCCATAAACCAGGCTGCACCGTTGAAACATCTCAAGCAAAAAATTGACCACCTGGCACTTTGCGGTGTATGGAGGGAACTAAAGGGCCAACAGAGAAGCTATACTTACTTCTCACACGTATATAATACAATGTCAAGAATAGACTATTTCTGGGTCTCCGTGGGCCTCATGGGCAAAATTCAAGGAATAGAAGTGGGCTCGATATCACTATCAGACCATGCCCCGCTATGGCTGGAAGTGACGACCCCAGAGAAGAGGGGAGGGCTATGGCGATGGAAGCTCCCACAGGATGTTCCCATGGACCCGATACTGGGAGAAGTGATAAGGGACAAGATTATACAATATTTTTCACAAAACGACACAGGGACATCCCAATGGGCAAAGTCTGGGAAGCATTCAAAGCATTAACCGCGGACACTTGATAGCACTGAAGGCCACCAAAGATAGCCAGAGACACAACTGGGAAAAAGAACTTGAAAAAATAATAAAGGATACGAAAGAACAGCTAATGTCCCATCCCTCCACAAATCTTAAGAAGGCCCTAAGACACGTCCAAGGGCAATTGGAAATACTCCGCACCAAAGAGGCAGAGAAATCCCTCCAATACCTGAAACAACGGCTCTACATAAAAGCCAACAAGGCAGATAGATATCTGGCGAGACAGCTACACGAAAAACAAAAAAACAATGACCATCACGAGCATTCAAGACTCACAAGGAGAAACTCAAACACGAATCCTGGGTATAGGGAAGGCCTTTCGAGAATTCTATCAAAAATTATATGCAACAGATCACCCGAACGAAAGCGACCAAGACACGTGCCTACAATCTCTCCCCATCCCCAAAATCCCGGAGGAAGACAGAAAAGCATTTAAGAACCCAATTAACGAAGACGAAGTAAAAAAGGTGATAGCTGGACTCCCAATAACGTGGCACCTGGCCCGGACGGTTCACCGCCCCTTCTATAAAAAATATACAGATCTAATCATCCCCATCTTGACGAGACTCTTGAACTCCTTCAAAGAAAATGGAAATGTGACCCCGTCAATGAATGAAGCAAAAGTGTTGATATTCCACAAAGCAAAGAAAGACCCATCCCTCCCCAGCTCCTACCGCCCCATAGCACTGATTAATTTGGATGCCAAGATATACACAAAAATTCTGGCCATAAGGCTATCCCCACTACTGCCCACCTTAATAACCACCGACCAATCAGGTTTTATCCCAGGGAGACAAACACATGATAATCTCAGAAGAATAATACATCTAGTGGAAAAACAGGGTTCACACATACCCCGGCAGCCCTGCTCACACTCGATGCCGAAAAGGCTTTTGACTGGGTAAAGTGGTCAATACTATACAAAACACTAAAGTGTATGGGGTTTGGGGATCAATTTATAAAGATGGTAAAAGCTAACTACAACTCCCCAACAATCAGGATAGCCATAAATGGCGAGGTCACTGACAAAGTAGAGATAACAAGGGGCACCAAACAGGGATGCCCGCTTTCCCCCCTTCTCTGTGCCATTTTTCTAGAAACACTCCTATCAGAATCAGGGAGTCAGCCCGCATAACAGGGATAGAAATGGCAGGCACACAACACAAAGTAATAGCGTATGCAGACGACATGCTGCTGGCCCTAGCGAACCCGGGGACAACATTAACCATAGCAATTAGAGAACTGGAGACATTCTGGGCAATCTCGGGCCTCAAAATAAATAGAAAATCAGAAATGTACTCCTGGCAGGAGACAGAATGGAGATTGAAAGAGTAGAAGCAACTTTAGACCTAAAAATAGTAGAAAAAGGAATTAAATATCTGGGTGTAACTCTGACACACAAGATAGATGGACTATACATTGAAAACTACCCCCCATCCTCGAACGGGTAAAGAGGGATCTGGAGCGCTGGAGTCCCCTTATGGTATCATGGTGGGGCAGAATCCAGGCAGTAAAAATGAACATCCTCCCAAGAATGTTATATTTCTTTCAGGCTCTCCCAATAAGGGTCCCCAAATCATTCTTTAAAGCACTTTCCAAAGCGATCTCGACCTATATAAGGAGCAAAACAAAAACACGGATCGCCAGAGCGACCCTCACGGCTCCAACCAGGGCGGGGGGAAATGTCCCTGCCACACTTCCGCAAGTACTACCAGGCAGCACAATTATGGGTTCTGAGGGAATGGTTGGACGACAACCAACAAACAGTTTGGGTGATACAAGATTGGGCGGTAGCCAGATCCCCCTTGGAAGAAACCCTCTGGAAAACAAAACAACATAGGCACCCTAATCTCTGCATCAGTGAAGTCATGAAAACCACCCTGGAGGCCTGGGATGAACAAACGCGGAGGGGCATCATGACCACGGTAGAAGGCCCCTTCACATCCATCTGCCGGAAACCCCCAATTCCTGCCGGGAATGGAACGGGGTGCCTATGAAAAATGGGAGGCCACGGGATGCACAAAAATAGGGGAAATATATCAAGACGAAACAATTAGAACATTTAAAGATTGCAAAACACTACTAAACCTCACAGAGGCAGACAGGTTCAAATATGAACAACTCAGGCATTGGCTGGCGACTCCAGACATCAAATCGGCGGCCACGAGAAACCTCCCGCCATTTTAAAAGTACCTAATAACTAACTCGGGGTCAAGGAAGCTGGTCTCCTCTCTAAACAGCTTCATCAACTTCTAAGAAGAAGATGTCAAATGGGCCTACATGGTCAAGTGGGCAAAGACACTGGGGGAGGATATTCACAAACAGCAGTGGGCGGACCTGTGGAATAGTATTCCAAAAATGACCCGATCAGTCCAAAAAAGAGAAATGTGGCTAAAAATCGTAGCCCAATGGCATTATACACCGGAGAGGCTACACTCCATGTACCCCCGAACTTCGAACACATGCTGGAGAGGCTGCACAGAGGTGGGCACGTGGAAGCACATCTGGTGGGACTGCCGGGGGATCAAAGGCTTCTGGGCAGAAGTAAAGACGGAAATGACAAAGATCTTTCCAGATGTAGAACATCTAGAGGAAAGAGTTTGGCTATGTGGAATGAAAGATCAGGCAGCCAAGAAATTCAAGAAATCGCAATGGAGAAGCTTCATGGGCCTACTCATAGCTGCATGGGCGACAATAGCCCAAAACTGGAAGAAACAAGAACCCCCACTCCTGTATGCATGGCTACAGAAAGTATGGTCACAATTAACCATGGAAAAGCTCACACACACCATACAGGGATCAAAAGAAACCTTCACAAAGGAATGGGGAGAAGTTCTGGACTATCTGCAATCAGACTACATGAAGCAATGGTGCCCGCACAATATCAGAGTATCAGACATTTTCAGATCATAGACATTCCCTGGAAAACAGAGACAATCAGAAGATCTTCCGGGGCGGGGGGGAGGTAGCGAGCGATGTGGGGCTTTGGGGGACGGTTATGAGTTCAATGTTTGCATTTGGAAAAAATAAATATATAATAAAAAAAAAAACTTTAATCATTTTTCCTGGCAATGCACAGCTTCTGCATAGGGGCCTGAATGATCCCACAATGATGCCACATGTCACAGAATACTTCAATAACTCCCAGATGGTTCAAGGTTTTTTATTTCACATGTGGTAAAAATTGCATTGAAGGAATAGTACGCTCAGAAATGTAATTGTCCCAAGGGTTCGGGCATGTGTTTTTAAGCATACGTTGAGCGACCGTACAAACATTTCCTATGCACCTTACCGTAGTTTTCCTCTTTTGTACACATGCGAAATCAGGTAGCAGGGCATGGCCATCTTGTGATAACCTTATCCGTTGCCGCATCGTCCACGGTGGACTGCCCTGGTGGCACTAAATCATATCCCCTGCCCCTGAGACTGACATCACCAAACCTAGTGATATTCTCTCCATATCTATAGGACGTTACTGGGCAGTGTAGCCAAACGCGCCCAGTCATCACCTACGTGACGTGACGCAGAACCCGGAAATCAACACACATCATCTCACAACACAGCGTGTCACAATTCAGAATATAAAACTATACTTTAAGAGGAAATAGCAAGACTGTACAATTTGTAAAGTACTTTTATTTCACAATAAACGCTCCAAGAACATCCGGCCATTGCCATACTCAATCAAATGGGTAATTTTTTTCTTAGGTTTCAGTCCGCAAATGTTTATCGTGAGTCACGCGGTGTTCCTTTTGGGTAAAAGAAGTGCTTTGGAAGCACCGTGAATCGCAAGGCTTGTGCATCAGCTTGGCGCTTGGCCACCGTAAATGATGTTAGGTTGCTCCTAATCGGTGGTACCTCGTAAGGGCATATCGGCCTGTGGCGATCGTCCCAAAAAAGAGTCATTGATATCCAGCTATTGATGTGTATCTGCAGCTGCAGGTTGAAAAACCTGTCAGTTGGTATCTGGAATCGATGTAGAAAGACCAGTACACACAAAGGTTGTCATTGCGTTTCATTGCAATATGCCACACAGAACAAACAAGTACAATGTAACCGAGCAATAACGGTCGGCTAATGATAAGTTGACTGGTTGGTCTATAAAATCGTCAAAAGCCAAACTTACATTATATTCGGCATTTCCATTCTCTTGGCGTAACGCAGACCGTAATGCAGTCTCTGTTCAGATCAATGAGTTTTCCTAAACTGAAATTACATGTTCCTTTGACCAGTTTTTAAATGGTGAACCTTATCATATCTGACATTATTACACCCCTCCCTTATTTCAATTCCTTTTGGAATGGTCCCTTTCTCTCAAGGTCGAAAAACAATTAAACCTTATACTGTGTGCGATGCATGGGCTTCCTCAGCTCACAAGCCAAAATTCAAAGCTGGTGACCTTTACTCACAATGAAGATACATTCTCAGTTTGCAACATCTTGTCTCGGCGCATCCATGAGAAAGGGACTTGTGATGAACAGGCACCAGAGGGAAAATGTGGGGGGTATCAGTGCTTGCTGTTCGTGGTGCTGCTGAGGGGTAGGGCAATCTTTGCAATGACAGAATGCGGCTTAGTCCAAAGTTGGAGTCGAGGATACACAAAATGGAGTCCAAGTGTGTCTAGCAATAGCCCCACCTCTGCTTATGTCAGGGCCTTCGTCCCCATGGCAGCAGAAGGGCAAAGGAGGTGCCCACCACTAGTGCAAGAGCAGGATGTCACTTTTGCATATAATGTATGGTGGCCGGGGGCTCAACCGACCCACTCCTTCCTTACATTAGCAACAACCCCCAACACATGCCCCCATGAATATATTGGTCATAGTGCTTCTATTTCTCACCAACAACCCACTTTGATGCACTGTTTTGCTCACAGTCAGTAGTTCTTGCATGCTGAGTATCTTGTCTAGCCTAGGACTCATCCCTTTTGTGGGACGAGTAGTTATTCAGCTATTTGGGCAACTGTTTGGTGAGGCAACTGCAGAACCACAAAGTTGCTTTCATACTGTTATCCATCTGGCCCTCCCACGATCAGTGAAGGTCCCACAGTAGCTTGATGAAACTGGGAAGTGTGAAAGCACAGTGTTACATTGTATGGCATTCGTAAAAATGGTAAAATTGACAAAGAGGATAGATTTCAAAAGACAAATTGGATGCTTTCTTTGGACACTTCATAAAAACAGATGGTAATCATTTGTACCGGGAAGTGAACTGTTCCACGAGCTCTGCTTTAGGTGGACAGGGCACGTTGGCGATGTTTTGTGGCAATGTATGTGTCCTCAGAACAAAATCGCGCTCGATTCCGTGAGTATGTATCTCAAGACTGTCATAATAAGATCTTTCACAAAATCAAATTCCATTTCCTCATATAATGGCTTGACCACCCATTTTTTGCTTCTTTTTGTAAAGGCCAAGCATCCCAAAGTTTTCTGCTGTCCTCGATTGTTCACGGCCCACATTCTCGTTATGCGCTAATACCACCAGTAATGTCCTATATTCCATCCCGTCTATGCCGAAATGCAATCTCTTTGGCTTGTACTTTAGGCACATATTGTGGCACACCTCCAAATCTTTGTCTAGTTCCTCGGTCAATTGCATTGATGCTTCAGTCTCTGTCATTTCAGCGTCTCTTACTTGAACATGAATCGGAGAAAACATCAATGTCGATTGGTTTTTGGGTGGGCCTTTTTTGGCGGGTGTCGATTGTGTCAAGTGGTCAAAAGCATCTTCATTACATTCAGTTTCATCTTCATCTGGTGGAGCAGTCACATTGTAGCAATGGCCCAACAACACTTTGCTGGCTTCGCCGGTCACATGAAATTCATTTTCTGGCCATTGGGCAAAAACATCTTGAGTCTGCTTATTGATTTGAACACGCTGCGCCTCAAATAATAGTTGCTCCATGGTGAAATCAGTTTAGCAAGCAGCATATCTGATTTCTGTAGCTGTTTGTGTCTGCATAGTTCGTACACCATCGGGCATCTAGAAGACAGGTTGGAAAAATATGGAAAAATATGTTCAATGTAAATCCAACATACAGTATTGGACAATTTACATTTAAAAAAAGCATGTTATGAAGGCACCAGCACAAAACACTGTTTAAAAATGAAATTGTAAATTACTGTATCTTTCTTACTTTTCTGTGAAACCTTCTTCTTCTTTACTGTAACGACTGCACCAGCAAGCTGGTCCACCAACTCGGATCCATGTGCCTCTTCTTCTATATCCCGATCTTGTATACATCCCTAGAAAAGAGTATCCATCAAAGATATGTCATTTGTATTAGAAATCGAATTATTCCATCGCACTCATGGCTTACACAGATACACTTGTACACTGTATACGTCATTTAGTCAAAAAATACATTTCGAATTTCACCTGATTGATGGCTAGTTTACTCAATCAAAGATGAGTGTGCGAAACACACGGATTGAAATGTTGCACTCAAGCAATTTGCAAAAACTGCTCGGTTATAATAATGTCACTGTCTAAAAGTATCAGATCTAGGACCTACTTTCTTTCATTCGAGGGAACTGTCAGTACGCATACCTCTGGCTCTGGATCAACTACGAGGGATGATGTAATTGTAGTCGAAGCTTCAGCATCTCCCTGTAACACAGTACTTGTTTTAGTATGGATGAAAAAATGGAAATTTAACACACACAATGTGATGCAGACAATGATACATATCTATAAAAAACCATGAATGAAACATTGTGTAAACGAACAACACGATGCATAAATATGATCATATTATATCAAATTTCATGCATAAAACATTTCCCGAACTGAATAGATAAATAATAATACCTGATACACACTCGAAGTTGTTGTTGACTCCAGGCAAGACATGAATGCAGAATCTTGCTCCTTCATATTCAGTGCATAGTCATGGAGTTGTAAAGGGAAAATTTTATTTGATTTAATTGGCATGTAAAGAGACAGATTACGAAAATATTATGCTTATTTCAAAGTGCACTAATGCATAGTTATCTGTGTCCATAAATCTTTTTTTATGATGATCCTAAACCAAGGAAAGATGTTTAGCAAAATGGGGTCTTGTTATAAAGCAATACAATCTTGTAAATATGAAAAGTATTATAAGGGACATTTACACCTAAAACACCAATCCGTCCATTTAGTCACCCGTTCACTACCCCAAGGGCTACAGCTGAATCAGGAACCATGACTCACCTGAGGCGGCCTGTGCATGAATAGAGTCGGAATTGCATTTGGAAGCAATTTACGAGACGTTCTGAGTAGATTCTTCTTTGTGTACTTCGATTGGTCATACATATTCATGGCAGAGTGTAGGCTGTAGATGCAGAATCGATCACCCCTCGATTCCCCAAGACTTCATGGGCTCTACTTTCAATCTCTTCCGGCGCAAATCCGCAATATCTGGCCCATTCTCTTATTAGATCTATATTCCTCGGGAATACATGCATTGTAGTGCCTTTAGATTTGTTATGGGTCTTAGAACAGCAACCGAAAATCGTACATGAAGGCATTTTTGGAAATTCTGTAAAAAAAAGGTCAACATTATTTGAAAAGTACTTTGCATAAAAGTGTGAGAAAGATGGAATTATACCATACTTTTTTTCTAAGCAAGCTATGTTTTGGTTACTGAAGCAAAACCAGTGTAGCGTAGCCGGCTGTGTTATAGGATAACTTTCTTAAACAATTCATTGATGTGACGAAAATCGTAACATGTTACTTGTCCCTTGAATGTACTATCGTGCATCAAAAGGAAACATGCTTATAGACACAGTCCGCGAAGGATGCAATTCGATCCCAATTGACACTGATGACAATTGATATATATCGATGATATAACAAATTAAAATCAAGTCAATGGCAATGAGATGAATGAACATAACACTGCAGGGTGCATTCGTTCGAAATAGATAGAAATTTTGAGATCAAGGAGATATGATTAGGTGACCTGCCCATACCTTGACCAACAAACAGTTAGTATCAGCAAGTAACGTAGTTAGTGGCAGGAGAACAGGGAGATGTTCACAGGTAGCACGACAACGAGCTGAGTCACAGTGGTCACAGAAGTTCTCAGGTAGCACGTTCACGAGTTGACTTGCAGTGCTCATGATAAATAGAATTAGAAAAGAGGGTGTGTATGTGAGTGAATGACGTGTATATGGCGTGGTTTTATGTGGATATCAGGGGAGCAGCCTCCTTCAGGGGATCCTGCCTGGAGGCACGGGGTCTGAGGAGGGCATGTGAACATTGACCCCCGTGCGTAAGATACCTTTGAAGTGTACATGGTGTTTGGCACCTTGGCCGTTTCCACCCCTGCCAGCACCCTTTGGCAGCGCACATCCACTGGTGCCAACTGCCTTTGATAATGGAGGGGAGATGGAGGGGCATGAGGCGTGCAGACAAGGCCCCGGAACACTGCTGAATGGAGACCCACTTATGTGGATTGCAGGGGCGCGGCCTCCTTCAGGGGATCCTGCCTGGAGACACGGGGTTTGAGGAGGGCATGTGAACATTGACCCCTGCGTGTAAGATACCGTTTAAGTGTACATGGTGTTTGGCACCTTGCCGTTCCCACCCGTGCCAGCACTCTTTAGCAGCGCATATCCACTGGTGCCAACTGCCTTTGTTAATGGAGGGGGGTGGAGGGGCATGAGGCGTGCAGACAAGGCCCCGGAACACTGCTGAATGGAGACACACTTATATGGATTGCAGGGGCGTGGCCTCCTTCAGGGGATCCTGCCTGGAGACACGGGGTCTGAGGAGGGCATGTGAGCATTGACCCCTGCGCGTAAAATACCTTTGAAGTGTACATGGTGTTTGGCACCTTGGCCATTCCCACCCCTGCCAGCACTGTTTGGCACTGCACATCCACTGCTGCCAACTGTCTTTGATAATGGAGTGGAATGGAGGGGCATGAGGCGTGCAAACAAGGCCCTGGAACACTTCTGAATGGAGACACACTTATGTGGATTGCGGGGCGTGGCCTCCTTCAGGGGATCCTGGCTGGAGACACAGGGTCTGAGGAGGGCATGTGAACATTGACCCCTGCGCATAAGATACCTTTGAAGTGTACATGTTGTTTGGCACCTTGGCCGTTCCCACCCCTGCCAGCACCCAGACAAGGTCCGGAACACTGCTGAATGGAGACACACTTGATTCACTGAAAATCTGAAACAACCATAGATAAAAGTTTTGTTGTGGTTCCTTTTGTTACTGATTTTGATGGCACAAATGTACTACCCATTAAAAACGTCTGGTTGCAGCACAGTGTGGGAAAATCCCTGAAATGACCGCTGTCACTGGGGAAAGTTTCTCTAATGGCACCAACGACACAGGTGGGTATTACTCGTAGAACGTGGTGTCCAAGCCTCCCATGAAGCCACCATGTAAACGAATGATAGGCCACCAGCCTGTACCACCTGTGAAAGAGAAAGATACAAACTGTTTTTAAATAAACAAGATAAGTGTATTAAACCTTAGTTGCCAATGACAATTCTTGTATCCAATGGCATTGTTGCCAGTACAAATGTTACCTAGACACGGTACAATATTGAACAACTGTGTATTCCATTACATTTGGAACACAAAGAAATATTGCTCCATGGATGTACATGAAATTAACATAAGGACACCACTATGATTTCCCCAAATTGCGAGTGATGTATAGAATTGCAAGACTACATTTGTTTGGCATTGATAGATCAAAGTTACGACAATATAGGAGAGACAACCATGAAATGGTAGTGGCCTAAGTGATATCACAACTAGAGTACACTTACTCGTTACTTGGATTGCGAGGGCGAACTGTTGCTCGAAGTTCGTGCATAAGCACCATCATAATCCTCAACACAGTGTCATGATCTCTGCTTCCAAAAGGTCAGGGTTTTCCCAACTCCCTTGGAAGCAGATCCATAACCCAGGTTCCGAGTGCCAACCAGTCCCAATTGGGACCTTTTGGACCCAGTCCTGGCGCCAGTGGCACCAGGCTCATAAATATGCCCAGTCCCAGCGCTGGAAGCGCCGGGCTCATAATGCTTGGGTGGACTTACCTGCAGCAGACCATGCTGCTTACTTGCCTGCCAGTTGAGCCTCTGATCCTCTTCTGTTTGGAACTACTTTTCCTGTTGGGTGGGGCAGGAGCCACTCCCTAGATTCAGAACACTGGAACTCTTCTGGAAAGCAGGAACTCTTTTCTTACCTAGGTGTGGCTGTGGAAGGAGACACCTAAGCACTACAGGAGGCTATTTAAACCACACCCGATGGATGAATCTTGCTTTGCATTATTCTGCATCCTCTGCAGCAGAACGCTCATCGTGTCTTCTGCATCTGATCCTGGGCCTAAGGAAAAAGGCTTTCCATCCTGAATCCAGTCTTCAGCAGCAACACCTATAAAGACAAGAAAGAATAGGTTAGCATTACGGTCTTCAGTGACAGCTCTTCACTTACCTGGTCCATCGGCTGTCACCAACGCCTCGCGCTGCATTCCGGCATCTGAAAAACAAAGGCTTACCTACTCTTCGTGCGCTCCGGAGGTCTTCACACTGCATTCCGGCATCTGAAAGACAAAAGCTTACCAGCTCATCGCACGCTCCGGAGGCCTTCGGCGCTGCATCCCGCATCTGAAAGACAAAACAAGGTGCGTTTAAAGACATTGGGGAACTTTAATACTCACGTGCCATTACTCCTTTCCACATCTAACCCAGTGGGTATTCCGGCACCCTGCAGCCGCTCCGAACTTGTACCTGCAAAATAAAAAGACAGTTAGAGCGCATCGTGAAGCAGGCAACAAGCGCTTACTTACGTGCTTCCAGGAGCTTCTATTCATCACACGGGCTCCATCTCCAACTCACTTCACCCAGTCATCCGCCATCGCCGGAACCCTGCAAAACAAGAAACATCATTACTAAAGACTTTAAAGACATTAGAATTACTCGAAACTTACCGTTCGTGCAGTAAACGACGGACAGCAGTCCTCTGAAGTCAAGAGGCCTGCTCCCCTTATCCAGTGAAGAAACTGGTTACAGCACCCTGCCCCGAGGCAGATGGAGAGCACGGCGTTCACTTACCTAAGGTGAGAGCGTTAACCTTTGGGGTGCTACAGGAGAAGAGAAAGGGAAGAAGAGAGAGACATTCAATAACCCAGTTCCTTAATCCCATATTTTCTATCTGCAGACATCTTACCAGACATACAGTGCACAGAGGTCCAGCCCAAAGAGCCAGCCGTGTGTTACACATCACCTTTGCAGATACGGTATACGCCCAGTCAAGACCGGCGCCTCTATGGGAATCAGGTGAGCATTACAGAACGCAAAGCCTACCACAAAACTCCTGTCCAGGCGCTATGGAAACCTCGGAGACCGACCAGCTAGCCCAGTTACTTGGGGAACTAAGGGCAGAAGTGCATGCAGCCTGTCAGGAAACAAACGCTCTAAGAAGGGAACTGATTATTTCCAAGGAGCGAACAGATGATCTCGCTAGACAATTGCTACAGTCACAAGCCGGACAGACCCCGTTACCCGCATCTGGGGGAAATCTTCCTTCTACATCTTCTATGAATCCAGTGCAGATCAACCTACCTGGGGATGTACCTCTGGCTCCGCCCGAAGGATTTTCTGGTGACCCAAAGAGGTTTGCAGTATTTATCAATCAGTGCCGGTTGCATTTCTTATGCCGGCCAGCAGCCTTTCCAACTGATCAAGCTAAAGTAGCTTTCGTGCTTTCGTACCTTAGTGGCAATGCGGCAGACTGGTCGATCCCTCTAGTAAATCAAGATGATCCGGTCCTCCATGATTTTCAAGCTTTTCAACTCAGTATGGAAAAACTGTTCGCAAGACCTTCACAGGGGCAGGCCTTGGACAATGAGCTTCTTTCATTGCGACAAGGTAATCAAGACCTTCTGGCTTATATTGCGTCTTTCAACAGACTGATAGTGGAAACTCAATGGCCTGAGGACAAAAGGATTACGCTGTTTTATAGAGGTCTACGTGGAGAGCTCAAAGATGTGTTAGCCCAAGTAGTGAATCCCCCACAAGATTGTTCGGACTATATAGACTTAGTCGTTCAAATAGATCATAGACTGCAGAACAGGAAGGCCGATCGTTCCAAGTTTGATGCTCGAGTATTTTCCAAACCGCCAACTCCTTCCAAAGGAGTAGACCCCGGGGAACCCATGCAAATAGGGGGTCTGAAAGGTCCTCTAACACAAAAGGAGCGGGAAAGGAGAAAACAGTTGCAATTATGCCTCTATTGCGGAAACTCAGGGCACTTTCTTCGAGATTGTCCGGTGAAACCTGCCAAGAAGGCAGTAGGAGCTGCAGTTACCAAAGTTAACTCTGAGCAGGGAAACGACCTCGCCCGACAAGAATAGAGGTCCTCTTGCCGAGCGTGAAAACCAGTTCCGTGACCTCGCCTTTCGTGATACCTATGGTCCTCATTAGCCCTGATAATCCGGATCGATTACATGCAATTGAAGCTTACGTCGACAGCGGTGCCATCGGCAATTATGTGGATCATGAAATGGTTTTGAGGATGAATCTAACTCTTTGTCCCAAGGCTGTAAAGGACGTCATTACTACGGTGGATGGTACGGAGATAGCCTCCGGGCCAGTAACGCATACCACCCAAGAGGTGACGTTAGTAAGTCAAGATGGACACCATGAGAAGATCGTGTTCGATGTGATCAAGGCCCCTCAGTTTCAGATTATTCTAGGAATACCTTTGTTAGAGAAACACAATCCTCTGATCGATTGGCGAGCAAGAACGGTCCAGTTTCCAGAATGTGTCTCTACTTGTCACCCTCCACCTGGTGTTGCACTGGCAGCAATTTCTTCAGAGACTCCCCAGTTACCTCCCGAATACCTAGAATACCAAGATGTTTTCCGGAAGGATCAGGCTAACTCTCTACCTCCTCATAGGTCTTATGACTGCCAGATAGACCTGATACCTGGATCTACTCCTCCTTGTAGTAGAATTTATGCCCTCACCGAGCCTGAGAACCTTCACCTTCGACAATACCTGGCAAATGGGTTTATTCGTCCTTCCAAGTCCCCTGCTTCTTCAGCTAGGTTCTTCGTTCCAAAAAAGGAAGGATACCTTAGAACTTGTATAGATTATCGCTCCCTGAACCAGATCACCGTTAAGAATAGATATCCGTTACCTTTGATCCCTGAACTCCTGGACCAAGTCAGAAAAGCATGCATATATACAAAGCTGGATCTTAGAGGAGCTTACCACTTGGTACGAGTAAAAGAGGGCGATGAATGGAAGACGGCCTTCCGCACCAAGTATGGACTATTTGAATATCAGGTCATGCCCTTTGGACTTTGCAATGCCCCGGCCGCCTTTCAATATTTTATGAACGATGTCCTCAGAGAGCTCATAGATGTGTGTGTTGTTGTTTACATTGACGACATCCTCGTTTATTCTTCATCGGAATCTGAACATCGGAAACATGTGAAAATGGTCCTCGAAAGATTGCGTCAACACAAACTTTTCGCTAAGTTGGAAAAATGTGTTTTCAACGTGACTGAAGTTGAATTCTTGGGATTCATATTATCACCTGGCGGAGTGCGTATGGATTCAAAGAAGGTTGATGCAGTTCTCAAATGGCCATCACCATCCTCCGTAAAAGGTGTGCAAAGCATGTTAGGCTTCGCTAACTTTTACCGCAGGTTTATCCCCGAATTCTCTCGAATAGTCCAGCCCATCACTGCCTTGTTAAAGAAAAACAAACGTTTTGAATGGTCTACCGAGGCGCAACAAGCTTTCCAGGATTTGAAGACTAAATTTATCTCTGTACCAATCTTAAAACACACTGGCCCCGAACTCCCCTACATCGTGGAAACTGATGCTTCAAGCCTTGCCATGGGGGCAGTTCTATCACAAAAGGACCCGGTAACCAATCAGTTGCATCCCGTGGCATTTTGGTCCCGCAAATTCTCGCCTCCTGAAATCAATTACACGATTACTGACAAGGAACTTCTGGCTATCAAGTCTGCCTTTGAGGCTTGGCGGCATTATCTGCTGGGGGCCCGACACACCGTTACTGTGATTACGGATCACCGAAACCTGCAATATTTGAAAACCGCAAAAGCCCAATCCTCTAGACAACTCCGTTGGGCATTATTCTTTGCCGAGTTTGACTTCATAATTACCTATCGACCTGGTACAAAGAACGGTAAAGCTGATGCCCTTTCTCGGATGGGAGTGGAAGAACACTTGATCAACCCTAAACCTGTACCAATCATTCCCGAACAAAGAATTCTGGGTGTAATCGCCACAGAATCCATAGAGGAAGTTAAGGATAAGGCCAGGCAACTTGTAACTCCAGCAGACATACAGAATTGGCATCTGCAGGGAAAGGACTTTGCAGTAAAGGACAACGTATTGTATTTCCAAGAACGATTATACCTACCCAGCACAGATTTACAGAAAAAAGTAATCTCTTGTTATCACGATTCTTTAATGGAAGGACATCCCGGTATGGCCAAGACCTCAGAAAAGATCAAGCGCTACTTCTGGTGGCCGTCTTGGAAAAAAGATATCAGAGACTTTTTATAATGTCCTGTGGAGTATGCGCCCAAAACAAGAGTCAAAAGGAAAGACCAACAGGCCTCTTACGCCCTATTGACATCCCACCTCGCCCTTGGCATACGCTTTCTATGGACTTCATCACCGATCTACCTCCATGCTCCGGATACAATACGATTCTAGTAATCGTGGACTTATTCTCCAAGATGGCGCATTTCATTCCGCTCAAAGGCTTGCCAACAGCAGCAACTCTGGCCCGAGAATTTCTCGAAAACATCGTCCGACTGCACGGTTTTCCTTCGGTTCTAATTGCGGATCGAGGTAGTCAATTTATTTCTCATTTTTGGCGAAGTTGCTGTCGGTCGGCTCAAATTGATGTGAGACTATCGACCAGTCACCACCCTCAGACCGACGGACAAACCGAGAGGACCAATCAAACTCTGGAACAGTATTTACGCTGCATGATGCAACAAACTGAAAAAACTTGGAAAGACATCCTTTGGATAGCCGAATATGCCTACAATAACTCTGTCCATTCAGGAACTGGGAAAACCCTGTTTTTTCTTTTGTACGGCAGTCACCCTCGAACCTCGGAGTTGGATCCCCTCCAAGATCTTGAAACACCAGCATTACCTGCATTCTACAATCACCCAAGCCTTTAAGGAAGCTGTTTCTCACCTTCAAAAGGCTAAAGAACAATACAAGAAAGGAGCAGATCAACATCGGAAGGAAGCCCCTCAATATCAAGTAGGGGATCAAGTCTGGTTATCCACCAAATATCTACCTCTAAAAGGGCCACGCACATTCAACCCAAGATACCTTGGTCCCTATTCCATCACTACCATAGTAAACCCAGTAGCGGTCAAGTTGGACTTGCCCCCGCACATGAAGATACATCCGGTCTTCCACGTCTCTCTATTAAAACCCGTGCAACCTCAAACCCGACTAACTAAATCTCCAAAACCTATCCTAGTTGATGGAGAACTCGAGTTTGAAGTCAAAAGCATTCTGGACTCCAAGATCTCCAAATCTAAACTATTTTACCTAATTGACTGGAAAGGCTACGGCCCCCAAGAGAGATCCTGGGAACCTGCTGAATATGTCCACGCTCCTCGCCTAATCAAAAGATTTCACCGAACATTTCCTGACAAGCCAAAACCCCCGGAGAAGCCCGGTTTGGGAGGGGCCTTGAGGGGGGGTACTGTCATGATCTCTGCTTCCAAAAGGTCAGGGTTTTCCCAACACCCTTGGAAGCAGATCCATAACCTAGGTTCCGAGTGCCAACCAGTCCCAATTGGGACCTTTTGGACCCAGTCCTGGCGCCAGTGGCACCAGGCTCATAAATATGCCCAGTCCCAGCGCTGGAAGTGCCGGGCTCATAATGCTTGGGTGGACTTACCTGCAGCAGACCATGCTGCTTACTTGCCTGCCAGTTGAGCCTCTGATCCTCTTCTGTTTGGAACTATTTTTCCTGTTGGGTGGGGCAGGAGCCACTCCCTAGATTCAGAACACTAGAACTCTTCTGGAAAGCAGGAACTCTTTTCTTACCTAGGCGTGGCTGTGGAAGGAGACACCTAAGCACTACAGGAGGCTATTTAAACCACACCCGATGGATGAATCTTGCTTTGCGTTATTCTGCATCCTCTGCAGCAGAACGCTCATCGTGTCTTCTGCATCTGATCCTGGGCCTAAGGAAAAAGGCTTTCCATCCTGAATCCAGTCTTCAGCAGCAACACCTATAAAGACAAGAAAGAACAGGTTAGCATTACGGTCTTCAGTGACAGCTCTTCACTTACCTGGTCCATCGGCTGTCACCAACGCCTCGCGCTGCATTCCGGCATCTGAAAAACAAAGGCTTACCTACTCTTCGTGCGCTCCGGAGGTCTTCACACTGCATTCCGGCATCTGAAAGACAAAAGCTTACCAGCTCATCGCACGCTCCGGAGGCCTTCGGCGCTGCATCCCGCATCTGAAAGACAAAACAAGGTGCGTTTAAAAACATTGGGGAACTTTAATACTCACGTGCCATTACACCTTTCCACATCTAACCCAGTGGGTATTCCGGCACCCTGCAGCCGCTCCGAACTTGTACCTGCAAAATAAAAAGACAGTTAGAGCGCATCGTGAAGCAGGCAACAAGCGCTTACTTACGTGCTTCCAGGCGCTTCTATTCATCACACGGGCTCCATCTTCAACTCACTTCAGCCCATCATCCGCCATCGCCGGAACCCTGCAAAACAAGAAACATCATTACTAAAGACTTTAAAGACATTAGAATTACTCGAAACTTACCGTTCGTGCAGTAAACGACGGACAGCAGTCCTCTGAAGTCAAGAGGCCTGCTCCCCTTATCCAGTGAAGAAACTGGTTACAGCACCCTGCCCCGAGGCAGATGGAGAGCACGGCGTTCACTTACCTAAGGTGAGAGCGTTAACCTTTGGGGTGCTACAGGAGAAGAGAAAGGGAAGAAGAGAGACACATTCAATAACCCAGTTCCTTAATCCCATATTTTCTATCTGCAGACATCTTACCAGGCATACAGTGCACAGAGGTCCAGCCCAAAGAGCCAGCCGTGTGTTACACATCACCTTTGCAGATACGGTATACGCCCAGTCAAGACCGGCGCCTCTATGGGAATCAGGTGAGCGTTACACACCGTCCGTGTGAGGCAGGCTGCCCTGAAGTCTGGCAGCTCGGTTACACATTGCGGCCGTGTCTCACCTTCCGATATGTAGGACAAGCATCCAGAGTTTTCTCGGCAGCAGCAGTTCTCCTCCTCGGTTGGCATTAGCACGCTCCGATTGCAGGTACATCAGGTGGAAACGCCGTCCATGCGACTAGGCTCAGGCTCTTGATCTGTTGAATCGTCCTCCCAACTGTCATCCGAAGCCCCTTTCGAGTAATTCTGCCTCGGAAAACTCCGGCTCATACTGGTAGGGCTGTATTGTTGCCATTATCATTATTATTATTATGTGCCAAAAAAAATTGATAGCAATGATGCTGGTATCTGTTCGCACGGGCTACACGCACCGAAGGTAGCTGACCAGAGCACATAAACAAGGCACAGAATACTCAAAAAAAGACAGTGAAAGGAATGGAAAAGCAAATCTGATGTTGTCTGTTGAGAAGCGGTCTGTTTATACTTATTGAGGAAAGAGGCGTCCTGCCATTTCCATGGAGACACGTCATTAGCTGAAGCGCAGAGAATGTTGACACGAGACGTGCATTGGCGTTGCGAAATGGATGGTACGTGTCTAGTAGTCTCAGCCTCAGGGGCAGGGGATATATTTAGTGCCACCAGGGCAGTCCACTTTGGGCGATGCAGCAACGGATAGGATTATCACAAGATGGCCGCATCCTGCTGCCTGATTTCGCATGTGTACAAAAGAGGAAAACTACGGTAAGGTGCATAGGAAATGTTTGTACGATTGATCAACGTATGCTTAAAAACACATGCCCGAACACTTGAGACAATAATATTTCTGAGCGCACTATTCCTTTAAGGGCTTTCCTATCTCAACCTCCCATGGGCTCCCACCTCCCTAATCCAGGCTACCCTAAACCCCAAGTTAGATAACTAGTGATTGGTAGAAGCTAGAAACAGGTGAGGGCATACAGGTTAATAGGAAAAAATGGGGGGTGGGAGGCACTAACACGTCAAAAATTGGTTACTAATGTATAAAGGAATATTGAAACCGGTATGAAAATATGAATAGACTTCAGGTGCAAAGGGGCGAATGCCATGAGGCCACTCGGGACTGATTAGACACTAGAAAAATGAAACCGTGTGTTACCACACAGTAGCCCCACATGCACTCCAAATGGGATGATATCCCTGATAACACTAAAAGGTCTATTTGCCCTGCGACCGCAAGGGTGGGATATACAGGGGAGTATGGATATAGACCTAATCAATTTATTTTAGCGATCAGGTATTTCACAAACAGTTAGTACATATAACTCTCAAGGGGAGAGTGAGTCTGATTCCGTAACAGAACTAAATAACTGGCAGTTTGGCCAGTATTGTCGCTGTATATCCGCTGTGTATTCGAGAAACCAGCCGTCCGACGCATAAGCGTGGGGCTGTCTGTATCTTATGTTTATAGGTTGCCATGGCGATATCGCGCTTGCGCGCAAGTGTTGCCGGCTGCCATCTTGGAGTGGGCATTAGCGAGTCCCAATCCAGGAAGTATACGTTCCAGGCGATGCGGCAGATGTCCAAAGGCACCTGGATCGCAAAGGCCTCAAGACGCTACATTGCTGACAAGGTGAAGGAGAGACTCATATTTATTCCAGGGTGGCATTATTACATTAAGTGTTTTAGGAACCATAACGTGCTCATTGACCCCAAGGATATATGAGGTACACATAGGATACACAAACCTAAAGGCGGCAAAAGGGGAGATGCAGATCAAAGTCTGCTGGGGTCCCCGTATGCCACAATGCCTTAGTCTGTACTGCGGCCTTGACTGCTCACTTGGGGGGCCTGACCCTCTGAATTAGGAGCCCCTTTTTGGGTTTGATTGAGTTGCACAGTATGCCCTCAAGGGTTGTTTTATGTTGAGCTCTGAGTAGCTCTGAGTCCTAAATGGTGTGCCAATTGCATATGAGATTGACTGTGAGGCCCTAGGGGCCTCATGTTACTTGACAGTGAGGTTTCCCCTTTTTAATGTATACACACCTTCTTTCCCTCCCCATAGGGTATCTGATTTCCTAGAGTCCTACACCTACCTGCTACCGGACCAAGGGGTGTACTGTGGTCCGGCAAAGTCTGGTTCTACTATCTGACAACAACTATTGCTGATGGACTACGAGGTTTGTGGTGCTCCCTATATTATTAGTGATTTAGTTGTGGTAAAACATCCAAACTCTTAGTGATTGTGTTCTCTGTTATTTTCTAGAGATTTGAATTGTGAAATATTTTGAAGAATTGGAACGAATAGTCACCATAGCCCTAAGGATGGATTCTGTAGTAATCCGAAACGCGTTGGCATTTGATTGAACTCAATGGTGCTGTTTGAAATGGGTCTTATGGACTTTGATGAATTCTCAAAAATGTTCTAGTGTGAATGTTGTAAACACTAGTCATCTGCAATTTATTTGAAAATGTTTTTGAACTTTTTTGAAATATTGTTATACTTCTTTGTGTTTTTCGTGTTATTAATAAAAACCTGTGTGTATATTCCTTTTGGAAAGTAAGTTGAGTTACAATACTGGCCAAACTGCCAGTTATTTAGTTCTGTTATGGAATCAGACTCACTCTCCCCTTGAGAGTTATCTATACTAACTGTTTGTGAAATATTTGATCGCTAAAATAAATTGATTAGGTCTATATCCATACTTCCCTGTATATCCCACCCTTGGGGTCGCAGGGCAAATAGACCTTTCAGTGTTATCAGGGATATCATCCCATTTGGAGTGCATGTGGGGCTACCGTGTGGTAACACATGGTTTTGTTTTTCTAGTGTCTAATCAGTCCCGAGTGGCCTCGTGGCATTCGCCCCTTTGCACCTGATGTCTATTCATATTTTCATACCGGTTTCAATATTCATTTATACATTAGTAACCAATTTTTGACGTGTTAGTGCCTCCCACCCCCCATTTTTTCCTGTTAGCTTTCTCAGCGGCCACACACTTGGGAGTGCACACGAAAATTGAAATCACTCTTGAGTATATGGACCAGCATGTCCATCACAAAAATTGATCAGACCACGAATAATAGAGCCGAGACCTTAGGCTTCAGCACAGAAGAAGCCAACCGCATCTTATCCCTTATTAAACTGACGGGGCGAGGAATTGCTAACCTCAGAGAAACCAGAAGCACTCATAAAACAGTTGGAGTGGAAAATACGACGGGAAGTGAATCTTAAACTACATGCATCAACATTGGCACAGTACTAGAGGGCACAGAGAATCCCGAGGGGGTTAAGAGTTAACCTTGAACCAACCTTGTGCAAGGAGAATCCTACATTCGTCAAGAGTAGGCGTCAGATCCTTAACAAGTGCTCATTAGATCTCATACTCCTTACAATCGAGGAACTAGCACAGAGTCTTAAGTCTCTAGATGAAGATATTGTGAACCTCAAAACATCCTTAACCAAGTGTTACTCTGCAGATCAACTCCAGGAAGTCTTAGACGACACAAATCAGAAAATACAAAGATATAAGCGGGAGCTACAAACTAAGAAAATCCGTAAATTTAGACGAGACACGCTTGACTACAAGTTGGACATTGTCTATACATGGCAGGATTACTACGGGCATCGCCCTAATAACCCCTATCAAGGCCAGGCAACTAAGCCAGGAACACCTAATACTGGTATTACATCTTCAGACGCTTCATGTACTGAACTAGACCCTACTACGGAACTAGAAACTGCACAACCGGCAGGTTCCAGCAACATTGCTACAACAGACGCGGAGGTTCATTTTTTAGAAAAGGACCTATCAGACGCAGACAAAAGAAGAAATCCCCCCAGAAAGAAGATACAGAAGAAGACCTAGTGGTCAACATATCCTCTTACAGACTCTCTCGTATTGAATTACAGGTCCTTAGGAAAGGGCTTTCATTTGTTCCACAGAACAACAGCACGCTTCTTAAGGAGAAGATTGATTTATTTAAACTAGCAAGGAAAATTAAATTGAAATTATTCTTTGCAGGCTTGGAAGAAGATGGTCAGGAACACGAGGAGGAATCTGAGTACCTTGAGATCAGCCCAAAGAGCATGTTTAACCCGCCAGTGCACATCCATGTCCTGTCTACTTTCGAGAAGGCAATACTTCAAGACCTTAATAAACTGCAGTTTAAAAGTAAAGGATCGGGTAACTTCTCAGTACGAGAGCGCCAAACATTGAAGAACTTGTTGGATAACAACACAATAATTTTTAAACCAGCGGACAAAGGGGGTGCCCTCGTGCTAATGGATAAACAGGATTATTTGGAGGAAATAGAGCGGCAACTGTCGGATAAGGAAACATACCAAGAAATTTCGTTTAACCCAACAGCACGAGTTATGACTCTGATAGAGGAGACGCTGGATGAAGCGGAGAGGAGGGAGGTCATGTCCGAGAAAACACAGAGGTTTTTGGAGATCAAACATCCCATAATCCCGGTACTATATATACTCCCCAAAATTCATAAAAGACTTTTAAAGCCTCCAGGACGTCCGATAATTGCTGCAACTGAGAGTCTTTTAGAGTCAGTTGCACAGTACCTGGACAGGATTTTACAACCTCTAATACAGGACACGCCAACGTATTTGCGGGACACTATGGCCTTTCTGAAAAAACTTCAAGGAGTACAATTTGTTGAAGGACGGGACACATTGTTCACAATGGATGTGACGTTGTTGTACACAAATATAGTCCATGAATCAGGACTTGAGGCAGTAGAATGGCTGCTATTAAATTCAGAGAATTGCCAAGGTGACCGTGTGTTTGTATTGACCTTACTGAAGCTCGTTCTGATGAACAACTTCTTTAAGTTCGATGAGAGGTACTTTTTGCAAATTTCAGGAACCAGCATGGGAGCAGCCATGGCTCCTTTCTATGCAAATATATTTATGTATTTTCTTGAACATGAACACGTGATTTCGTCGCAGAGATGGTCGAGACACCTGACAATGTACACCCGTTACATCGATGACATCTTCGGGATCTGGAGTGTACCGGAAGATGAATTACGGGATTTTTTAAATATGATGAACCAGATGCACCCGAGAATTCAATTCACAACTCTCACGAGCAGGTGCAATATTCATTTTTTGGATGTTGAGCACAGAAATTGGAGACCCGCATTTTCACGAAAGCCACTGACAGGAACAGCCTGTTACTCGCTACTAGTTTCCACCCACAGAGAACACTGGACAGTGTCCCCCTGAGCCAATTCCTACGGTATAGGCGTAACATCTCAGAACCCGCGGAGTACATACGGCAATCTGCCATGTTCGAGAGGAAATTTGAAGAAAGGGGCTATGAACATACACTCATTGAAAACGTGAAAGACCGAGTTAGTAATGTTCAAAGAGACACCTTGCTCACACCTAAAGCTCAGAAGACCAGCAAGACTCTTGTATATGTTACAACACACTCTACGCAAAGTAGGAGAATCAAGAGGATTATACAGAAACATTGGGCAATGCTACAAATGGACCCTAAATTACAACAACTCTTTACGCAAACACCCACATTCGCATATAAAAACAATAAGGCGCTGCGCAGTAGCCTCGTGAAAGCAGAGTTACAAACTCCCAGATCAGACACAAGTACATTTAGGGGCACGATACCCTGCCTGAATTGCCAACACTGTGATAATGTTATCAAGGGTAATAGTGTTAGACATCCACATTCAGGGAAACCAATCTGGCTGAAACATTTGTGCACATGTGATGCAGTGAATGTGATCTATGGCCTAAAATGTCCTTGCGGCTTTTACTATGTGGGGATGACCACTAGGAAGGCCAAGATACGTTGGACGGAGCATAAATCAAATATCCGTACCAAGAGTCAAAAATCACCAGTGGCGGCACACTTTGCAGAAGCCAGGCACACAGTAGCCCAATTGAAATGCGTCATACTGGAACAGGTGAAATTGGGGTGAAGGGGAGGTGATATCACAAGGAAGCTTCAACAGTGATATCACAAGGAAGCTTCAACAGAGAGAAATCTTTTGGATTGAGTTGCTGGATTGCCTCAGTCCAAGAGGCATGAACCTTGAATTTGATTTGATGTGTTTCGTCTAATTAACCTTGGCTTTATGTTGGGAGTCCCTTCAATTTATTGACCTCCGACTGTCATGCTGACTGTATAGCATATGAGTATTGACTAGATGTGGAATTGTACTCAACTATTGTCTCCTGTACCGTCAAGATGCATATCTTGTTGAGTAACATGCTGCAGGGTGGCAGTTAGATTGTGAACGGCTTGGATACTCGCCCTGGGGGTTCCAAGTGGGGCAGATCGCTGAGACAGATTTCTGTTTCTCATCCATTATCTGCCATACCTTATTTGATTGCATTGCCGATGCAAATGACAGACCACTAACAAATTTGGTAAATTTTCCCTATTCTGTGTAGAAATATGCTGTTAATTGACTTGTAGATTGTGAACGGCTTGGATGCCCAGAATTGGGTGCTCCCAGTGCGGCAGTATGTTGAGACATGTATCTGCCTCTTGATGTGGATCACTTTGTTCAAGGGTCGACAGTGAATGTAAATGCCTGAATTTGAGTTTGCATGGATCTATTTATGTTCCATCCCTTGGTTGTCCTAATAGACCATAGAAGACATCGACTTTATCATGGCTTCTTGATACGTTTGAATTGATGAACTTGGCGGTAATTGGGGCACCAGCAGACTTTGATCTGCAATCCCCCCAGGACTGTATCAAGGAAATTGTAGAACATCGTTACTTGAGATCTAGGTGGCTATGGGGCCCAAGCAGACTTTGTTCGGCATTCTCCCTACGCCCACCTTTAGGTTTTGTCACCTATGTGCACTAGAGAACTGGGCGGCCACGGGGACCCCAGCAGACTTTGATCTGCAACTCCCCTTTTGCCCGCCTTTAGGTTTGTGTAACCTATGTGAACCTCATATATCCTTGGGGTCAATTATGAGCATGTTATGGTTCCCAAAACACTTACAGGGTAATTCATAGAATTTCACACAAAAGTGTTTCACGTGGCTGGCGCACAGTGTGCCCGTGCAAATGTCTGCGCCAGCCGCGTGCGCTAAAATCGATTTCCGCGCACAACGTATTCATGGATTTTAGTCTCCAAAAGCAGCCGTGACGCAGAGTGGCGCCGCGACCCTGCTGCAGCGCCAGTTACGCCCCCAAGAACGCCCTCGCGCAAGGAAAAGCCATCAAAATCCCCAATCCAGCGCAAAGGGCTGCGCCAACCCTGGACCAGTTTACCAGACTGCCAAACAGCAAACGCCAAGCGGGGAACGTGTATTACGGGTTTCGCGGTAACGTCTACACGCGAAAGGGCCTGTGCGAGTGGGGTACTTGTATAACTGTTGTTCGCGTGAATTTTTACATGCAATTGGCCCGGGTACGTGTATTCCAGGGGTGCGCGGGAAGTTTCACAAGCGATTGGCCTGGGTATGTGTATTCAGGGCTGCGCGGGAAGTTTCACACGCGATTGTGCCTGGGGGAGCGGGGTACGTGTATTTCAGGGGCTCGTGGGTAGTTTCACACGCGATTGGCCTGGGTACGTGTATTTCATGGGTGCACGGGAAGTTTCACACACACGATTTGCCTGGGTATGTGTATTTCAGGGGTGCGCAGGAAGTTTCACACGCGATTGGCCTCGGTACGTGTATTTCAGGGGTGCGTGGGAAGTTTCACACATGATTGGCTTGGGTATGTGTATTTCAGGGGTGCGCGGGAAGTTTGACACGCGATTGGCCTAGGTACGTGTATTTCTGGGGTGCGCGGGAAGTTTCACACGCGATTGGGCCTGGGGGAGCGGGGTACGTGTATTTCAGGGGCTCGCGGGTAGTTTGACATGCGATTGGCCTGGGTACGTGTATTTCTGGGGTGCGCGGGAAGTTTCACACGCGATTGGGCCTGAGGGAGCGGGGTATGTGTATTTCGGGGGCTCGCGGGTAGTTTCACACGCAATTGGCCTAGGTACGTGTATTTCAGGGATGCGCTGGAAGTTTCACACGCGATTGGCCTGGGTATGTGTATTTCAGGGGTGCGCGGGAAGTTTCACACGCGATTGGTCCTGGGGGAGCGGGGTACGTGTATTTCAGGGGCTCGCGGGAAGTTTCACATGCGATTGGCCTGGGTACGTGTATTTCAGGGGTGCGCGGGAAGTTGCACACACAATTGGCCTGGGTACGTGTATTTCAGGGGTGCGTGGGAAGTTTCGCACGCGATTGGCCTGGGTACGTGTATTTCAGGGACTCGCGGGTAGTTTCACACACGATTGGCCTGGGTACGTGTATTTCAGGGGTGCGCAGGAAGTTTCACGCGCGATTGGCCTGGGTACGTGTATTTCAGGGGTGCGCGGGAAGTTTCAAATGCGATTGGGCCTGGGGGAGCGGGGTACGTGTATTTCAGGGGCTTGCGGGAATTTTCACATGCGATTGGCCTGGGTACGTGTATTTCAGAGGTGCGTGCGAAGTTTCACACATGATTGGGCCTGGGGGAGCGCGGTACGTGTATTTCAGGGGCTCGCGGGACGTTTCACACACGATTGGCCTGGGTACGTGTATTTCAGGGGTGCGTGGGAAGTTTCACATGCGATTGGCCTGGGTACGTGTATTTCAGGGGCTTGCGGGTAGTTTCACACGCGATTGGCCTGGGTACGTGTATTTCAGGGGCTCGCGGGTAGTTTTGTTGCCGGTTACTCGGCCCAAAGAAGGACGCGCACACGGAGGTGGAAAGGAACCTCTTTATTCTCTTGCTGCTTAACAGAAGACTGGCGCTTTCCGCGCCTTACCCAGAAACCCCCACTTCCCGGCTCCCACATCAAACTAACGCTCCGCCTCCCCAACGGAGGGGGCCGAGTGACTTAACCCGTGGGGTGCTTGGTAACACTACCCCCGAACATTATATCCTAACATCAACTTAACACTCTTCAACAAGTCTCATTGGTTTCTTGATGACTCGACGTGGCCTCTCATCTTGAGCATTTGGCTCTAAGGTAATTGGATTGTGCACTGCCTGGCTTGTCCCTCCCGGATCCCCGACCGGAGGGGTCCAGAGGTCGTCGCTCTGGGGAAGTAGACCTCGGTGGCACTTCCGTGCCTTCCCTCTTGACATAGTGTCTAAATTGTTGACAGTTCCTGGTGACAGCTCTATTTTGATCTTCAGCCGTCACCATAGTGCCTTTCACTGCGACTACCCTCATAGGACTTGGGGCAAACCGTGGATCTGTCTTCCTGGTTATTGGTTGTTGCACAAGGACTTCATCTCCTACCTGGAAATCTTTTATTTCAGCATGGCGCCGCGCATCAGTGTCACGCCTCGCCTTCTCCTTTGCTTCAGCATCACGTTGGAGTGTGTCTGTGTCAAGCGGTTTTTCACTTGACGGGTCGCGAGGGATACGGGTCTGCACCTCATAGCGAAGCATTAGTTCAGCAGGTGTCTTATTCATAGCTTCATGAGGGGTATTCCTGTACGCTCTCAAAAGGCAGCATAATGCCTGATGCGGGTGGACTGCTTCCAACCTGGCTCTCTGTATCGCTTTCTTGATTGACGCCATGAAGCGTTCTGCAATTCCATTCGCTTGCGGGTGCCGGGGGGGTTATTTTCATGTGCTTGAAACCCAAATGCATTGCCAGCGCCCCGGACTCGTGCCCACAGAACGGTGGTCCATTATCAGACTTGATGGTTTTGGGGATCCTCCACTCGCTGAATACTTCCTCTAGCACCGCTGCCACCTGGGGAAACGCTGTGGTGATAACCGTTTTGACTATCGGAATCTCGAATGTTCATCGATTAGCAGTAAGAGGTAATCGCCAGCTTCTGTCGGCCAGTAGAAATCCACGGCTACTCATTCGCAAGGGCGATGAGGTATCTGTGTGTGTTGCAGCGGGGGTGGATGTTCCATCGGGGCGGTGCACTGGCACGCATGGCAATTCCTCACCCATTCATCGACCGCCACATCCAGAAAGGGGAACCAGACATGGCATCTTAGCAGTTTTTTTGTGTTCTCAGCCCCTCGGTGACCTTCATGGGCTGTGCGGACCACCTCACTTCGTAATGTGGCAGGAATGATAATCCTGCAGCCTCGTAGAAGAATGTTGTTGTCTTTCACAGCCAGTTCACTGTGCACTCTAGCCAGTCTTTCCATCTCCTGTTTGTTCACGCCCAGATGGGCTAACATCGCTCTGTGGTGGTCCTTCCATTTACTGGTCAGGGTCAGGCTGATTGCAAGGGCTGTCGTCGGGTCAGCGGCAGATGCGGCGGCCACCCTTTCGAGGGATAACGCTGGTGGTAAAGAATGATCTGCTACGTATTCCACATAGGCTACATCTCCCTTCCGCGTTAGCGGGGGCCCAACCGGGTGTCGTGACAGATAATCTGCTGGGTTAAGTTCACCCCCGGGGCGGTGTATAATGTCATAGTTGTATTCTTGTAGCCGGATGCCCCACCGCTCGATCCTTGGCGGCATCTTGGTGTGCGGGTTTCCGAACAAGGACAGAAGTGCCTGGTGGTCAGTGATCAACGTGAACTTCTTCCCAATGAGGAAGTTGTGAAAATGTTCACATTCCCACACCGCAGCCAAGCTCTCCTTCTCGGCTTGGGAATAAGCCAGCTCCAGCGTTGACAGCGCTCTGCTTGCATAGGCGACCACATGCCTAGGGTTGATGTCCGCACCACTGGTTTGAGCCAAGATGGCCTCGAGGCCGACTGGGCTTGCGTCCACCACCACCTCAGTATGCCAAGCAGGGTTGAAGTAGGCAAGGCGGTGAGCATCCGTGAGGGCTTGCTTGATGGCGGTGAATGCCTGTTGACATGCGGGAGTCCACTCGAATGACGTCTCTTTCTGTAGAAGTTTCCTCAGCGGGTTGGTGAGGGAAGCGAAATGGGGGATGTACCTCGCACAGTACCCCGCCATGCCAAGGAAAGAGCGGACATCTGCTACCTGCTGAGGTTCGCCGAGGTTGGTGATTGTATCAACTTTGTTGGGATCCGGCATCATCCCTTCCCTGGAGAAGATGTGGCCGAGAAATTTGAGCTTTGTCTTGCTAAACCTGCATTTGGAGATGTTGAGCGTGAGGCCCGCAGCTTGAAGTGCTTCACACGTGGCATGCAACGCTGTGCCGTGGGACTCCTTGGATGAACCGAACACAAGCATATCGTTGCTATAATTCAGAGCACCTTTTATGGGTCTGATAATTTGGCGTATTGCTTCCTGGAAAATCTCAGCGGCGGACGAGATTCTGAAATTCAGTCTACGATACCTAAAAAGACCATCGTGTGTCGCAAATGTTGTGATGACTCGGGAGTCAGGATGTAACTCCAGCTGATGGTAGCCCTGAACCAGGTCAAGTTTGGAAAACATCTGGGCGTTGTTCAACTGCACAATCATGTCCTCTATGCATGGTCCCCGATGCCTCTCCCGCTGGATAGCCGTGTTGGCCACCCTCATGTCCACGCACAGACAAATTTATTGGCCTTCTTTGGGTACGATCACAAGGGGAGAGACACGTGGAGTTGGGCGAGTTGCTGGTTCTATAATGCCATCATAGGGTAATTGCTGGAGCACCTCAGACACAACCTCCTGGAGGTGAAATCCGACTCGTCTGTGGTGCTGTGGCACCGGGCGAACCAGCGGGTCAATGTGCAGTCTGATGGGGGGTACATTGAGTTTTCCCAGTCCTGTACATAGCTTAGGAAATCTTTTCATCACGTACTCTTGTGTGATGAGGTTCTGGTTTTGGAAACACGCTACTACGCCGATCGAGTCCTTCAGGTTCATGTTGTTTGAGGTTGCAGTGATAGTATCTCCAGTCTTCACGTGGATCTCAATCAGACCCAGGCGGGACGCTGTGTGGTAGCTGAGTAAACATCTGCTCCTGGCGAGCGAGCGAATAACGTGAATGGTTGTGTCCACTTGTCGTCCATTGAGGAGAAAATGTCGAGCAAATTGTCCCACTTTCTGTAAGGGGGTGGCAGCACCCCACTGGAAGATTCTCGAGTGTGATGGGTCAAGCGGCGGTGGGTTTGACATCCTGTCATAGTCCTGCTCGCCCATGATATTCACGGTAGCGCCCGAGTCGACCATGAATTGGAATTGGCAGTTTCACATTTTGATCGGGATTTTTGGGGCTTCCCTTGTCCCTTCATTATCGAGAATGAGGTTGACAAACTCGTCCTGGTCATATCGATCATACGGTGCATTGTAGGCCGCCTCTTGATCTTCATGATAAAATGTCTCAGGCCTTTGTTCCATTGGTGGATTCTCGTATTCATCTGTGAAATACCTGGTCTGATCCGCCTGGTCGGGCTGGACGTAATATCCTGGTGTTTGGTACTCATCGATTGCTCTGACATATCGTCTCTGGCTTTGTCCTTGTTGGTATTGTCTTGGTTGATTGTATTGAGGGGGTGTTGGCCGAAAAGGCGTCCTGGTGGATGCTTGTGGACGCATCAGGGGAAACGGTATGCCCTCTCTGCATACAGAGTGAAAATGCCCCTCTCTCCCGCAGTTCGTGCATCGTTGGGATAGGGCTGGGCACGACCCGGAGTGTGGGAAGGACATCCCGCAACGATAACACTGTCTTTGCTGGCGTGAGACCTGCGCCACTGGTGCTCTGTATTGTTGTGGTCCTCTGTCGCTTTGGCGAGGCGGCTGTATGGCAGCTTTGAGTTCATTGGTATCTTGTTTGGGGTTGCTTGTGTTGCCCATGGACGAGGCTTGTGCATCAACTCTCTTATGTATGCGGGCAAGTTCGCTTACTTCGGGGATGGTGAGAGGTTTTTTTAGTAGTTGCTTCTTGAGTGCTGGGGAGAGGCAACCTTCTATCACGCTCAGTCGTATCGCTTCTTCTAGGGAGAACGCGTCATACTGGCAGTTTGCGCCTTTCACTCTTAGGCGAGTTATGAACTCATCAATAGTCTTGTGTGGTAGCTGGGTGCATTTGTTGAATAAGTACCTCTCATAATCGCGATTGACTTCACTGATGAGTAGCTTGTCTAGGGCGGTAATCAGGTTAGGGAAAGTGTTCTGTTCAGCTGCTGGAATCGTTTTCACTACAGTCTTTATTTCCCCCCCTACCAGGTTGAGAAAAATGTCCCTGATGTTGGGGGAGTCACCATCACCGGACCCCCTCACAAAGTGATGAAAATCCTCCATCCAGTCAGTCCATCTGGGCCCTTTGGTGGCCTGGGGTGTGGCGGGGGCAACCTCAACTGCATCAATTTCGCCGCACGAGCAGGCTGCGGAGACCCAGGGTTGGACCCCTGGTTGTTCATGTTGTCGGATGGATGAGACTCCGTGAGTGAGCTGCCACCACGTGGGAAAGCGGGTGCTGTTGGGATTTGAAGACCTACAGCACCTGTGTGCCTCAGGCGTGTGTGGTATAGAGAACACAGGCGTGCACCCACGCACTCACCCGAGCGTATGATGGCAGGACCGGCCACTGGGCCTATATGGCTGTGGGGGTGGCACAACAGACGTCTTCTACGGCGTGGTCCGTGCCACAGTGAAACGGAGAAAAGCAGTTGCAGCCGTGTGTAGCAGGAGCGCGTGGACGGGATCGCCGGCACACGTGTACCGTATGGAGCCTGGCGGCCAGCCAGGTGTGAAGGATGCTGTTCCCCACGTCGCCGTAACAAAGCAGCCTTGCGAGAGGAGGAGGAGGAGGAGGAGGAGGAGGAGGAGGAGGAGGAGGAGGAGGAGGAGGAGGAGGAGGAGGAGGAGGAGGAGGAGGAGGAGGAGGAGGAGGAGGAGGAGGAGGAGGAGGAGGAGGAGGAGGAGGAGGAGGAGGAGGAGGAGGAGGAGGAGGAGGAGGAGGAGGAGGAGGAGGAGGAGGAGGAGGAGGAGGAGGAGGAGGAGGAGGACTACTACTACTGCTGGCGGGTTGCTGCACCTCGCACCAAAGAAGGAGGAGAAGGCTCTGCGTGATAGCCAACACGCGAGCTTGGACGCGGCGGATTGCCGGTTACTCGGCCCAAAGAAGGATGCGCACACGGAGGTGGAAAGGAACCTCTTTATTCTCTTGTTGCGTAACAGAACACTGGCGCTTTCCGCGCCTTACCCAGAAACCCCCACTTCCCCGCTCCCACATCAAACTAACGCTCCGCCTCCCCAACGGAGGGGGCCGAGTGACTTAACCCGTGGGGTGCCTGGTAACAGTTTCACACGTGATTGGCCTGGGTACGTGTATTTCAGGGGTGTGCGGGAAGTTTCACACGCGATTGGCCTGGGTATGTGTATTTCAGGGGTGCTTGGGAAGTTTCACAAGCGATTGGGCCTGGGGGAGCGGGGTATGTGTATTTCAGGGGCTCGCGGGAAGTTTCACACGCGATTGGCCTGGGTACGTGTATTTCAGGGGCTTGCAGGTAGTTTCACATGCGATTGGCCTGGGTAAGTGTATTTCAGGGGTGCGCGGGAAGTTTTACACGTGATTTGGCAGTGTGGGTCCTCCCAGGTGTCCCCTCTACCCCCTCCACGGCCCCTGCAGGCAGCCCACACCACAGGGGACTACCCTGCACCCCTGGTCATGTCCCACAGGCAGCCCATCCACCATGGGCATGCCCCTCAGCCAAGCCACATGTCACGTTGCAATATGATCACCAACTCATGTGTCCCAGTACCCCCACCCCCCAGCAGTCAGGGGCTCCTGCCAGCAGGCCCCCACTCATGTCCCACTCATGTCCCCCCCAACATGTCAACATGACCCACAATCATGGCCCTCATGTCCACCAAAATCCCACGGCATGCCACCCCTGCCCAAATAACCAACCAAGCATAACATACACCCCACATTGAAATGCCCATTACATGAAACAACCCAAATGCATGTATGTACATCAGCACATGTCCGTCACACACACACACAATGGGTGCCAGTGAATGTGAACACCCACATCGTGACATGGATGAAACCAATGAGAGAATGCCACACATTGAAGTACGGGAACAAATGTGTTGAACAAAAAATGTGGTGAAAGAAAATCAAATACCAAACAATGGACATAAGGAAAACAATGCAGAATGTCACATAATGATAAAAAATCATAAAATCCATTGCTCCATGGAAAAAACAAAAAAGAAAAAGCCGATAAATGCACACTCCAACTATTTACAAGGATGAAATCCTGGGTCCATGAGCCCAACTGTCCAAAGCAAACCTACAAAAAAGCCTACAGAATAAACAACTATATACAAAAATGTGGGGCATAGTCCATGCGCCCCAAAGGGAAGAAAAAAAGAAAGGAAACTTAACACTAATGAACTATATACAATGGCGACGGGCAAGTCCAACGCCTCACTGGTTGATGTCATGGGCCAGGGCATCATCAAACTCCTGTTCAATGGCTTGGAGGCGGGCATGTTCACTGGCCCTGAGGTCTCGCAGGGATAATGCGGTGCCCAGCTCCAACTCCCTGCGAATACCCTCAAGGCACTCAGCCCGCCTCAGCACCCTGCGCATGGAGTTCTCCGCCCTGACCATTGTGAGCGTTCCTCCTCCGCCCGCCGTCGCTCCGCACCTATCTGCTGGCCCAACCGCTGCCACACGGAAGACACTCCCATTCCAGGGTTCTCCTGCCCTCCGGCCGATGCCTGCCCCTCTGATGTAGATGGCCCCGAGCCATGATGCCTCCCACGTCGAGCCTACCACTGCCTCCGATGCAACTGCCTCTGCCAGCACGACGGCATCCAGGCTGATGGAATCCACTGACGCCGTCGTGCACGTGCCCTGCCCGATGATGCCGGCACATCCTCCATCTGCTGGGGTCCAGTTGCTGGTGTGTCCACCCCTGCAGGACCTCTGACTCCCGACTGTGGCAGGGATGGGAGCCCCACCGAGCTGGCTGCATTGGTCGGGGCAGGTCCACAGTGGGCCCTGGTGGCATCTGGGCCGGAAGACGGAATGGAGAACGACTAGCGCATAGCCTCCACAGAGGAGGAGAGGGTCGCCAGAGTGGCCGACGCATGTACGAAACCCCCGATCATGGTCGCTCCCAACTGGGCCACGTTGGCACGCTGCTCTTCGTGATGACGTGCGTGCTCCCCCTGGAAAGCACGCACGTCATCACGAATGACACCCGTGCGCAACACGACACCAATCAGGACCTTCTCCATACGGCCAGGCAGGTAGAGGAGTGTCAGATGACATGGACATCCCCCCTGCCTGCGGATGGGCCTGGGATGGGGCATCCCTGCTGGTGCATGGTGGTGCAGTCACAGTGTCAGGGACAGTGACATGCACAGGCCCCTCCATGGCGGCCTGTGCTGCCTCCTGCCCCTGCCCCTGGACTGCACCACTTGCACCAGTGGTACCACCGCCACCAGGCCCCATGTGCAGCTCTGTAGCGGCCTCCTCCTCCTCTGTGGAAACCACCAACCTGGATGGCTCCACACCGTCTTCCGCCGTTGCAAGCCCCTGTGGGGCCTCACCCACCCCTTCCGCTGCAGCCGTGGGGGCATCCCCGCTGCTTTGCTCCACAGCGCCGTCTCCGCCCTCTTCTTCACTTGCCGCTGTGTAGAGGGAGACATAGAACACAAGCATCAGGGTACTGTACAATGGTCCCCTAGACAGGACGTAATGGCAGATGAGTGGCACTGTCAAACATCACTTCCATCATGTCCCTCCACAACACATGGGTCAGTGCAGGCAAAACACATTCAGTAACAGGCATGGCGCATGCTATGGACATTAGCATACATGTCCAAGGGACTCTTGAAACATACAATGTTGGTTTGAAACTCACATGCATCATGGGTCATGCCTATCACATGCACACACTTCCCCGTAGTTTCATCCATCTGGCCTCGTACACCCCAGACACAGTGGATACAAGGATGACTAGGCTGCATCAGTGAATCCGAACATTGTCACAGACATGTGTCATGCATCCATGGCATTCACAAGTCACAGACAAGCAGGTCAGACACACAGACATGGACACCATACATGCACATGGCATCAGCACCCATCCCTCACCCCCACCCATGTCCAGGAACAGAGACTGGCATGCTCTCATGTGTCCATTCCGCATAGAGCTCCCCATGTTGCATTTAAACACATGCACCAACCATGTGGTTCACACATTACTGGTCTCACATGCATGACCATGATGTCCCAGCACACACACATACGTACATGGCCTATGTCACACATATAGGCAAGTATCAGACAACCAGCACATTGCAACATGCCCTGTCTCACACAGCAATGCTTGGCCACTTACCGCTCAACTCCAGACGGGTTTGCCTCTAAAGGATCTGGGCGTGGAGCGCTGGGCGTACGCGTTCCAGGACCCTCAGCTGGATGGTACTCATGCGGCCCCAGCCCCCCTCCACGAGGCGCCGGGCCTTTAGAAGGGTCCTGGACCTCAAGTCCTCCCAGCGCTTCTTGACTTGCTTGATGTTGCAGGTTACCACCCCCTCCGCGTTGATGGCAACCACAAAGTCGTCCCAGATCCTGTCCCATCCTTCCTTGTTGGCGCGTGATGATCCGAAGAGGGCATCATAATGCCCCAGGACAAGCTCCACCAGGACACCAACTTCCTTCTGACTGAAGCTGGTGGCCCTCTGCCCCTCTGGCTGGGGGTCGCCAGTGGTCTCGGATGGTGTTTGCCCCGACATGGCGACCCCCGAAGCAGGCGTGGGTGGGCAACTAGGTCCTGGGGCTGGGCTGTGGAGCGATGGTATACCATTCCGGAGTCTTCTGTTCCAGCAGGGGTGGACACAGAAACTGGACCCCTGCAGATGGCAGATGTGCAGGCACAAAATGGCAGGGCACGATGGCAGCAGGTAGGCAGGCAGCAGCAGATGGCTCGTGGGACGCTGGTCGGGGCTCTGGGGGGCAGTAATTCGGCCTTTTGGGCAGGAACGTGGTCTTCTGTGTGTTTTCGCATGGCCAGCTTGATACGGAGTGATTTGGCACGTGAAATTCTTGCACGTCAGCGTGTAATTTGAGGAAAGTCCCTTAGCGCATAGGTGCGTCAGCATGCATATGCGGTTTCATTGGACCAAAGGCCCTCAGCGCGTAAGCACGTCTGTGACGTATTGCGCACGGGCCTGTACGTGCTTTTCGTGGGGTGCGGTGCATGTGTTTTCCAGGTGTTGGAGTTCACACGCTATTACTTCACAGCGGGTGGGTGTTGGTTACGCGTTCTTCTACACGCAAGGCAGACGGTGAGTGGTACCCCGCTCACCCAGGCCCAATCGCATGTGAAACTTCACGCGCACCCCTGAAATACACGTACCCAGGCCAATCACGTGTGAAACTTCACGCGCACCCCTGAAATACACGTACCCAGGCCAATCGTGTGTGAAACTTCACGCGCACCCCGTACCCAGGCCAATCGCGTGTGAAACTTCACGCGCACCCCTGGAATACACGTACCCAGGCCAATCGCGTGTGAAACTTCACACGCGCCCCTGAAATACACGTACCCAGGCCAATCGCGTGTGAAACTTCACGCGCACCCCTGAAATGCACGTACCCAGGCCAATGGCGTGTGAAACTTCACGCGCACCCCTGAAATACACGTACCCAGGCCTATCGCGTGTGAAACTTCACGCGAACCCCTGTTATACACGTACCCCGCTCCCCCAGGGCAAATAGCAGGTAGAACTGCGCACCCCCAGAATACACGCACATGCTATTTTTCACACAGCGGGTGTCTGTGTTTGTCGCGTACCCCTTTGCACGTCATTTGTCCTAGAAGCCCACCGTATGGGACATTCTACATAGCTGTATATACCTGCTTTTTGTGGGCGCACATTTTGGCGCACATTTTTTTCATGCGCGGGGACGCGACCGCCTGCCTTAGTGTGGCGGACATGTTTAGGCCCGTGCGCGTCTTTGCCCGTGCGCTGTTTTGCCCTATTCGATTCCATGAATACGTGTTGTAGGCGAGCGTGTGGGCGTTCCTCGCACTTGCCTCCTGTACTTCCCCCGTGACGCCCACATTTTCAAGAGTTGTTCCCCATTCCGCATGTCACGCCCCGTGTTCCGCCTACTTTTGTTATGTGCGCGGGCGTGCTTTCGCTGTGGCCTTAGCGCACGCCGTTAGATGACCTGTGCGCCGGCGTGCGCCGCGCACTTTTTCAGCACACATCCCAGATTTTACTCGCGCACGGACTTCCATGAATAGATGTGCGCTGGTTTCCCTGCGATATTCGCACTTGCACTGCGATTTTCGCTCTTTCACTGCAAATCGCGCGCTTGCGCCGATATTTACAGCGCACATTAATTCCATGAATCGGCCTGTTAATGTAATAATGCCACCCCGGAATGCATATGAATCTCTCCTTCACCTTGTCAGCAATGTAGCGTCTTGAGGCCTTTGCGATCCAGATGCCTTTGGACATCTGCCGCATCGCCTGGAACGTATACTTCCTGGATTGGGACTCGCTAATACCCACTCCAAGATGGCGGACGGCGAAACTTGCGCGCATGCGCGATATCGCCATGGCAACCTATAAACATAAGATACAGACAGCCCCCCGCTTATGCATCAGACGGCTGGTTTCTCAAATACACAGCGGATATACAGCGAGGTGAGTGCTCGAACAAACGCTTCCCTTTGTTGTGAAGCAGGTATATGAGTTGGGAAGTCATATTTAGGTTTGAGTGTCATGGGACGCTCGTATTGTTTAGAAGCATAGGTGCCTAACGCTGTAATGTCGAGTCATGCTTTCTTACGCTAAACGTTCGTGTTGAGTTATGTTTCTTCACGCTAAAGTTAATGCTTGTATTATGCCACAATGCCTTAGTCTGTACTGCGGCCTTGACCGCTCACTTGGGGGGCCTGACCCTCTGAATTAGGAGCCCCTTTTTGGGTTTGATTGAGTTGCACAGTATGCCCTCAAGGGTTGATTTATGTTGAGCTCCGAGTAGCTCAGGAGTCCTAAATGGTGTGCCAATTGCATATGAGATAGACTGTGAGGCCCTAGAGGCCTCATGTTACTTGACAGTGAGGTTTCCCCTTTTTAATGTATACACACCTTCTTTCCCTCCCCATAGGGTATCTGATTTCCTAGACTCCTACACCTACCTGCTACCAGACCCAGGGGTGCACTGTGGTCTCGCAAAATCTGGTTCTACTATCTGACAACAACTATTGTTGATGGACTACGAGGTTTGTGGCCCTCCCTATATTATTAGTGATTTAGTTGTGGTAAAACATCCAAACTCTTAGTGATTATGTTCTCTGTTATTTTCTAGAGATTTGAATTGTGAAATATTTTGAAGAATTGGAAGGAATAGTCACCATAGCCCTGAGGATGGATTCTGTAGTAATCCGAAACGCGTTGGCATTTGATTGAACACAATGGTGCTGTTTGAAATGGGTCTTATGGACTTTGATGAATTCTCAAAAATGTTCTAGTGTGAATGTTGTAAACCCTAGTCATCTGCAATTTATTTGAAAATGCTTTTTGAACTTTTTTTGAAATATTGTTATGCTTCTTTGTGTTTTTCGTGTTATTAATAAAAACCTGTGTGTATATTCCTTTTGGAAAGTAATTTGAGTTACAATACTGGCCAAACTGGCAGTTATTTAGTTCTATTACGGAATCAGACTCACTATCCCCTTGAGAGTTATATGTACTAACTGTTTGTGAAATACTTGATCGCTAAAATAAATTGATTAGGTCTATATCCATACTCCCCTGTATATCCCACCCTTGCGGTCGCAGGGCAAATAGACCTTTGAGTGTTATCAGGGATATCATCCCATTTGGAGTGCATGTGGGGCTACCGTGTGGTAACACACGGATTCGTTTTTCTGGCATACAGGTTAATGCCATATCTATGTGGACCCTACCTGGGTTCTTCTAAGGGGTCCCTAACCTAACACTCCCCAGGTTTTTCTCAACAGGAATGATGATTTGCTTGTGTCTGTAACAGACACCCTGGTCCGGTCTCTAACACATGCTCCCTCTCTCTCCTTTCACTGATGTCAGTACTCCTTCTGCCACACTTTCTGCTCTACTCCCTCTCACCACTCTCCCTTGTACGCATTCTCTTACTCTCTCTGTTCTTCTCTCTCCCCTCTTTTGTCTCTACAATGTCTGCACGCCATTCTCCTCTCCCCCATTCTGCACCCCTCTCCTCGCTCCTCACCCCTCTCCACACACCTTTCCACTCTCCATACCCCTCTCCTCACCTTTCCTATTACAATCACTATTATACCCACTGTCCCATTTACAGCTTAAAAATGGTATCACTCAATCGTACACCAACTCTGCCACCGATTCTTCAGCACTCTGCTCTGCCGTCTGGTCTGTCGGTCCACCTCCACCCCTGCTGCCCTCACCCATACAACCGACCCTTGGTCTCTCATTCACTCTCCTTTTATACTGTTCTCTTCCTAATTCTCCCACTCCCCTCACCTTTCATTGCTTCCAGAGCTCACCTGACTCTGTGGGCTATTATTTCTCCAGGGGTTGGGTTACACAGGCGCAAAGCTTTGAAAATCTCACTTAGCTCCGCCCTCCTTCCCCAAACAGGTCTAGCTGCGCACTGTGCTGTTTCTGGGCATGGGTCTGGTGTTTTCGTTTTTCTTTCACCCTGGTGAGTTTTTAGCTTTGCTGTCATGCTGGGAGTTGATTCTTGATAGATTTGTTTAGGCCGTGTGTGCTACTCTTGTCCTGCTCATTTTTCTCATTCACCAGCACACAGGATTTTGATTCTTGTGGTTCTGAAACTCAGAAGAGAAAACACTGGCCAGAACAAATACTGGAAGGCATTGTGGGTCGGAAGGTGGTGCTAGTGGTGACATTCATGGCATGGTAGGGGTGTTCAGGGAGTGTGCACCCCCCAACTCCCAATCTCCGCTTCCGGGTCAATTGTGACAGAAGGTGGTACTGGTAGTGACATTCATGACATGGGAGGGGGTTTCAGGGACTGTGCACACAGCAACTCCCATGCTCCACCTTTGGGACAGGGCTGGCTCTGACTTTATGGAATTATTGAAAGTGCAGACCTTTCTCGAGAGCAGCAGGGCACTGTACAGGTTGTGGGGCCAGCATTTGGCCTAGCATCTTATAACAGTAGCGCAGTACTGTGAGTTGTGGTCTGTGCATCCATTGGGATTAGTCCTTGGTCAGGTTTTGTTGAAAAATCTACGTTTTGAGAGATTTGCGAAATTGGAGAATGGTGAGGGCATTCTGAGGCGATATCGGCATGGAGTTTCAAAGGGTGGTTGCGCAACAAGTGGAGTGTTTTGAGGGTCCTCTCATTGCGGACAAGTTGTGATTCAAGCTAGTTCATCAGTTTGCTGCATGAGGAGCATGTTTTTTATAACTGAAGGGTAAGCTCATGTATAAGTAGAAGGTCTAAAGAGCTAATAATACTTGGAACAAGTGGGAAGGCGTCCTGCCACTTCCTTTTGGGCCGTTTACCTACGTGTTTTGGTAAAGGCTAAATTCTTTCGCATTTTAAATATGGCGCCTTGTCCTTGGACAAGTTAGGCAATGCGCGCGCACCCAAAACCGGAGATTGCGCGAGAGTTGAGTGGGAGTGGTGCGTGGCTCTCTAGCAGCGAGTGGAAAAGGAAGAAGAATCCTGCACTTGGTTCTACAAGGATGGAACAAGACTGAACACATAACCCTATTCTAAGGCCATCTCAGCAGACCATCGAAGCAATTAGTTCCATTATGACCCCAGAAGAGAACCAAAGTTAAGAGGGTAACACAGCAATACTAAGGAATGGCTCAATGCTGGTTCCAGTACCCTGACACCGGTTGCCAGACTGTGCTCCCCAGCCTGCAACCTATCATCAAGACACTTCGAACAAAGAACTGCTTCCCCACAGCATCCAGCCCACTATCCGCTGCGGGCAGCACATCATTGTGCCCCAGCATTTCCAGTAGATTTAACATCTACCTTCAACTCTCTCCTTGTTAACCCCTGATGTCGGACAGTTCAATTGAACTCCCCATCCTCATCATCGAGAAGCTAATTTAAACCCCGGACTTCCATCCAGGGAACACCACGTTGAGGCCCAAGAAGAAGGCTCATTGCCGAAACGTCACGGGTTTACATAACCTTGAAGGCTTCATTCCCACATTCCCGTTTCATTACCTGATCTGATTCCTGACGTTGACCAACGACTAGGTCCCTGTCTCTTTTAGAGCTCACAGACTCCATGCTGTCTTGCATATATGATCCACCCAAATCACAAAAAAACATGATTGATGGTGACTCTGTGCACTATATGTGTTAGATATGTTGTATTTGCTGAATGTCTGCCACAATTATGTTTAACAATCACTCTTTCTTTTTTAATACATTTCTAAAACAAAATGAATGTATTTTGATCTAAAATGTATACTATGAAATAGCAGTATTTCTTGAAAAATTCTAAATGTGTAAAATATGTTTGTGCACCTATTAGCATTAGCAAAATAATAAAAGCATGCTAAGATGCACTCTCGAAGGGCTTTTCTTGCTCGTCTTTTTAGAATACCTATGACGGTCAGCCAAATAAAAAAGCCACTGCCATATTTAACATGCGAAAGAATTTAGCCTTTACCAAAACACGTAGGTAAACGGCCCAAAAGGAAGTGGCAGGACGCCTTCCCACTTGTTCCAAGCATGAGGAGCATGTGCCACCAGACAATTTGAGTTTAACTGGCAGATATGCTGTTGTGCTACTTGTGACTGCTTTGTAGATGATACATGCAATCTTGAACAGTAACCTGACCTGGAGAGGATGCAAATGTAGTTTGTGTAGGACGGGGGTGATTTGGTCATCATTTCTGTGTAGCTGTAATAATAAGTGCTGGTGGTGGACTGCTTTCAGGGTAGCCAAGTGAGCGGCTGGGTGCTCTGTCTCAGGGGCAGACCTTTCTGCCCCTGAGACAGAGCTTTCCCCCATCATTGTGCGAGGCCACCAGGGTCTGCACTACGGTCTGGAAGTAATGGCGCAGGATGAACGGTTATGGTGAAGCCTAAGGCTGTTGCTCAATCCGAGAGTTGCGAATCAAATCCTTCTAGGCGCATGTCATTGAGCCATTGTTGAAGTTTTTGTTCCGAGGGGTACCAATGAGAACACATTTGCTCTTGAATGGGTTAAGTTTGAGGTAGGCAGTCGGCATACAGGACTGGATTATGGCTAGGTAATCTCAGAGACTACTAATGTCTGGAGGGCATTTTACTGTCATGTACAACTGAGTATCGTCTTCGTATTAGTCAGTGGCTATGTTGAGATTGTTGAGTAGTGTGCCCAGAAGCTCCATGTAAAGGTTCAAACGGATCAGTGAGAGTATGGAGCCTTGGGGGACTCTGTAGGAGCCTGCAAGTCAGTTAGAACGCAAGGTGTTTGTCTTGATGACTTGATGTCTGCCTTAGAGGTAGAACATAAACCAATTCTGGACAGTGCCAGAGAGCCCCATCCTGTCAGCGAGAAGGGAGAGGAGGATGCAGTGGTCAATGGTAACTGTGACTGATAGTCATTGGAGAGGTGTAGCTGTTCGATTCTGGCGGTAGTTGTGTAGCAACTGCATTTTCCAGGATTTTGCCAATAAACGAGAAGTTCATAATGGGCTGGTAGTTGGTTAGGTCGTCTGAGTTTAGGGTCTGTTTTTACAAAAGAAGTTGTATGTGATCAGTTCTGAGGTTGTCCCGGAGTGACCCTTCTGAGTTACGGGGTATTTAGCCTGACCTTGGGCATGGTCAGACCAGTTGAGTGGAGGTAGGGACTAGGAAGGTGATGTGGGGGGGATGATGTAAAGACTAAGTTTAGGGTATATTGCCTTTACGGTGCATGAAGAAGAGCACATTTTGCTTAAAGTCCATGGATCCAGTTAGTACGAAAAGAGTGCTTCAAGTATGGTTGTCGGCGTGAGATTCAGGGACGTTAAAATCTCAAAGGATGACATTATTAGTGTGTGCTAATTTGGCAAAGGAGAGAAAGTTGGAGATGTTGTCAATGAAAGAGTCACCCATGTGAGGTGGTCTGTAGATAAGGCGGAAGGTGACAGATTCCTTGTGAGATAATGGGATCCGGCACGTGAGTGATTCAAATGAGCATGTTCTGAGAGAGGATGATGGAGCATTGGCCCAGGATGGTCTCCTCTGAATGATTGCTACTTCGCCTCCTGCCCTTCCTGCCTAGTTGGCTTGTTGGATGCACTAGCCTGGTGGTAGGAGGATGTGGAAAATATGGGGGGAGGATGTGGTGAACCATGTTTCGGTGATGAAGAGGGTGTCAATGTTATTGTACAAGATGGGTCAGCAATCTCTGCGACATGAGCGACTGCTCAGTAAGCATTGACCAGCATGATAGGGTGTGTGGTCATTGGGTATTGGATGGGGCAAGAGCAAAATTAATGAGGTTTGCTAAGGTAGCTTGCCGGGGCTGTCTTTGCGCTTGGGCATTTGAACCCTAGTGAGGGTGGGGAGAGGCTGTGGATGGAAAAGACACATGGTGAGGATTTTTTGTGAGTAGCAGTAGTAGTGATTACTTTGTAGGTGAAACGCAGAATAGTTGGTCTTGGCCTTGGTCCCATCAAGCACAAACAGGTGAAGTCATTAGCTTTCCTTGTAGTGGGAGGAACGACTGAGAGGCAGGGCATGATCACCTGGCCAGCAGCCTCCTCAATGCTGCCTGCCTGGAGCTGGCCTGGAGGCCTTAAGTAGCTGTCTGGAAGGCGTGAAGTAACTTGGTGGTGGATAGAGAACCTCAGTGTCAGGGTCGGGTCACCTGACCAGCAGCCTCCTCAAGTCTGCTGACCTGGAGTCCTTAAGTAGCTTCCTAGAAGGTGTGACACCTGGTGGTGGGTGGAGCAACCAGTGTCAGGGTTTGGCCTGCTCAATGCTGCCTCCTTCCCCTAGTAGGCAACCTGCCTCAGATTCGGAGGGATCCCTATCACCCTTGCCAAGAGAGTCCTGCTGCAGACCCTGTCAAGGAACTTTATGCAGTATTTTTTGTTTGCTTTTGTTTTATTGTGTTTTTGATTTTATAAAAAACCTTTCACAAACATGAGATTTACAAGAAAATAAAATGACATAAAAATACATACGTAAAAGGAAAGGAAAAAAAGAAAACAAACAATCAAAAGTCCATAAAATGTATACAAACAGATGAATACAATAAAACTGCAGGGGTGGCACTCTTATTACAAACAATCAAAGGTGCCACTTACACCTTCTCTCTGAGGAGACTTAATAATTCAGTCATGAATCTGTTTAGGGCTGACACGAGTGGGACACTGTCTGCCTGCACCAGTTGAGCCCCAAAAAGATTCACCCAAACCTGTAATTACTACTAGAGTTTGAACTTTGAAATACTGGATTCTAATCAAAGTAAGTTTAGAACATCAGCGGATTAGGTGTTTGAGTGATTCAGTGGAAGAAGTGCACTCACACAATCTGCAGTACAGAAGGCGCTCTACTTGAGAAGATCGTGCACCAATACGTTCTAGGGTTGGTAGTTGGTTCAATTCGGAAACGCAGGTATAAATTCCAAGCTCCATTACAAGGAAAGAGATAGATGTATTTTGCTAGGTTTTCTCTCTTCCTCGGAAATTTAGCGTATTCCCTGTAGGTCTGATACGTAGATAAAAGATTAATTGTGTCAGACCAGTCCTTAGTGAACAGTTTGTACTTTGTTCTAACTGGTCTCTGAACAAGCTCCTCCTCAGTTGATTGGATCTCAATTAATAAATTGGTCATAGAGGCCCTAAAGGCATTCAACGAGTCCAGCGATTTTTTAAATTAGCATTTCCCCTAAATCAATATACAATTAACTTGTTGCGGTGGATAGAACCTTTGCAAAATTAGCTAATTGTCTACAGTACACCCTACATTACAGGGAAATCAACCCTAGTTCATGTCTAATGATGGTATTAGGAAAGGATTTTGACAGACCAAGGGTTTCCTTCCATATCACTCCCTGAAGGGTGTTGCAACAGTAATCTATAGTAAGTCCATTGTTGTCATATCCAGACCATATAACATTGTTGGTTCCACTTTAGCTAAATAATAGCGAAGTAAAGGGAGGAGCGGAAATGTACAGAGTTGATGTTTGATTTTCTTCAGCTGGGTTATCAAATGCAGTGTTCTTGTTTTCAGGGAGACTGTCCATTCGGGGATAGGGTTACTGTGGGTGAGGTTATATCCCAGATATCCAATGGAGGCAAATCGTTCTAGCCTTTCTTCGCCAACTTTCCTAAACATGAATTTAGGTCTGATTTTAGTAGTATAATGACAACTTTGGACTTTTTGCCATTAACCAAGAGGTTATTCTGGGTCGTGTATTCAAAGAACAGGTTGCGCTTTAGCTGTAACCCGATCGGGGTCTTGTCAAAAAAGACGAGGTCATCAGTGAAAGCTAGCCAGTTCAGCCTGAGGTGACCTAACTATTGAAAATGAAGGTACAACAGACCAGAGATGGTCAATATCACTGATGTATGTGTTAAAAAGGACAGGGGCCAGGACACAACCTTCTTTGAGGCCCACCTGGGTCGCAATAGGTCCTGACACCATTCCTTCCGTGGTCAATCTCACTTTAATTGATGTACCCGTATGTACAATTTCCAATAGCTGCACCAATTTAAGCAGAACACCCCAGGTTAACAACTTGTTCCACAAGATGGTACGGTTGACTCTATCAAATGCACCACTCATATCTATAGAAGCCATATATGTAGTGCCAGTGGAACCCATTTTTTACCGCCACCAAGAGATGGCCCATAATAGTAGTGTTTAAAGCTGTGCCCATTGGTGGTCGAATTACCACTTGAAAACATGAAATTACCCATGAAATGAAATGCACAAGCCTGCTATTCAGGTCTCTCAGCAATAGAGTGGAAAACATTTTACTCGTGGCATCCAGGAAACAGATAGGCCTGCAATTGCTGGGCTCGTTGACATCATCTTTTTTAAAGATTGGAATAATAAGAGATTCCAACCAGGTATGAGGAAGACAATGCATATGAAAATGTGACCTAAAGAGAATTAACAACAGGCCAACCCACAGTTGGGGGTCACTCGTGATTACTATGGGTGCTAGTCTGTCAGGGCCAGTGGCCCTGGAGGCCTTTGACCTAGATATAGCCCACAGTAAGTCATCCATGTGTCACGGGCAACCCTCCTGAACCGTGATCCCAGACCTGCTGTCTATCACAAATATCTTTCCTGGTTGGGCGTACTTGGTCGAAAGAAATGCTATCCAGGAATCAGCGGTAATATGGCAAGACATATATGATTTAGTGGAGCCCCCCATAGAATTTATGATAGCCCAGAACTCAGCAGTATTGCTGTTTTTCAATTTTTCCAAGAGAACTTGGTTGTCTTTAATGAGCATTTGGGCTCTGAGGGTTTTGATGTATTTCTTGCCGCTCTGCATAATAAACTCCTGTTAGATGATATTTCTTTGAGGCATTGGAGGATTTTAGTGTTAAAGTGGTGTACAAAAAAAAGGTCAGACTGGGCTTTTCCCTTTAAACACTAGTTTGGTATTAGTTTCTAAAGTGTCGACAAGTGATAGAGTTCCATTTAACATTTAAGCCCCCCCCCCAATGCAGAATTTGCAAAGTTGAACACCCACATGTGCATGGCCTTTTGGCATTAATGCCTGTCTTTGTGGGTGTCATAAAAACACAAAAACAAGCATTCGCCCCATGGGGACCACACAGCCTGGAACGCCCTATCACTCCACATCTACCTCCCACTCTCCATCATCATGTCCACAATAAGCCTCAGCACATATCTTTCCCCATACCTAATCCAGCCAGAACACCTCTTCTGCCATCTTCATCTATCCTGATCTTCTTATCCTGCCCTGCAAATCTTCTATCTTTTTTCACCTTCTGCCTTTTGAGCTTCGTAAGGCACTCCAAGACCCACTGGGTAGAGCCATTGCTGGACACACATTCAAACCAAATAAATAAATGAAATACTAGTATTCCCAAGGAAGTGCTCCCCCGGGAACTGGCTACCCAAGTGGAAGGAACGGCCTGGCAGCTTCCCAGACACCCAAGTCTGGTTAGTGAGTGTGACCTGTTGTCGGAGAGTGATCAGACTGTACAACTTTACTTTTCACCTGTACCTGAATGTTGACGCGAGTTTTCCCCAGGGGCATTTGCAGTCTTTCCCCATTGCCTGAGTGTCATGATTTTGGGTGTGCTTCTTAGGTGGATGGGTTTGCAACCGTCCACAATCTCATTGTCTGATTATAAGTGTGGCAGTGACTGTTTGGTTGGGCTTTGCTATCCTGCAGGATTCCTGGGTGTGACCTCTTAGCACAGGGGTTATCATCCTCAGGTTGGCTGGGCTTAGCAATGTGTATGTGTGAACTCACTGTAGTTGGGTTTAACAACCCTTATGCGGTGCCTGAGTGTCTGTCTGAACCTTTTTTTGCTAATTGTGGTTTGCTTTGCACCTCCCATTTGACCAGGGTTTGAATGAACAGCTTGGTCTGGTTGCATCTTCCTCGTTACCAGGATGTGATAAGGCAAATGGTGTATACGACTCATGCGCCTCTTTTGAAGAGCACATTCTTTTATTTTTGTATTAGCATACATTCAGTCAATATGACTTTGTATACACTACAACCATCATAATAACTTTCATCAAATACCTAATAAATCTTTAGATCTAAAACATTCCCTCATTTAACATGATCACAGAACATTGCTATACAAATTCGCAAAATTAACACCCATCGATAAAACGGTCCAATTTTTCATTCTGTGGTCCCAAATTAGCTTAATTACTATAAGATCTATAAAAAGTTTGGCGAGGGTATCACGTTCCACAGGAAGATTCCGTGTCATTTCCAGGCATGCCTCTCCACACAGTCTGCAGTATCTTCCATTGCCAGGTATCCCTAGCCTTGCCCCTTCAATCTCTAAAGAACTAAGCAAGTTAAATTTCATTTTGAAATATCTTCTGATTGTGAAGTTCATAGGATAAGCAAATATATATCCGGCGATACTACAACAATTCTGTACCCGATCTCGCATAGTCATGTATGCCTGAGTCAACTGTGAGAGTGTCGCTTCCGGATCCATCGCAAAAAACCTTCCATAGAACATCAATCTTTTATAAACCACCATTGTGGTAATGCCTTGCAAATATAATTCTAAATGAATATACTCTTTGGGCGCAGCCTTTGACAGTCTCAGCAGTGATTTCAACACTTTACCTTCCAAAACCCTTAATGCCCCACTCTAATTCCACACCCAGATTTCAGCACCATATACAATACAGTGAAATATGTTTGCTCTTTACAGTAATAAAATAGTCTGCACAGAATGTCCACCCTGCTTCCCCACAAACCTATTTAAGGCCCCAATGTGCTGGGTGATCTTTAAGCAGACACTCTCCCAGTGTGCCATCCACTCAAGCTTATCATCAACTACTACCCCTAATTATTTATACGTAGACACTTGCTCTATTCTCTTTTCATCAAGTGACCAGCAGTATTTCCTTAACTTAGATGGAGGAGGTGCAAATAGCAAAATCTTTGTTTTGTCCATGTAAATGTTGAGACCATTGCATGTGTGCTCGTATGTAATTGTAGAATCATGACCAAGAGACCGGTAGGTAATCCCCAAGCGACGAGCTTGCCCCATAGTCACTCTCGAAGGATGGTGTCGAAGGCTGCACTAAGTGTTCCACTAGAGTGACTAACGTTGTCAAGTTATGAAGTGTTCTAGACTTTTAGTGAAATCCCATCTGATTTTGCGGTAGGATATTGTTCTCCTCAATGCAGTCCCGTAGGCCCTTTACCAGTACTCATGCAAATGTCTTAGAAGGAATTTCTCGCCTGGCTAGTAGTGGATAATTTCCTGGATTCTTCCAGCTAGTTGTAGGTGAAAGGGTCCAATGAAAAGATTCGTAATACAATTGTTTCGAATCAAAAGGACCGAAAAGCAAAACATCAAATGCATTTTTTTTGTGGGGGTCCCCCACCCAAACTCCTGTTTTTTGCCCAAAACACACAATTTTTACCTATACCAAGCCCCCCAAAAAAAATACATTTAAAAAAAAAAGGCATTCGATCATTGGTTTTTCGATCCCTTTGCAGCAAACGTATTGTATTTGACCCTTTTTCATTCGACCCTTTGACTGGACACCTTCCAGCTCCCTTGCTTGTGGACTGGTACTATGCTACTATCCATCTAGGATCTCGGCAGAGCACCCTTTTCGCTAATACTTTTAGACAAACGATGGAGTACTTCCGCCCAAAGAATTGGATTCATTCGAATCAATGAATTATATGTTCCACCTGGGCCGCACCCAGAGATTAATTTCACTTTTTTTAAAGTATAATCAACAAATCTGCCACTGTGATTTCATTTTCCCATTCCAGATTTCCACTGACCAGAAATGGATCTCAACAGGACGCAGCACCTATTGTACCTTCTACGTCAGCTACCCAGTCCGAATTGGACGCGCCAATTACCAGTGCAGCGAACTATTTGCAGTGTTGATGAGAATCCAAAATAATCTATGTTCATTATTTTTAACATGTTGTGCTAACTGTAGCCAAATTTCACTATCATTTTTCCTAAAATGACCCCGCATGCATCTCTGGTACTCCTTTTTCAGAGTCTTTATAGCTTAACTGGTGTTTATATTACCTCCAGTTTTGTCTGATTGATACACTACCCTTTGTATGTCCAGTCTTAATCGTCTTTTTGACTGTTGCACATCTTTATAGTATTTCTGCTTCCACCCAGGTTTTTTGTTACCTATATCTTCCGATTTCCCATACCCTCTACTTCGCGCCTTGAAACACTTGTGTATAGGCGCGTTATAAATGCCGTATCATATCACCTGGGCCTTCATTGTGTTAATGGTCGTCTCAAACAAACGAATCAGATCCTTATTATGGATATCTGCACACCCATGATCTAAAAAACTAAGAAGCTTTTACATTTTCTGCCTGCCAGTTGGTTTGCTTTAGTCACCTTTGTAGGATTCCAGCGTACTGTATTTATTCCCTCATTAATCCCTGATTTAAAGTCACAGCACCGCTATGATCATAGGCTTGCGACTTAGGTTTCCCATTTCGATTGGCACATAGTGGAAAATTATCCTTCCAGTACGTAGCATTGTTCGAATGGTCCCTTTTGCAACCTCCTGCAACATCAGGGCGTGGTTGTCTTGTAAATTGTGAGCCCGGGGGTGTGTGGCAATGAGTGGGGCTTGTTGGTAGATGAAGGTGTTTTTGGGTATATATATATATATATATATATATATATATATATATACTTTGATAGGGGTGCAGTTGCTTGTACGATGGGACTTCAGTGGGTGAGATTTTGGATGTCAAATGTTACGGAGAGAGGGGCTGTGGCAAATGGCAGTGGGGCTAGTGGCCATCTATAGCTGTTAATGACCGATGGGGGGGGGGGTAAATGGCTGGGATCTGGTTGAGTAAACAGTGGGAAAGGAGTCGGAGGTAAATGTAAATGGCTTTACCATGAGGGAGGAATTTGGTTGTGGATAATGCTGTGAGGGAGGCTGGGACAGATCAATATAGGACACTTGAATGAGTGAGTGCTGGGATTAGGATTTGCAAGGGGAATGAGGTTAGGGTGCATGGCTGCAGGGGCTGTGTGTTTGTAGAGGGAAAGGCCAGGGTTCAGTGCAGGTAGAATAGGACCTGGATGATGAAAGGTGAGAGGAAGGCATGTTGGTCGGCCACATGGCAGCAGTAGGTGAAATAAATTATAGGGTGATTGACTGGGTGGGGCCTGGATATGAAAGTAATAGTATACAGATATGCAGGTTTAGTTTTAGAAAGTGCAATTGTGCTCCCCATCATTAAGGAGGTGGTGCAACAGTGGTAGGTTCAATTGGTTGGAGTTAGAACAATGGCGGCCCCCTGCGCAACAGGCAAGAGTTAGTTTGTGGGTGTAATAGTACCTGCGTCCTGGCACATGGTTTGTCGGGAACCAAAACTCCAATGTTGCCAGTGGGTTAGTTGCTGGCTGATATGACAAACCTTGCTTTGTAATGGCGCTGAGGGTAGGTTGTTGCCGAGGTTGTAGCCTTAGATTGCTTGAGTTGTTGGATATTTGAAATAATGGAGAAGGGACTCCTGACTCGTTTTCATCAAAAAGGGTTTAATGTAGTAGGACACATAGATCACAGGTCTTGCAAAGTGTGCTAGTTGAAAGTGAAACAACAAGCCAACGCACGTTTCGACCGTAGTCTTTATCGAGGCAGAGGAGGTGGTTGGTCCTTAGTAGGAAGGAGCGCTTGAGGAAACTCCTAGTAGTTGTGGGCGGTAGGCTGGTTAGACAATCTGAGAATGAGGGTGAGGCGTTCCATGGTTCGGAAGTCCGACATGAGTGGTAGGTGATGTGGTGAGGGATTGGGCTGATGTGCCAGGAAGGTGGATGGGTGGAGCTTAATGTGGACGTGAGGTGGGAAAGGTATGAGTTATTGACCAGGACTAGCAGGTGGCCAGTGACTTGATGTCGAGGAGAGAAGTAGTATCGTACAATGAATGGAATCAGAGTTTGGCTGGTAGGTTGAGACTATGTAAAAGGGTAGAAATGTGAGAATAGAAGCATTCAAGTGGCAGTGAGGAAATGAGGATAGGTGCTGTTGCCGTGAGCGGATTATATGGTGGTTGGTAAAGATGACTGGGTGGAGCTAGACGCAGATGTGAGGTGTGCAAGGTATGTATGGTGAGACTGGTAGGAGAGATGCAGTAAGAGCAAGACAAAAGGTATTGCATATATTTTGTGTTTTGTACAGCTCAGACACATCTCTGTATGGCCGCTTCAGAGGACTCGGTCCACCGGGTGCCAGAGCAGAGTCCAAGACGTCTATGTGGATGACGCGCGGATTCCAAAACAAAGGTAGGATCCAGAGAGGGCTAAGTGGGGTGACTGATTCACGCGGGCATTATCTTTGTTGGGATCTAATGCCTCATGTTTAAGTGGAAGGAATGGGTGGGGCAATGTTGGAGAGTCATTTCCAACATGACTCCACCCCCACCAAGTCTCCTCTGATGTCACTTCAGAGTTGGAGCACACTTCACAAAAAATGTATCTCTTACGAAAAGGTTTTTAGGAAAAATACAAAATCAGATAAATTGTATCGTTTTAGATGTGAAATTAAGTAAGTTAAAACATTAACAGCAGGAACAACACTTTTGTGTTAAAAATCTCATTTGAAGGTCTACGGATTGAACTTGCCCACAGTTCCAGTTAAATGGGTTTCTTCCAAGGAAATTAAACTGCCAAAGTATTTTTATGTATTTGCTGGTTTGACAAACGTAATAAAAGGGTTTACTTTTGCATTTCAAACTGCATGCCGCTGTGGGTGTCATTCAGTACAAGCAAGTGATTGTGTCACACATGTATGTTGTTATGTGTTAAAGTCTAAAGTCGCAAATCACAGAAGATTTTTTATGCTCAGATCACTTTGATTGTTGGACTTGTCTTGCATTCATGGTGGGAATGCGATGATCACTTACCAGTAATCCGCATTACTCCTAGTCCTACGCTTCCTCTTAACAGTACTCAATAATGAAGGCGATCCACCTTCTAACAGAATTGCCAAAACATACTTTTTTTAAAATCCCTTCCTCCTGTGGTATAAAACTCTTGACCATAGCCAGAAGCCACCTGCTATTCCAATGGATCTAGTACAATCTGCCCAACAGGGAGTGCGGGAGGGGTGCAAGTACTGTGAGGGAAAAGAGCAGGACTGGAAGCAATGAAGATTACCAGAAAGCAATCACATTATTACCTCCACACTCCTTTTCCTCATCGCAGTACTTATTTGCAAAGAATACCATAGACCTCCTCACCGCATGGAGAACATGTACTGATTAAAATGGTTGGAAGCAGAATTGGTTATTAAGTTATTGTGAACACTTTGGGGCTTGCATGAGAGCCATTAGTCAATGGGTAAAAACGTGTTGGCTTAAGTTGAGGTCTTCATGGTGGGATGCCACCCGATCCCTGGATCCCTCAGCTATACTCCATAGTATCAAACCCATGACCCGTCCCTAAAACTACTATGGGCCATATTACAGAAACTTTGCAGTGGTGCAAGAGCAAGTAGCAATAGGCAAAAAGTATTATTTCAATACATTTTTTGCACATGGGCAAAGACTAGCAGCAGGGCAAAAATTTCCATGGTGCAAAAATGCCTTGAAAGAATGTTTTTTGCATTGGGGCTTTTTTGGCCTTAGTGTGAATTGCATTTACACCAGTGCACAGTTGAGGTAATCCCGCCCATGTGTATCCTGAACTCTCCTATGAAATCCTATTAATTGTTGGAGCCCCTTCGCTGTGAGGTCTCTATTCTAGTATTTTTAGAAAGATGTGCCATTCCCTTCTTGCCTCTGAGGCACTACCAATCGCAGTTACTGCCTCGGCCTGGGGTAGTAGTATTGTGATGTGGGATTGTGCCTCCTTTGACCATCCCTAGAATAGCCATTGCTTCCCAATGCTTGGCCTCCCCTGGATGAGCTTATCCCACCTAGAGCCTTCCTTTTGTTCTCCCACAAATGCATAAGAAAAGGAACTCAACGCTGGTTCCTAGCATAGCTGGTGACTCTCCACGTGACAGTTCACAGAACCCGGCATTGGCTTCTTGGCCCAATGCAGCCCACATGTAGCCAATGAATTATCTGTGTGTTCCTACTCGACTATTCCAGAGGGATATTGTTGTTTCCATCTATAGATTCCTGTTTGGAACCCACGTGGGCAAATTACGCATCAATTACCACTGTTGTTTTCGGTTCTTCATTGGCCACCATAAACAAACCAAGGAAGGATATACAACGTGTGAGTCTTTCAGCCGGGACTCCAGGTGTAGTGGGCGAAGGATTCAGAGAAGTCCCTGTACTTCCTACTCTACTGTATTGGCCAAGTGAATGCAAGTTTAAATATGGTTTGTCAGAAAAGACATTAACACATCAAGCACCTCTTGATTTTATTATGTGGAGATGGGATTTGTGTTTTTGATTTAGTAGGTGCCTTTTCTTCTCAGGTTACAAGTAGAAGGGTGGGGGATATTTACTACACACTCCATCAGAATGTAGGTCCCCTGGTCCAAAACCATACTCGGAGGAGGCCAGTGGTATGGCCTTCCCGTCTACACCACGGGTTAACACTGGAGTACCAAAAATCTGCACCATTGAACCTTAAACTGGTTTCCTTTTCATTTCACTGGCCAGTAGCCTATTCAAGACGGATGTGACTTAACTGAGCTCTCCTGTGTTAGGCAGAGTATCATTTGATTTACCCAGACATGTTATGGGGAAAGGAGAATGGTACAGACATGGAGAAAAAAAATAAAAACAAACCAGGAAGAACATTTGTTGGAAGCGGTAGGTAGGCGGGTGCCGCTCACATTGTTTTTATTCTACTTTTGACTGGGTGAGAGGGTGCGAGTGTTGAAGAAAGCATGATCCCCTTGCATTTCAAAGAACAGTCATAGGATTTCAATACAATTCTTTTCACGGTTCAGCGATGACAGTTCACGTGAGAAGGATAAGTGCATGGCACACAGAAAAGACTCAGTGCAGAATGGACAAGAGGCACTAGGACTTATTAGACATTTATTGACATGTTCTGGTTCCAATATAATACTTCTATTTAAATACAAAAAAATAAATCATGATTTAGTGGACACCTTTGAAGCATTTTACAATGTTGCATCTCCATCTCTTTGGATTCCTTCGGCAAGCCTTCCTAATTTCCCTAGGAAATACCCCATTGTCCATTAAACCACATGCATATGTTACAAAACTGTCCCGAGACAATTTCCCTAGCTAGTTTTGTGAGATCTATGTGTATTTCTTGATTTCGTCATACAGGACTAACACGAACGCGCCTCCCATTCCTCTCAGCACATTGGACCAGGCGCCCTTGAAGAAAGCTTTGCCGCCTTCCTCTTTGGCGATCTTCTTCCAGCAGTCGATTGTGCCCGTGTACATGATATCAGCTGCGGAAACAAAGAACCGTGTGTCAGTCACTGCAAAGCCAAGCTGACAAAGTATCCCCCCTCCCACCCACCCATCACCGACCGATGAGCACAGCCCTCGATCGACAACCTCTAGGACTGTCCCAGAGGTGCTCTCCGAGTTCATTAAGGGGGGGGGGGGGTTTTCTGGTTAGAGGGATAATGTTCACAAACAGAACGGAGAGATGTTTAACCATTTGCCCTAGCTCAGATATATGGCCATTTTGTTTACTTTAAAAACACTATGCTTTGTTAAGGAGAGAAATGTACAGTGGCACATCCTGTGTTAGGAACATGTATGGGGGTGAGACTACTTATTTCTGTCATACCGTGGATACCCTATACACAACCGATGTGCGCAGTGGCTCATTTTATAAAATATGCACGAATAGGCAGTAAAATAAGTGTAAAAATTGAGTGCTAAAAGCGTATACCAGTATTTACACCCATGTGACCACTCTAGGACATTGGGGGTCATTATAAGTTTGCCTGTCTCCCACGGGAAATACCGGTGGAATACCAGCAAACTGACCTACCGTTGCCATCACCTGATATCCCGGTATTCCCAGGATATTCCCGGTGATGGAAAGGGCAGTAAATCCCCATCCCATGGAGTCATGCGGTAATACCAGCAGTTTTTTGCTGGTAGGGACCGGATTTACCTCCAGCTCTTGGCTGGAGGTAAATCGGGTAACCCCCACTGGAAAACCTGTAGTTTGGTGGTGCAGTAAAAGTACCGTTAATGTAATTACCACCACATTTACTGTCACTTTTACCACTAGGGGTGTTGCTAGGTCTGGAAAAGATCTGGGACTAAGCTAATTTTGGGACTGTCGGGACTGGGGGCTCGCTATAGCTTTTTGGTTGCAACCCCTGAGCTTCTATCCGGGGCTACAACCAAAAGACATGGGGCTCTAGCCCCCTTTGCCCCCCCCCCTAGCAACGCCACACTGCCATACTTGTAATGACCTGCATTATCTTCATATTTTTCAGGCAGATAAGGAGAAGGGAGGGGAAATAGGTTTCCACTCGCCTGCAAAAGCTCTCCGTTTTACGTCAGACTCATGGTGGTGTAACCCTTATTAATTCCTACTGAATCCGCTTGCATTTTTACGTCAGACTCATGGTGGTGTAACCCTTATTAATTCCTACTGAATCCGCTTGCATTTAGCACCTGCAAAACATGGGTGGATTCCATTTTAAACACCGTCTGCAGCTGTAATTTGCAGGTGGCATTTACATTTTTCATAGGACAAAGTAAAATCAAATGGTGAAAGAGATTTTGCCTGTATTTTCGCTTTTCTTTTGCTCTCTGTTTCAGCCAATCAGGTGGCTAGAAACGCAAGCTAGAACACCGTGTACTTCCCACGCATACCAGCCACCCGAGGCACTTCGCCAGGTGTCTCTATCTGGATTGAGGTGGGGGGGAAAGGAAGGCCATCCCTGCTGCATCCCCACACCACCAACATCTACCGCACCCCCAAGACATAGTGCCCCCTTTCCCCACGCCCACGTACCTGCTGGACCGGAGCTTTCTGCTTTGGTACCAGCACTGCCTCCTAGCCCTCGGCACTTGCCATAGCAATAGAAAAGGGAAATCTTGATTTTTTTTCTTTTTCATAAGATATTGGACTCGCGCATAACATGTGGAGCCCATCTCCCATAAAGAAAAAAAACGATTTGCACCCCGAACGGAGGCATAGGGAGTGAATAGCAATCACCCCCTTGTTGGGGCTGGGGGTGCGTACATAGCCGATAACGGCCCTTAGCCCTAGACAAAGACCTCGCCTTGCTCGGGCCTGCCTAGAATTGGTCTGGCAGGGTGTTAATGTTCATGGACGCCCCGCCGCTTCCCCCGACACAGGGGTGATTACAACAATCTATGTCAGTTTCACAAAGACCTAGCCAATGGAGATCAATGTATATGGTTAAGTGTGGGTCCTTAACATTTAATGGCGATTTTGGGCACAGATATAATAAAACAGTCTGCATCAAACATCTCAGGATGTCACCCATCATTGGAGAAAAGTGTATTGTGGTGGTGAGAATCAGTTTAACCATTTAAGATATTTAATTTTAAAGATTATTTTGTATTTACTTTTCACACATGCATACTTGTCCCAGATACTATTTTATATTTTGATCAGAAATAAAAAATATTCACTCATTAAAAGAGGCACTTATGTTTTTGAAATTTCACGAACATCACTGAGATATGAGATGGATTAATGAAGTTATCTCTGACTTTAAAATAGGAAGGTTTCATTTAATTTAGCTCCCACAAAAAAACACTGAATCCGTGTTCTGGTCTACTCTGCCCTCTACAGCGCTCCCTAGCCCCTGCGCCCAGTGGTCAGGTGCATGGTACTCAGGGGCGCCACCAAGGGGTGGCCAAGGGGGGCCATGGCCACCCTTTTAGAAATGGTGGCCCCCCCATCGGCCACCCCAGCGAAAAAGCAAAAAAAAAAATCTTTTTCGCACTGAACTGTGCATGAACAATAACATGCCCAGTTCAGTGCGAAAACAAATCTTTCTTTTTTGCTGCGACCTTGGATGGACTCTAGTCAGATCAGAGAAACATGGTGGCCCTGCACCCCATTGATCGATTTGCGCATGCTCAGTGGACCCGGAAACACAGCCTGAGCGCGCGCATTTCTTCTTTGGCTCGTGCTTCCAGGCTGTGTTCCAGGCTATGAAAAGGAGACCTGGGCTGTGTCGCTGACTGGGGGATTGAATGGTTCCTGGCAAACACTTCAGAGCCAGCTGAGGATAGTATGTGTGTGGCACCAGGGGGGTGGCACTGCAAGACCACTCAGGAATCTGGGAATCCTGGGAAAGATCAGTGTTGTCATTGCTAGGATGATCAGCAAAATGTGTCTCTCCAGGGGTTGCCACATTTATCATACGGAATTAACCTTTATGAATTCTAATGTAATGCCCCTTGAACCTGTAGGTGTTTAACCCAAACCCTACCTTTGTCTAGAACTAAGCATTTTCGAGGACAGGTGGGCTATAAATTAGCAAATGTGCACTGGAATAGAAGCCTCTAAGGGTGTCCAGTATCCCTATTAGGTTAGAAATCGTGACACTCAATAAATAATAGATCCGATTCTGACTCTGTTCTTAGTGTTCTCAGAGAACAATATCCTATTTTATTGTGGAAAGACCCTTTTCCCTGATAGTTCTGTATCCCCAGCCCATTATGACAAAACTAAATAAAGATGATGCACTCTGTCGTCTAACTAGCATGTTTTCTTTTGCTCCTATGTTGCACTACCCCACATCCGTGCCACGTTTCTAACGTATTGTATTTCCTCATATCCGAGCATGCCATGCAGTACTACTACTGCCATATTTCCTAGACTTGCCTTTTTCTCTCTGACTGGCCCACTATCCTGTGTTGTCCGTTGATCTCTTTGCCAAATCTGATAATACTTGGCTAAAAAGAGGCAGTTAGACCACTCTAAGGCACACCCTAACCCTACAATGAATTGGAGTATGCCTTACAAGGCTCCTTTTTTAAATGCCCCTTTTTAGTTTGGGCTATTATGTGGCAGATCCACCTAAAAGCTGAAACTATTGCATTAGAAGTACAGATGGGGGGAGATGGCATATGAGGAGGGAAACAAAGCTTTAATGTAATGTTTGGTTATTTACCCACCCATTGCCTGCCCATGGCTATTCTAATCCCTATGGTCCCTCCAACCAAGTACCCTCCCTCTCTCCCCAACCCCTGCCAAAGCACCTCCTAGTGGGAATTCTTTGAGCTCTCTTTGTTCATGGTTTGCCATCAAACTTTGCTTTGAAGAAAACACTGGCAGGCCCTTCAAAGGCTGTATTCTGAGTGTTAATGACTTCATTTGTGCTGTAAATGAAATGTGCTACTTATGTAATAGAAATGCCTTAACCAGGTCTAGCACCCAATTTATAAACACTATGCGTGTCCAGTGTTGAAGTCCTGTTAAAAACAAGTATTGGCAAAGTCAGCAGTTTTGGCTTGTGTAGACCTATTAGGCATTGCAAGGCACTCCTATTAGATGCCCAGGCACTCACACCGTTTGCACCTGCTACTATCAATGGCCAGTTAATATCACTCTGGCATGGATTATTTGGGCCCTCCCGTGCGCCTGGGCTTGGGAGGGCTAAAGCCCCCCGCCCCTCTGACACAGCAGTCATCTTAAACAAATACACTGCTCTCCGAGGTGAGAAAACAGGCATTGAAGCGAAGGGTGAAGGCTGAGTACAAAAGCCTGCCAGCCCATCAGTAGGACTCCCTCCACCCCCATGTTGCAGCTAAAGGCTTAACTGCTGGCTCAGCTTTTACATGGCCCATGCTTTCAATAATTACCATTAACAAAAGAAAACGTATATTTGTGTGCATGTGGGGATTGTATGTATGTAGGCATGCATGGATGAAAGTATGTATGTATGCAATGGAGTGTGTAGGTGGTTGTATGTTTGTGTGCTAGGCCTTGTCTGCAAGTGCACACCTGTGAATGAATGCAGTGTGGATGGTGTGATGTGCGTGTTAACGAGCGCACAATCTAAATGTTCTGGGTACTCGTGTGAATGACAGATCAGCTGTGTGGGTGCATGTGTCTGAATGTCTCCATATCACTGTGTATCTGAGGAGGGGCATTGGAGCATTGACATATTTTGACAAGAGCATGGCATGTTTTATTGCCGTTTTTGGGCAAAGGAAAGTCAATGTGAGTGTTTTTATGTGATGGTGGGGTTGGAGTGGGGGTTAGAGGAGGGAGAATACTACAGTGGGGCTGACCTGACTGGGTCTTACTGTAGCATAGAATGTTGTACTTGCATTGAGGTAAAAGGCAACATGATGAGTGTTCTTACATGGGGAGTGCATGTTTCCTTATTTTGAATTGGGTCTTTATTTTACTGGTGTTTAAGGTCAAAGGCAACATACATATTCTTACATGGGGAATATAACATGATGCGTGCAACATGATTGTACTTATATGGGCGGATTTGTGTGATGATATGCTATTTATATAGTACTTTGGCCAAAGCGATGTACAGAGAACAAATTTACATCAAATATATCACCCAGCCGAAGTTTGCACTCATTTAAAGAGCTTTATTTATTGCATTTATTGACATAGCCCAAACCCGTAAGTATCATGGCAGTGATACAACTTGGTGAGCAGGGAAAACAGTACAGTACATAAGAGAGGGGTAACAAGGTGCACAAGCAACGTAATAGTAGACGGTCCGTAGAGGAGGGTAGAGATCAGGGAGGTCACTTTGAAGTATGTATGAAAGGCTGAGTTGGCCTTGCCGTGATTTGAACCTGCAAATCACACTCAGATTACAAGAGCATGCGCTCAGCCCACTGAGCAACTTACTGGCTAGCCAGCAAGAGCATGTCTTCTTTCTGTGGCATTGCAGTTTCTTACTGGTGTTAAGGCCAACGGCAGCATAAGTGTTCTTACATTGGGGTGGTGGCATTTGTGCTGCCTGCAAAGCTGTTTTTTTTATTGTGGCATGAGATGTTTACTGCCGTTAGGGAGCAAATACAACATGAGTGTTCTTATATGGGGAGTGGGGGATTTGTGTAGCCAGCAAGGATATGTTTTCTTACTCGGGCATGGATTTTTTTCACTGGCATTAAGGCAAAGCTAATAGGAGTATGTTCTTACATGGAGATACTGGCATGTATTGGGAGAGCTAGCATAAACATACTTTGTCATAGTATGGTTACTGGCATTATGAACAAAGCAAACATGAGTATTTTCCTATGTGGGAATAGTGGCATATATAAGTGCACCAGAATGGACATGTGTGACCACAATCAATATGAAAATGCTTTTTTACACTTGCAGAGTACTGGCATATAGCAGACAAAATGAAAATGCTCCTATGCATTGTTGGCGGCTTGGCATCTAACGTACTTTGTATGCCTTACCCTACAAAACCGAATGTAAACTGTGTGGCATTTTACCTAATTTATCACAGCAAGTATACTGTAAAATGCACTTTTTTAACCCGTTATTTAAAACCTTTTCTCAAGGGGACAAACCCCCCTTGATTGGTTCGCCCTCCCCCACTACTCTCTGTCACTCCTATGCATTTGGCTGGGGGCAGAACAAGTGCCTTCCTTCCGCAGACTCTTCTTAATGTAGGCCATCCTACATTGGCTCCAGGCCCCACTTGTTACAGAATAATAGCTAAGCCTCTGGTGAGTTGGGGTGAAAGATGGATCTAATGGGCCAAAGGAAGGCGTGATATCTACTCAGACTCCTGGGCTTGGGGAGAGGACGGTAGGATGGGTGGGTTTGGGGGGAAATCACTAGCGCAGAAGGTTTAATGTCCCGTCTTACTAACGGTTTTCAAAACCTCCATCCAGCCCCGCCAAAATGTTGAGGCTGGATCCACCCCTGTGTGGCACCCTGTGTGCCACCCCAAGATTTCCTGTGGCCTCATCAGGCCACCCCTATGAAACATTTCTGGGGGCGCCACTGATGGTACTTTAACAACTTTATACAGGAGTGTTGTTGAACTGTGTCACAAATAAAAATACACTTTAATATGGGTGAACTGAAGAGCAATTCAGCCTGAGCGCTGTAGAAAGCAAGGTGAACCAGGCAAAGAGCCTTGAACTGAATGCGTTTGGCCACAGGAAGCCAATGAAGGCTCAGAAGAACAGGAGAAATAAGCAAGTGCCTTGATAGAGAAGTGGCATCTCTGGCCCCAGAGTTTTAAAGCACCTGAAGCCGCTGGATCAAGCAGGCGGGCTGAGTCAGGAGCAAGGAATTACAGTAATCTAAAGATGACAGAACTAGGGAAGCAACCGCGGGTGCCCAGAACTGAAGGGGGAGAAAAGGAAGTACCTTATGGAGGATTGCCGGTTGGAAAAAGCCCTTTTGACAGATTGCACTAATCCGAGGCTCAGCTGACAAAGAGGCAGATATGTTCAACCCTAGGTCCTTCACCAAAGAAACAGAAGACGGGAAAGGACCAAGGGAAGAGGGTCAGAAGAGAGGGGTCCATAGGGCAGAAGCAGGGGGAGGGGGACCACCAGTATTTCTGCTTTGTCACCATTTAGTGTTTTACGCTTTAATGCTCCCATGGCCTCTCAGCAGGTCCTAAACCTAGCTGCTCCCTCAGATGCAGAGATATCAAGACGGACTAGGATTTGGGTGTCATCAGCATAGGAGTAGCAATGAAAGCGGTGGATTTGTGTAGTGGGAGAGTTCTCAGGTGTCCTTGGGCTGTTTGGTGTGGGTTCAGGGGGCATTTTAGCACCACCTTTAGTACTGGCTCATAGTTGACGCTTTAGTGCAACCGCTAATTTTGGATTATATGTGATTCAGCACTCATTAACTTGGGCCTACGGTAGCACATTACAACCACTCGTTTTGGCTCTATGGGGCCCATCAGCATTAGTTTTGGTCCAGGATGTGCCGCAGTGCCACTATTAGTTTTAGCTCAAGGGCGCCACTTCAGCACCACCTAGTGAGAAGACAGTTTTAGCTCAGAAGGAGCACTTTAGCGCCACCATTCGTTTTTGCTCATAAGTGACCAATTGGCAACGGCATTCATTTTAGATTGTCAGTGGGTGCCCCCTAGCATTTAGCAGGAGGCAAGAAGGGGGTTACGTTGTATGGGATGTGGCATACCACATAGAGCACAAACTGAAAGGCACCGGGGAGGAAGGTGGGGAAAGCGGCACTCCCCTCATGTGTCAATGATTTATTTATTTGTACATTTATAAAGCGCACATAGCCCAGAGGCATCTAGGCACTAGAGCTTAAGAGATTGGTTACAGAGGTGTACTTCATCAGGTACAGTACTTCATGCATTCACCACATATACCGATATACAAATCAGGCACCGTATACTTAGTATTACTTAGTCACATAATGAATACATATCAGTCATGGCATATGATAATGAAGGTTACAGACACTAGTGCTCAGATAAGTTTGCCAAATAGTCTTCTTCGTGGGCAGTCGGAAGTGGTCTATCTGGAATAGGCCTAGTATCTATTGTTGGAGATCTAAGCGGAAGAGTCTCGTTTTTAGACTTTTTTGGAATAACCAGTCTTGCTTCTCAGTTGTACAGGCAGAGTGTTCTACAGTTTGGCTGCTACTACCGGGAAACTAGAACCACCTGCTGCCTGTCTCCTGAATCTCGGTGTAACGATGAGGTTGGAGTATGAAGCTCGTGTGGGTCTATTAGTTTGGATTTTTGACAATGTGTTTGCTGAGGTATGCCGCTGCATTGTTAGCGAGGCATTTGTGGATGAGAGTAAGGATTTTGATGATGCTTCTTCAATGCAGGCTGCCTCTCCAGAATGGGAACTGAGATGAGGCCTGTGTGACCAAAATGTGTTCATGAGTGCACGTTTTCAGAGGAGTCTTCTTTTGGGTTATCATTTTATTTATTGAAGGGTGTGTAATGCTTTTTATTTATACATTATGTCTCGGGAGGATAGCTTAGTAGCAACGTGCTCGCCTTGGAAGCAAGACGTCACGGAGCAACACAGGTTCGATTCTAGGGTCCGCGTCTAGAAACCGCTGGATATTAAGCGTGTTATAAATAACCTATCATATCATATCATGGGGAAGTATTTAAGTGGAGCAGTAGCTTCTGATTTGTATATTTGTAGGTAGGCCTTGCCTTCTTCTTGGATTCAATGTATGCGTATATTGTTTTTCGTTCAACATGATTTCTTTTCAGGAGCAATCATAGATGTGCTAGCTGCTCAGGCTTTAGGACGCGGTGTGCGAGTATTTGCTTGGCACGTGACATTTCCCCCTGGTGCTCACCCTGGCACTAAGTGCAACCTGCAGTGCCGGCGCAAGGACCGGATGTATACTGGCGTGTATCTGCACCAAAACCAATGGGAACTGGTGTTAGTTCTAGTGCTAATGGTGGAACGTTGATACTAAGGCACGGGGAGGCGTGAAGTGGATAGTGCAACCCTGCTGTGTGTATGGAGCTGGGACTGTTCTTTTTTTTAGTGGGGATGTTAGTGTTGTCGCTATAGCCAGTGGACTTATTCTCCAGGATATTTGTGTCCGCGCTGTAATTATGCGTGCCATATGTTACATCTGCCTTTACAGAAAAAGGAGGAATCTGGGTATGATGGAAACTGCTGACACTGCTCATCAGGGAGCTTGAAGGCAATTGGGACACAGAGTTGGATAATAACTGGAGCATTAAAGAAACTGAATATAATAAAAACTAGCAATGTGTGCAAGGGGGGGACATTAAAATATTGTTTAATAATTAGCATGTCAATCTTGTAAAATGATGCTGCACTGCTCCCTTGAACATGAAGCACAGCCACTTGCGGTAACTGATCTCTACAGCCAAGAGGAGCCAGGTCTGCTTGTTCCCAAAGTAGGTTTGTCGGGCCAGTCTGTGAATCGTGGAGCCATGGTCCATATTATGTAATGGATCACTGCAATGATGCAATGTCTGGATGCTTGTGGCCATGGCTCCTCTTTGCAGGTATATTACCAAAACATGAACAAAGGAGCAGCACTAAAGTTTCTGTGGTGAGGACAACAAACTAAACTTGTGGAACACTGTCTACTGTGCTCTGTGCAACTACCTGCCCAGCATCACACTAGAGTGCTCGCTCTGTACTGAGCTGTTGGTGCCGCTCCTCTGCAGAGACTCTGGTACACAGGCTTGCATCATGCCCTATAATGTACATAGGTGGGTGTGGAATTGGCCTGCATCACTTCAGATGCACTCTGCCACGAAACTGTCACCTGTCCATTGCACAATGACACGTTGCTGCTGCTCCAGCCATCTATTTGATGAGGCGATGATTTGTGATCTGAGAAAGGGGTCGCATGAGTTGGGGTCAATACATAAAAATAACAAATGGATCTGTGGAGGACCTTCCTGGGTGCGTGCAGGCGGGCATTGGTGGCAAACATTTGTGTGGAGGCCATGTGGGTTATATGTCTGAGCGTGCATACCAACCACATGCATATCAGGCAAATGTATGGACAGCACATGGGCAGCAGAATTGCTTGGATGCTACCTGGGAGTATCCATCTTCTAGGAACTTACAGGAGCCAGTCATGTGTTGCGGACACATTACAGGTGGCCCTCTTTGCACAGGGCCAAATGTGTAGGTATGAGGATGAAAGGCCTGATGAGTGCATGGAGTGAATACAAGGGAAGCAGGCGTGATTTAGATACTCACGGGAGGATGGACACATTTTATGCAATATATGTTGCTGCTTCTGAAGATGAAATCCTCATCTCCAGAATGTGGAACTAAACTCACCATTATTTTTCCTTCTCTGCTTGTGCACTGTACATATGTTTAGAATTTAGAAAACTCTTACCTCCTTTCCTTCCAGACTGCATCATCATACGACGTCTGACAGTGTCAAATGGATAGGACGCGAGACCGGCAACAGCCGTCACACTCTGGGCGATCATCCAGCTCACCATGATGTGCACATTCTTGGGATCGGGCATCATACCTGTGGGTGGATGACACTGGTGAACACTTGCTGCTGACGGGGCACGCACACGGTCAACCTAAAGCAGGTCCGTCCTGTACTCATGTCATTTCCCACAGGACAAATCCATTCAAATCAATGTATTTAAACATACAATAAGATTTTGTGTGAGCAACAATGTATCAATCTGCCATACAGCCATACATTGCTGTCATATGACCAATATTCACTTATCCATTCACTGATGATCTAGCTCAGGGATCTGCCACCTTTGGCTCTCCAGATGTTTTGTACTGCAACTCCAATCATCCCTATACTGCATAGTCAATGGTGAAGGATCATGGGGGGTCATAGTCCAGGGCATCTGGGGAGCCGTAGATTGCATGTCCCTGAACATGCTAATATAGTGTGGCGCCGGGAGCGATTCTGCAGTGATTGGGCAATCAGAGAGCAATAACTAGTCACTAGATAAGCCGATCAGATCTACTCTCAGTAACCAGCCAATCACTCGTGGAACCATGGTTTAGGAATTCTGTAGCTTTTCACCATCTATCCATTATTCTACATGTAACTCCACAGCTCTACGAGTCAGACACCTGCTACTTCTCTCCATTGTGGATTTCACTGATCAGCTCCCTCCATCCATTACCAAATTAGGATGTCCCTGAAGGTGTTAATTCGAGTCAATATTAAGGAATAAATCAAACAATTAACTTCAGGAATTATAACACTGTCCCCAGATACACCAAAATAATCCACCCATGATCACCACAACTAATATCACACCCAATTACTGAAACAGATCACCCCTCAGCTATCCAGACACACGTTCATGTGCCCCTCAAGCCATTGATTTACAAGTATCAGAACCCAGGGCTCTTTAAAAACATGGTTGATGTGACACTCCATTTTACAATAATGACTAATATTGAAATAATAGATCAAATCGCAATCACAGTGTAGGTAGGTAGGTGTGTAGATCTAATTTAAACACACCTTTAAACTTCACTGAGAAACTGTGAAATTGAATAAATGGGAAATATGACAAACGTACAAATGAAAACAAAATACAACTGTATTCCTAATTTTATATTTACAAAAAAGCAATGTCAAATAATTGCATTAAATGAGTGTAAACTGTCAGTGCCTCAAGCATTCTGTGTCCTCCCAAACCTATGCGTGCACTCTACTTTGGCCAAAAGACGTCACATCATTGCTACATAAAACACAAATAAGTCAATGTTTGCGCTAAATGTACACTATCTATTGCTTGGTCGGGATTGGATAGCACAGATGCTGCTCCGGTGTCACAGCCTCCTCCCCGTACATGCGCCCCAGTTCCTTTCCTCTCCCCTTATCACCGCCCCTCCCTATGCCCTTGTCACGGGTCCTCTCCTGCCCTTGGTACATTGTACATCCGCCCCCCCACCCCCACGTCCATGTCAGAGCACATTCTGTCACATGGCTGCTTACTTTTTCCAAACCAGTTCTTCCCCTCTCCTGATGTCCTAATTCACCACCCACATATCAGAAAGTGACCTCAAACTCATAAGTCACAATTCCTTCTCCAAGTGCCAATCTTGTGTCTGCCAAATATGACATACTCCCCCACCCCATGTGCCTGTTCTCAACCTCCCTGTCCCCCCACCTTACCCTTGGCGGTGTCATAGACACCAAAGTAGGCCGCTCTGTAAATGATGATGCCTTGGACGGAGACGTTGAAGCCCTGGTACAGGCCCTTGGCACCATCTGACTTCCAGATCTTGGTGAGGCAATTCCCCAGACCAGAGAACTCCCGCTGAGCAGGCCCTTTGCCCACATCAGCCGCCAGCCTGGTCCTGGCGAAGTCCAACGGGTACACAAAGCAGAGAGAGGTGGCACCGGCTGCGCCCCCAGAGGCCAGGTTGCCCAGGAAGAAGCGCCAGAACTGGGTGTGCTTGTCGACGCCCCCCAGGAAGATCTGCTTGTACTTGTCCTTGAAGGCGAAGTTGAGGGCCTGAGTGGGGAAGTAGCGGATCACGTTGGCCAGGTTGCCCCTCCAGAAGGAGATGAGGCCCTGCTCCTTGGGGATCCTGCGCACGCAGTCCATGATCCCCTTGTACTGCTGGTCCACCGAAATCTGTTTGCTAGCATGTTGGACCTGCAGAATTTGGGGTAGAAAAAATGGGATGGGTCAAAAACGGGCAAAAGATAAGTGGTATTTCTAAGGCAAGAAAATGTTATTACACAACACACACACATCAGTCAACTGCCGGAGTGGGCGGAGCTTACAATGATTTCCTGTGGGAATTCAGGACCAACCTACTCGCACTTAGCCCTGAAAAGGAGTGAAGATGAAATATGTTTACATTTGTACAGAGGTTTTATGACAGTACTGCATAAAATTAACCTATCAGTACGCATGAAATAAAAAAAAAATTATACTGGGAAGCAGTTGCCTTCTCAGTAAAGAATACACAAGAATACTGCTGTGCCAAAATAGACACGTCAAAAAAAAGGTCGTCAATACTATCGGGTTAATAGTGTGTGAATTGTTCCGATTTCACAGAGAGTCACTGCTGGGGCAGATGCTGCTGCAGTGTACACTTCTTTCCTTGGGTTACTGCTACGTCCACTCTGCCTTACCAGGAACAGCCACAGAATGCACATATCTCTTTGAAAGGCCTACAGTGTATCTTCATAGTATGGCGTGGGCATGCGATCTAGCGCTTTCCTATGCGGTTTAAGAAAAGTGCAGCAACCTGTATGCAGTGAACTTTGTCCGTATGAAAAAATAACTAGCTACAGTTTACGGCTAGTTTAGATGTCCATATTGGCCTAAATGGTTTGGAGATTAGTGTAATTGATAGTATGATTTATATGTTAGAATCAATGTTGTTCTTTTTTGTTGTAAATGGATATACACATGGGATATAGTTATAGTTTTCAGAAGGCCCTTCTATTTTACACTTCTTGGGAATGTGTTTAAAATGTTTCCTAGAATTCGATATAGAATGCATGTGTGGCAGAGGAGACCCCTGGGGAGGAAGGTGGCACCGTTTCATAGAGCATTCACGAAATGCGCACGCTTGCTGCATATACATGAAAACCTGCCACAAAACAAGGCATTTCGGCGATGGACCAAATGGCCGTCCCTGAAACCAACAAGTAAGAACTTCCATTTACTGCAGCGAGTGCGTTCCGCCAGTGGATGGCGCTACTGAAGGTCGGTCTGGCGCCCCCTGGTGCTTCCTGTCGGTATGTTCAGGAGGCAGTGGTCTCTGAGTCCAGAGGTCACTCGTCGCGCACGGGACCACCGAGTGTCTTGTCCGCTCGTGTGCTGAAGGTCAATGCCTTGACAGCTCACATAGGGCAGGTGTGTGGAATACACTTTCACACGGGACTCTCCAGCCATGGATTTGCGGGGCCTCTGGGGGGGAGGGACGGCTGGGGGTCGTATGCTATGCACCCCCAAAGGGAGGGGAGTAAACCAATGCACTGCAATCGGGTTTGGGTACTTGGCGTCCCAGAAAATCACAGACAGTTGATTAATGGCGACCCCACTTGTTTATCAGAGACAATAAACTGCGGACGCTCCTAACTCTCAAAGGACAGCGCGTACGCTCTATGAACGAGGGTCCCTTAACGTAGAGATGCCAGTCCAAACGTACTTTCCCATTCCACTGGTTTTACACGCCCGTTATTTTGGTCCGTATATCGTACATTTATGTTTAAAACGAACAGTGCAGCGTCTAAATGAGTCCCCTTTTACATGGCTGAACTCTTTGTGAAAATAAGATACACTGCACATCGTTCCACCTGGGGACCCCGTCTCTCGAGATGCGTGCTCCATACGCAATCCCCTATGCGCTTCCCTAGACGCATTTGCGTAATACAGCGCAGACGGCCAACCCATTCCATGGCGAGGCAGCCGTGATCCAATCCAGTGCTTGCAGCGTAACGCGCCCCCCGTTAGACCGGCTGGGAGTAAATACACGTGACGTTGCCCAAGCAGTGCAGCTCTCTGGCGCTCTGCAGAGGACTGTTCTATTAACAGCCGGGCCGGGGGGAGCCAATCCGGCCCTCGTGCGTGACTTGTTTCCATATTTAGGCACTAGTCTCAGCCCTGGGAGCCAGCATGGCGTCACCGGGGCAAGCACGCACATTGAAACGCAACATAGAGGCGGCGTCCCAGTGGCCCCTGAAACAGTAACACTGCCGTTCTTATGGTTATACATTCATAGCGGCGTATTTCGTGGTCCCTGGCGAGGTATTTCAGGCCAGTGGCAGCTGCTTGCGCAGGCTCCCAATGCCATGCCCCTGGCTGCACGATGCAAGCTTCCAGAAACACGCTGCGCAGTGCACAAGCCTCCCCTCACACTGTCCCGGTCACTCACCTGCAGCAGCAGCTTCACCCTCTCGATGGGCGCCACAGCTGTCTTGGAGATGGCGGCGGCCACTCCGCCGGCCAGGAAATCCTTGAGGAAGCTGATCACCTGGTCACTCATGTTGGAATCGATTCAGGTCCACCCGAGAAGATAAAAAAAACACACACACACAGGCCGGTGCCACTCTCTTCCCCCCCTGTGCCCTTCTTCCCCGTATGCACTGCAGCACCAAGCAAATGGGACCCAGCCGCCGGAGGGTGCCCACCCTTATACTCACCGCGGGTCTCGCGAGAATAAGGCAGGGCCGGGAGGCGCTCGTGTTTCCCATTGGCTGGGCTCTGAGGGGTCACGGGCGCCATATTTCGGCAGCATGGTGGGCTCTGTCAGGGCTGCCCTGCGCCCACGCTGCAGAGGGACGTTTAAAGGGCGAATTAAAGTTATCATGTCCCTTCCGAAGCATGTGCTCACAGTATTAATAGAACCTCGGAGGGTGGAGGGGGACAGGGGAGGATCCTGGGACAGACCTCGGGTCACATGTCAACTCTATTTATAAGGCAGAGGGCTCATAAACACCACGCACTCAACTGGAATACACACAGGATGTGCGATACATGGTGATGTTCAAGTACCATTTTTTAGACTACACAGTTTTCATGTTATGAAATGTGATGTGTTATATGCAGCTGCTCATTATGACTGATGCAAAATAAAAGCCAATTAAAATAACATAACGTTATCATATGCACTAAATGCAGAAACTTGCCACATGAGGAGGAACTTTTTTATATAATGTGTCAAAATGTAACTACATCCTCCCCAATACAAGGCATGCAACAATTCATGTTATGTATGCCACATCCAATGCATGCAATTCTTCTCTTACTACCCCACATGCCACTGTATGTGTCTTGCACTTATCTGTGTATCAATTAGCCTTATATCCCGTATCCTTGTAATATCTGTATATTTGTATATATCTGCATTTCTTGTATCTCTGTATATATGTACATATCTGTATTTCTGTTTAGTTACCGTAATCTTATTATAAGCGCCCAGATACCCCTGGGTCAGGCACGCTACATAAATACAATAAGCAAACAATATTATCTTCTCGTGGGGGTGTGTTACCGCCACGTGTATTCTCCACAAACTGGTATCCGCTCATGATGCTCCAAGACAGATAATCAACATTTAAATGCCCCATAACTCGCTGGTAAAATGCCATAAGCTCGCAAAGTGTCGCATGCCATGCCACGGGCCATGACATACAAACAAAAAGTGGCTCACACGGAACTACCAAACTCATTAAGTGAAATATTATGAATCATGAGTTCCCCCAATTCCCTGAGATATCGACATGAATTGCCACAATGCAGTAAGCCGCGCTTCGGCCCAACGCCATTATAAGTGCTGGGCTGCCCCCCTGACTCCCACCCCCTGCCCAACCCAATCTCACACCTGCCCGTCCTCCTACCTCTCCCAGGTTCCCCCCGTACACTCGTTGTGTTTTGTGTACTGCATTCCATCGCTTACTATTTGTGTATGGGTACCTACGCAGACAGCTCCGTTACATTTTGACTGTGCCAGCGTTGTACCACAAGTAAATAAATAACACAATACGAGCAATTCAATTCTGTAGCACTTACTGCCCCCAGCCGTGAAATCTGTCCCATGGCACACTGCACACATTCAATCAATTTCACGCCCCAAAACCGCGAAATATCACAGACAATGCACTGCCCCCGTGAACTATTCACCTCCCCGAAACCATAAGTCAGGAAGGGTCCCATGTGTTCTCTTCTGTGTAGGTATTTTGGAACACAATGCGGATGGAGGTGAACAGCGTTGGGAAGACGGATTAAACCAGACCCTTTAATTGACGAGGGTTCTCCCAAAATATGCCCCCACAAACATAGACCCCATTCATGTGACAGATCTCAAGCGTTTTCAAGTGGAGCTCCCAAGTTCATCCACGCTATTCACTATGGCCAAAGCGCAAGTGAGTTTGCAATCTGTCTGCACTTGCTCACGCTCGCCCAGGCATGCTCGCCACAATATTCCACACAGCATTCCGGAGGTATCGCTTATCAGCAAAATGAAACCATGTCTGTGACCTTTGCAGATAATCAGTGCCTTCTAGAAATACAGCATGCGCACAAAACAAGTTCCCACCTGATGCATATTAGCATAATATAGAAACTTTGCCAGGAGATATAGTTTACTCTTATGGGGAATGCACCACGCCTGATACAGAACTGCCATTATGCGTTCAAGGCCAAAAGACCTTTAAAAAGAGAAACGATTAAAAAAAACGATTTGGAGAGACCGCTCTGAGAACGCTCAGAGCGGTCCTTCTAAATCATCACTGCCAAGCCCCTGCCGCAGACAAGTGCGCGCAGGCGCCATCAGGCTGACCGAGATAGGCAGGGAAGGACGGGTTACAGTAAGTGTGTGGTTGCGTGCGTGTGTGCATGAAAGGGGTCAGTGTTTGTGGTGGGGAGAGGGAATGGGAATGGGGAGAAGGAGTGTGTCTGCATGGGTGTGTTTCTGAGTGTTTTGGTATGTAAGGGGGTCCAGGTGGAAAAGGTGTGTCTGAGTATGAGGCAGGGTTGGGGTAGGGGAGAGGTTGAAGGAGTTTATGGGGGTAAAACCTCCCTTTCAAAGGGCAAAGGGGGAGGAATTCAAGTATTTTGAATATTAAAGGCCACCCAAAATCGGCAGAAAAAAAATCTGTCTTTTTTTGGTGCGTTCGAGATAATGACATAGAACCCCATATTGTGCACTGTGCTTCGAGGATTATTTTCCTTTAGGAATACTGCGCTGCAAGAACAACAACATACCAGTAACAATGCGCCACAAACAGTCCTGCCTATGAGAACTTTGCTACCCAGAACATTGACACCAGAGATACTTTTACAAGAACAAGTAAAATCCCATAGTAGAATTGTGCCAGGGTACATTGTGCTTTAGAATTCTATGACATGGAGTAATGCACACTGCACGCCCCACAAACAACAGGGCACGGAGCTACTGAAACAAAGATATATTAGTTTTCGTTTTTCGCAACCCCTTACATAGATCTCTCATAAAGTGCACTTCATACTCCCAGGTGGAAAAGGAAGTTAATAGATCGGGGCAAGTGGGGATTGGCGAGAGAGGGGAGGGGGCACCATCATGCAACTACAGTGCTTGAGCGTCCTCTGTATCAAGTACAGGAGGACCCCCATCCTCCTCATCCAGCCTGGCCCCAGGCTCGACTCTACCATCCACACAATTGATATTGCACTTAGGAGCACCTGTCTGCACAGGATCACATTGGAAAACATATCTAGATGCTGCAGCATAACTTTGAAGCACCTATGACCCTTAGCAAGGTATCTCCTCTGCATAGCAGCCCAGCTTCCAGATCCCGCCGCTCCTTCCCTTGGGTCCTCTTGGCCTCTTTAGATCCCTCCACCCAATGCCTCCACTCCCTTAATCGGTGGATCTCCCTGCAGCACACAGACTTGTCGATCACTAAGATTCGCATAGTGTTCCTCACAAGCACTCCTTATCAAGGTCGGCCTCAGGCCACAGTCTTCTCTGCTCGTCCTCGGTTGCCTTGTAGGCGAGAAACACTCATACTCAGAGATGGAACATCTCCTTCTTGTGACCGACTCTTCACCCCGCTTCAGTTTTATAAACTCCGCCTTTGCACTCTGAACTCTGTTCTATTCATGGATATCCTGTCAGTGGAGCAGTGGTGTTGCTAGGGGGGATGCGGGAGGGCCTAGACCCCTCCTCTGAAATCCTGCCCCCCCTGGGCACATTCTGCGTCAGCTGGGCGACTCTCTGCACTGTCTGCAGTGCTGTGTTCGCCCGCACGGCACACACACAGGGCCGCAATCAACAATGAAGAGCTGTTAAGTTCCTTCTGCCGTCAAGACCAGCCCCTCCAATCACAATGTAGCACACAAAACTCTGAATGATGGGTCATTAGTGACTTAATTGTTTTGTGCTTACGTTCTGATGGGATGGGAGGTGCAGTGTGGTTTGGTAGTTGGGGTGCACAAAGCTTCTCTGCCAGATTGCTTGTGATTTCACACATTCCCTTTCGTAGGCGGCCCACCTACTTTTATCTTTGGCCCCACTACTTTTGTATTTGGCCCCCTTTGTGGCCCCCTAAATTTTATTCCTGACGATGCCAATGCATTGGGGGCCCTGTAATGACAACTTCAGTGTCCGGCTCCAAGATGCTTTCTAGGGTTTTATGAATCACCTGGAAAAAGTGAAACATTTGACATCTGACCCCTTGCGCTTTTATGCCTTGATCTAATGTGTCGCCCTTTGTGTGCCACATGATAAACAGGAGCGCTCAGGGTAGCTATGGGGCAGGCAGTGCCCAAATCTGTATCTGACTTATGATGCCCAAAGCATGAGCAGTGAAACAAAGAGCAGAGGGATACAAAAAAAAAATGTGCGGTTGTGTGCAGCATTTTGGACTTTGTGCATCTTTTTGTGTAGCAAGCTGCCCTACACACAGCTATCCAGCGATACAAGGAGTGGAAATGGGATATCTGGGCTTTGTGCAGTCCAGCACTCCATGCACATCTAACTATTGAGTACAAACCCTATACTTTTATATTCAATGGCTCCCGGCACCAATGTGGCTGTAGAGCTTAAGGCACGCTGATTCCCACAGGTGCCCTCCAACTGCCTATGCAAACGACAATAGCTCATGTCTGGGATGCTTCGCCTGGAATGCTTCTCTCACATTCCACCGCGATTAAAGTGGAAACCTAAAAGTATACTGTAAGGGGTAGTTAACTTGCCACCCTCTGGATGCTTTTTCCTACAACGCCCACCAGAACTCACCAGTCTAGTGAATGGTGCAGAATCATGGAAGTTTTAGGACATAACTTCCAGAGGGTGACAGGTCGGTTACCCCGAATATACAGCAGTGATCACAAAATAAATGAACATTTCTGTACAAGGACCAGCAAGACAGGTAATTTTCCAAAATTATCTTTGCCTGCTTTGGAAAACAGAACATATGGGCACACATCGTCAATTTTGATGGCAAGCACTCCAAAACGCTCTAATGAGAAGGAAAAAAAAAGAAAAAAACAGAAGATTGATGGCTGGAAGGTTTTGAATCAATTATAACCACTGGCATTGGCCTGGGCAAACCTCCAGAACCACTGTTTTTCAGAAGGGATGTGATTTAGTAGTTGGATGGACCCTTTTGGGATGGGACTAAGCCTGGTTGGCATATCATCTTTCCCCTTCTGTAATTGTAGTGCAGCAATTGTTGGCTAGAAAGCAGGTGCCCCCCTGCCTTCCTCAAAAAACACAGAATTATAAAATCAGAAACAACACATTTGAAACTACACTTTAAATCCTCCTGGAAAGGCAGCTGGCACAAAGAATAGTTCGTTTTGCTACACAAGTAGGGGCAGAGGAGGCATTAGCTTGCACAATTAGTGTGTCTTTTAAAAATAGAATAGACTAGGTGGTAGGTAAGCGTGTACCAAGAGAGGATCTGACTAAACATGTAGGGCAGCATGGCTATAATAGTTAGGGTCATGTTGCATTGTACCCATAGGTAGAAAAATAATGTGTCAGGCATGCACCAGGCCTCAGTAGGGAGCAAATAAATGCAGAGCAAATGTGTGTTGCAGATTAAACATAAGGTGACAAGACGCCATTTTAAAAATTTCACCAGCAGAGAATTCAGCTTTGCAAGTGATATCTAAAGATGTGGAGGTAGAAAACAATGCTTCTCTTTCGGTCAAGTTCATTGGTGGCCCAACTTTCAGGAATGTCCAAAGTAGGCCAGGATTGGTCTTGGGTTGAGGCAGCCATAATTATCTTTTCTGCTACTAAGCAGTCTGTCTCAACGAAAGCGTCTGGTCTATCAGCATTCATTCATGACTTCGGACTGAGTACTCTCAATAGATAGTTTTTCAATCGTGGATCATTGGATACATGTAAGATTTTTATGTTCCAGAAAACAATTGCCTCTTCCCACTTTGACTTCAGAGGCTATTCAACCTTTACTAGTCCTGCTTTGCGAGCTGATTTTGGGCAACCAAGTGGTGTGTTGGTAATCGCAATTGATATAAATCTACAAGTTGCAACTGAATTTGTCCGTTCATCTGATGGTCTCCTAGCTGTATGTATCAATTCTTTGGATGAGAAGTGGGTTATGTTGGTTGTAAATCTCTATTGAGCCCAACTAAGTATAAATTTGAGGTTTTCCCTCAGAAGCTATCTGATTTATTGGAGAAATGGGTGATTGTGTGTCCCATATATTTTATTATTCTCAGTGGTGATTTTAACTGTGATTACTTGGAGGGTCCCAAGTTCAAGCACTATATACTACCCAGAAACCTCTTCCAGCGATCCAAGAGGCAAGATTTGGGATAGGTTTCTCTGTCAATGGGATGTACAGTAACTAGTGGTATCCAGAAAAACTGCTAGCCACATATATACATGGCATAGAGGTAATCTCATCTCGAGAATTTAGTATTTGTATGTATCATCAGCAGTTAAGGAGAATTGTGGACCAGTGAACCTTCAGGAACCCAGGTTGGGTGACCATCTGATGTTGGATTTTATACTTGCTGTGAGAGTCCCTGTGTTTGAAATTGTTCCCGGACTCGCTTTTCTTTCCTTTGATAGGCCTGGGTTTTCTCAGAAATGGAGTCAGAGATTAAGTGATACATTTACACATCTATTAAGAGAGGAGGATAGGGTAGCTACTTTGACATAGTCTGTGATGCATTGTCTGAAATGGACTGCAGGTTTGACTATGGCAGTGTTGGAGAAACCTTGTAAACATATATTATTTGCTATGGTTTCCTGTTTCTTCAGAGGCAGCAAATTAGAGATTTGTAGAAGCAAAGCCTCACTAAATTGCAGTATGCTAAAAGCAACAATTCTATCAGGCAAATCCATAAGAATTTTGTAAAATCCTTAAGGATTGATATGCATATTGGGGACAACCAGGTAATGCTCAAATACCGTTGTAATAACAAGATGGGAACTTTTTGGTCTATCATTAACAAAACTGTCGGAAATTCTCGGGGTACCTTAGAGTCTTCTGTTTCTGAGGATGCCCGGGTTCAGTTCTTTACTAACAAATATAAATTGCCAAAAGCATTTTCTGAGGTGTTGGACCCATGTGTGGGCACTCGTATTCAGGGTGTCTGTACTTGGGATGAGACGGATATTATATGGGCCATAACTAAATTGAATCCATCAAGAGCATCTGTCCCTGATGGCATGCCATAGTTTATTTTGAAGAACGATCCGGTCTTATGGGCCTCAATTTTGAAAATCAAATTTGACCATATATTTATATCCAACTGCATTCTAACATCATGGGCGCACTCCCTCATAATTCCCAGTTTAAAAAAAGGTGATCCCTTGGATGCTGCAAACTACAGGCCCATAGCCCTTACAGATGCATCCTCAAAGGGCTTTGCATTGTTGGTTCTTAGGGAACTAGAAACTGTTATGCAACAGTCAGCCAGCTCTTCTTTCACGCATTCAAGTTGGTTTTACAAAAAAGATGGGCACACCAGGGGATCGAACCTGTGTTGCTCCGCATCATCTTGCTTCCAATGCAAGCGTGTTGCCCCTGAGCTATCCCCCCGAGATGGTGAAACATACTCAATCCAGTCCAATTTATATGGCATCTCTTGACATATCATCTGCCTTTAACTATGTTATTAGATCTGTATATCTGTAGACTTGTGTAAAGCGACTTGTGCACAGGTGCGTTATAAATGCCATATCATATCATATTGTGGAACAAACTATTGAGGTTTAAAATCCCCCTCAAGTTAGTACAACTTGTGGCGCTTTTACATCAAAATACTCAGTTTAAGATTAGGATTTCTCGTGAGGGGCCCTTATGAGATCTGTTGCCTCATTCACGGGTGTCAAACAAGGCTGCACACTGGAACCAACTTTGTTTAACTTATATGGATGGAGTAGATGGAACAGACTAAATAGGTGGAACGGATGAAGTGGTCGGAACGGATGAAGTGGACGGAACAGATGAAGTGGGCGGAACGGATGAAGTACACGAAACAGATGAAGTGGATGGAACATATGGAGAAGATGGAGTGGGGGAAGTGGGTGGAGTGGATGAAGTGGAAGAACGGATGGAGTGGGTGAATGGAATGGGTGGATGGAATGGGTGGATTCAATGGGTGGAGTGGATTGAGTGGATGGAATGGATAGAGTGGATGGAGTGGATGAAGTGGAAGAAGTGATAGAACGGACAGGAAGGATGGAGTAGGTGGATGGAATGGATGGAGTGGATGGATGGAGTGGATGGAGTGGGTGGATGGAATGGATCGAGTTGATGGAGAGGATGGAGTGGATCGAGTGGATGGGGTGGATGGAACGGATGAAGTGGATGGATCGGAAGAAGCAGATGGAACGGATGAGAGGATAGAACAGACAGAGCAGATAGAACAGATGATGTGGATTGAACGGACAGTGTAGATAGAACGGACGCAGTAGATAGAACGGACAGAGTGGATGGAACGGATGAAGTGGATGGAACGGTTGAAGTGGATGGAACGGATGAAGTGGATGAAACGGATGGACCCCCCCTGTCCTGCTCTCGTGCTTGGTCACAGGCGCTTTACTGATAATCACCATATCATACTATTACGCTCACTCTCTCCTATACACCATCATCCAACTAGAACACAGCTATACTACGATAAAATTCGGTATAGCTGTTCTCATACTAACATGACCCCACAAACACCTCATCATCCTAATAAAACATAGCTAGCGGAGCCCATACCGGCTAGCTTAGGCGTCTCCTCAGGCCTAATGTAGCCAGAACTCAGTCTAGGTGTCCACCCTCCAGACTGAACACATTCAACTGACTTCCTCAGCACCACACCTACCACTAAGAAACAGCTATCATGCAACAACCACACCAGCGCACACATATCTGGAGCGCTCACGCACCATGCAACACTCTTTCTCTCTACTGACTAGAACTATGGTTCCTGAGGGCGTTCAACCTACCAGCGCTTTGAGGTCATGCCAATGATACATAAGGCACTATATAAATGCCAAGTAACATAGCATAACATAAGATTATATCTTAGTGATATTGAAGACTTGTCGAATGCTCCTAATATACTCCAAGATTGTTGTATTTTCAAGAGCCCACAAGATTAAAACTATGTATTGGATAATGGGGACAGAACGAATCAAATGGGTTTTGGAACTGAGCTACTTAGGATACAATCTTACCAATTCTTCATCCATAGGTATGTAGAAAGTCTCTCTTTTAGAAAAACTTTGACCTTTGATTTCACATATGAAATGTTTATATGCCTTGCTGTGCAATTTTTCGCTGCTTCCACTCCTAAACTATTATCTGATTTACATTATGGACTAGAAATGTGTCTACTCGATTTAGATGATTATTTGAATTCCATACAGGGACAGGTCTGGAAAGAGGTTCTTGGCTTCTCTAAATCTATGCCAAATGCTATTATTGGACATGAGTTGGGACGCATCTCTTTACTTACCAGCTACTGCTGGAGGCAACATTCACATTTCGCAAACATTGTAAACCATCCATCCAACTCATTATATGTTGACTTGGGTGTAATGTTGGTAGATTATTGCCCTAACTCTGTGAATTTATATAGACAGAAAATGTATCTTCTTCTTTGTGAAATTGACTCAAGTGAAGAGGAACTCATCAACCGTCCAAGTATTGTCAAAATGAAACGTTTTAGATTTGAGTACAATTGATCTTATAGGAACTTACAGCCTATTCAGGAAATGTGCTATATTTCCCAGAAACAGGGGCCATCTCTGCATATACCTGAAACGCTTTCCGTGCAATAAGGCATGAGCAGTTTATATGCGTTTTTGCCTGAACCAATTTGCCACTAGGGAACAGACCAAGAATTGGATATCTTTCAAGGCTTTGGGAATTTCCATGGACTGTTGTTTCTGTAAGAAAATCAACTGCATGGAAACTTTAAGGCATTGGATAATTGACTGCCCGCATTTTAGACAGACTAGGCTTAGACTGTTTAAATTTGATATAAATGTTGACCTTGAATATGCACAAACATTTTTTGTTCTAGACTAATTTGGGTGAGAATGTGGCTTTGATTTTATCTTTATCGGTTTTTAACCTTGATGGAGTCACAAAGCGCTGTAAACATTTCTGTTGAGTATGAATTGTTAAATTGTTCAGAGGATTGCCCAATCACTTCCGTTTACCTGTATTTGGGTGGAGGGGTTTGTTTTGTTTTAAAGAAAATTTCATAATTTGGTTGAGGGTGAAAGAAATGTATATATTTGTATATGTTTTAAATGTGTTTTTTGTTCTAAAGGTTTAAAATAATCCAGATACAATTTCTTTAAAAAAAAATATTCCTTCTCATCATTTTCTTTAATATGGTTGGATCATCGTTCCACATACACTATGAGTATTCTCTGACAGGTGTTTTCATCATACACCTTATGAGGTGAATCTAGATATGACTGAATATTGTTGGTTGTTCTGAGTTCTTTTTCACCTAGATAATTGTCTTGGACAAAGTCATGTATGTGCATAATTGTTGGACCATGTAACTCTGTATTTTGTCCATATCTTCTTTCATCAGGATAACCTTATGTTGAAAGAATAAGGAATCCTTGTGTTAGAGACATTCACGGTACGTATTCAGTCACTCTCCAAATATTGTAAAATGCTCTAGGGAGGTCTCAACTTGTGTTCCCCATGGATCAATGGATGGTAGTTTTTCAAAGCCCATACCGTTGCAGGAGTCAATCCTCACATTCATTAAATGTGATCTTAATGTGTGTTAACGTTTTGCTTGCTTAAGAGATCACTATGTTCACCTGGTCATGCTTATGATATATGACCGCGGTTAAACAGGTGTTGGAAAATCCGGTTTCAAGAAAGAATTCATTTTTTATGGGAGCCTGGGATAGACTTCTTTAGAGTTGTTTGACAGCCTCTATCTGAGAGTCCCCCCAGGCTCTACTTGACCCCTGCCTTCAAATGCTGGATCATTGGTTGTGGGATCTCTGTGTAATTCTCTATGAATTTGAGACTGTAGTTAGTCAATCCTGACAGACTTCGTAATTCACGTAGATTTGTGGAGTTCTTCAATTTCAGTAAAGTTTCAACCGTTTTCTTATGTGGATTGAGACCCTCTGCTGTGATTTCATGGCCTAGAAAATGTACTTAGGTTCTGCACCACTGTGCTTTCTCGAGTGATAACTTTGCACCAACATTTTCCAATTGAGCCAACACATGGTGGATCTCCTCCAGATGTTCTTCCACGGTCTGACTTTTGATTAGGAAGTCATCTCTGTAGGCCAAATTCCCTCATTCTACAAGGTCAGGCACGGCTTTATGTACAAATGTATTCAACTAATTTCCTCTATTCCTTTACCGAAAGGGTGTTCTGGTCCATGCATATTGTTGCCATATTAGGGTCTGTACTTATGGTTGCATAATGAAGGGCCATATTTCCACAAATAAACAACAGAGAAGACTTTCAGAAAATCGAAAAATACATGTCACATTTTTGTTTTTTGCTCTTCTGTCTCAAAGGCATCAGCGATACTGATATGTCCTTCAAACAGCTAGCGTAGGGCTGGAAATATTTCTGGAGTGGCTATTTCTGAAGTTTTCTACTTGTGTAAAGAAGTCTTTGCTTATGGAATCTACAGTGGCAATTGATTCCAGGTGCTAGGTGCCATTCAAACTAACATAATTGACACTTCTCTTTAGTTCGATCGAGCAGCAAGTTCGGGTGCAAGTAATCTATCAGAGGCGAAGATCTCCAAAGGGAATTTCCCAGTAAAACAGGTATCCAATGGGGAGCTACTACTATCACTGGATGGGTGAGGCTATTCCGCCCTACTTTGTTTTCTACGTCTGTAACCTCATCTACTGGATTCTCCTTTCCATCGAACATGTGAAATACCCCAAGGGGAGGTTTGAGAGTAGTACAGTGACTTTTCAGTGTTTCAAGTACTTCTCAAGATATCAAGGTTGCCTGAGACCCTGCATCTTTGAGAGCCAATAGGTGACACTGTCCTTGGATCTGGATAGTCACTAAAATCCTTTCATCTTTCTTCTCCAACTTACAGAGAAAATGTCAGTTAGTTGATCATTCCGATTGCATCTTCATAAAATTTGGGATGTCTTGAGCTTGACCTTGGGTCAAGATCTCATCGATCTCCTCCCCAAGGGCAAGTTCAAGTGGGCTACTCAAGGACTCTGAAGGCAGGAAAAGGTATTTCGAAGTTACAAATGGGATGGGGACTTCCCGCTTTCCCACATGTTCCAGGTCACCGATGTTGCTTGAATTTCATACCTAGAAAAATCCAGAGAGGAAGGATTATTTTTTGTTTTGGGATTTCTGTCAAAATGACTTTATTCTGTTCTTCTTGTGTCTCGCATCTCAGGGTTTCTTTGCTACTCTATCCTTTTATTCATGTTCTTTGTTGTGCTTTCTTTTAGTCTTATTCTCTGCTCTTTTTGAGGTGGCAATACATTTGGGAAAAAAGAAATGCTGCGTTCTATCTCCACAGAGTTCTCTTTTTCAAATGTATTTCTCACATTCTTATCCTCACTGAACTTCATTTTCTTATTTTTCTCTGGTTTTGTTTCAAGGAATGAAGAGGATTCGCCTTTGGTCTTTGCATAACTTTCAGCAAATTCAGGGGTACTTTTGTGTGAGGTAAAAGAAGCCTCCTCCAAGCCTTGGAATATATTTTTTGTTACCTCCCCTTTCCTCTTCTCCTTGTGTATTTTTCACTGAAAGTCCACTCTGATCTGTTACGTCTGGCCATGGTTTCCATGAGCATTAGAATCAGGATTTCCCTGTTGGTATCCCATGTTTTGGCCAATGCTCTTTCCAATTGTGAGAATCTTTCTCCATTTTCCTGCTTGTGGGGCGGTCTTTGGTCATTATTCTTTTCTTCTCTAGAAAGGTAACTATCTGTCCTAGGAGAGTATTTATGATAGTTCTGAGAACTATTGTATATATTGCTTGATCTCCACTCACCCTGGTACTAGGATATGCCATCCTGGAAACAAGGAGGAAGAGGATAGGTTTCTTGGTAACTGGTTGTGGGAGGTGGGGATTGGCTTCTTTCCCAGGGAAGAATCTGATTCTAATTTCCCTGGGAAACTAATCCTGGGTTCTGAGTATTTTTTCACTGAAGGAGGAACATACTTGTAGCCCAGGGTAGACTGTGATGCTAAATACATTGGAATAATTTAAGTCTCTGGTTTTGTAGGATCAGTATTTTGCATGTCAGGTAGAGGACTAGTTGGCTGGCTCTGAACAGGGGGTCTTCTATTAACAGCAGAGGAATAAGTCTTGAGCCCCTGTCTCTAAGTCCAACTGAGTAGTATTAGCCATCTTAGTTGCCTTAATGCTGGTCGGAGCAGGTGTTTGTTTGGGGTTCTTTTTTTGGTTTTTGGAAGTTGCTCAGTTCTATACTTCATAGAACCTCGTAAGCTGTTTGGTGATCCACTCCAGTCTTCTTGAGTAATTGAAATCACAAAAACGTTTTAGAAGGGCATGTAAGAATACAGTTTTGAAATTTCAATTCTCATTATCAACACGTTGAGAAATCTGGACAAATGGGTGCTTGAGTTCTTGTGCAAACTCCCTGGGAGATTGATCCTCCGCACACATTAATTGTAAACTGCCTTGCAGACTTTTGGGGGATTTCCGTGACTTGAAAAATATTTCTAAATGGCAATCTGCTAAGAGGAGCGTTTGTAAAGATTTTAATCTTCCAGCCCAGCAAAGAAACTAGAAAACTGGGCAGAAAAAGTCTGTTGCTTTGATCATTCTTCATTCCAAATGATGCCATCATCTGTTTGTATTATTCTAGATGTTCCAAAACAGAATATTTTGCATTTGTATGTTAAAGGGTCATAAAGATTTCCATGGCCTTAATCTGCTTGACTGGGTCTTTCACAAGCTGTGATTGTGATTTTTTTTATGTCTCTTTACTTCAGTCCAACTACACTCATCAGAATCAGAGGCCTTCTGGAGTTCCCCTCCCTGCTTGCAAATTTGCTCTCCTCTCCTATAATGACTGTATGGCAGTTTCCTATATGAACGGTAGAGGGGATCCTATCTGCTCTCTCTTTCCCATTGGTCTTCTCGGTTATGGGGCTCACATCTTTTCTAAGGGTCTAGATAGTAGGGAATGTCTTCATATTGTTGCTCAGAATCAGTGGTCCCTCATCTACCTAAGGATTCTGGTGTATCCCCATAATCCTTGGCATAGGTATGGGGTTTAAAGTGCATTTTCTAGGTTGCATTTTCTGTATCTCGATGTCGACCAAACAGGCTCAATGGTCTCTCTGTTGAATCATAAACTGTAATTCTTGTTCCCTTAACTCATTTTAATACCTTGATTCATCAGTTCTCTGTTTGGGGTTGCTTTCATTTCCTCTCCTGTCCGCTCCTGACATATTAAGTTGTAGGGAAATTTATCTTGGAGGAAAAGATGCAGAAACGCGCCATTTTAAAATGACTGTGTGAAAAACATACCTGCAAGTAAAATGTGCGATGTTCGCAGCACAGCTAAAATAGAAAATATACTAGCTGTTCCTGCCATAACATATGCTGTTTTAGCATATCGTGAACATCAACATCGGTTGGTAATACATAAGGTCACTTCTGTCCAATTTCTTAAACATCGGAATTACCACTGATCTCTTCCAGGAAGGGGCGTAGGTCCTTGCAACTTATTAATGGTCATTAAAAAGGCTAATCATATCAGATGGAGTGAGAGGTATGCACGGTATAAGAACAGTATCTAAGTACCATCGATCGCACAGGCCTATGATGTGTCTTTTTAGATGCGTAATTGTCAACCTTGTTGCATTGCATATCCCCTGTGATGGCATAAGATTGCGTAGTAGCATAATTATAGCAGTTTTAGCATGTGAAGAGGCATTCGTCCTACAGCGTTTCGCTCATTAGAGACTGAAACGTTGAGCTAGTAATTGACTGTTCATTGACACTGAAACCGCCGTGCCCTATGTGAGAAGAAGTGGGGTGGAAAGAAGTAACTTTTGGGACCCCCAATCCTCCCCAGAGCAGGCCACAAAGTCGGGGGGCCTTCAATGCGTAGTGGGGGGAGGGAATGAAACTATAAAAGGAATTTCATTATAAGGGTTTTAAGATGCCATGTGATGGGGCCTACAGCAGGCGCATCCACATCTGGTGCCGCCTGGCCACACCCCCCTCTAAAACTCTTTTACACAGTTATTGGCTCCCAGAGGGACATGTAACTGTACAGAGGTTTGTTTTCAGTGTTTTTTCATGGCCACACCCTGCTTTGACAGAGGATCTTGTGCACCATCCTGCCTAGAAACAAAGCTCCCTGGGCATACAATGCTCAAGACTCTGTAAGCATGGAAGCAATCTAGAGCACTGTGATTGACTCCCAGAGGGTCTTATGAAACACTGCCTCCCTTTCCACTCGGGGTACAGAATGGGGGGTCTGCTGCTGAGCACCAAAAGCAGCAAAGGGCAACTCCCTGTTTGGGCCTGTTGGGGTTTGAAAGGTTCTTGGGCCAGAACCTTTGGTCAAGACAGGAATTTGCCAAGTTCACCCTTTACCTGACTTCATCTTCCATGCATAGGGATACGTCCAACAATTGACTATCCTTTTACTCTGGAGCATCTGTTACCTCACAGGAACAAGGAATATTACTGTTTTGGGTCTGCTAACTGTCTTTTGGTTACCTCTAGCCCAACTCAGAACTTACACCTGCTCTTTCACAGACAGCATCCACCCCTTCCCTTTGCACTGCCCCCATCCTTTCTCTATTGGACTACACCCTTTTTTCTCTGTCTTCACTTGCTCATTTCCTCTACCCTTCATCATGCATCTTGACCTCACTCCATTCTTTCTTCTACTCACTTGTCTGCTTCCCTTACTTCATAGCCTTCAGCCTCAAATTGGTCCAACTTCTACATCACTCTCCGGCCTCACAATCTTCCTTCTCCCCCCTGCACACGCACCCCTCAAATAAGGTGCTGCCATTCTCCCCAGATCTCCATCCTCATCTATCCCCCTCGCCTAACACACACCTTCCCCACTCCGCACAATCCATCTGCAACAAGTCTTCCTACATCACTGACCACCTCGACTCTTATCACTCTCAACACTTTCACTTCTTGCTAACACAGAAACCTGAAACACCCCCTCATTACTATGCTACACTAGCAGCTCTCCCCACTGACCCTGCTACCTTCTTCTACTCCCCCTGTCCTGTTGGGAAGACGTGGTGTAGGCTACCTTACCAGTAAGGCTCTCAACACTGCCCCACTACCCCCATCAACATCACCTCCTCCTCTTTTGAATATGGCACTATTTAACTCCTCCATCCTACTCTTCACACTGTTCTGGCTCTCTATCTACCCCATGGTCCTCTCAACTCCTTCTTCCCTTATCTGAACATTATCCTTGAATCACTTTCTATGGAAATCCCTATTGTCATGCTGGCGGACTTTAACCTCACAAAACACTCTGTAGCCACCTGCCATGAACGTAACTGCCTTCTATCTGTCCACTTCCTCTACTCCCTCTATGACCGACCTGCCCACTCTGGTGGGAACTTTCTTGATCTTGTCTTTCTCTCTGATCACTCTGTTGTTCACTTTTACATATTGGTCGCCCAACTTTCTACTCCTCATCTCCCCACTTTAGTGACTAAAACGAAATTCAGGCAGGACTCTCTTGATCCTTACCTAAATTATGTGCTGAGGACCTTAGTCCTGCCTCCTTCCCCGTTCAATCCTCTCCCATTGATCATGCTTTCTCTAACTTTCTCTATGCAATTACTCAATTTGACAAACACTATCCTGCTGGCACATTCACAGCATCGTGTCCTCAGCCTTGGATCGCCTCAGAAATTCAGACCTTTAAAATAAACATGCGCTGTGACCTATGAAGCTGGCCCAAAATACAGACACCTGCCCTATGCCTAGCCTACAAAAATGTCCTGCTGCCCTAACATCTACACCAGACCTTGCCAAATAGTCCTAATTGGGCGCTTTAGTCTCTACTTATTCTTGCATCCTGCAGAGTAGAAGTAAATCCATCCCATTATATATATTTTTTTCTTTGTTTTGTCCCTGATAAATATCTCACTTTTTACACCCTCATAAAATGACTCACCACTTGTTCTCATCTTTGTAATATTGGACAGGCACCCTTGGTGGGAATGCTTCCATCTATAAATGTATTATTGTAAGTAATTTCTGATAGAATTTGACATCCCGGTTCTTCATATAAATGCAAATTGCAAATGCATCCTACGAAACATTATTTCCATGGGAGAAATACAGAGAGAAATGGGAGGTGTAGTAAACCACTGTGTAGCCACCGCTGCAAGTATTCCACAAACATGCAAACCAACTATGGAAGCTTGGTTCGTTATAGAAAAGTATTTATTTTGTATTTGTTTTATTTCATGACAGGTATTTGATATAGTGTGGACCAACCCAAGGATAGAAGTATCACTGTACAATTAAAAATATGCAAAATACACATTTTTAAATATCAATCAAGACTAACGATTATCAGAATAACATACAAGTTATAATTATGCGGTGATAGACACTAAACAAGAAATCAAAGATAGCAAATCTAAAAGCATATTACATTATAAGTAGCAGGACAAAGAAACGTTTTTACATTTTTGTGAAATCACAACAAAGAAGGCGCTAAATATAATGTTAAAATGTGATTATTTCACAACCATTTGGCCCCATCTGCTTAGTCTTACAGAGGCAAACAGATGAAGGAACAAAAGCTGTTTGCACACTAGTTCCAAGATGGCAGCCACATATCTCATAGCCTCAGATAGTTGAGACACAGGGCAGTGTGCTATCTAACTGTGGGACCTGGGGATTCTGTAGTTTGAGAAGCACACACCTCATTAATTACATCTGAGTTTACTTGGGCAAATACCTGTCCTGGGCCCAATCCCGCAGCGACTGAAAAAGGATGCAGGGCCCATGGGTAGTGTGGGCGTTATGAGTATGGAGAGAGATGTACAGGTTAGAGTCTGGTGGTGTAGCAAGGAGGTGAAGAAGAAGCAAGAGAGCATAGACGTGGTAGGGGATGAGAGAGAGAGTGGAAAGGAGGAGCTTAGCAGTGGAGAGGAAGATCAGAGAGGAGTAGGAGGAAGAGGAGAGCGAGCAAGTGGAGAGGAGGAGGAAGTGAAAGAGAGCAGAGAGGAGGTAGAGGAGAAAGAAAAGGCAAAGGAGGAGGAGAAAAGGAGCTAAAGAAGGTAGGAGGTGGAAAAGAAAAAGACATAGTGCGAGTGGAGGAGGTGGAAGTGAGAAATGTGGAAAGGAGGTAGCAATAGGCCAGGGACCAAACCAAGAATGCTGGGGCAGTTAAGAAGTGCCTAGCCTGATGGAGGAGGCAAGTCACAAACCTAGACAAGTCCCAGGTGGGCATGTAAGCCCTAAGACCAAACTCAGGCAATGCAGTATCGTCCTGGGATCCAAGGATTTATAGAAACCCCCACCCCAAGTCAATGGGAGCTGCACGAGTAAATGGTGGGAAACCTGGTAGTAGAATCCTAGAAAACCAACATCAGATACTGACAACACCTACAAGCAGTGGGGAAAGACACAACAACAGCCAATACAGTGTGTGACACTATAAATTCCAAAGACTCTAGATGGCTGAGGCAACTATGAGCAAGGATAAAGGAACAAGTTGTGCGGTATGAGGTGAAGGGTTGGACGTCCCCGGTATGTGAAGGACTTGAATCGTGACTGTGACACAAATAAACCCTTTCGTGAACTTTTATATGATCACTAGATTCAGTTAACTCCTCAGCTTCCAAATGAGTTGATCGTCTGTCTCTTGACTGAATGGACTAAATTCCACCCTTTTTGGGGAGATGTCATCCTGTGTCTCAGTTGTCAGCTTTAAAATAACGCTGCTATTTTTCCATTCCCAGCTCGGCCTCTTTAGCAAAATTGTGTGATCCTGTACAGAACATTGGCTCCCTGTGCTACAGTTCTTGATCTGCCTAGCTGGTAATCCTTAGAATTAAAGGAATAGTGCACTCAAAAATGTTATTATCCCGAGCATTTGGGCATGTGGTTTTAAGCAAACTGTGATCGATTGTAAAGACATTTCCTATGCACCTTACCTTAGTGTTCCTCACTTTTACACATGCAAAATCAACGAGCGGGGCGTGGCCATCTTGTGCTAATCTTATCTGTTGCAGCATTGCCCTAAGTTCAACTGCCTTTCCGGCACTAAATCATTTCACCCACCCCCGGAAGCTGACATCACTATTCCTAGCGATATTCTCCACCTATTTTCATGACGTTAGTGGGCAGCGCAGCCAATTGTGCACAGTCATCACCTACGTCTTAACGCCAGTTGACGCAGAACCCGGAATATCAATACACACATCCTCTCACAGCACCGCGCTTCCCAAATCGGAATAGAAAACACTATTTTTAAAGGAAACATCAATACTCTGCAATTTACAATGTGCTTTTATTTCACAAAAAACTCTTGAAGAACATCAAGTGATTTCAATTTACCACCAATTATTGAAAGTCCTTGGGTTATAGTATCAAAACTTCATCATAAGGCACACAGTGTTCCTTTAGGGAGAAGATGCACATTCGACGCAATTTGAATCGCAAGACTTCGGCATCAGCTTCTTGCTAGACCACTGTAAATGATGAGAGGTTGCTCCTTGTCGCTGGTACCGCCAAAGGGCATATCAGTCCTGGGAGATCGTCCCACATCAGCGTAATCGAAATCCATCCGTTAGGCATATCTGCCACTGCTAGCTAAAGAAACCATCAATCGGTACCTGGAAACAATGACATTCACAGAAAGGAAGAATGTAGCTGTGTAGAAAACATAATAAAAATATATTTCAGTAGCCGTTCTTTATTCAAATGTATCCATTTACCCTTTAATTCTGCACTGGGTGAAACCTAATAATGAACACAAACCACAAACAATGGAAACGCACAGAAAATATTGTGTAAAGTTGGAGACTACGGTGTGCTTGCAAGGTTAGGACTTTGAAGTATGTTTAGCTCCCAATGGGATACGGAAGCTGATGGAAAAATTCAAACAACACATAGACGGCATTATAACGGAATATTAGCAGCGAACCTGTGGTTGGTGGAACCTGGGGGAACTCAGACGTGGACTCCATGCTCACTGTGCTCCGAGAGGCACAGCTCCACCTCACTGATGAGGCACAACAAGGCTGAAACATGTATGGGGTTGCTGTAGGTACTCTAATTCAGAAGGGAATTGCCATAGAATTTTGGTGCTGGACTGCCCATGTGGGCGGGACAGTGCCTGATATGCAAACAGATATTTCACATCTGTAAAGGGTACAGTGAGCTAAAAGCAATGGCTGTGGACTATCAAAGTGGGAAAAAACCACAGAACCGGTTATCATGTCATGTTCTTTATAGAGAGGGGCGCCTGCTACCTTTTTTAAAAATGTAACAGAACTGGCAACATCACATTTTGACAAGCAAACCAAGTCCCCTTGGAAAATGTTCTGCGCCCGGCTCACTCAATAATACAACGTTGATAGCGCACACTGATATGCCATGGGACAAAGTGGTTTAAGTATCACTAGCCTGCATACAGGTTGTGTTTACGTTTCCTCACAATATGGCCCAACCAACAACCCATAACAATGTAAGAAAGCAATACCAGTCAGAAAATGAAACCTTTACTTGTTCGTCTATAAACTCGTCTTCATTCAAATTTACATTATATTTGGTATTTCCATTCTCTTGGCGTAACGCAGAGTGTCCGCTCACAAAAACGGTTTTCATAGAATGAAAACAATTGTTCCAATGTCAAGTTTTAAAATAGTGATCCTTATTTTTGAGTATATTCGATACCTTCCGCCTTTCAATCCATAGCGAATCCTCCCTTTCTCCCAAGGTCGAACAACAATTGAACTTTGTTTTGAGCGTGTATGCCTGGTAACTTTTGTTTTTGTGAGGGAAAGCCACAAATCAAAAACATACTGTACAAGACGTGTCGGTGTGAACTCCCTACAAGCAACATCAAACGAAGTGACCTTCACTCCATGGGAGCCATTAGCTCGGCCGACCAATGTGGCATTTGAAATATGTTAAAAAAATAAACAAATTGTTTTCTGGCATCCACCAATGCCGTGCTATCATGAATACTTTTTTACCCATCAATAGTGCTAGTGATTTAGATATTTTTGGACAACAGTTACAGTTAGGGTAAGTAAAACAAATAATTAGGAAACCATTTTCAAATAGGGTGAATGACATCTTTCTACTGGACCTGAAAATCCATCTCTCTGTACAAATGCAGCTCTCCCATCCCCAGCGCCTAGCTCAGCCAGCCCACACCATCTCCTCCCCATTGTCACATCTGCGCATGCCCTGTTCTCATGGAGGAATGTGCTCTGAGGATAACTTGAGACACTGACAAGTCATAAATCCATGTGCCCATTCATTTCCACTGAAATTCCTGTGCACTCACAGCCTCCACCCTGCCAGGTCTGACTCCACCAGCTCAGACCCTGCAGTTCCTTTCATGCAGATATCCATCTGAACCTCCCGTGCCCTGGTCATTCAAGGACCCACAAGAGTGGGGCAAAAGCGGGAAGGGGCAGAACACAGAGTTACACTGTATGGCATCGTAGAATAGGCACTGCTTTAAAAAAAAAATGACCAAGAGGATACTTTTGAAAAGACAATTTGGACGGTATGGCCACCTATGTAGAGCTTTACAGAATTCAAGCAACCACAGACATGTATGTTATTGTTCGAGATATGAATTAATGAATCATAAACCGGATTAAATCTGCATAATAGCATACTTCTAAATACTTTCAATAGCTTTGAAATTCGAGTTGAATAGCATTCCATTGTTCATGTACAATGTACAAACATTGGGGAACATATCCCAAAGGTTATAGTGAGTACATTAGGAACACAGCTGCAAATCATTTATACCGGGAAGTCAACTGTTCAACGAGTTCTGCTTTAGGTGGACAGGGCTCGTTTGCAATGTTTTGTGGCACTGTATGTGTCCTGGGAACAAAATCAGGATCAAATCCATGAGTATGCATGGCCAACACAGTCAAAGTGAGAGCTTTCACAAAATCGAATTCCATTTCCTGGTATATTGGCTTGGCCACCCATTTTTTGCTTCGTTTTGCAAAGGCACAGGTGTAACTAAGCATCCCAAAGTTTCCTGCAGTTCTTGATTGTTCTCTCCATACGTTCTCATTATGCGCTAATACGGCTAATAATGTCCTAGCTTGCATCCCGTCTATGCCGAAATGCAACCTTTTGGGTCTATACTTCAGGCACATATTGTGGAACTCCTCCAAATCTCTGGTGTGACAGAATTCTGTGAGTGCCTTTAGGTCTCTTGAAAGAGTTTTTATCAAACACGATCTTCTCAAGGGCTTTGTGTGGAGGTGAAGATGGAACCAACCACTTCTTCTTGCATTCCTGCTCCTCCGATAAATGTCCAAGTGCACATTCGTGAAAATGTTGGTTTTATGTCCATGAGTGAACGTTGGAACAGTGGTGCATCAATGAGTGCCATTTATCAAATAGAATTTCCACAGACCCATCACAAGTTTTGTAGCTCCTCCAAAGATGGTTGCTGAAAGACTGAGACCACTGTAAAATATTTTCCAAACCCTTTTTTTTGCCAGCAGCTTTAATTTTGTTATTGACTGATTTGGCAACGTGCCATACTTCAAATTGATGACAAATGTTTTGAAACTGCTCTTGCATTGCCTTTGCTATTGAAACATGTCTGTCAGTGGCTATGAGGTTTATTTGCATTCCCCTTGATTTAAGATGTTCGAGTGATTTTATGAAACCATGTTTCTCCATGGCCACAGAGGATTTACCTTGGGACACCTGCACAATCTCCGAACTCACAATTCTTTTAGTTTCCATGTCTTGAAAGTGTTATGTGCAGTACTTTGCTGAAAAACTAGGGCTATCACACTATCACACTGTCCATCGCCCAGCTAGCCTGAAGCGTTTGCCAGAAAATGTGCTTTCAATTGACATTTGTTTACTTTTCCAGGCTTGACTAATAGCGGGGAATAAGAATTCTCTTTGATATTTGTAATATTGTGTTTTAGCAAGGAACTACCACAAATTGACAGAAACTCGACAACTTACTAAATGTAGAGGCACTGAAAAGTAAAGCTGCTGAACATAGTAGATTTCTGGATGGCACTTTGCCCAGCATCGGTTGAGCGGACCATGAAAATGTTTAATAGAGGTGGAAACAGCTGGCTTGGATTTTCAGGTTAGGGCCTTGTAATACACGAGACACATGCACCAATGGCTGCCCGCATATTTTCCCCCTCAATGTATGGACACATTTCAGCATCAGTATAATATCTACCAGGCAGCTGTCGAATACAATGTATCCATGCTCTTTTACTAGCCAATCGACCTGCATGATTGTGGTTTGTGAGTCAACTGTGGTGGACAAATTGCCTAAACTAGAGAAACTGTAGTAGAGATCTTTGGCAAGTTCCTCAGTCAGTTGCATTGAAGCCGCAGTCTCTGTTAGTTCAGCTTGTGTTATTTGCACACAAATTGGAGAAACCATCAACGTCTAATGTTTATTGGGTAGACCTTTTTTGCGGGTGTAGATTGTGTCAAGTGGTCAGCGAGGAATTCCAAAGCATCTTCAATATATTCAGTTTCATCTTGTCGAGTTCTCACATTATAGCAATGGTCCAAGAACACTTTGCTGGCTTCGCCGGTCACATTCAATTTAGTTTCAGGCCATTGGACATAAACATCTCGAGTCTGCTTATTGACAGGACCACGATGTGCCTCAAATAGTAGTTGCTCCATGGTGAAATCTGTTTGGCAAGCGGCATCTTTGGGTTCATTTGTTGTCTGTGTCTCTATAATTCTTTTCCTTCTGGGCCTCTAGGTGATGGGTTGTAAAAACATGTTCAATGTATAGCACACATACAGTAGATAGCAATTTAAATACAAAAACATGTTATGAAGAAAACACCAGCCCAAAACACTTCTAGAAAACGAAATAGTTTGTAGCTACCCTTGTTTTCTTGATTTTCTGTGAAACCGTGGTCTTCTCTGTAACAACTGCACCAGCAAGCTGATCCATCACCTCTGATCCATGTGCCTCCACTTCTAATTACACATCATGGGCACATTCCTTGAATAGAATATTCATTAAAAAAAAGAAAAGTCAATCGTATTCGAAATTAAAATCTTTCATCGCACACTTATCGCTTACACACATACCCTCGCAAACAGTGTATGTCATTTAGTCAAAATTTACATTTCAAATTTCACCCCGATTGATGGAAAGGGTACTTGATCAGAGATCAGTGTGCAAAACATACTGATTGTAATGTTGCCTTCAAAGATTTTGCAATGTATTCTTCATTAGGCGAGAAAGTGTAACATTAGAACTGAAATCAGAAAAGTTTGAAACACTGCACGTTTATATGAATATTACCATCTAATAGTATCCTATGTAGGATTACTTTCTTTCATTCAAGGGAACTGTAAGTATGCATACCTCATATTCTGGACAAGCTGCAAAGGACGATGTAATTGTAGTCGAAGTACCAGCATCCCCCTGTAACACATTACCTGTTTTAGTACGGATGAAAACAGCTAAACGGAACTGAGACAATGGGGTGCAGACAATGGTACATCTAAAGAGAAACCCATAAATGACACCTAGTGTAAACAACCGACCGGATACATAAACGCTTTCATATTATTTGAAATTCCAAGCATAATACATTCTCGTGATTGAAAAGTGAAATAAAATTACCTGATAGGCGCTTGAAGCTGCTGTTGACTCCTGAAAATAAATGGATGCAGAATCTTGCTCCTTCATTTTCAGAGCATTGTCATGAAGTGGTAAAAGGGAAAATTAGATTTGAATTAGATATGTGGGAAAATACAACTGTCGAGAATATAAACTTCTGCAAGTCTGTAGGGCTCACCATTGGTATACTGGATGTGTCAGTGGATTCGTCACTTGCGAGAGTTTGTGCTTCCGTCAGTATGCTTTCTTAAAAAAATGGTCATGTCAAGCAACTGATTATGAAAATATTATGCTTCTTGTGAAGGGCACTTTGGCATTGTTTTCCATGGTCATAATTACTTCATTTGAGGTTCCATAAACCAGGGACAGATGTATAATGAAATGTGGTATAGTTAAAATGTGATACAATCTGGTACATATGCAAACTTTAGTAAGACACATAAACACCGAAAAGCACTAATGGAGTTACCTGTTCAGTACCCCACCGCCTACAGCTAATTCATCATCTGGGACTCACCTGAGGCAGCGTGTGCATCAATAGAGTTTGAATTGCATTTGGAAGCAATTTATGAAACATTCTGGCTCAATGCTTTTTTGTGTACTTCGATTGGTCGTACATATCATCTGTAAAGTGCAGGCTGCAGATGCAGAATTGATTGGCCCTCAAGTCTCCCAAGACAGCCTGGGCTCTACTTTCAATCTCATCCACCGCAAAACCACAATATCGAACCCATATTCTTATGAAACCAATATCCTTCGGGAATGTATGCAGGATTGTGCCCCGACTTTTGACATGGCTCCTAGAAAGGCAACCCAAAACCATACAAGCAGGCATTCTTGAAAAACCTATAAGATCTGTATAAAAAAAGTATAAATAATTACAAAAAAATGAATGAATGCATGATATTGATGGAATTATATCACAGTTTTCTATGCAATGTTTGTTTTGGTTAAAGAAGCAAAACCTGTGTTGCATAGTCGAACATTCACTAAGCTAACAATCATATAGAATTGATTGATGTGACGCAAATCGTAACGTGTTACTCATCCGTTGAATGTTATGTTATACACATTTATAGAGCGCACAAACACCCAAAGGCACCCTGGCGCTAGGATGAATAAAGAGCTACCATATAACAAAATTAGAACACAGATGTTTTGAGCATACGCCGAAAGGTAAGGTGATCAGCTGTCATCCGCAGTGGCAGGGGAATAGCATTCCAAGCCATGGCAGCAGCCACAGAAAAGGCCCGGCCACCAGTATGTGTCAATCTAAACCGGGGGACCTTAACCAGGAAAGCGGAGTGGGAGCGGAGACATCGTGTAGGTACGTAATGGGGGAACTTTACTTGAATATATTTTGGCCCAAGGCTGTTAAAAGCCGGATGTACCATACACAAGGATTTGAACAATATCCTCTTGTCCACCGGAAGCCAGTGGAGCTGCCTCAGAAGAGGGGTAATGTGGGCTCCAATAGGAGGCCGAAGAGTTGCTCTGCCAGCGGCGTTCTGTAGTAGCTGTAACTGATGAATCACAAAGCGGGGCTGGCCAAGATACAGTGAGTTACAGTAGTCTAGACTACTCAAAACAAGTGCTGCTACCACCAGAGTGTGGCATTTTACCCAGCACAAAAGGGAGTACCTTCTGGAGTATGCGCAGTTTACAATGACTGATTTTACATACTGCCCCAACCTGGGCATCCATAGCAAGAGAGGAGGAGATAACCACCCCCAAATTCTTTACGGATGCCACAGGGACCGGAAGAGGACCAAGGGACGCTGGCCAGCACTCATCGGTCCAATAAAGGAGAGGTGAGGTGGTACCGACTACCAATACCTCCATCTTGCTACCATTTAATTTGAGCCAGTTAGATGACATCCATTCCCAAACCTTCTGAAGACATAACCTAAATCGACTGGCTTTGATGGCATGATTAAGGTCAAGACGGACCAGAATTTGGGTGTCATCGGTGTAGGAATAATAGCGGAAACCATGTGAGTGAAGGAGAGCCAGGAGATGCCTAATATACAGGTTGAAAAGAATCGGGGAAAGGGCAGACCCCTGCAGAACACCGCACGATAGTGAAACTGGGCTAGAGCGAGAAGGAGGGAGAGACACAGATTGTGAGTGGTCGGCCAGAAAGGAGACAAACCATTCCAGGACTCTGCCAGACAGCCCGGCAGTAGAAAGGCGGGAGATCAGGGTGGGATGGTCAACAGTGTCGAACGCAGCTGAAAGATATAAGGGAACAGAACAACTGTGCCAACACCCCCCTGGTCCACCAGACGAGCCAGGTCGTCGAGCACAGAGTTCAAGACTGATTCAGTTCCGCTGCCAGGCCGAAACCCAGACTGAAATGGATCAAAATAGGACGTGGATTCAAGGAATGTGGAGAGGAGAGGGGAGACCAGGGCTTCCAACAATTTCATAAGAAATGGGAGTAGCGAAATAGGCCGATAATTCGCTAACACCTCTGGATCAGGTAAGGTTTTATTTAGTAGAGGGCTCACAAAGGCGTGTTTAAGTGTGAGAGGAATAACATCCTCCCTTAAGGAGACATATACAGCTGCAGTAACTTGAGAGATAATAGCCTTCGGGTTTTCCTTCAAAAGCGCCAGTGGAATAGGATCAGTGGGAGATGCTGATTTCAACCCAAGAATGGCATCAAGAATGTCTGATTCTAGAAAAGTGGGGAATGAGGACCACGTCCTATCTTCGCGAGAAAACTCAGTCGATATATTAGCGACTGGAGGACATGCTACATTGTTATTAATATTGTCACAAATAGCGGCAATCTTAGACACAAAAAAGGATGATAGAGAGTCACATAAAGCCTGAGAAGTATGTACCTTCATGCATCAAAAGGAAACATGCCTATAGACATGGTCCGAGAAAGATGCAATTCTATTACAATTGACACTGATGAAATTTGCTATATATCGAGATCAGAACACTTGAAACATTAGACAATGGGAAAGTCATTGAGATGAATGCACCTTACACTACTGGGTACATTAGGTCGAAATAGATAGAAATTTTGAGATAAGAAAGAGATGAATATAGTGAAGTTGATAGGTCACCTGCCCTTACCTTGACTAACAAACAATTAGATTCAGCAAGCAGGAGAACAGGTAGCACGATCAAAAGTTGACTTCGACTGCTCCGAGATGTTCTCCAGATAAATATCAAGGGGCTTATAAAGGATTATAAAAGTGGATGTGTATGTGAATGTGTGACATGTTTCTGGCGGGGTCTGCAAGAGGAGAGCCTGGAGATACAGGGTCTGGGGAGGCCATGTGTACAATGGCCCCTGTGTGGAAGATACCTTTGAAGTGTGCATGGTGTTTGCCACCTTGGCTTTTCCCACCCTGCCAGCCACCTTGGGAGGGCACGGCCAAAGGCGCGAACTGCCATTGATAGTGGAGGGGGGATGGATGGGCATGAGGTGTGAAGAAAAGGGCCGGAACTCTGCTGAAGGGCGACACACTTATGTGGATTTGCAGGGACAGGGTCTGAAAGAGGGGAGCCTGGAGACATGGGGTCTGGGGAGGCCATGTGTACAATGGCCCCTGTGCGGAAGATACCTTTGAAGTGTACATGGTGTTTCGCACCTTGGCCATTCCCACCATGCCAGCCCCCTTGGGAGAGCACGGCAAAAGGTGCGAACTGCCATTGATAGTGGAGGGGTATGGATGGGCATGAGCCGTGCAGAAAAAGCCCAGAACTCTGCTGAAGGGAGACACACTTATGTGGATTGCAGGGGCGAGGTCTGCAAGAGGGGGGCCTGGAGACACGGGGTCTGGTGAGGCCATGTGTACAATGGCCCCTGTGCGGAAGATACCTTTGAAGTGTACATGGTGTTAAAAGGGCACCAACCATTGTTGCATGTCACTCAGACCAGACAAGTGAGCGTGTCCTTGATTCACTGAAAAATTGAAACTACTATTCATAAAAGATAATTTGTATTTTATTTTGTTGCTGATGTTGAAAGCAAAAATGTACTACAAATTGTATACTTCGGGTTGCAGCAAAGTGTGGGAAAATCCGCTGTATTGTCAGCCATCACTGGGGAATTTGGCGTGAATGGCTCCAACGACACAGGCGGGTATTTACTCGTTGAACACAGTATACAAGCCTCCCATGAAGCCACCATGTAAAGGAACAATAGGTCACCAGCCTGTACCAACTGTGGAAGACAAAAATACATACTGTATTTAAATGAACCTTATAAGTGTACAAACCTTACTTGAAAATGCATCCTGTATCCTATGGCATAGTTGCCCGTACAAATGTTACTTCATGGATCAATCAACTTGGGCTTTAAAGTGTAGACACATTACAAAAGCGAACCCCCATGCAATCCATAATGTCTGGGGCACAGAGAAATATTGTTCCTTAGTTGAAATTGAAAAATACATAAGATGATCACTATGATTTCCCCAAAATGCGAGAGATGTATTGAATTGCCAGACTACATTCATTTGGCAGTGATAGATCAAAGTTACGACAATATAGGAGACAAACAAGAAATGTTAGTGGCCTCGGTGGTCAAAGTGACATCACATCTAGAGTACACTTACTCGTTACTTGGATTGTGAGGGCAAACTGTTGTGCAAAGTTCGTGCATAAGCACCATCATAATCCTCAACACAGACCTTGTGAGGCAGGCTGCCCTGAAGTCATGCAGCTCGGTAACGCAGAGTGAAGGTGTGTCTTCTTCCAATATGTAGGCCGGGCATCCAGAGTTTTCTCTGTAGCAGCAGTTCTCCTCCTCAGTTGGCATGACCTTGCATCGATTGCATGTACACCAGGTGGAAACGTCTTCCATGCGACTAGGCTCTGGCTCAGGATCCAGTGATTCGTCTTCCCAACTGTCGTCTGATGCCCCATTGTTTCCGCATCTTTCTCTATCAAATAATTCCACCTCGGCATACTCTGGCTCGTACTGGTGGGGCTGTATTGATGCCAGTACAAGATGCTAGATGCTAGTACAAGTATCTATTTGCACGACCTCCTAGCAACGAAGATAGCGGAACAGAGCAGACAAGAGTCACAGGCTATACAAAAAAGCAGTGAAATGATTGAAAAAGAAACTCTGATGTTGTCTGATGAGAAGCGGTCTGTTTATACTTATTGAGGAAAGAGGCGTCCTGCCATTTCCATGGAGACACATCATTAGCTGCCACACAGAGAACGTAGACACAAGACGTGCATTCGCATTGTGAAAAGGGCCGTACGCGTCTAGTGATGTTAGCTTCAGGGGCGGGTGATATGATTTAGTACCGCAAGGGCAGTTCAATTTAGGGCGATGCAGCAACGGATAAGATTAGCACAAGATGGCCACGCCCGCTTGTTGATTTTGCATGTGTAAAAATGAGGAAAACGAAGGTATGGTGCATAGGAAATGTCTTTACGATCGATCACAGTTTGCTTAAAACCACATGCCCGAACCTCTTGGGACAATAATATTTTTGAGCGCACTATTCTTTTAAGCACATCAGTTTTAAGCGCTTCCTTAAAACATTACGTTCACCCTGGATGATGCAGACATCATTTCCGTTTGCGTTTTATTTTGTACAGGCATGCTGGACTTTCCATTTACTGCAAAACTGCACACATTTAAATACTCCCTCAAGCAATTTTCCACCGGCTGAAGTCTTTTTCACAGAACCTGGAAAATTATTCAATCAAATAGTTTGGAGTGCCACCCTACATGGCCACATTTAAAGAAATCCATGGCCACACCTGAGCCCTACGATTTAATGGAGGGCCTCCTTTTACATTTTCCAAATAATCGTAATCTTCTGGTGTTTTGTATATGCACTTTCGCAGAAGCTCTTTACACAGAACATGTTCAGCGTCACCTCCTAAGGCCCAATCGGACTGGAACTCATTTAAGGATCCCCGAAGAACTCAATGGGTTTTCCTGAGATTCAAACTTTCAGATCATACACAGATTCCAGAAGAGAGCACTTAATGCCCTGCTGTTAATGCGTCTTCGCAGGTGATTTGATCATGTTTATTCATACTCTGTTGCGTGCCTGAGCCATGTTTGATACCTTGGTTGGGTTCACCAGAAACAGCAAACTAACAATCAACCTGGGGAAGACCAAGGTTATGGTTGTTTCATCGAAAAGAACAAAGCATATGAACATTGTTACCAGTTTGGTTAGGATTGAATATGTAGACTCATACCCATGTTTGGGGCTTGATCTGAGCGAAGTAGGACTTACAAGGATATCAAAGAGGCTAAATGTATAAAGGCTAGGCAACTGATGGTCTTGATAAGAGCGTTTTCGCCCAAAACCGTGGGTTATACCCTCGACGGAATACTCTCGACGGAATTATGACACTGTATTCTCAATACTTCTGCCTGGCAATACTGTACGGGTTGGAGTCTCTCTGTATGAGCGACTATAGGTGGTTGGACATTTGGAAAGGCCACTTTTGGAAACTTTTGGAAACGATTACTAAAACTGAGCGCCTCCACCCCGATGGAGTATCTTCGTTTAGATCTAGGTCTGCTTGATAACGAGGCAGGGTTTATTGTACATTAAAAGCAATTCCCGGCCACAATGTAAACTACTTGCCACCCTTAGTGAGATAGAAGGTTGCCTTAAAAGACCAAGCGAAACAGAATACGGAAGTGTGATGGTCCGAATACATGAGTGGATAGGGTGGTGCTCAGACTTCAAACAAGGGACGATTACACACATCTTGAGCCAATTGCTTAAAAACTTAGTGAAGAAGTGGGATTGGAAAAATAATTACATGCACCTGTCCACCCTTAAGAATCATAAGCACGTGGCAAACGTGACCCACACTTACATTCGTACACAAAGATACCCGCGTCCATGCCCATGCTTGGCAATGCAGACCTTTTATTTAAAATGACACACAAATCAACTACCACTGCTTATATTCACCGAAGGTAGGTATAACATTCCGGAAGCGGATAGGGCATGCCGTTTATGTAATGTACCTGGGGCGCTTGCAACCCCACGTCACGTCCTGACGCAGTGTAAAGAACTAGGAGCGGTATATATGACTGTTTTGGGGGGCCTTGTACACGGCTACGAGGCGATAAAAGAAGAAGCTCTCTGGGTGTATTGCTTAAATGCAGAATCAGAGGGAATTAAGCTTGTCTTGTTCCGTGTATGGTGTTTGGTTGGGAATGAATGATAGGTTATTTATAACGGCTTAATACCCAGAGGTTTCTAAGCGCGGACCCAGGGATCGAACCTGTGTTGCTCCGTGTCGTCTTGTTTCCAAGTCGAGCACTCTGCCACTGAGCTATCCTCCCGGGACTCATGGATGTTCATAGTGTACGGGTAGTAAATGAATACCAGGACGATTGTTAGGGAAGTCTTACGCTGCCGCTCACCTATTCTCTATCTGTCTTTCCGTGTTGGCCACCCATATTAGTTTAATATTTATGTATTTATTGAGGGCACACGTGGCTGTACCTTCGCTGGTTTTAACAAAATCTCGAATAGGTACAGTGACTTGATTGTAGTGTGTTGGGGTGCCCAAATCGGAAATTGGATTTACAGCCTTGTCCCCTTCTTTACTCTCTTTCTCACCCAATGGCTAACTCCTGTCACGCAATAGCACTTGATGTTTTTGGTTGATAGGATTCCTTATCACTACACCCTGGATTGGTTTGGTTTTATGAGACCGAATTGGGCTTGACCTATGAATTTGAAAAGTAACTTTGAATTTTAAATCTCAAGATTCAAATGTAACCTTGAAATTGTAATCTTTAGCCATGTACACTGCATTATGTTTGATGTGATTTATGTATTATGACATTTACTTACGGTATTTGTGTTTGATGTATTTTACCTTGATATGTAATGTTGTAAAAGTTCATTTGAACCAGATACAAATAAATAAATATAAATAAATGCGGATTCTTCTACCTCACCCTTTCAAAGCAGTTTGGGGGCCCAAAGGGACCTTTATTTGTGTTCAGGAAACCCGCACCCAGGCTCGGAGTTTGAAAGCTAAAATGTACACATCGCAATGTCCTAGCTTTTTATTTCTGATTTCCACGCGCACAATGTAACCCATTATTTGTTTGCGTCAGTGATTGTGTACAAATGAGCAACGCTTTGAACAATGACCATACCTGTGCCTTGAACTAAGCGAGTGCTTCCTGTCAGCCAGTGCTGAGGTGTGTACACCACTCTAATTACTACCTCCATCGCATAGGAACCATGGCACGCAGCCTGTCCTTAATGAAGGCGTGGGCGCGTGTGTACTGAGGGGGGGAGGGTGGAATGGGACGAGGAAGCAGTGGTGAGTAAAGACTAAGGGACCAATTCATGGAATTTTTTGCACAGTGCAACGTCACGTTTCACTGCTGCAAAGTCACTTTGCGCTGCCACCCGATTCATGGATCTGTGCAAAGTGTATTTTTGCAGTGCAGCCAGTGGAAAGTCACGTTGCATTGCAAAAATGACTGAACAGTTCCATCAATCAGGGTGACCTAGTGCAAAGTCATTTTTTTAGTACAAAGTGACTTTGCACTGCAAAAATGCACTTTGCAGAGTTCCATGAATCAGGGTGGGTGTTGGCATTGCAAAGTGAGTTTGCAGCAGTGAAAAGCGACTTTGCACCGTGAACAACATTCCTTTAATGGGGCCCTTAAACAATAGGGAAAACCCTGCGTTGGTTCTGCAGGATCATTCCCCCTTTAGCTTCTGAAAAGTCTGCCCTCTCTACCCCAGGACGCAGACACTTAACTCGATTTTCTTTAATCACTTGCATATCTTTCATTTTCCAGAAATGAAAATGGATCAAACCGGAGACCATTATTGACAGATTAGTTGAAAACAATCCTTTCTAGAAACCCTTTTCTAGAAAATCTCCCAAGCGGGCACAGCATTATTGTATGAGGTTGAATATGGAATTGTTATTGTATAATCTCAATTTATTTATTCTTTTCTAATTTGTCAAGGTTTGTAAATTAACCAGGCACAAGAATAAAAAAAGACAAGGGACCTTTGCTGAACTGGCAGGATGACGTGAGGGAGTGAGAAGGCCTTGAAGGGGGTTATATGTGTCTGTACAAATCTGCTCCTGAAAGTGTTTCAAAGAAAGGTTGAATCATTCCATTTACTCCAGTCTTGTAGTTCGGTATTGCAACAGAAAATAACATTTTATCAACCAATAGCTCTGATTATTCAGACATTTAAGAAACCTCTGTGGAGCTCATTTTCGAATTCCGTGTAGATTGCTCGGACGCGGTCTTCCACGTTTACACTTTCGCGTAGGCAGATCCCCTCTGCGCAATTTTGACCATTTACATTGTGTAGCACAAAAGTAAGGAGGACTACAAAAGTGGCGTACATGGTTGTCCATAGCTGACAACAGAAGAGAAGGCTTTTGCTCCTGCTGTCACCCGAACCGTCCCCAAGTCACCACGCGCGGTCCTCTGCTGCACCTACACAAATTAAGAACAGAGAAACAAACGAAGGGCCTCATTCCAAGTCGGGCGGTCTGGTAAAAAAGTGCCGGTATTCATGGATACTGGCACTTTACCGGACCTGGTGACTACGGGTTTGCTGGTGGGGCACCTGAAAACCAGGCGCCGTACCGGCAAAACAAGCCCTCATTACTGGCACAGGCGTCGGTAATGATGGCAAATCCCCTCATGGAGTCAATGGGACTCCATGATGGGGATTTACACCGTCACTCTGGCACTCGGAATCTGGTGACAATGCCGCTGGATCGAGTGCCGGAAATGGTACTAACATTTGCCGGTATCCTGGCGACTCTACTGCCAGGATACCGGAAAAGTTAGAATGAGGCCCAAAGTCATTGCTGTGCAATCCCGTCACCAACAGATATTGCAGACATTGCCAGTGCGCAACGACCCTATAGTACTCCAACCCGGCAGGAAAGGGTATGATGCCATTGCTCTGAGCCACCAGGTAACACGTTGGTCACTGTGGGAAGGCAGTATTGGTGGGGGGCAGGGGGAAGCTGTGGAATACAAAATGATACAACACCTATTATTCCCAGAAGGGAACTCTGTGAGTCACTATATGGACAGGCGGGAATGCATGGTGTCTTAGTGTATAGTAAGAGAGAAAGGAGTGTGGCCTTACAGGCAAAGACAGACAAATAATCAGCATTTAGGCTGCTAGAAGTTAGTCCAGACAGCTATCTGCCGCGGGCTTTGCATGTGACAGTGAGTACTTCTATTAGCACTGTTTGCTAGTGAGTTGTGCAGTTTCTTGTGCCATATTTCAGCATGTGAGTACCTTTCTGAAATGGTGTAATGGGCAAGACAGTGGAACATTGGATGACTTCCTGTTGGTAGAGTGAGCAGGAGTGGTTCCATGCTGCGGGCTAGGGGATAGTTTTGTAATAATGACCAGGTGGTTTGGGAGGCTGTTGGCGAATGATGGATTTGAAAGACCTTCAACCTGCCTTTGCATCCTGCGAATGGAGCAGGATAGAGTGACACGGGGATCAAGCTTCCAGGCGCTAGGCATTCAAGGTTTGACTCTGGAGCAGAAGCATGACCTTAAGACAGTTGCAGTCTCTCCTAGAGCAGCTCAACTTTGTCACTGGACTGGTCATTTTGTGATCTATGGTTAGGGCCACTGTCTGATTGGAACACAAGCTTAACTTCACCAGACACCCGAAAGAGGGGAAGGATGACCTGAGAGGATGGGACAAGTTCCTAGCCAATTTCAAAGGGTTATCCCTGCGGAGGGGGACCATGACAATGGCATTGTCCCCATTCTGCGGAAGGAGTGGTGTGCCGTAGGATGGCCTGCGAGCTGGAGGGGGAGAAGGTTGGCTGCTAACATTAATTCCCTTTGTCTTTTTCTCATACCAGTTGCATTTGCCTTTTGGGCGGGCCAGTTTGCCAACAATGACATAGGCCCTCATTCCAAGGTTGGTGGTAGTCATGGCGCGATTAGCGCCATGACTACCACCAATAACGGGACTGTGTCTGGTCCCGTTTAATGGGGACTTACCAGTCCAGTCTGACCTTGGCGGGACCGGTAAGTCCCCATTGTAAAAGCCATTCCCCATTCCCATTTGGGCCCCCATAGGGCTCAATGGGAAGGGGGAAGGCGCCAATAACGGTACCGCAAAATGCGATACCGTAATTGCCCCTGATTTCCCTTAACGGGTCCCGTCCATAACGCCTGGTAAAACCAGACGTTAAGGAAGGGACCGCTAAGGGAACTCGGAATACGGTGCAAAGGGATTACCGGCACCGGTGTCCTTACCGGTGCCCGATATCCCTTTGCGCGCGCCTCGTAATGAGGCCCATAGTGTTTTGCTCTAACAGGTGCTGAATAAGCAGTCTGCGTATACTGTGACTGTGAAGGGGATTGGTTTTAAAATGACATTGCTGATGCTTGCTCTCATTTTCAGTGGGTTACATTTTGTAAATCGGCCCCAAAGGTGGAACAGGGTATGACACCATTCCCACCCAACCTTTGGAATTTTGGGCCCCGCAACTGAATGTCCTGGTAGTGAATGCCCTTTCCAAATCCACAAATGGCAGCCACAGGGCCGGCCTTAGAAGCCGCAGGGCACCGGGCAGCAAATACAAATTTGGCACCACTCCACTCCCCCCGCGTGCCTCTAGACATGTGACACAGGGTGGGGGGAGCAAGACATTTTTCAATGGGCACAGTAGGTGCCCTATTGTTATTCAATGCGCTCCCTAGCACAAAGCACATTTAATTTCAATTGGGGGCCTGCTGCGGCTTCTCCCACCACGGCATCTTGGGGAGGAGACCTTGAAAGAATCCCCCGAGCTGGCATGGTGAGGGTCTAATGGCAGGGCACCCCAGGCGGTCGCCCGGCCCGCCCTGTCCTAAGGCCGGCTCTTGGTAGACATGAGGCTGCAATCTATGATATCATGAGAGGGTACAGTTTGGCGTATCTGGGTACATGGCATTGGCTAGAAGAAGGAACGGCGGTGCATTTCATTCTATGCAATGGAGAGCATCGGAGATGCAGATCCTGGACCGCACTAAGGGTGGAAGCAATTACATTCAAAGCAAAAGCTTGTGACAGAGAGCGGCTTTCCTACAGTTTCTTGGTTAATAAAACAATGTCTGATGGTGGGAGAGAAAGCTGGAAAAGCGTGCAGGGATACTCGTGGTGGACCAATCCTGATGCAACTTTTCATTAGCAATTTTGGGACCACTAAAGTCACCAAACTGGCAGCGTGCAAGGATTTTTAGGGCGAAATTTCAATTTCTGTGCTAATTCCCTTTAAACCTAGAGACCCCCAGCCCTTTGCTGGAAGCTGGGACCTTTTTGGTTTTAACCTCCTGACTCAGTGGGTCTTTTTGCCACCCACTCATGCCTTTTCCCTTTAACTAAGATTTTCTGTTCCTTATGTTTTAATGGCGTCTGGTAAATTCCATAGGCATCTGCTTTTTAGATAGTGAGGAGTCCCTTGGGCGGCTCTAAATGTTTCAATACATGTTCTAGTGTGACCTGCAGTTCCCAAGAATGGTAGGACAACTTTTGTCTTACTTACCTTTTCCTTTGTGAGTACAGCATACACCACCATATGTGGTTTGCTGGTGGGTTGTATAGTAACTCCTTATCCCATTTCCATGGAACCTTTTGTTACACTAACTAACTTGAATGGCTGGTGGCAGTGGTGTATTTTTTTACTACCTTTTGGGCAATGTATCTGCAGGCTGATTTCTCAGCTGCAGTACAGCACCCATGGGTGAACATTTTACTAAAATGGCCCATGTCTTCTTTTTGCGCCATTTCTTATTTGTCAGTTCCTTCTGGGCTTGTACTCTGTTGTTTAGATCAGGGTTGAGTCTCCTCTCACATTTCTGACTTTTCAAAAAAATCTAACTATCAACTACACCTCCTTAGAGGTACTCTACCTTTTCTCACTTTCCGTCAGTGGCTCACTGTCTCCAGAGCCCTAGTTCTCTCCAGGCTGGACTACTGCAACAGTCTCTTCCTCAACCTCCCTGCTTCCACCCTGCGCCCTCTGCAACTCATACAGAACAGAACTGCAAGACTTATCCTTGGCCTCAAACCCAGGGACTGCATCTCTCCGGCGCTGACATCCCTTCCCAGGCTCCCTGTGGATGCAAGGATAACATTTAAGACCCTCTGCATTGTCCACAAGGCTTTCTGGGACCTGCAACCTATCTACTGTCATGATTCCTGCCCCTCATGTCCCCAGCCCTCCAAGATGTTAGGCTTGAGCCAGGCCACAATAAACTACATGGCCCTCAAGGGCCTCTCCATCCCTCCAAAGACCCACTTGGAGTCAGACTTGGCGCTTGTGGCTCCAGACTCACTCACTCCCATAGGATAACATTGGGGATTGGACTTGTAGTGCATTGATGGGGACAAGATAGATGCCTCCACATATTTCGGTTCCCAGAACTGCATGTGCAGTCTAGTCTTTTGGGTGTTGTTCAGCCCAGAGACCCCTGGGATACCCAGAGACTATTTAAGCCACGCCCAGGCTGAGAAACATGCTTTGCGTTTTCTGCACATGCAGCGTGACACTCACCGTGTTCGGATCGGTCTCCAGTAGGCCTGCATCTTTCTTCTGCGCTCAGCTCCTGCAAGAACAAGAACACCGTTAGGAACAGCCTTACCTTGCAGCGCTTCTGCCCATCATTCATCGCTCCTGTTCTGCGGGCATCTTCAGTGGTGTCATTCCCATCCCGGCACGCCGCTTCCTGAGGAAAAGGGAAAAGAACAGAAAAAAGGCATTAGTAAGCATTCAGCAAATCTTCGCTTATTTTTAAAGACTGTACGAGCTTCAAACGCGTACCTGAATCCCAGCCGCTCTGGGGGAACTCTGTCCCCGGAAATTCTCATCCATCTGCAAGAGGGAAAAGACACTCCAGGTTAGCGTGGAAACATCGAGAGGCGCCGCATACCGCGTTTACTCACCGCATTTCTTCTTCATAACCAGCATCCACGCTGAAAACGTCGCAGCACCTAAAAGACACAGAAAAATAACTCAGCTCAATACAAATATGAAAGGGTTGCATCGTGCATCGCGCTCTCACTCACCTTCAGCGCTACTCATCTCAGCAGCACGTCGCCATCCCCGGACGCCGGCCATCATCTAAGGAAGGAAAGGAACGAAGTTAGAGAACTGTTCAAAAGACTCATTATACTTACCTGTCGGACTCTTGCCAGTGAAGTAACTAGGCAGCAACGAGCCTGCATCAATGAACGCGCCCCTGTGCTGAAAGCAGGACGGAGAGCACACTTTCCAAGAAAACAAGGTGAGCTGTGGATCAAAGGGAAAGGTTGGATCCCGGGGAAGAAGGGGTTCATGCACACAGAGACAATAGGGAGTTAAAATCTACCAATCCTGTGTTTCAGGCCCAGTCTCCAGTTGAGTAGACTCCAGCGAAGGGTTCGAGGTCGTAAGAGGTCAGAACAGGCTGAGTGACGTCCCCGTGGATACCAGGTGAGCGTTACAGAATGCAAAGCCTCACATCAAAATCCACCAGGGCGTCATGGAAATGTCAGAAACCGACCAGTTAGCCCACATGCTGGTGCAGCTACGTTCCAAAGTACATGCAGCCAGGCAGGAGACCAACACCCTGAGGAGAGAGCTGATAGTAGCCAAAGAACGCACTGATGATTTAAGCCGGCAACTTCTCCAGTCACAAGCAGGGCATGCACCATTGCCGGAAGCGTGCCCTCAATGCCAGCACCATCAGCCAATCCCATTCAGATGACCCTTCCTGGGGCAGTTCCCTTGGCCCCGCCCGAGCGATTTACGGGGGATCCCAAGAGGTTTGCAACGTTCATGAACCAGTGCCACCTGCACTTCCTTTGTAGACCAGGGGCCTTTCCGAATGACCAATCACAAGTCGCTTTTGTGCTATCCTACCTGAGTGGTAGCGTCGCGGACTGGTCTGTACCCTTTGTGGCCCAAGACGATCCTTTGCTGCATGACTTCAGTGGCTTTCAGCAGGAGATGGAAAAGCTGTTCGCCCGTCGTACTAATGGGCAGGCATTAGACAACAAACTTCTGTCCCTACGCCAAGGGAATCAAGATCTAAAAACATACATAGCCACATTCAATAGACTCGTAGTTGAAGCAGAATGGCCAGTGGAGAAGAGAACCATGTTATTTCATCGCGGGTTGCAGGGGGAGCTCAAGGATGTTCTCGCACAAGTGGTGAACCCCCCGAAAGACTGCTCAGAATTCATTGACCTTGTTGTTCAACTGGATCATAGGTTACAGGACTGAAGAGCAGATCGAACCAGACCGGACCCTAGCCCTATGTATGTGGGTTCAAAGGACAATATTGCCCGCACAACGGAAGGTTCAGGAGAACCATTGCAAATCGGGAGGGTCAGATCCCCCTTGACTAAAGCAGAAAGGGATAAAAGGAGACAGCAGAAGTTACGTCTGTACTGTGGAAGGTCAGGTAATTTCCTCAAAGAGTGCCCTGTGAATCCACCCAGGAGGACCATAGGGGCCACGAACAAGGAAGATACCATCAAGGAATCGGAAATCTCCCCAGCCCGGCAAGTGTAGGGGTCCACTTGTGGAGCGAAGAAAGTGAACTACAGAGCTCCCATTTTGCACTATCTGTGGTCTTGATCAATCACCAACAACCATCTCGGATGCACGCAGTAAGAGCGTACATTGACAGTGGAGCCGTTGGGAATGACATCGACCAGGATCTTGCGGCAAGTGAAGTAACTAGGCAGCAACAAGCCTGCATCAATCAACGCGCCCCTGCGCTGAAAGCAGGATGGAGAGCACACTTTCCAAGAGAACAAGGTGAGCTTTGGATCAAAGGGAAGGGTTGGACCCCGGGGAAGAAGGGGTTCATGCACACAGAGACAATAGGGTGTTAAACTCTACCTATCCTGTGTTTCAGGCCCAGTCTCCAGTCGAGTAGACTCCAGGGAAGGGTTCGAGGTCGTAAGAGGTCAGAACAGGCTGAGTGACGTCCCTGTGGATACCAGGGGAGCGTTACACTTACCTTCAACGTTGCCTTCGTAAATAGTGTCCCCCTCGAGCCCTCCGCTCATCTTCCTCCAACCTTCTGCGAGTGAGCCGGTTTGCCAAGCAGAGATTTGGAGGGAGGTCCCTTTCCTCAGCAGGTGCCTCCCTCTTGAACAGCCTCCCTGCCACCCTCTGTCTTGAGCCTGAAATTCTCAAGTTCCAGAAACTTCTCAAAACCTTCCTCTTCTCCTCTTCCTTCTCGCCCACCCTACCCTGCTAACTTAGCTCCCTGCTCTTCCTTCTCTCCCTCCTTCCACACAGCTTATTGACTGGCCGCCTGCTGTACCTCAGAGTCTTACAGGTCGCAGGCACCCCTGCCAGTCCTTTTGCACTTTCTGCAAGGCCCTGCACCCCACTGCACTTGAAATAAACCCGGAGAGCTTCTCTCCACACTTCACCAGTCTCTACTGACTGGCACACTTGGTCCCCTGCCCCTCCTTTACCCTCCCGCACTTGCACAATCTGTATACAGCCCTGCCTGATAATCGTTCTGTCTGTTCTCCCTTGTCTTCACCCCTATTTGCTGTATCTAATCTGTTAAATGTATCATATTCACTTAATCTGCCTGTGCAGACCGTTATCGTCTCAGAAATTCAAGGGCTCTGAGTGACTGTTGTTTTTCCCTGTGTTCCTTCCCTCCTTGAGTGCTTTGAAACACTTGTCTGTGTACAGGTGCTATATAATTCAGTCACTTCACCATTGATTCCATTAAAATTCCAGTCTCCAAATCTGTCAAACCCCTGGGAGTTTATCTGGATTCTAGCCTATCCATGGACAGACAAATCAATGCAATTGCCTCTGCAGCGGCATATCATGCCAAACTTATCAATGCAGTCAGACCATTTCTCTCCAAAGAGAACTGCACTAACATAGCCAGAGCCATCACCGGCTCTAGGCTAGACTACTGTAACGTACTCTTTCTAGGAACCTCTAAAAAAAACCTAGAGAGACTACAAGTAATACAGAACAACGCGCTCCGGGCAGCCCAAGGTATTGCAAAAAGAGAACACATCTCTGAGGCCAGAAAACTAGCCCACTGGCTCCCAATAAAAGAAAGGATGTTATTCAAAGCCCTGACATTGACTCACAAGTGCATCCACCTCACTGCACCTGCATACCTCTCACAAAGGATACACCCTGTCTCCTCCACCAGGCCAACCAGATCACCCTACACCAACATGCTCTCAGTGCCTCTAGTAAAAATAGTAAAAGCGGGCGGATCCAGCTTCCCTTACCTTGCCCCCACGCACTGGAATGCCCTACCACACACTATCCGCAGAGAGGCCTCCCTCACCACCTTCCGCAAAACGCTGAAGACTACCCTGTTCACTTAAGGCTAGACATACTAGCACGATTATCCCATGTATATCGTATCATATGTTCAAAAGCAATACTTGTAACAACAGTACGTCATCCTGCAACATTTACAATGTGTCAACATTCCGCTATTTTACCTGTACCATGTAACTAAGTTCATTGCAAGTAACAGCGCCTCAATGCCCCTGGGCTGCTTGTGCGCTATATAAATGTAAATAAATAAATAAATAAACATTACCTTTCCCATTACTATTGTGTGTTTTGCCCTTGGCGGGGTTCAGTCCCGAAGCCCGCCCAGCCTCCAGTGTGTCTGGGAAGGCAGGAAGTGAGGGAGGAGCCCAAAACTTAACTGGCCTTTGTTTGTAGATATGCTTGGCCGAATCCAGTTCCAAATGGGCGGGTGGCTGTCCTAGAGGACAACCCCCCTGTGTGATTGACAGCTTAGTGCTTTGAATGAATGGGATTTTGCATATAAGGCGACGGTTTTGGGACTACAGGCAGAGTCGACCACTGGAACATCAAATCCGAAGATGAAGATGCAGAGAGATGCCAGCAGCGCCTTCCAGGACCGCAAAAGCACCAGTGGAGCATTGCAGCTGTGCGGGCCCCATTTTCCCATCAACAGGGAAGCTCCGCCAAGGACAACTTCCTCCCTTAGGATGGTGGGACCAACTAGCCTCATGACTTGCTTTGTTCTGGGCCATCCCCTGTATCACTGTGACCTTCCTGGGCCGCAATTACCTAATACCCGGGGTACCTGGACCATAAATGAGTGCAATGTCTTCCGAACGACAAATCTAGCTGAACCTTCGCAGGCATCTGTCTGAGTCTACAGAAGCAGGAAATCTTTGACCAGACTCCCCTCACCAGAGTTCAGTACAGAGGGACCGAGGATATTCCAACTGGGGATATTCTTTTGGCTTTAGTGCTGATTAAAAGGCGCCAAAACCACAAAGAGATGCTGAAATGAGTGGAATCCATTACTGCAGAGTCCCTCTCGAGAGTGCTGCTCCAGGAGCCCGCCAGACATTTTGCCTTTCATCACCACGACCAAGGTCCAGGAACAAGCAGCTGCATCGCTCCATCAAGAAGGAAGTCAGCTGGAACATCTGCTTCAATTCTAAGGTACTGTGGGGCTTCGGGTTTAACCACCTTTAGCCAAATCTAGTGCTTCCTAGCTTGGGGAGTGCTCCTTTCCATCCTTTTGAATTGCTGCAATTCACTTTTGCAGGCCTAACAGCTTGTGCAGCTCAGGTAGGCTCACTTGATCTCCTGGATTTTTCTTCAACAAACGACTGACTGTTCAACTAACTTTTTGTAAGAAGATTGCATCAGAACTAGAACTGTCCTATTTATTAATTTATTTATATATTTATATAGCGCTGAAAGCCCACAGGCATCGGAGCGCTTTAAGAAAATACAATTTATGACATAGAAACATAAATAAAAGCAATGCTAGAAAGGGAACAAAAATACAGTAAAAGAGGCACATCTTAAAGCAAACATTCTTGAAATAAAATTCAGAACCAGGCTATTTCACTATGAGTTTCAAGTTTGACAAGCCCTTAGGTACATATTTACAATTACTCAGATAGAAAGGCAAGTTGGTAGCCCCACATCCAACCAGAACACAATCTGTGTTTTCCTGATTACACCACTCGTCAATCTCCAATCTGCGTACACATTTCAAGTCTCAGTGTCTAACTACTCCTGGCCCAGTTCTTTGGCAGAGTGTAACAAAGTGGACGTCCGGGACACCAAAGGTAAGTTTTCGGTGATTTATTGTCCTGGTCCTTTACTCCATCAGTTAAACACAGGGATGGTAGGGGACATGGATGACACAACATCATAAGGGAAACACCGGGCTCACCCCACACCCATACTTCTCAGCTCTCTCTCTGTCTAACGGTCACCCAGTAGAACACTCCGACCCTCACATTCCACCAGCTCATGACATCACTCACTGTTACTCCAAGCCACATTACAACACCTCTCCCTCCCTAGGGAAACACAACATAATGAAAAAGGTAAAGCAACCAGCACCAAACCCCAATCATCCAAGCACTAACACTTTACCAGAAATCCCGCACACAGTGGCCGCCTATACCCAGAACCCCTGGCAACCAGAACATATAAGGAACCACACGCATAGGGAACCATTCACAGGCCAAACGGACCACATAGAAAATGCCAATGGCACACCAACTCCCATGACAACAAACTGCCACGACCTATGACACCAACTCCCCATGTCCCTCGACTCTCACCCTCGAGGACTAAAAACAATAACCTGTGCACTTACGCCTGTCCTGAGCTGCCCCTCAGAACCTAGGGCTGCCACCCCTAGACATATTGTTGTTAGATAACACTAACACAACTACCTAACCAAACTTACCCTTCTACGCACCAAACACCTTCCACTCCGGTCTGCCACCCGGAGTCTCAGAGCTGCTCGTCTGAGCACAAACCAACCGCTCCCTAAACAGAGCAACAACAAATGCCCAACAGCAACTGAGGAACCCACAAACCACAACTCTAATTGGTGTACCACAAAAGAAACCGCATTCACATTCCCGCTTCACAACCACTTAATCATTGGCCATTTTCTCTCTCTTGCGCTACAACACCTCGAGACACATCAGTAAGACTGCCTGATTTACCAAACTAGGAATCAGGAGGGAAACTTCACTACCTCAGATCCAACATAGTAACCTACCCCAGTCCAAAACCAGGTACTATGGAAACACTGGCAAAGCCGATAAACCCTCAATCATAGTGACCTACCTAGGCCCTTAGACTAAGCGCTACGGAACAACAAGGAATTCAAATACATACTCAGGCATAGCGACAAAACTGGAACTTAAACCAAACGCTATGAAACAAAACACCATAACACTGCCCTGAGAAACAACACACATAGCGACCTATCCTGATATTGCACCAGGCATTATGACCACAACAACCCTACATCAACTCCAACCAACACACTCAGGAATCAGGCACGACTGAGATACAAAACACAATAGCGACCTACCCCGGCACTGAACCAGGAACTATGGAGCAACCAGAGAAACACTGCCCTGAAATACACCGCAAGAATAGTGACCTACCCCGGCCCTAAACCAGGCACTACGTAAACAACAGAACAACAATATGGGAACAGGCACACCAAACACACTTTGAACACACACATGGGCAATCCAACTCAACCCACAGACCAATACACATAGCGACCTACCCC